>NC_064625.1:32847757-34047757 GCF_023898315.1 Schistocerca nitens
CTGACCTCAACTTCAGTGTCTTCGGTCCAACAAAAACTTTTTTTGGTAAGCGAACCCATGTAAGATTACTGAACGAGTCACTGGAATTTTGAGCCTGACCATGCAGACACTTCTTCAGTAATTAAAGATTTGCCATGTCTCTGAGAATAGTGTTTATGATATCTATGACTGCTTTTGGGATGCAGTGTTTATGGCTGTATCGACTGTGAGTACTGGGCATTGCGGTAATTGCACCATGAATCAGCTCCAGGAGGGCAAAGGTGGTGCACTGGTTTATCATCAGTTGACAGTCTGTGGAAGAAGGCAGCCCATACTGCCTGCTTCATTTTCAACAGATACTCAGTATTATTTCTAATGGCCATCCCATAATTCTTCTGTGGTTCATAAATCATTTTGTCTCTCAGCCTGTCTCTTATGGTTTTACCACCAGCAGTCCAAAGCCTTCTATACAAAAAATTACCAATTTTATTAGATTTTGAAGTAATGCACATAAAAATTTTAACATTTTCAACCGGTGAAGATTACATTTAAAAAAAGGAAATACGGAAGCGTCCGATCCCGCCCGTCTGCTTTGACCCATGACGTCACAAATATGGCGGAAACATAAACAAAAACACACACTTTCCACAAGAAGCCTAATGACACTAACGGGACAAGCGCGGGAAATGGGGTGTTTTGGGTGGGGGGCAAAGTAAATATAAACAAATTTAGACGCCTTGCGTAGCTACAACGTGTAAGTGAAGACAGCAATGCATGAATATACACCAACCTCCCCAGGGGTCGTAACCCCTGCAACACATAGAAGATAAAGATGCTTCAGTAGCTGATTAGTGTTTTTTGTCTTTTAAAAGGAAAAAATCTCACGGGATAGAACGAACAGATCAGAAAGATAAATATAATAAACTAAAACATAAATTGGAGGAAACAGATAATTAAAATAAGTAATAAGTGTTTTTAAATTAAAAAAAAATCTCACGAGATAGAACGAACAGATCAGAAAAGTAAATAAAATACGATAAAAGAGAACTGGAGACAGCCACACTCAAACCAAATTCCGCGCCGTCATGACGTCACACACAACACCCTTACGTCACGGGTCAAAGCCGACGCGTGGGATCGGACGCTTCTGTCGACCCTAAAAAAAAATACTTCCCATGTGATATACGGGATGTTCAAAAGTGTCTCCGCAGTGCCGTTTGATTGTTAGCCGCATGTGCCGTATGCTGCAGTGAATATATGGAAATTAAACTCAATGAAATACAAGTTATTAATTTATTGAATATTCATTTTTACTTACAAATTTTCACATTAAATGTTGAAAGTGTCCCCCCAGTTGTTGAATACACAATTCAATTCGTCTAATCATGTTTCCAAACACAAGCTGTAACGTTTCTTCTGTAACAGAAGCAGTGAAAGTGGATATTGTAGTTTTCAATTCATCGATGGATTTTGGGCGGTTTTTATAGACAGTTGTTTTCACTGCAGCCCAGCAGAAAAAGTCAGGTGGTGTTAGGTCAGGTGATCGTGGAGCCCGAAGTCCCTGTGAAATTATGCGATCACCAAAAACATCAGCAAGCAGTGGCATTGAAACGCGAGCTGTATGCGCGGTTGCACCATCTTGAAAATAACCGTTCAGTATTTCGCTTAACACAAATTCTCCTATGAATCGGTACAGAATATCACTGCAGTATCTTAGTGCGTTTATTGTTTCGTTGAAAATATGGGACCCACAATCTGACGTCTAGAAATTGCAATCCAAACTCCTATTTCCATGAATGAAGTGGTTCCTCAAGAATACACAATCGATTTTCAGTACTCCACATACGAGAATTTTGAGAGTTAATGTACCCAGATAAATGAAACCACGCCTCATCAGTTAAAAACTTTTTATTAAAAATATCCCTTCCATTTTGCTAAACGAAATTTTTGAACTATTGACAATAGTGCAGTCTCTTGCCATGTTCATGATCAGTATTTTTAAGTTCTTGTACGACTGTCACTTTGTGTGGGAAAAGTTCTAATTTTTTCCTTACTGCTGTGTGGGCCGTTCCGACACTAACATCGATTTCCTGGGCGAGTTTTCTTACTGTTTTGTTCGGACTTATGACATTTTATAGGAAATATCGTGTAGTTTATCCTCAGACAAACTGCTAGGACGACCACTTCTCGGTGCATCTGTCACTGAACCCGTACTTCGAAATTTGTTAATCAGATCTCGCACAGTATCGTGATATGGGAGTGTTGTCTCCGGGAAATGTTTGACGAACTAAAAGTGTGTATTTACCGCCAGATTTGAACACTTGTTCGACTAAAAACACACGTTCTTCAATGGTTAGCATTTTAACAGTGACAAAAACGAACAAAAGAACTAAACTTAAACATTCACATGAACACGTAACGACACACACCAACGATACTACTGACGCTGGCTGAGGTAAACGAAACAGTGAAATGTGGGGAGAGTCCACTTGAAGGGAAGGAACCCAGGCAGGCGAACAATCATACGGCACGCGCGGCTAACAATCATACGGCACTGCGGAGAGACTTTTTAACAACGTGTAAGTGATGTACGTATCATTTTATTCGGAAAATTGCAAATTTTATAATGAGTAAAAATCCGAAAATGTGAAAAAAAATTCCGTTGTAACTCCTCTTGAAACGGGTGAACGAGCTCTGGCCTGTATCCGTGACGTACGCGCCGCGGCCTGTCTTTTTGTGGGCCTCGACTTCGCGGCACAGAGTAATACGTCACAGGGTAAAGCAGACGGGTGGCACCCTACAACACTGCAAACCCAACATATGTAACGCAACACAGCTTTCAACACTCATTAAAAAAATAGGTAGATTTCGCGTACTGCCACCTAAAACACAAGACTAAGATTGACATGAAAACAAGCAGAAATTAATAGACCTACGACTACAAATGAAAATTATGGTGACACCCAGAAAACGCAAAGGCAATTAAATGCTTTGTTTTGAAACGCCAAATAAATAGTTTAAACTGGTATACAAGTCGCCGGTTACCAGCTAAAGAAATTTGATTGCCAATCTTACCGCTGCAATTAGCAAACAAAAATCTAAACTCCCACTGTGGCCACCTCCTGGAATTTGCAAACAATACGTTCTCACTTTCTGTTACTCGTACCTCTATAAAAATACTTTTTCACCCATATTCGCTTTTGTGTTTTCTTTTGCTGTCGCGTTTCCATCACAACAAACGCAGCACGGGCTCCGAGGCAAAGAAGAGGATCCATAGCATACTACTTGTGCGATGATGCAACTTTTTTTTTTTGTTTTTTTTTTTGTTTTTTTTTTTTTGTTTAAGGGCGCTCAACTGCTGAGGTCATTAGCGCCCAGTCACTGTTGTGAGAGCACATGGAATCTGGTAAAACTCAAGGGGATGGGGGGACACCAGAAGGACCTGACAAATATGCAGATAAAATAAGTAAAAAGGTTAATTGTCTTTGGACAAGCCAGTTAAAGTTATAAAACGCAGAATACGAGCAGCTGCTCGAGCGTCGTCAGCTAAAACATCCGGTAAAGTAGATGGCAGGGACAGGACAACACGAAATTGACTAAAACGGGGACACGACAATAAAACGTGGCGCACTGTTAATGCCTGACCACACGGGCACTGCGGGGCTGGGTCACCGGAGAGCAGGTAGCGGTGGCTAAACCGGCAATGCCCAATCCGCAACCTGGTCAGAAGGACCTCCTCGCGCCGAGATGGTCGGGAGGATGTTGTCCAAGCAGTTGGGAGCGGTTTTACTGCCCGGAGCTTGTTTCCTTGGAGGGATGACCAAGCATCCCACCACAACGACACAAGCCTCTTACAAGCAACCCCACTAACGTCAGATGACGGGACACAATGGGAGGCTGGCCGAGGCAGGAGGACTGCAGCCTTGGCTGCAGCATCCGCAGCCTCATTCCCAGGCACTCCTACATGTCCGGGAACCCACAGAAAGCTGACAGAACCACCATTATCAGCGAAAGAATGGAGGGACTGCTGTATCCGTTGAATCAAGGGATGCACCGGATAGGGAGCTCCAAGGCTCTGAAGAGCACTGAGTGAGTCAGAGCAGAGTACATACGATGAATGGCGGTGGCGGCGGGCATACTGAACGGCCTGATGGAGAGCAAAAAGCTCGGCCGTAAAGCTGGAACATTGGTCGAGGAGCCGGTATTTAAAGGTGGCGGCCCCGACGGCAAAGGCACAGCCGACACCATCGTCAGTTTTGGAGCCATCGGTGTAAATAAAGGTGTGACTGGCAAGTCGAGCACGAAGTTCGACAAACCGTGAGCAATACACTGCAGCCGGAGTACCCTCCTTCGGGAGTGAGCTGAGGTCGAGATAAATACGAACCGGAGCCTGGAGCCAAGGTGGTGTCGGGCTCTCACCCTCTCTGAATGTGGTAGGGAGGGCAAAATCCAATTGTCGAAGCAGGCGACGGAAGCGGACTCCGGGGGGCAGCAGGGCAGACATATACAACCCGTACTGACGGTCGAGTGAATCGGCGAAGAAGGACTTGTAAGAGGGGTGGTCGGGCATAGACAACAGCCGGCAGGCATACCGACACAGCAGTACGTCGCGCCGGTAGGTCAATGGTAGCTCGGCAGCTTCAGCATAAAGACTCTCGACAGGACTAGTGTAGAAGGCTCCGGTCGCAAGACGTAACCCCCTATGGTGGATGGAGTTGAGCCGGCGTAAGAGAGATGGCCGAGCGGACGAGTAGACGAAGGTCCCATAATCCAGCTTCGATCGGACTATGGACCGATACAAGCGAAGCAGGACAGTGCGATCCGCTCCCCAAGATGAACCGCTAAGAACTCTGAGGACATTAAGGGAACGTGTACAACGGGCCGCCAAATAAGAGACATGTGGAGACCAACACAGTTTCCTGTCCAACGTGAGCCCTAGAAACTTAGTTGTGTCCACGAATGGGAGAACAACGGGACCGAGATGTAAGGATGGCGGAAGGAACGCTTTATATCGCCAAAAGTTGATACAAACCGTCTTCTCTTCAGAGAACCGGAAGCCATTTGCCACGCTCCATGAGTAGAGGCTGTCTAGACAACGCTGAAGGCAGCGCTCCAGGAGGCATGTTCTCTGGGCACTGCAGTAGATCGCGAAGTCATCGACAAAGAGAGAGCCTGAGACATTAGGTGGAATGCAATCCATAATTGGATTGATCGCGATGGCAAAAAGGGCTACGCTCAAGACGGAGCCCTGAGGCACTCCGTTCTCCTGGAGGAAGACGTCGGACAATACGGAACCCACACGTACCCTAAACTTTCGATCCGTTAAAAAGGAATCAATAAAAAGGGGCAGGCGACCGCGTAGGCCCCACCTGTGCATAGTGCGGAGGATACCTCCTCTCCAACAGGTATCATAAGCCTTCTCCAAGTCGAAGAACACGGCTACCATTTGGCGCCTACGCAAAAAGTTGTTCATGATGAATGTCGACAAGGTCACAAGGTGGTCAACAGCGGAGCGGCGGCGACGAAAGCCGCATTGGACATTAGTAAGTAGCCGTCGAGATTCAAGAATCCAGACTAACCGAGCATTAACCATGCGCTCCATCACCTTACAGACACAGCTTGTAAGAGAAATGGGGCGGTAACTAGAAGGAAGGTGTCTATCCTTCCCGGGTTTGGGTATAGGAACAACAACGGCGTCACGCCAACGCATGGGGACTTGCCCTTCGGTCCAGACGCGATTGTAGGTACGAAGAAGGAAGCTTTTGCCCGCCGGAGAAAGGTGTGCCAGCATCTGAACGTGAATGGCATCTGGCCCCGGAGCAGAGGACCGGGACAGTGCAAGCGCACGTTCGAGTTCCCGCATAGTAAAGGGGGCATTATAAGTTTCCAGATTCAGCGAGTGGAAGGAAGGTCGCCGAGCCTCTTCTGCCTCTTTCCTGGGAAGGAAGGCAGGATGTTAATGGGCGGAGTTTGAAACCTCCGCGAAAAAGCGGCCAAAGGCGTTGGAGACAGCCACAGGATCAACAAGGACCTCATTACCTGAGGTCAGGCCAGGTACCGAGGAGTGGGCCTTAAAGCCCGACAGCCGGCGCAGGCTACCCCAAACGACGGAAGAGGGAGTAAAACTGTTAAAAGAGCTGGTGAAAGAGGCCCAGCAAGCTTTTTTGCTGTCTTTGATGACTCTACGGCATTGCGCTCGGAGTCGTTTGTATTCAATACAATTCGCCAACGTAGGATGGCGGCGAAAGGTGCGTAAAGCACGTCGTCGAGCACGGATAGCGTCCCTACAAGCCTCGTTCCACCAGGGGACGGAAACGCGACGTGAAGAAGTAGTACGAGGAATGGAACGTTCGGCAGCATTGATGATAACAGTCGTGAGGCATTCGACCTGACTGTCACAACTGGGAAAATCGTGGTCCGGAAAGGTCGCCAGGGAGGAGTAAGGTCCCCAGTCAGCTTTCGGTATGTTCCAGCTCGAAGGACGTGGGGATGGGGTGTGGTGCAGGAGACGAACGACACAGGGGAAGTGGTCGCTCGAATAGGTGTCAGAAAGGACATACCACTCGAACCGACGGGCAAGAGTGGTAGAACAGATCGAGAGGTCCAAGAGGGAGTAGGTATGAGTAGAGTCCGAGAGGAAAATTGGGGCGCCGGTATTGAGGCAGACAAGATTGAGATGGTTGAAGACATCCGCCAAGAGTGAGCCTCTTTGACAGGATGCAGGAGAGCCCCAAAGGGGATGATGGGCATTGAAGTCGCCAAACAATAAAAACGGCGGGGGAAGCTGAACGATCAGGTGCATCATGTCAGCCCGACTAACAGCAGATGACGGAGTGCAGATGGTACAAACTGAAAAAGTAAAGGCAGAAAGAGTAATGCGGACAGCTATTGCTTGGAGTGGGGTAATCAATGGGATGGGATGGTAATAGACATCGTCCCGAACGAGCAACATGACCCCACCATGAGCTGGGACACCGTCCACAGGGGTGAGGTCATACCGCTCCAAGGTATAGTGGGTAAAGGCAATACGGACAGTCGGGCGCAACTTGGTTTCCTGGAGACCAAGGACGAGCGGACAGTGCAGGTGGAGGAGCAGTTGTAATTCCTCCCGATTAGATCGAATACCTCTTATGTTCCAATGAAACAACGCCATCGCTAGTCAAAAAGTTGGGGGAACGAGACGGGGGAAGAGCTGGTCACCTCGACGGCCGCGGAGGGCCAGGTTGCGAGGGAACAACGCTACAACCGACGGGAGGCGGATCCGGTTCCATCAACTCGTCGCCAGCTGCGGCCGCTGTCCCTGGTTGTGTAGGAGGGGCAGCATCGTTTGCCGACAAAAGGCCAGCTGATCGCCTGGCAGCAGAGCGTCCCGGCGAAACTGAGGACGGCCGGGAGCAGCGACTCACAGATGGAGCGTCAGACGAAACGCGCCGGGGTGGAGAGGGGGATAGAAACTTCTTCTTGGAGGCCTTCTTGGAAGGCCGAGGAGGCACAGGGATGGTGGGCTGGACCCGAAGAAGGTCCTCACGCGCGGGGTCCGTTTTGGAACGCCGGACCTCAGAAGCTGGAGTCCGGAACGTTTCCCCGATGGATGCCTGAGAAGAGGATCGCTTCTCAGGCGGCGTGGGGGCAGGAGGAGGAGGAAGGGTGGCCCCTGGGGCAGAGGGGGTGGGGGCCACGGGGGAGGAGGATTTGGAAGGGAGGGATTTGGGAGGCGGAGGCAGAGCCCCCTGATGGGCGGAGGAGGCGGACGGACAGGATAGGGGTGAGGATACCGCAGAAGGAGTGGACACAACTGAGGCAAACGAAGTGGTCAATGGCACGGGATGGAGGCGGTCATACTTCTTCCTGGCCTCAGAATAAGAGAGCCGATCCAAAGTTTTGATTTCTTGTATCTTCTTCTCCTTCTGATATGCGGGGCAGTCTGAGGATCTAGGCGAGTGGACGCCAGGACAATTAATGCACCGAGGTGGTGGGGTGCATATATGTTCCTCACGAAGAGGACGTCCACAATCGCCACAAAGGGGCTCAGCCTCACACCGTGACGACATGTGCCCAAAGCGCAAACACCTAAAACAGCGCATAGGAGGCGGGACGTAAGGTCGCACGTAACACCGGTAGCACATCACCTTTACCTTCTCCGGGAGAACGCCCCCTCGAAGGCGAGGATAAAGGCCCCGGTGTCGATGCGACGGTCTTTGGGGCCGCGCTGGACTTGCCGGACGAAGTGCACGCCTCGGCGCTCCAGGTTGGCCCTGAGCTCCTCATCAGATTGTAGCAGGAGGTCACGATGAAAAATAACCCCCTGCGTTCTATTTAGTGCCAGATGTGGGACAATGGATACTGGGATGTCCCCCTAGGCGGTCGCACGCCTGGAGCGCCGCCGACTGTGTGGCGGAGGTGGTCTTGATAAGAACGGACCCTGATCGCATCTTGCTGAGAGCCTCGATTTCCCCGAAGATGTCCTCAATGTACTGAACAAAGAACATGGGCTTGGAGGTGGCGAATGTCCCCCCATCGGTTCGAGAACAGACCAAATAGCGGGGGAAGTACTTCGCCCCAAGCCGGCGGGCCTGTCCCTCCTCCCATGGAGTGGCCAAGGGGGAAAGGGCAGGAGAACCAGAACTAGAAACGGTACCTTTTCTTTTGAAAGACTCGGCCGCAGAGCGACCTGATACGTGTTGACGTTTCATCTGCGAAACGTCCGCCCCGATACCACCCACTCCGACCAGGGGCTCTCCCCACGGGCGCCACCCAGCCGCAGCAAGGGCCACCAGGCAGGATGACCATTGCCGGGAGTCCTGATGCCCCAAGGAGACGGGCATCTACTCCTTGGCCGACGTGGGGAGGGTGCAGCTCAGGTATCGGCAGTACGATCCCTGTGTTGTCAGTGGGCTACAACCTAGAGGGTACATGACGACCCCACCACAACGGGCTGGCTACCGTGCTGGATTTCGGGTGTCATGGAAAGTCCATCATGATCGTAGGTGCAGATGGAGATGCACTATGGGCGCAACTTGGACAAGCCATCAGGCGTTTAGGCCCAATTTGAGGAATAGTGGGTATGGTTACAACGCCGGTGCAATGCTGAGTGCCAAGGTCTTAGTGCACTTAGGACCAGTGGTACACCACGTAAGGTGTCCTTCCCCAAAATGCTCGTACTTCTGTAGAATTTTGAAAAATGGAGGTCAAACCCCAAAGGGGACCATCACATGGAAGGCCGAAACGGTTGAAACTCCTTTTAGTCGCCTCTTACGACAGGCAGGAATACCTCGGGCCTATTCTAATCCCCGGACCCGCAGGGGGGATGAGGCAACGGTGGGCACGAATACGACTATGATGCGTTATTTCCACAAATTTGCATGCTCTTATTCCCACGCATCTATTATTGCTTACGAGGAAAGAGGCAACGTACGGACATACCTTTAAATTTATCGCAAAAGGAATTGGTCCAACCAGTTGACAACTATATAATTGCGTAGGCTTCCGCGGCCAGAGTCAGTCGACATAAAAGCCTGGACCCAGAAGGAGGCCGCTGCAATCGTGGCCGAAACGTTGGTTTTTCTATAGGAGCAGTAGTTATTACATTATGACGCGGTACCAAACCCAGAAAAATTTTATATCAGTTGACAACTAGGTGACAACTAGAATGGCTATAGCCGTTTAGTTCCTGACTGCTGCCGAATCATACACTAGTTTGATGTACCTCATGAAAACTTCTCACCGACAGATTTCACGTTACCAGACTTTGCAACGTTTCGATGGAGCGACTGACCAGTACAATGAGACACTACAAATTTCATAAATGACACACATCTACGACCAGTATCAACGGACGCGAAAAGTTATTTTTACGAAAACGGGAATAAAAAAGGCAATTGGCAGGCTGCTGCTCATGAGCATGAAACACATGTGATGAAACTTAAAACAGTTTAGGAGACGTATCTTACGTGACATAGAACTATTGCTCTCTGCTGCCGATTATTATGAAAGTAACAGCTGTCTTGTCTAGATTAATTCCTACGTTCCATAGCTACGGCCACAGGCGCACGAATCAAATTTATTGGCCCACCTCTGCATTCTTGCAGGCAGCAAATAAATCGAGTACCTTTACCAACAAGCGCTAACTTTTCTAACTGGAGCGAAATACACTACTAGCGATTAAAATTGCTACACCACGAAGATGAAGTGCTACAGACGCGAAATTTAACCGACAGGAAGAAGATGCTGTGATATGCAAATGATTAGCTTTTCAGAGCATTCACACGAGGTTGCCGCCTGTGGCGACACCTACAACGTGTTGACATGAGGAAAGTTTCCAACCGATTTCTCATACACAAACAGCAGTTGACCGGCGTTGCCTGGTGAAACGTTGTTGTGATGCCTCGTGTAAGGAGGAGAAATGCGTACCATCACGTTTCCGACTTTGATAAAGATCGGATTGTAGCCTATCGCTATTGCGGTTTATCGTATCGCGACATTGCTGCTCGCGTTGGTCGAGATTCAATGACTGTTAGCAGAATATGGAACAGGTGGCTTCAGGAGGGTAATACGGAACGTCGTGCTGGATCCCAACGGCCTCGTATCACTAGCAGTCGAGATGGCAGGCATCTTATCCGCTTGGCTGTAACGGATCGTGCAGCAACGTCTCGATCCCTGAGTCAACAGATGGGGACGTTTGCAAGACAACAACCATCTGCACGAACAGTTCGACGAGGTTTGCAGCAGCATGGACTATCAGCTCGGAGACCATGGCTGCGGCTACCCTTGACGCTGCATCACAGACAGGAGCGCCTGCCGTGGTGTTGGTTGGTTGGTTTGTGGGATTAAAGGGACCAGACTGCGATGGTCATCGTTCCCTTTTCCCAAAAAAAAAAAATTAAAACCGCCCAAAGAGAATAAAAAAAACTAACAGCAGGAAAGACGTCAGACGACACAGGACGAGAAAGACTCCGACAGAGATCAGACAAAAAAATTAAAACACACAGAGTGTGACGGTGGTTGGCCGACCATAGAGAAAAAAGAGGAAAAGCCAACCACCAAGAACACATTAAAAACTCAGTTTAAAATCAGAGGCTAAAAGCCAGAATCAACGCTAAAAAACATAAACACTCAGATTAAACAATAAAAAACCCCTGCCCGAATAAAACGCAAAACTAAGTCCACCATGGCAGAGTCATCTAGTAAAAGGGCAGGGAGCGTATCAGGCAGCGCAAATGTCTGCCTGAGCACAATTAAAACCGGACAAGTTAATAAAATGTGCACCACCGTCAAAACCGCCCCACAGCGACAGAGAGGCGGGTCCTCACGACGCAATAAATAACTGAGACAGTCGGGTATGGCCAATGCGGAGCCGACAAAGAACAACAATCTCTGCGAGAGGCTCGCATGGATGACTGCCACACACGCGTCGTCGCCTTGAGAGAACGGAGTTTGTTTGTCGTGGGCAGATTGCGCCATTCAGTGTCCCAAAGCGAGAGAACTTCGCAGCGGAAGACTGCCCGCAAATCAGTCTCCGGGAGGCCAATGTCCAGGGTGGGTTCACTGGTGGCCTGTTTGGCCAGGCGGTCAACAGGTTCATTGACCGGGATACCGACGTGACGGGGGTCCACAAAAAGACCACAGAGCGGCCGCAACGCGCAAGAGTATGCAGGGACTCATGGATAGCCATCACCAGATGAGAACGAGGAAAACACTAGTCGAGAGCTCGTAAACCGCTCAGGGAATCGCTACAGATAACGAAGGACTCACCTGAGCAGGAGCGGATATGCTCTAGGGCTCGAAAGATGGCGACCAGCTCAGCAGTGTAAACGCTGCAGCCATCCGGCAAGGAACGTTGTTCGGAATGGTCCCCTAGAGTTAGCGCATACCCGACACGACCAGCAACCATCGAACCGCCGGTGTAAACAATTCCAGAGCCCTGATACGTGGCCAGGATGGAATAAAAGCGGCGGCGGAAGTCCTCTGGAGGGACTGAGTCCTTCGAGCCCTGTGCCAAGTCGAACCGAAGGCGAGGGCGAGGAACACACCATGGGGGTGTACGCAGAGGTGCCCGGAAAGGAGGTGGAACAGGGAAAAACCCAAGCCCGGAGAGAAGCTCCTTGACACCTACGGCGATCGGACAACCCGATCGGGGCCGACGGTCCGGCAGATGGACGACTGACTGCGGGAACAGGACACGGTAATTTGGATGCCCGGGCAAGCTAAAAACAAGGGCCGCATAAGCAGCCAGTAATTGTTGGCGTCTTATCCACAGTGGAGGGACACCTGCCTCCACTAGTATGCTGTTCACAGGGCTGGTGCGGAAAGCACCAGTGGCAAGGCGTATCCCGCTATGGAGGATTGGGTCCAGCACCCGCAACGCAGATGGGGAAGCTGAGCCATAAGCCAGGCTCCCATAATCCAGACGAGACTGGATTAACGCCTGGTAGAGCCGGAACAGGGTAGATCGGTCGGCGCCCCAGCGGGTGTGGCTCAAACATCGCAGAGCATTGAGATGCCGCCAACACGCCTGTTTGAGCTGCCGGATATGAGGCAGCCAAGTCAACCGGGCATCGAAAACCACCCCCAAAAACCTGTGTGATTCCACCACTGAAAGACGTTCGCCGGTAAGAGAAAGCTGCGGCTCCGGGTGGACAGTACGTCGCCGGCAGAAATGCATAACGCAGGTCTTGGCTGCCGAAAACTGGAACCCATGAGCTACAGCCCAAGACTGCGCCTTGCGGATAGCGCCCTGTAGCTGACGTTCAACAGCTGCAATGCCAGTAGAGCTGTAGTAAAGGCAGAAGTCGTCAGCATACAGGGAAGTGGAGACAGAATTCCCCCACGGCCGCAGCGAGCCCGTTAATGGCTATTAAAAACAGGCAGACACTTAAAACAGAACCCTGCGGCACGCCGTTCTCCTGGACGTGGGAGGAACTATATGAGGCTGCGACTTGCACGCGGAAGGTACGATACGACAGGAAATTGCGGATAAAAATCGGCAGAGGACCCCGAAGACCCCATCCATGAAGCGTAGAAAGGATGTGATGACGCCATGTCGTATCATACGCCTTTCGCATGTCGAAAAAGACAGCGACCAGGTGCTGACGGCGGGCAAAGGCAGTACGGATGGCAGACTCCAGGCTCACCAGATTGTCGGTGGCGGAGCGGCCTTTACGGAACCCACCCTGAGACGGAGCCAGAAGGCCCCGAGACTCCAGTACCCAATTCAAGCGCCGGCTCACCATCCGTTCAAGCAACTTGCAAAGAACGTTGGTGAGGCTAATGGGACGGTAGCTCTCCACCTCCAGAGGGGTCTTTCCAGGTTTCAAAACGGGGATGACAATGCCTTCCCGCCATTGCGACGGAAACTCCCCCTCGACCCAAAGACGGTTGTAAAGATCGAGAAGGCGCCGCTGGCAGTCCACTGAAAGGTGTTTCAGCATCTTACAGTGGATGCCATCTGGCCCAGGAGCGGTATCAGGGCAAGCAGCTAGGGCACTGCGAAATTCCCACTCACTGAATGGAGCATTGTAAGATTCTGGGTGGTTGGTGCGAAACGAAAGGCTCCGACGTTCCATCCGCTCTTTAATGGAGCGGAAGGCCTGGGGGTAATTCGCAGAAGCGGAACTCATAGCAAAATGCTCTGCTAAGCGATTTGCAATGACGTCGGAGTCAGTACAAACTGCTCCAGTCAGTGAGAGCGCAGGGACGCTGACAGGTGTCCGATAGCCGTAGACGCGTCGAATCTTGGCCCAGACCTGCGATGGAGTGACATGGAGGCCAATGGTGGACACATACCGCTCCCAGCACTCCTGCTTGCTTTGGCGTATAAGGCGGCGTGCCCGCGCACGCAGCCGTTTGAAGGTGATCAGGTGTTCAATGCAGGGATGTCGCTTGTGACGCTGTAGCGCCCGCCGGCGATCTGTAATCGCTGCAGCGATCTCAGGCGACCACCAAGGCACAGTCCGCCGCCGAGGGGACCCAGAGGAGCGGGGAATGGCAGATTCGGCGGCAGTAACGATGCCGGTGGTGACCGATTGAACCACCGCATCAATGTCATCATTAGAGAGAGGCTCAATAGCGGCAGTGGAGGAGAAGAAGTCCCAGTCAGCCTTATTCATAGCCCATCTGCTAGGGCGCCCAGAAGAGTGACGCTGTGGTAGTGACAGAAAGATCGGAAAGTGGTCACTACCACACAGGTCGTCATGCACACTCCATTGGACAGACGGTAAGAGGCTAGGGCTACAGATTGAAAGGTCAATGACGGAGTAGGTGCCATGCGCCACACTGAAGTGTGTGAAGGCACCATCATTTAAAATCGAGAGATCGAGCTGCGACAATAAATGCTCAACGATGGCGCCTCGACCTGTTGCCACTGACCCACCCCACAGAGGGTTATGGGCGTTGAAGTCGCCCAATAGCAAGAAAGGAGGCGGCAATTGGGCTACCAGTGCAGCCAGGACATGCTGCGAGACATCACCATCCGGTGGAAGGTAAAGACTGCAGACGGTAACAGCCTGTGGCGTCCACATCCGGACAGCGACAGCCTCTAAAGGTGTCTGGAGAGGGACAGACTCGCTGTGCAGAGTGTGAAGGACATATATGCAGACGCCACCAGACACCCTTCCATAAGCTGCTCGGTTCTTATAATAACCCCGATAGCCACGGAGGGCGGGGGTTCGCATTGCTGGAAACCAAGTTTCCTGAAGAGCAATGCAGAAGAAAGGGTGAAGGCTGATAAGTTGGCGGAGCTCAGCTAGATGGTGGAAGAAACCGCTGCAGTTCCACTGGAGGATGGTATTGTCCATTGCGGAGAAAGGCGTGACGGGACTGGGAAGGCAGATTACGCCGCTAGGTCACCTGCCGCATCCGATGGAGCACCCGTGCAAGTGCTATCCATTACGTCTGAGGGATCGGCGAGATCGAGGTCCTCAGCGGACGCAAGGATCTCCACCTCATCCTCAGATGCAGAGCTTTTAGGTAGCGGTGGAGTAGGTGCCACCGCAGGTGTCTTGGACTTACGGGTCTTCAAAGTCGTTTTCTCTCGCTGTTCCTTTGGTTGCCGTTGGTGAGAGGGCTTATTGGAGTCAGTCTCTGGGACCGAAGAGGATCGCGAAGCCCGTCGACCAGCGACCTGTGGCTTCTTCAGCCACTGGCTGGTGTCCGCTGTGCCGCTGGTAGGAACCTGGGAAGGGAGTGACCCAAGGGATCCCTTCCGAGCGACAGAAGCCGAAGAAGACTTACGCTTCTCCGGCTTAGAAGTGGGGACTGGTGTCCCCGATGGTTTAGTGGGTGCTGCTCCCGAGGTAGATGGTGTGGGAGCAACAGCGAGAGAAGGGGCCCCCATTGTCAAGGGGGCAGGTGAGGTCCTCTGACTCTGAGAGCTGACTGTATATCTTGCAGCTGAAGGAGCTGGAGCAGGAGTGACAGTGGAGGCATAAGATGACATCATGCGCACGGGATGTAGCCGTTCAAATTTCCGCTTAGCCTCAGTGTAAGTCAGTCGGTCCAGGGTCTTATATTCCATGATTTTGCGTTCTTTCTGTAAGACACTGCAGTCCGGCGAGCAAGGGGAATGAGGCTCTCCACAGTTGACACAGACGGGAGGCGGAGCACATGGAGTATCGGGATGAGATGGGCGTCCACAATCTCGACATGTGAGGCTAGAAGTACAGCGAGAGGACATGTGACCGAACTTCCAGCACTTAAAGCACCGCATCGGGGGAGGTATATAGGGTTTGACGTCACACCGGTAGACCATCACCTTGACCTTCTCTGGTAAGATATCACCTTCGAAGGCCAAGATGAAGGCACCGGTAGCTACCTGATTGTCCCTCGGACCCCGATGAACACGCCGGACGAAATGTACACCTCGTCGCTCTAAGTTGGCGCGCAGCTCGTCATCGGACTGTAAAAGGAGATCGCGGTGAAAAATAATTCCCTGGACCATATTTAAGCTTTTGTGGGGGGTGATAGTAACAGAAACATCCCCCAATTTCGTACAAGCGAGCAAGGCTCGTGACTGGGCAGAGGATGCCGTTTTTATTAAGACTGACCCTGACCGCATCTTGGACAAGCCCTCCACCTCCCCGAACTTGTCCTCTAAATGTTCGACAAAAAACTGAGGCTTCACAGACACAAACGATTCCCCATCAGCTCTGGTACAGACGAGATACCGGGGCGAATACCTGTCGCTCTCATTCATAGCCTTTCGTTCCTCCCATGGTGTGGCGAGGGAGGGGAACGATTTGGGGTCATAAACGTTACCTTTAAAATGGGCCCTCGAACGCTTAGAGACTGCTGGTGGCGGGCCACCAGCAAGAGAAGATGTGCCACGCTTCATTGCGTGTCATCCACCCTGATGCCACCTACTCCGACCAAGGGCCCTCCCCACGGGCGCCACCCAGCCACAGCAAAGGCCACCTGGCAGGATGGCCATTGCCGGGAGTCCCGATGCCCCAGGGAGATGGGCATCTACTCCTTGGCATACGTGGGGAGTTAACGGCGCAGGCATCAGTAGAGCGATCCCTGTGTTGTCAGGGGGCTACAACCAAGAGGGTACATGGCGGCCCCACCACAACGGACTGGCTACCGTGCTGGATGTTAGGTGACATGTGGTCCATGGTCGCCGTCAGTGCAGAAAGTGGCCCTGCCCATCGCTTGGCAGAAAGTGCACGCAGGAGCTTATCCATGCCCATGAGATGTAGAGCGGGCAGGACTGCAACGCAACGACGAAAAAGCTGGCGAAAGTTCTCAACGCAAGATGGACACAATGCACCAAGTAAGGCGCCCTTCCCCAATCGGCTCGCTCTTCGGAAAAATTTTGAGATATGGAGGTCAAACCCGACAGGGGACCATCACATAAGGCCGAAACGTTGGAGACTCCTTTTAGTCACCTCTTACGACAGGCAGGAATACCGCGGGCCGATTCTTACCCCCGAACCCGCAGGAGGTGCGGTGGTGTACTCAACGACGAACCTGGGTGCACGAATGGCAAAACGTCATTTTTTCGGATGAATCCAGGTTCTGTTTACAGCATCATGATTATCGCCATACTGGCGTATCGCCTGGCGTGATGGTATGGGGTGCCATTGGTTACACGTCTCTGTCACCTCTTGTTCGCATTGACGGCACAGTGGACGTTACATTTCAGATGTGTTACGATCCGTGGCTCTACCCTTCATTCGATCCCTGCGAAACCCTACATTTCAGCAGGATAATGCACGACCACATGTTGCATGTCCTGTACGGGCTTTTCCGGATACAGAAAATGTTCGACTACTGCCCTGCTCAGCACATTCTCCAGATCTTTCACCAACTGAAAACGTCTTGTCAATATTGGCCGAGCAACTGGCTCGTCACAATACGCCAGTCACTACTCGTTATCAACTGGTATCGTGTTGAAGCTGCATGGGCTGCTGTACCTGTACACGCCATTCCCATCTCTGTTGACTCAATGCCCAGGCGTATCAAGGCCGTTATTACGGCCATAGTTGGTTGTTCTGGGTACTGATTTCTCACGATCTATGCAGCCAAATTGCGTGAAAATGTAATCACATGTCAGTTCTAGTATAATATATCTGTCCAATGAATACCCGTTTATCATCTGCATTTCTTCTTGGTGTAGCAGTTTTATAGGCCAGTAATGTAATATTGTTTCAGCACAAAGATCGTGTGGCTTGGCAGAACAGCGCAGCCGGTGTGAGCAATGCTACTAAATCAGCTTTTATAGATCTAACTGTGGCTTCTTTTTAATACTATACAAATGAGTGGTCAACTGGGGTCGGGAGGTAAGGCTTTTTTCGCAATTATTTAGATTCTTTTCTAGCCTTCTTTTCTCAACAGGAAAGCATTAAAAGCCGTGTTGATTGAAGAAAAATTTCACTGAACTATGATTTCAAAACTCGCTTCAATATTGCATGAAAATTCGACTGAATGAAAAAGTGCGAAAAGGAAACTAAAGCTGTGTGTGTGTGTGTGTGTGTGTGTGTGTGTGTGTGTGTGTGTGTGTGTGTGTGTGTGTGTGTGTGTTCAGGGCTCGTCGGCGTACGCATACAGTACGGAAAATAAATCCACTGCTGTACAGCTACACTATTGATGAGAAACAGCTGGAGACAGCGTCTGCCGTAAAATATCTAGGCGTAACTGTCCAGAGCGACCTTAAGTGGAATGACCATATAAAACAGATAGTGGTAAGAGCAGACAAGACTTAAATTCACCGGAATAATCTTAAGGAAATGTAACTCATCCACGAAAGAAGTGGCTTATAAGGCGCTTGTTCGCCCGATTCTTGAGTATTGTTCATCTATCTGGGATCCCGGTAATTTCCAAGAATGTTTTCAATCGAAGCCGTGGGTTCCAAACGATAGATGCCGAACATGCGACTGTAAATCGATCAAGCGACTTTGGGGGCGGGCGCTATGAGCATGTTTATAGTGGCCGCTACAGGAACGACAAAAGAAGAGCATTACTACAATATTTGTAATGATAAAGGAAACGACTTACTTCAGTCGTTGTCGTCATGATAAAGTCCATCTGATGTGTATGCTACGGGAAGCATTCCCTTTTTGCCGTAATCTGGGTACACTCTTCCAATGTCACACAAAAGTATGGGTAGAGTGGCACGTTTCCGACAAAAATCCAACAATTTTCTACATTGCATAAGCAGGGAATTAGATTCTTCCACGTGAGACAATCATAGCACTCACTATCGTCATAAATCGTTTGAGTTTTCCTAGCGTCTCACAGATAATTTATCATAACGCCCGCCACCACAGTCGGGTGATCGACTTAGAATCACACAGCCGACCTATTTGGCCGAGCGGTTCTAGGCGCTTCTGTCTGGAACCGCGAGACCGCTACGGTCGCAGGTTCGAATCCCGCCTCCGGCATGGACGTGTGTTATGTCCTTAGGTTAAAGTAGTTTTAAGTTCTAGGGGAGCGATGACCTCAGATGTTTATGTCCCACAGTGCTCTGATCCATTTGAACCATTTAAGAATCGCACGTTCAATATATGTCGTTTGCAGCCCGCGGCTTCGATGGGCAAACGTTCTTGGAAATTACCGGGATCCCTATCAGGTAGGATTGATAGAGGAGAGAGAGAAGATCCAATGAAGAGCGGCGAGAGAGCGTTACGGAGATGCTAAACGAACTCCACTGGTAGACGTTACAAGAGAGACGTTGTGCATCACGGATAGATCTACTATTGAAATTTAGGGACAGCACTTTTCTGGAGGCGTCAGACAACATATTACTTCCCCCCCATACATCTCGCGTATTGACCACGAAGAGAAAATTCGAGAAATTAGAGCCAATACAGAGGCTTGCCGACAATCTTTCTTCCCAGGCACTATTCACGAGTGATACAGGGTTGGAGCGGTCAGATAGTGGTACCGAAAGTACCCTCCGCCACACACCATTAGGTGGCTTGCGGAGTGTGATGTAGATAACAGTTGAGAGCCTCACAGGAAAAGCTGTTGCAGCGTAGCGTAGCATCTCAACTACACAACAATGAAGGAAGATGCATAAAAGGAACAGTGTAATGTTACAGTGCGGATATTCTGAAGTGCGTTTTCTAAGTACCTAGCAGCAGCATTACTTACATTTTTGTTGTGAGAAAAAGATAGCTTTGGGA
The DNA here is from genome assembly GCF_023898315.1 of Schistocerca nitens. Classification (NCBI taxonomy): domain Eukaryota; kingdom Metazoa; phylum Arthropoda; class Insecta; order Orthoptera; family Acrididae; genus Schistocerca; species Schistocerca nitens. Next base: position 32,867,356 of record NC_064625.1, read on the forward strand.
AAGAAACTGACATGAAGATGATTACTTAAATGAGCCTACATTATTGTATCAAAACATCGAGGTTTTAAAAATGGGCTGGTATTTCACATGCATATCATAGAAATAAATGCTCAGATTGTTATTTCCGCATCCGGGGTCGACAGAAGCGTCCGATCCCACGCGTCGGCTTTGACCCGTGACGTAAGAGTGTTGTGTGTGACGTCGTGACGGCGCGGAGTTTGGTTTGAGTGTGGCTGTCTCCAGTTCTGTTTTATCTTACTTTATTTACTTTTCTGATCTGTTCGTTCTATCTCGTGAGATTTTTTTTTTAATTTAAAAACACTTATTACTTATTTTAATTATCTGTTTCCTCCAATTTCTGTTTTAGTTTATTATATTTATCTTTCTGATCTGTTCGTTCTATCCCGTGAGATTTTTTTTTTTTAAGACAAAACACTAATCAGCTACTGAAGCATCTTTATCTTCTATGGGTTGCAGGGGTTACGACCCCTGGGGAGGTGGGTGGGTATTCATGCATGGCTGTCTTCACTTACACGTTGTAGCTACGCAAGGTGTCTAAATTTGTTTATATTTAGTTTGCCCCCCACCCAAAACACCCCATTTCCCGCGCTTGTCCCGTTAGTGTCATTAGGCTTCTTGTGTGTGTGTGTGTGTGTGTGTGTGTGTGTGTGTGTGTGTGTGTGTGTGTGTGTTTTTGTTTCCGCCATATTTGTGACGTCATGGGTCAAAGCAGACGGGCGGGATCGGACGCTTCCGTATTTCCCGCATCCGAAGTACTAGTGCGTTTAGAAATAATTTCTAATGAGATGCACAAGGAACGTCTACATTTTTTTTCTTTTCTGCTCTCCGACTTTTAAACCCATTAAAATGAAACGTCGTACACACTTAAAATACTAAATCCTATGGGATATTTATTTCCTCTAGTTGTTTTAAACTGACTTACGTACTTGATACGACCAAACTATTTTTCCAAGAACTTGACGCACTTATCGAGTTTAGGGGGACACCCATGAAATCTGATTTATTGCAGATTATCGTCAATTTGACTATGCTGATCACGAATATGAAATATTTTTCATCAGTTTTGAAACAGTAAAACATATTGTCATTTAATCAAAATGTAACAATGCAACAACATAAAGTGATTGAAACAAAATATTCTCATGTAATCGAAATATAACAATGCGTAAAGATCATTGAAGTTAAATTGCAGCAAATTAAATCGCAGCATACGGATAAACGCGCCTGATGTGATCAATCAAATTGTGAAATGGGTTTGAGCCAAAGCGTTGCCGCCGTAGAAACTCGGCCAAACAGTTGGGCAGCGTATTGCGATGAGTACCAAACATGCGCTTGTTCTTCTGTTTTGCTTTCTGCCATACGCTTTCAACATGATTATTAGTTGCGTGAGTAATTCGATCAACGAAATGCATGGAATGATTAACAGTCAAATGCTGATAACCTAGATTCTGGACTGTGTTATACGCTCCCCACAAACCGGAGACAATAGTGGTCCCAGGCCGCACATAATGTTGTAGAATCGGCAGCAGAGTTGCTGCATCTCTTCGAACTACAGGAACGAGGACGCTTTCTCTGGTCTTAGGTGTCGTATCCGCCGAATACCCACTGTTCCGTAACCTTGTGACCTCGATTGTATTTTCGATGGGCAAAACAGCTTTCGTCGATCTCAACTGTACGCCCTTGACCGCCTAAAACAATCAGCTCTTGCACGAAATACTCGTGGCAAATGTCTCTGCAGAACTGTTTCCAATCCATAACCGTATTAGCCGAGATTTGCAGTTCACGCATCAAAAATTCCTGCTTATCGAGTTCGAAGCTCCAGAAGTAAGCCATTTTGATAATCCATTCGATAGACAGATGACTACCCGTAAAAAAAGAATCTTTGCGAATTGAAATAATCTTCTAGCAAATGAGTCTTACAGAGCAGCTCCAAATACGACCGTCGGAAGATTGCTTGCGTTCTAAGAACATTTTATTCGCACCACTAAGGCATTGTCCATCTTCACAGAATCTCTCACGTTTCAGCAAACCATGACCGAAAGCCCATTCAATACCTGAATCACTATCACGGCAAACGTAGAACAAATTTACCACACGAAATTCGGTCAAATCAGGGAAAATTCTAGTCATTACGAGTCAGTAGAACAAACACCGAACAAACACGTAACTACACTGTTGCAAACTGAATGAGGCGATTTTATCCGAGTGCTTTGATGTGCTACGATTTAGCTTGAATGATGTTTGCAAATAACATATTCGTGGTCCGGTCAAGAAATGAGAAAAAACTTTTTTTCTCTCGATATATTAAAAAGTTTTTATCGGGGATGAAAATAAATAACATCTTCGAGATCAAAAAATGAGAAAAAATATTTCCGAAAACTTTGTCCCCCTATACTCAGTAAGTGCCGAACTTTATTGCAAAGTAAAAAGAATTCATCAAAATAATATTAGCGTTCATTACATTTTGGCTTGCCGCTGTGTAAAATTTGTTCAAATTGTTCTTCATATAGTTGCAGTTATCTAACAAAACCTACCTTTCTGGATTTTCAGTTATGTCCCTCCCCCACTTAAATACCTTACACGGTATAATGGCTTCAGTTTGAAAGACTGTCTGCTTTCTATCAGCTTTCTGCTCGTTTCACGGACACATCTAGCTTATTTTGTTTCGGAAATTCGGCACACTATGCGCGAGAACGAAGCAGCAAGGCTGGCACGAGAGGAAAGCGTTTACAGACCAGCACACATTCATATGGCGAGGCCATACAAAATGTTCTCCACCCTTGCTGGGCAAAACCTCGGCAACTATTTGCAACAGGCTGCTCTATCATCAACAGTACTGCCGGGCCATACCGCAGCATTGCCATGTGCTGGAGCCACATTGCAGCAATGTTGATATCAACAGTACCGCGGCCACAAACTGGCTTAAAATATGGCCCCTGTAAGCGCATCTATACAAAACAATCAATCAAGGTACTCCAGTTACCATATTTTGAATCATTTTTTTGTTCTGTAATTGTGTTTCGGCTACTACTTTGTATCCCACCCCGCAATATAGCTGATGTACGGGATATGTACAATAAACATCTAGCCTGAAGATAATAAAATACAAAATTTCTAGATCTACCACGCGATTGTATTTGCTGAGAATTGCATGTTAAATAATAAGCGAATTTGACAACGACCTTTTTATTTCGAACACTGGACCTTTAACATAAGACCGAATTGAACAAAATATTTACGTTCCATACTATACAGTGGATTATTCGTGTAAGAGTATTTACTTACTGTTTCTGAAATACGTCATAAGCATGATGTATATTTGAAGGCAAGACGAGAGCGGCAACGAAAGATAAATGAGTCTCGCCAACACGCTACGTACTGAAAATACAACTCACACACGTTTCACGACAAACGTTCGTTTACGATATTTTCAAACAGAAATCGTAGCTTATCAAAGATACTGTTTGAGGAGCCACAGAAACTGGTAACAGCACTGAGGTAACCTCTATGGTTAACGCTCATCTCACAAGATCTTCTGCAAACTTGACGTCACACGGAATATCGACAATCGGTGGGTCAGGCGCCACACTCATTTTGGCATATTTAAATGTTTTGAATTATAACTTGCAGTATTCCGTTTCGAAGCAACCATTATCACTGAATGTCAGTTAATAACGCATCGGTGATACAGCCCTTCAAGATACTATAATAATGGAGAAAAAAGAGCAATCACGAGACCAAGTGCTGCCGTCGTTGTTAATTTCGTGGTGTACAGAGGGGCAAGGCGGGTGGAGAGACCGCGGTAATTGACCCAGGCGGCAATTTCAGACAACGCCAAATTCATATTCTCGAAGAAAAATAACCAGCACACTTTGGCCTATCGATTATTCATATGATTTTGAAACACATCCCTGTTGGTGTTTGTACACATTCCAAGTTGATTTCTGAACGAATCATAACTTGATTTTTGGAATGCATGCATAGTGTACGTGATGTCTCTGCCACGGATATCCCCGTCGCATCTGGAAATTAAAAAAAAAACTTTTCCGCAGACAAAAGCGAACCCGGCTATACGAGCTGAGCCGAATAAACCCGAACGGGTGAATGCCAGTCGCTGTTTGTTTATGTGGTTGATTCTGTGTGCGAATGATCAGCGTTTTTATATTTAGTAGCAAAATCACTAGATTCAGACTACCAGAATGGAAATAAACGGCTAACAGGAATAACAGGTAAGAAAGTTTACGTATCATCTTCTCAGTGTATTAAAAAATGAAATTTTGACAGAAAATTTTTGCCAGTCGTTAGACTACTAAGGGGCAGATGTACAGCATCTGGTAGCAGCCGCTTAAGTCCTATTCCCGGAATAGCACGGAAAACGCAGTAACAGCTAACCTGAGATTAAACGCGGGATAACTGAACCGGTGACTCAGGTTGGGAAGTAAAGTTAACAAGAGAATAAGTTTTGACAATGGTAGGAATAGTTACAGAATTAGTAATGACAAGACTGTTTGTTAGAACGAGGAAGGAGAAGAAACGGGGACATCACCCAAATTACACGGAAGAATATGACGATTCCAAATTTATATAAAAATTTCGTACTACCACTACTTTTCGATCTCATGTTTGAGAAACTGGAGCATTTGGATTAAATGTGAGACTATTTCCTAACATAAAACTTTTAGCTTGTAGTAGGCCGAATAGGCATTTGATATTGGTACTTAGTGAATTATGTTCTGTCGTTTTATTCATGTAAATAAGGTAGTTAAAAAATGCCATTTGTGCAAAAACAGTTTCGCTTACTTGGGTACTGATCTAATTAACAGCTTTTTCAGTATTAGACAGTGACATTTTGATTTTTCATGAAGCAAAACGTTTGACGAACTTTGATGAGGTAATAGATTCTTTGGTAGAAAGCAAAACATATCGCGTAAAGCTGTAGCAAGATTAGAGAGAGAGAAAGTGCTGGGACCTAAGGATTGAAGAAATGTGTACTGCCTTGCTTGTCTCTTGTCTTTGCTGGTTTTATGTTTCCTATATTTAATTTTATGTCACACAAAAGGGAAAATTATTAGCTAATAGCCAATAAAGAGTGCAAACTTGTTGAAGGGTTCTTTTTCTCCTGGTCACAAATGATCCCACCCAGTATTAATTGTAAGTTTTTTTAAAGGGGTGTCGAATGTCAACCTGGCGAACTGGGAGCAGGAGAGGCAACACAGGATATTTTAATTTCCACTGTCCCGAACATACGTTTGATGGCTTCCATTATAAAAATAAACACGTTTGAATTCCACAGAACGAAATACAGTGACGTGCGATTGATGAATGCTGAGTGATGTGGTGTGACATTGAATTTTGGCACACTTAACATCAAATAACATGTCTTACATTTCCTCACACATATATGTTTTATATGTCAAACTCGTTAGAAAGACGTGCGCTACACAATGAACATACTTTTTGAAAAATCAGTTTTAAAAAATTTCTTGACTTCCAATCTGAAATGCTCGAGGGGGGGGGGGGGGCACCACCATCAAGTTTTTGCCCCCGTTCGGAAATATCGTAGATCTGAGGCTGTGCGTACGAGCAGAAAGCTGAAAGTGTAACTAACAAGAAGCAGTATCAGAAAGAAACAAGCATTGGTTTCAGAGTTTCAGTTTCATTTATCATCGATACAAATACAGTAAAAATGGAATTAAATAGTTTACTAGAGCATCCTTTTCACACCACATGCTATTCTTTCTGTTATTCGAAATATAAAAAAAATTACATAAATGAGGCTAAATGTATACAGAAAAAGGTACGAAACTGTCTTTTTGACACTATTTTATTCATATAAGCATTGTAATTTTAGTATTTAAAACAGCTGTTACGCGCACACGACAGAAATTGTAAACAAGAAGGAATACAAACAGTAGACTGCTAATATTTTGGACCGTTTAAGATGGCGATAGGCCCTGCCCACTTTGGCTACAAAACGACGTACAGTGTAAGTATATAGCGCCATTTACTTCTTTTTTTTTGCGTTCATGGTAGCACTTCCTGACGTTGTCAATATTGCGTGTGATGCCACATGATAGTACCATACACATCGGAACTACCAACTTAACGATTGTTCACCGAAGCAGTCGACGTACACTGACGACTATTAAACATGGCAGCTCATTTTCTACTGGAGAACATCGAAATTCTGGTTGATATTGCTTGGTAATCGCTCGCGTGTAGTTGTGTCGAAACGAGCGAACGACTGAAAAAGGTGTCGCAGCGGAGAATGTCAGCGATGTATCAATCTGTGGGTCACTTGGTCGTCCTACCCCACATCACGTACAGAAGCCAGATGGCAGTTATAAGAGTCGAGGGGTATGAAAGGGAAGCAGTGGTTGGGAAGGGAGTTATTCAATCTGTATATTGAGCAAGCAGTAAAGAAAACAAAAGAAAAATCCGGAGTAGGAATTAAAATCCACGGAGGAGAAGTAGAAAATTTTGAGGTTTGCTGATGACATTGTAATTCCGTCAGAGACAGCAAAGGACCTGGAAGAACAGCTGAACGGAATGGACAGTGTCTTGAAAGGAGGATATAAGATGAACATCAAAAAAAGCAAAACGAGGATAATGGAATGTAGTCGAATTAAGTCGGCTGATGCTGAGGGAATTAGATTTGGAAATGAGACACTTGAAGCAATAAATGAGTTTTGCTGTTTGGGGATCAAAATAACTGATGATGGTCGAAGTAGAGAGGATATAAAATGTACACTGGCAATGGCAAGGAAAGCGTTTCTGAAGAAGAGAAATTTGTTAGCATCGAGTTTAGATTAAAGTGTCAGGAAGTCGTTTCTGAAACTATTTGTATGGAGTGTAGCCATGTATGGAAGTGAAACGTGGACAATCAATAGTTTGGACAAGAAGAGAATAGAAGCTTTCGAAATGTGGTGCTACAGAAGAATGCTGAAGATTAGATGGGTAGATCACATAACTAATGAGGAGGTATTGAATAGAATTGGGGAGAAGAGGAGTTTGTGGCACAACTTGACTAGAAGATGAGATTGGTTGGTAGGACGTGTTCTGAGGTATCAAGGGATCACCAATTTAGTATTGGAGGGCAGTGTTGAGGGTAAAAATCGTATAGGGAGACCAAGAGATGAATACACTAAGCAGATTCAGAAGGATGTAGGTTGCAGTAGGTACTGGGAGATGAAGAAGCTTGCACAGGATAGAGTAGCATGGAGAGCTGCATCAAACCAGTCTCAGGACTGAAGACCACAACAACAACAACAACAACAAACAACATTTAAACGGATCTTTGAAAAAAAAACAATAAAATTATCATTATTAATGCCGACTTTTTCCTGTTACTTCTCTACACAAAAACTGTCTCTCTCTGGCTCTTTGTCTTCCAGTCCAGTCCTTCAACGTTCTCCCTCTAGGCATAAATATAGTTTCCATATAATAAGTGAAGGTGGTTGTAGTAGTTATTCAAAATGAAGAAATTAAGTATTAGGAACTTACTTCAAATTTTCTGGTAACGGCAGCAAATGACCACGAAGTTACTCTTATAGAAAAGTAAGTGAAATAACGACGCCTAAACATAAGGCTATTTACAGTCCGTTAGTACATAATTTAGATTTCCACTGTTGATAACATCATCAACCTGGCTGTTGTCGGTCGCATTGTAACTACCTTGCATGCGTGTGAACCACGTGAACATGTACGTCCCTAGAATGCAATTTCACAAAACGTCGTTACTTTCGGGTGTCATTTCTTCCACAGCACCTGACCGGTATGCAGGGCAAAAGATGGTGGCACTTTAATTTTCGATGCTCTCATGTTGGAGATTTTAATGCGTGATAATCATCTGAGTTAATAATATGAACGCATCTACTTCCTTTTACCATTCTCAACAGCAATGTACACATATTATTTTTTCTTTGTGCACTTCTATCTCAAAAGTACTTTCGAATTATGTAAGTGTCATTGCCCTCCTTGTATCATTAATATTAAAAATCAGCACTTCAATTTTCGTCTTTTTTTATCTCATTTTCCACTCAACAGCATACTTAACCTCCTTGGTCTGTGTGACACGCGAGAGACTGTCTAGGATGTTGTCAAGACTGCCCACAGACGCCTCAATATTTCGAGGCAGTGCAATATAATTCCAAAGTTTTTCATGTTCTCAATATTATTGAGCAATCTCTCAATGTTACTACCAGACGGTCAATATTATTGCGCATCTGGGAAACATTGTCAATATTATTGACCATCTACGGGGCACTTCACTGCAAATGCGTTCAAATAAAACAACAGTTTGTGCGGTGGTAGGATTTAATGCTATTTGCTCCCGCGTTTCAAAAAACTGACAATTTTTAAGCAGAGCCATTAACTTGTTGTGACTAGGAACTTTGTCACTACATCAGTAGCGGTCCAGAATTGGATACAATATTTGTCGAATTTGTTTGGTATCAATTGAGTGTTCTTTGCTTGGTAATAGCTGCTCATCTGTGGTTACATTTCCTAGAGGGCGGTAGGAAAAAATACTATTTTTCCAACAATTTTCCCCAAATTTCAGATACCAGAGCAAATTTGCTGCCTGGTAGGCCTTCAGCTCGGGTTGACTTTTCTTCGAAATGGGGAAATCTGAGAATCTCCTTAAATCTGCCTCTTGGTATAAAGTCCTTGGTGAAAGTAAGCCCCCAAGAATGTGATGATAGATCATCTGCAGACATACCCTTTGTACAAATGACATCCTGAGCATACGTGACGGTTATCAGTATTTCCAGATCCTCAAGTGACAGGAACCAAGAATTGTTTGTACCACTTTTTGAGCACTGGCTTCTGTGTATTTCTTCATGAGACATAGCATTGCTTCGTTAAAAATAAGACGGAACCACTGATGACAGAATCGTCCACTTGTCGGCAAGCATAAATAGTGGGGGGCTTTTCAGAACATTCACAGCCGACCTTCTTCCAGATTACGAGAAATTTGTAGTCTCCCACTAGGTTCCATCTCCGGCCACCATCTTTGAAGACATCTTTAACTGGCCCTGTTGCGATGTGTGAGGTGAGAATTGATGTAGAATAACACCTGAGTCCTGCTCCACTAATGACTCCTCATTCACAATGTCTTCATCTTCATCTTCACTTGTCTCGGTACAAAATCCTTACCTTCATCAATAAATTCAGTTTCTGATTCAACGTCTGAATTCTCTAAGATACACAATGTTTCTTCATCAGAAAGTCCATGCTGACGGGACATGTTCGAGAACATGGATAAAGAATAGCACTTTCTTGACGCAATATAAACTGGAATGTGCACTTACCAAGAAGTAACAATGAGCAGTAACAATACTGCATGATGGTTGATTGTTGCAATTTAATTGTTGGATCGTTTACATGTGAAGCAACTTTTCCAAACGCTAACGGACAAAACTGAGTTTCATATGAAATAACGTATTTTCTGCCCCATTCTACACACTATTATAATAAGCTCCTGTCAAATGCATTTTAAACCCGCGAAAAGAGCTGTCAAAAGTAGCAAGTAAAACAAATAACATTTTGTCCTCTAGTGTGAATGAACAAAACTGCATGAGGTCCATCAGATTATTTTATTTTTTCGTCTTAATGTATTTGACTGATGGAATTAAGTGAAACCTTTTAACTGACCAACGATGACAAACTGGTATTCACTCTCAGCATTACAGCATTATTGTGTGTGTGTTTTTGTAATTCTCACTGTTACAGATAGAGAAGGCAGATGAAAAGCCTTTGTTTCTTTAAGATGGGAGAATAATAGAGAGTCGATATGTTAGAGTTGCAGAGGAAGCACATTAAGAAACGAGAAGACAACTGAAGAAGAATTTAAAAAGGAAACACAATAAATCGCATTTAATCCATCATTGATTCCTCATATCTTGAAAGTAAAGAAAAAAATTATCTTGTAATAAACATAATTTTATGAACAGCCACACCTGACAATTTTATGTAAAATTCGAAACACTAATAAAAAGTGTTCTGTGGTATAAGGTTTTCGCTTTTTCTGAAATTTTTACTTTCTGTGACACTATTGTAAGTAGGCTGTTTAGGTTTTTTTATTGGTAACGCCACCTCTGTATGAAAAGCACTGGCTGTGCTGTGTGCAGTCTGTGTCTAGTTTGCATTGTTGTCTGCCATTGTAGTGTTGGGCAGCGGCAGCTGGATGTGAACAGTGCGTAGCGTTGCGCAGTTGGAGGTGAGCCGCCAGCAGTGGTGGATGTGGGGAGAGAGATGGCGGAGTTTTGAAATTTGTCATGAACTGCTGTATATATTATGACTATTGAGGTAAATACATTGTTTGTTCTCTATCAAAATCTTTCATTTGCTAACTATGCCTATCAGTAGTTAGTGCCTTCAGTACTTTGAATCTTTTATTTAGCTGGCAGTAGTGGCGCTCGCTGTATTGCAGTAGCTTGAGTAGCGAAGATTTTTGTGAGGTAAGTGATTTGTGAAAGGTATAGTTTAATGTTAGTCAGGGCCCATTCTTTTCTAGGGATTATTGAAAGTCAGATTGCGTTGCGCTAAAAATATTGTGTGTCAGGTTAAGCACAGTCCCGTATAATTGTTTAAAGGGGACGTTTCACTATGTTCGCCCTCACATAAATTTAGAAGAGAAATTACAGCAGTGTCAAATTGAGCTTTGCGATTCTGTAAAATTCAGTGTAAAGGATGTTCAAATTTTTATATAGGACAGATGGGGAGGAAATTTAAGATCTCCTTCTTGAGCACCTGCTAGGTGAAAATTCATGTAAGTCAACTTTGATAGACAACCTCAAAGTCGTTATGACATTTCTGGTGCAGGCGCCATAATATTCACTCACAAATCTCATCCCTGTAATCTGCAATTTGTGTGCACACATGTGCTATCTAAATTTATTACTGACGATTGATTATTGTGATGCTTTCTTTACTTGTATGTGGGGTCCTCTAGGAACTCCTCATTCCGTGACAAGAGGACATTAGGAACCCAGCCTGGGTTGCCAGATGTTCGATTTTTTACTGAACACTTCGGTATTTCAGCCCCATGTTCAGTAATGAAGTATGAGTGGTTTTTCGGTTTTGTAATTTCATTTGTATGACTAATTTATTTATTGATTTGCAAAATCTGTTATATATAACAAGCAGGGCATATTTGCATATGTCTGGGATCTCCTCCCAAACCCCTGGATCGATTTCACGCAAATGTAGGGCAGAAATTTGCAGACCACACAAATATCAGCACTGTGTGGTTTATAAACTCCTAGCCCCAGCAGGAGCGGAAATATGAGCAATAACATGTTTTTCCAAGCCCCTGTTGTATAGACTGGTCTACATGACAGGCATGTTGTACAAGAACCGTATTGGCCTGCCAAACGAACCTATTTTACAGGGCAGCCTACATGTTATGGGCAAGGAACGGTTTTCTGCATCGCCGGCCGGTGTGGCCGTGCGGTTCTAGGCTCTTCAGTCTGGAACCGTGTGACCGCTATGGTCGCAGGTTCGAATCCTGCCTGGGGCATGGATGTGTGTGATGTCCTTAGGCTAGTTAGGTTTAAGTAGTTCTAAGTTCTAGGGGACTGATGACCTCAGATGTTAAGTCCCATAGTGCTCAGCGCCATTTGAATCATTTTTTTCTGCATCCCAACATGTAGGCTTACCTACATGACAGGCATGTTGTGTTGTAGTAGTATCAGCCTGTTTTATCGACCTCCTTTCCAAGGCGACCTGGACGTCAGGGACAAATAAATGGTTTTCACACCCCTGAAGTGTAGCCTGCCCTGCATGACAGGCATGTTATGAGAATAGTATCAGCCTGCTTTACTGAACTGTAATGCAGGGGCTACACATGTTGATGACCATGTCTAGAGACATGTTAGATAGACAGAGGAGGGGATGGACAGAGTGAAGGGGAGGAGGAACTGGGCAGAGAAAGGTTGGAGGTGTGGCGAGGTAGTGGGCAAGTGGAAAAGGAAGAGGGGGAAGTATAGATGGAAAGAGAGAGGGAGAGGAGGACATGGCCAGATGAAGGGGGGAGGAAGATAATGTCAGAGAGAGGGGGTGGAGGAAAGGAAATGGACAAGGAAGGTGGAGAAGGAGATGAAGAGACAGAGAGAATGGGGAGCAGGAGACAGACATATAGAGATTGGAGGATGAGGTGGACAGCCAGAGGGAGGAATAGGTGGACACTGAGAGGCGGAGGAGGAAATGTGTTCAGTATATGTGTTGAAAGCATATGTGGGCAAAGCCGAATGGAAAAGGGTAGTCAAATCAATAACTGAGAGTCAATATTGTAAAAGCAGAATTATTTACTGTTCGTTTTTTGAGCATCATCTGCGACCAGCTTTGCTAAAGAAGCGGCGACAATTTCTGCGCAACCCACCCATCATTTTGCACGACAATGCACAGGCGCATACAGTGCAAGCTGTGGCTGCTCTGTTCGGTCGATGGCACTGGGAAGTACTGTACCATCCACCATATTCCCCGAACTTAAGTCCTTGTGACTCTGATTTGATTCCGAAGATGAGGCAACCACTTCGTGGCATTCGCTTCAGAACTGTTCCAGAGATTCGACAGACAGTAGACCGCTTCATTCGCACCATCAACAGAATAGGCTCTGCTAACGGTATACTACGCCTTCCACATCGCTGGCAACGGGTTCAACACAACGCTGGTGACTACTTTGAAGGACAGTAACAGGTGCAAACATGTAACTCTTTTGTATCGGTTGTGAATAAACAGCTGCCACTATTTAAGTTCCAATCCTCGTAAATAAAATTTTAATGTTAACTAAGTTTTTTTTATTGTGTTCACCTTCAGATATCAGCTTAGCAAATCCTTCCACCAGACAGTTTCCGGTAGTTTTGTCGATTCAATCTGGCAACCATTGTCCCAGAACGTACTGGAATTGGGCTAGGTGTGGCATGAAACTGGCAGTGGTCTTTCAAATGATCCATCATGGTGTTCGCCTCAGCCGATTTGGGGAAATTACAGAAAATTTAAAAATGGATAGCCAGCTAGGAAATTAAATTTTTTAAAGGATTTACGTTTTTCGTAGTTCGACTGTTTAACAGTTTTTAAGTCGATTTTTTTTTAATTTCATCATTCTCTTGTGCACAGTCTACTGATTTCTGTGCATTGCGTTGCCAAGTACATAAAAAATATCAAAGCTCAATCTGTATTTCACATAAATTGGAATAACATGAGAGTGAATTTGAAGCTTTGATTGATGAAGCACCGAAAACTGATCACCCACTCTAATTAGCACATGGCGTGCAAATGAGTGGTGAAATAAAGAAATATTCATTTAAACATTTTAAACTGCCAAGGTTGGAAAATCGTTTTGACCTTCAGAATGCTTACTACGTTTATGGATCACTCAACAAGGAATTAACGCTAGAACAGTACCATGAAATAGGTTCCACTAATATCTTCTATGCGATTTACTTTACAGATTCTCCACGTTCTTGCAAAACCTTTCCAATATATCTGTCCTCTCTTCGCCTTCCCAATTATTAATTACATACAGTGCTTACTTTCTAAAATTTTTGGTGTCGAACGGACCTCTTTGAACATACAACACCCCGGACCCTCCACCCCCTAGCAATAAAAATCACCAGTTTCGATTTTTGAAACATGTAATAAAACTTTTACAAAATATAGTTATTCAATTCAGGTTTTTAAAACATAATTTCTGATAATCAAAACAACAAGATTTAATATAAACAATAGGCGCTACAGTCTGCCTCCATAGCAGTATCTTTTGCTCCCTAATTCTGCTCAGTACATACTGGCAAAAGTCTGTAACTTTCGTGGCCATGACGTCATGTTTTCAACTGCTGCGAGGCGCAAAATCCATTGCAGCTACTCAGTGAACGTGCGCCAAATATTAATTAATAAAGCATTTAGCGATGAATGACGATGAAGATATTCCTGGCCCGTCGGGGACACGTACAATTCCGACTTCCCAAAGAGTGAGGAAAAGCAAAACATTAAGACACAGAGTTAGATATTTAGTAAATCATTCAATACTCAGTTCGACCGATTTTGTTCTATATATCGTCAGTCCTTTAATTGTTGAGTGGCAAATGGCACAAAAGTCTATTGAGATACGAGTTTCTTAGAGTTCTGAAATAGTGACCAATGTAGTGTAGCGTCTTCTTGCAGCCCGATGAAATAAAAATGTTAAAATAATAGTGGTTCAGTGTACAAAGCAATGTTTTAGGAAACATAGGCCCTGTTGTTGAAGGTGAAAGGGTAATTGTGACAGAGCAGTGATGCAATCTAAGAAACTTTGACATTTGTAAAATACTTGCCGAAGATGGAATTTTGTTATAAACACGACCTGCATGGACTCGATTAATGTCTGAAGTAGTGTCGGAGGGAACTGGTACCATGAATCCTGCAGGGCTGTCCATAAACCCGTAAAAGTACGACGGGGTGGATATCTCTTGTGAATTGCACGTTGCAAGGTATCGCACATATGCTCAATAATGTTCATGTCTGGGGAGTTTGGTGGCCAGCGGAAGTGTTTAAACTCAGACGAGTGTTTCTGGAGCCACTCTGTAGCAATTCTGGACGTGTGGGGTGTCATATTGTCATACTGGAATTGCCCAAGTCCATCGGAATGCACAATGGACATGAATGAATCCAGGTGATCAGACAGGATGCTTACGTACATGCCACCTGTCAGAGTCGTATCTAGACGTATCAGAGATCCCGTATCAATCCAACTGAACAAGCCTCACACCTTTACAGAGCCTCCACCAGCTTGAACATGCAGAGTCCATGGATTTATGAGGTTGTCTCCTTACCCGTACACGTCCACCCGCTCGATACAATTTGAAACGAGACTCGTCCGACCAGGCAACATGTTTCCAGTCATCAACAGTCCAATATTGACGTTGACAAGCCCAGAGGAGGCGTAAAGCTCCGTGTCGTTTAGTCATGAAGGTTCACGAGTGGGTCTTCCATTCCGAAAGCCTATACTGATGATGTTTCGTTGAATGGTTCGCACGCTGACACTTGTTGATGGCCCAGCATTGAAATCCGCAGCAAGGGTTGCACGTCTGTCACGTTGAACGATTCTCTTCAGTCGTCACTGGCCCTTATCTTGAAGGCTCTTTTCCGGCTGCAGCGATGACAGAGTTTTTTATGTTTTAGCGGATTCCTACCTCATAGATGTTCTGTCCCATCGCTCGTGAGCCGACTATAACACCACGTTCAAACTCTCTTAAATCTTGATAACCTGCCATTGTAGCATCAGTAACCGATCTAATAACTGCGCCCGACACTTGTTGTCTTATACAGACGTTGCTGACCGCAACGCCGTGTTCTACCCGTTTACATATCTCTGTATTTGAAAACTCATGCCTATACCAGTTTCTTTAGCGCTTCATTGCGTATTCTTTCCATTACATACCGTTATGTAGTGTTACAGTTAGCTGACGTGATAAAGTCCAGAAATTTGCCCCTCACACTGAAATTGGGTATTATGTGCTTTTTGCCTCATTTGTAGTATTTTCTTGGATGGATCCAGATTTGAGGAGAGCCATAATTCAGCAGGACCACAGTCTAAAGATCCGTCCACACTACCCGTATGATTCATGTGCTTGTGAGACTCGCGAGCCTTACGAATAATGTGGACGGATGTCGGCTCTGAGGATTCTCCGTGAGAGGGGGCTCGCAAGGTGCCCGAGCCCATGGCTCGTCTGGCTCGGCCTGTTTCCTGTACATCAAAAGAATGCGGGGCGAGCTGCGCATGTCGTGTGGACAACGGCAAGCCTCGATCAGTCGGCTTGCTGCACTCGTTCAGTTCGGTCTCGTTTTTTTTTCTTTTTTTCTTCTTCTGTGTTGTGGAGATCTGCTTTTCTTAAATGGATTTGGCCGACTATTTTACTATTACTTTCATATGTATTAATGAACATATACTGTGTTGTAAAATATCACAAATTCCCATTATAAAATAAACTCAAAAAAGTGAAGCCATTAAGAGCTGCAAGTACTTCAGAAACAATGTTTGATACAACTTGCTTGGAGACTTTAAATAAAAAATGAGGATGGAGTAGGAATCGCCGCGCCGGCTGTGGTGGCCGAGCGGTTCTAGGCGCTTCAGTCCGGAACCGCGCGACTGCTACGGTCGCAGGTTCGAATCCTGCTTCGGGCATGGATGTGTGTGATGTCCTTATGTTTAAGTAGTTCTAAGTTCTAGGGACTGATGACCTCAGACGTTAAGTCCCATAGAGCCATTTGAACCAAGTGGGAATCGCCAGTTGCTAGGTATCTGAGTACAAGTGTCAAGTACTCAGTAACTGGAATAGCTTTCCTAATTCTGCTGTCAGCCTTCGCTATTTCCAGTCTGACCAAATTTATCAAATACTCAAAATCAAATGTGGACATATTGCAAAATGTCTTGAAATGTATTTTTTCAACATCCAAGTGATCCATCAAATCACTCCCACTGTATCTTTTTCCGCTAACCTCCCGACTGCACCTAGCTTCTCTCCACCCCGTCCCTGTACGGCCCCACAAGCAACAATTTACTTCCCCCACACCCACACTGCTATCCCTCCCCTCCCTGCCCCAGCCACACGCCCCATCTGGTTGCCTCTCCCATCACGCGCTGCTGCTTGCAGTCTGGCTTCAGCAGCCAGAGACTGTGATCATGTGTATGTGTGAGATGAGTTTACGTAAGTGTGAGTGTGTATGTTGTCATTTTCGACGAAGGCCTTGGCCGAAACCTCACTTTCTGACAGTCTTTTTCTTGTGCCTGTCTGCAGCTCAGCATTTCCGCTATATGGAGAGTAACAGCTGTCCTTTTCATAACGTTGTTAGGTCACACTTGTCTTGCTTTAGTTTCCTAGGACTCTGGGAGCTACGAAACAGTGCATTACAGAACAGTTTATTTACAATTATCTTTTAACCCATTGGCTTATACAATCAGCACACAGCCGGTTGCAGGTTTCAAGTTCATTATTACATTGCCAACTGTGAGATGGATCGAGCAGCTATGGCTTCTTCGTTGTGTTTCTTCTCTGTGCTATATACCACTGGAAAGGTGAGAAATCGATCTATTCAGTGGTGTATAATACACACTATTTTTCGATATTTTGCGAGTTATATGCAGTCGTTTTCAGTTTTATTTATGCCATCAAGAAAACGCGCTCCAGAAATTGTGTACTGTGCAAAGCAAGGAAAAAGAAAAGTGATACGCAGTGTACACGCCCGTATACTTTCGGGTATACCAAACCAACAAAAATTTCTAAAACAGTATTATCTTCACTTCGCATTACTTAGATACACTCCTGGAAATGGAAAAAAGAACACATTGACACCGGTGTGTCAGACCCACCATACTTGCTCCGGACACTGCGAGAGGGCTGTACAAGCAATGATCACACGCACGGCACAGCGGTTCCTAACCGCGGTGTTGGCCGTCGAATGGCGCTAGCTGCGCAGCATTTGTGCACCGCCGCCGTCAGTGTCAGCCAGTTTGTCGTGGCATACGGAGCTCCATCGCAGTCTTTAACACTGGTAGCATGCCGCGACAGCGTGGACGTGAACCGTATGTGCAGTTGACGGACTTTGAGCGAGGGCGTATAGTGGGCATGCGGGAGGCCGGGTGGACGTACCGCCGAATTGCTCAACACGTGGGGCGTGAGGTCTCCACAGTACATCGATGTTGTCGCCAGTGGTCGGCGGAAGGTGCACGTGCCCGTCGACCTGGGACCGGACCGCAGCGACGCACGGATGCACGCCAAGACCGTAGGATCCTACGCAGTGCCGTAGGGGACCGCACCGCCACTTCCCAGCAAATTAGGGACACTGTTGCTCCTGGGGTATCGGCGAGGACCATTCGCAACCGTCTCCATGAAGCTGGGCTACGGTCCCGCACACCGTTAGGCCGTCTTCCGCTCACGCCCCAACATCGTGCAGCCCGCCTCCAGTGGTGTCGCGACAGGCGTGAATGGAGGGACGAATGGAGACGTGTCGTCTTCAGCGATGAGAGTCGCTTCTGCCTTGGTGCCAATGATGGTCGTATGCGTGTTTGGCGCCGTGCAGGTGAGCGCCACAATCAGGACTGCATTCGACCGAGGCACACAGGGCCAACACCCGGCATCATGGTGTGGGGAGCGATCTCCTACACTGGCCGTACACCACTGGTGATCGTCGAGGGGACACTGAATAGTGCACGGTACACCCAAACCGTCATCGAACCCATCGTTCTACCATTCCTAGACCGGCAAGGGAACTTGCTGTTCCAACAGGACAATGCACGTCCGCATGTATCCCGTGCCACCCAACGTGCTCTAGAAGGTGTAAGTCAACTACCCTGGCCAGCAAGATCTCCGGATCTGTCCCCCATTGAGCATGTTTGGGACTGGATGAAGCGTCGTCTCACGCGGTCTGCACGTCCAGCACGAACGCTGGTCCAACTGAGGCGCCAGGTGGAAATGGCATGGCAAGCCGTTCCACAGGACTACATCCAGCATCTCTACGATCGTCTCCATGGGAGAATAGCAGCCTGCATTGCTGCGAAAGGTGGATATACACTGTACTAGTGCCGACATTGTGCATGCTCTGTTGCCTGTGTCTATGTGCCTGTGGTTCTGTCAGTGTGATCATGTGATGTATCTGACCCCAGGAATGTGTCAATAAAGTTTCCCCTTCCTGGGACAATGAATTCACGGTGTTCTTATTTCAATTTCCAGGAGTGTAGATAGTAAGGATAGGTTTGTAAGGGATCGTTTCCAAAATATTAAATAATTTTGAGAATTTCGTAAATTTAAATAATATGGGGAAAATATTAGTAATTCATTGGGTTAACCTACAGATATTTGTTAAAGAACGTCATATTCTCTTAACAAAAATGGCGTCGAGACCTGGCGAGGTTTTATTCGGTGCAGTATCAGTCAAATCAGTGAACATGAAACTTGTATGGAATGCAATACTCCGTTATTTACCGTGCCAAATAAGCCATCATAACATTAGCTAAAGGTAAAACCGTACAGACGTGATAATAAAACGTCGAAAACAATAATACTGTTTCGCGACACAGAAGAAATTAATTCCATTATTGTTGCTACACCTGAGCCACAAGCGGCAAGAGCCTTCAACAGACCCGCTTTTGAAGCAAGAGTTGTCACATTTACTACAATATTCGTGCATCGGAAAGTTGAGTGAAGTGTAGAATCAATAAAAAATTGTTATGTCACGAAAAGTAGTTTTATATTAAGAACGGTCTGCGAACAGAATGTATGCTCCTCACGCATTAAATACATGTTTATATTTCCTTGATTTCAGCGGTTGAAGCTGTAATCACCCACATATCAAAAGTATTTCATCATGGATAAGTTGCAGTCAATGGTCCCGAATCTTCGATAATTTACGAATGCTCCGAACGCAAAAATGTAATAACTATTTCGTTAACTAAAGAAGAAAATAATTAAAAAACAAACATTAATCTTGCGAATGGCTTTCTCGCCGCTAGGGGCGATAGCACCATACCAACTGTCAGGTTGTTAATAGTTTTCGCAGCACTTAGATTGTGGTATAAGTAGTTCGGCGTTTCCTTTCTGTTATAAGTAAACAATAACTTCTTCAACGAAAAATCCGATTGAGCTAGTAACTTTATCTGAACTTTGTTAGGGACATTTTTGTACTGTTAGTATGCAATCGCTCTTTGCATGCGAATGCGCTAATATTGGCTCGCTCTGAATATAATCGCAGACGTTGACTGTGGATATTGTATCACAGACACAGTCCCTTTGATTGTTCAGAGATGTCACTAAACCCGCCCAAAGATGTAAACATATGCATGAGCAGCGCCTATTAGACGGAGGGGGTCCGACAGCCGATCAGTTCCAGTCATTCCACCAGGAAGGAGGTACACGGCTCGTGTTGTCGTGTTGTCTGTAGTTCAAACATGTCTAGACGGTCAATACCGCGGTTCAATCGCGTCCGCATTGTTGCTTTGTGCCAGGAAGGGGTCTCAACAAGGCAAGTGTCCAGGTGTCTCGGAGAGAACCAAAGTGATGTTGTTCGCGCATGGAAGAGATACAGAGAGACAGAAACTGTCGATGACATGCCTCGCTCAGGCCGCCCAAGGGCTACTACTGCAGTGGATGACCGCTACTTACGGATTATGGCCCGAAGGAACCTTCACAGCGACACCACCATGTTGAATAATGCTTTTCGTGCGGCCACAGGACATCGTGTTACGACTCAAACTGTGCGCAATAGGCTGCATGATGCGTAACTTCACTCCCGACGTCCATGGCGAGGTCCATCTTTGCAACCACAATATACAGCGCGGTACAGATGGGCTCAACAACACGCCGAATGGACCGCTCGCCTAATGATTCGCCCATTCTTACACTTAACTATAATTTCTGATACACGAATATTTTTGTAAATGCGTTGCTTTTGCTTCAAAGGCGAATACGTCGAAGATTCTTTGTCATTTGTGGCTCAGATGTAGAAACAGTTGTAGAATTGTTTTCTTTCCTGCTTCGAAACAGTTTTATTGCTTTTTGACGTTTTGTTATGACGGCGTAGTAACATATATGCTACATTAAATAATATAAATATTACATTGCATACAGGTTTCATACGTACCACATTCAGTGAATTGGGCTGGATGTGTAACGAACAAAACTTCGCGTTGATGGGTGAATATATGACATCTTTCTGCAAAAGGTCAGGTCTTCTGATGTCTACTGGCAATTTTTTTATTAAAAAGGAAAATGACTTTCTTCAGTGAGTATCCGTATGTTACAAGAGAATCGTAAATATGCTGTCCTGTAATCTACAGTTTCATACCTCCCAGGGTCCTTAGAAACTAAATAATGACAAATATGGTGACAATTTTGGTTATTGTTGACTTTGATGGCAGTACACACCCTACCTATTGTTAGTATTCGCATTCATCCGATATCGTACTCAGAAGTGTCACTTGCTGGCCGTTTGGCACTCTGTAATCGCTGTGGGCAATAAAAGCTAGACGGTGTGTCGTGAATGTTATGTTAAACTGTGATTAGTCCGAACAAGTATTTATTCTTTGCTTTTCTACCTACTGAGATGTAGCTGCAATGGTGTCGTCTGTCTCAGACAGTACATACAGCACGTGATCAATGGTGGCAGCTAGCTCACAACTGTTTCGAATCCTCTAATTATGCTGGCAACCTGACATGAAAGGTAAGTATTAAAATAGAATGCCACCAGCTGTGTTGTAGTTGTTGCATTTCTCTCAGATCATTTACACGATACGCTAATGCTGCTGAACGAGTTATAAACAAGAATCGCTACTTATACAAATTATTTAATAGCTTCTTGAAGAAAAACTTTCTGTTATTAGCATTGCAAATAAGGATTCCTTCTCTTCTGCATCACGTAAATAACTGATATTCTCTTCAGTCAATGGAGTCATGTAGTCATTCAGATTCTTTATTCACCATTGACGACCTGAGGTGGAATAGGCAATTTACATGGATATCATATAACATTTTCCTTGAATAGTAACCTTAAAGCTAAATGAGCATTGCAAATAGTGCCCATAGATGATAGCATACACCATAACGTAAGATAAATACATTCAGTGACATCACATAATGAAATCCTTAAAAATTAATGTCAATTGATTTTATATTCATAAATTCTGTTATATTGTAAAAAGGATTGATTAGTAACCAGTTTAGTAGCTTGGTCGTGAAGCTACTTATGTGAGCCGACTGAGAAGAAAATGGAAGTTTATTAAATATTTTTAGACTATTGATTAGATGGCAATTCCCTGTTCTTGTCAGCATGTGCCTAGGCTTGTCTAATTTTGTTTTGCCTCTGGTATTATGGTGGTATATGTTTTCCCTCATTTCAAAATCTGCTATATTGTTTTTTGCATACAATGCTGAGGCATGTATATAAAGATTAATAACTGTTAATATTTTCAGCTGAATGAACAGTGGCCGGCAGTGCTCTGATCTACCAGAATTGCTCATTGCCCATATCACTTCCTTCTGAATTTTTAGAACTTCAGTGATGTGAAGAGAGTGTCCCCATATCAGCAGTCCATACTCTATATGTGACTGAAAGAGTCCAAAATAAATAACTCTTAAATATTCCTTTGTCGCTAGGCTTCTCAGTTTCCACATTAAATGCGTAACTCGAGACAATTTTGTGCAGGTATGGTTGATGTGTGTTTCCCACATTAACTTAGAGTCTACATGAATTCCTATAATTTTAACTGCTTTCACCTCTACCTCTTTTGACAATCCTAGTATAATCTGCTGGTTTTTATCAGGATTGCAAAGCAGTGTATTTGATGAGAACCAATTTAGTGCTGCCTCCAGGCCATCTTGCATGATATCTTGCAGAACTGATATGTTCTACCTTCCATTAACCTAATAGTAGAAGATAAACAGCAGCTACTTAGCGTAACCGTACAAACAGCCTTCTTTAAATTAATGACAGTGATACTAATTTAGTGCATACAGTTTTAGCCTCTGATTAGATAAACTCAGATAGACTGTTCCTTCCTATACCTATTGATCAGCAGATTCTCAAGGGTGTGAAACAGGTCACAAAAATGAAAATACATAATACACAGCGCACCCCAGGAAGAAGAGTGGCACAACTAAAAAATACAACACTTGAGAAAACTTGACTTAAAAATTAATTTTATAAAAAGATAGCTGAAATAATAGAAGCTCCCTTTAAATTTCAAGTAAGTGTGGTTGGCAATAAATTGCGTTGCGTTTTTCGTGCACGATGGGTCACTTCGCACGAATTTTTCAGTGACAGCAACTAACAAAAAACAGAAGAGAATATTCCTCCCGCAGATTGAAAATGACTTACTCCATAGGGATGTAGGAACAGTAAAAAAGTACCTCAGGCATGATAATGTATGTTTAATAAAAGGCGTAAGGTAATTTCTACTTTTCTGTAGCTAAACATCATCAAAAAGAACAGCAGTTGTGATTTTTACTTACACAAATAAATTACTGAACTGAAGCTGCGCCTAAGTTCAGTATTTTACAGCGTTCATGTAATATGTACGATGTAGGTAATATACAGCGTGATTAAGCTGTCCCTACAGATGTCGTTTTACGCAACCTGCACTATGTCGGTATCAGGAACGGTATCCAGATAGGCGACCCCCACGTAATCGATACAAGTTCCAGCTCAGAGCATTGGGCAATTGTTGGCAACCGGAATCATACTGCAAAAAAATGCAAGTGAGGATTGGCCATAAGATACGCGGTTTTTTGGACCAAGGTTACACCTTACTTCTGCCACGCATATCTAAGTGTCTCTGATCATTGTTTGTGTAGTTAACAGTGTACTCACAAAGATTTTACACTACTGGCCATTAAAATTGCTACACCAAGAAGAAATACAGATGATAAACGGGTATTCGTTGGACAAATATATTATACTAGAACTGACATGTGATTACATTTTCACGCAATTTGGGTGCATAGGACCTGAGAAATCAGTACCCAGATAAAACACCTATGGCCGTAATAACGGCCTTGATACGCCTGGGCATTGAGTCAAACAGAGCTTGGATGGAGTGTACAGGTACAGCTGCCATGCAGCTTCAACACGATACCACAGTTCATCCAGAGTAGTGACTGGCGTATCGTGACGAGCCAGTTGCTCGGCCACCATTGACCAGACGTTTCCAATTGGTGAGAGATCTGGAGAATGTGCTGGCCAGGCTGAAATGTAGGGTTTCGTAGGGATCGAATGAAGGGTAGAGCCACGGGTCGTAACACATCTGAAATGTAACGTCCACTGTTCAAACTGCCGTCAATGCGAACAAGAGGTGACCAAGACGTGTAACATACGGCACCCCATACCATCACGCCGGGTGATATGCCAGTATGGCGATGACGAATACTCGCTTCCAATGTGCGTTGTCCGCGATGTCGCCAAACACGGATGCGACCATCATGATGCTGTAAACAGAACCTGGATTCATCCAAAAAAATGACGTTTGGCCATTCGTGCACCCGGGTTCGTCATCGTGTACACCATCGCAGGCGCTCCTGTCTGTCATGCAGCGTCAAGGGTAACCGCAACCACGGTCTCCGAGCTGATAGTCCATGCTGCTGCAAACGTCGTCGAACTGTTTGTGCAGTTGGTTGTTGTCTTGCAAACGTCCCCATCTGTTGACTCAGGGATCGAGACGTGGCTGCACGATCCGTTACAGCCATGCGGATAAGATGCCTGTCATCTCGACTGCTAGTGATACGAGGCCGTTGGGATCCAGCACGGTGTACCGTATTACCCTCGTGATCCCACGGATTCCACATTCTGCTAACAGTCATTGGATCTCGACCAGCGCGGGCAGCAATGTCGCGATACGATAAACTGCAATAGCGATAGGCTACAATCCGACCTTTATCAAAGTCGGAAACATGATGGTACGCATTTCTCCTCCTTACACGAGGCATCACAACAACGTTTCACCAGGCAACGCCGGTCATCTGCTGTTTGTGTATGAGAAATCTGTTGGAAACTTTCCTCATGTCAGCATATTGTAGGTGTCACCACCGGCGCCAACCTTGTGTGAATGCTCTGAAGAGCTAATCATTTGCATATCACAGCATCTTCTTCCTGTCGGTTAACTTTTACGTCCGTAGCACGTCATCTTCGTGGAGTCGCAGTTTTAATGGCCAGTAGTGTATTTACTAAATGCTGATTCTCTGTGATAATACGTCGACCCACCTCATATCCTTGAAAGTTCTCTTTTGTGAGGAAACGGCAAGCGAATGACTTTAATGAATGGGTCACTTTGCCGATTATTTACACTCAGGTGACAAGTCATGGGATACTGATACGCACACAGACAGATGGCAGTTCAAATGGCTCTGAGCACTATGGGACTCAACTGCTGAGGTCATTAGTCCCCTAGAACTTAGAACTAGTTAAACCTAACTAACCTAAGGACATCACAAACATCCATGCCCGAGGCAGGATTCGAACCTGCGACCGTGGCGGTCTTGCGGTTCCAGACTGCAGTGCCTTTAACCGCACGGTGATGGCAGTAATATCGCGTACACAGGGTATAAAAGGGCAGTGCACCGGCAGAGCTGTCATTTGCACGTGCTCAGGTGAATCATGTAAAGATGTTTCCGACGTGTGTATGGCCACACGACGGGAAGTGGATTGGTAGTTGGAGCTAGAGGCATGGGACATTCCATTTCGGAAATCGTTAGGGAATTCAGTATTCCGAGATCCAGTGTTAAGAGTGTGTCAAGAATACCAAATTTCAGGCATTACTTCTCACTACGGACAAAGCAGTGGCCGACGGCGTTCACTTAACGACCGACAGCAGCGGTCTTTGCATAGAGTCGTCAGTGCTAACAGACAAGCAACACTGCGTGAAATAACCACAGAAATCAATGTGGAATGTACAACGAGCACATCGGCTAGGATAGTGCACCGACATTTGGCGTTAATGGGCTGTGGCAGCAGAAGACTGTCGTGGTGTGCCTTTGCTAAGTGCCTCTCCTGGGCTCGTGACCACACTGGTCAGACTGTATACGACTTGAATACCTTGGGCTGGTGGAAGAGTCCCGATTTCAGTTGGTAAGAGCTGACGGTGGGATTCGAGTGCGGCGCAGACCCCATGAAGCCAAGGACCCAAGTTGTCAACAAGACGCTGTGCAAGCTGGTATGGCTCCATTATGGCGTAGGTTGTGTTTACACGGAAGTGACTGGGCCCTCTGAGCCAACTGAACCGATCATTGACTGGAAATGGTTATGTTCGGCTGCTTGGAGACCATTTGCAGTCGTTCATGGACTTCATGCTCCCAGACAATGATGGAATATTTATAGATGACAGTGCCCTGTGTCCCCGGGCCACAATTGTTCACAACTGGTTCGAAGAACATTCTGGTCAATTCAAGTGAATGATTTGGCTACCTAAATCGCCCGGCGTGAATCCTGTTAAATATTTATGTAACATAATTGAGTGATCAGTTTGTGCAAAGAATCCTGCACCAGCAACCGCTATAGAAGCAGCATGGCTCAATATTTATGCAGGGAGCTTCCAACGACTTGTTCAGATCATGATACGTCGAGTTGCGGCACTACAGCGGGCAGGAGGAGGTCCGACACGATATTAGGAGGTATCTCATGGCTTTTCTCACCTCAGTGTATTATGTGACACCATTTTTTCCAGGATTCAAAGATGATTCTCAAAGAAATACGTATAGCCACATGACAAACCATAAGCTGTGGTTGTATGCACGACAGTTGATAAGAAATTTGTAAAAGTTGAAATTATAATGATCATAAGGGGATGGGAAGGGAATAGGTTTAGAAATGGCACACATAAAATATTGTACGTAAGATCTGTATATAACAAGCATTGTAAAATGCCATGAACCAATGAAAGGGTGGTGGTGGTGTGGGGGGGGGGGGGGGGGTGAATGGGTAAACAAGATTAATTTCGACATATTGAAAGTTAATAATAAAATGTAACATATTTTCATATCTTTAGACACTAGTTTGAGCCGTATTTTAAAGTCTTTGAAAATGATGAAACGACGAAATGCATTAAGCGATTTTAGAAATAATAAGAAATCTGGTCAAGACATCTGAAAGTTATTAAGGATTTATATACAAAGTGAGTCAATAACTTTTGCCACCTAGTATAACTCCGAACGTATGATAGTAGCTGAAAAGTTTATGGGACAAAAATTGCATGGGACAACGAAGGCCATTATGTGACGTTGGTTTTTTGTTGCTAGGTGGGGTCGCGTCAGAGATATGAAGGTCAACTTTGTTTTTTTTTTTATGTGATGCTATAGTTTGGTACTTATTTTCTGATAGCGGCTATCTAGACGAATCCAATGATGTGTAACAGTGAGACCTTTGAAGGTCAACAAAGGTCGAAAAGGTGGCATGAACGTCCATTTACAGAAAGTGTTCGAAGTGATGACCATTGCTATCAACGCAGTGCTGCGATCTTCTTATCATGGACTGAGTGGTATTCCTTATCACTTCGGCACTTATCGAAGCACATGCTCTGTAATTTCTCTCTCGTATATCATGCAAATAGTAAATATTCGCCGAATACGGGGTATCCATCTAACATGCCATTGACATGTAAACACCATTCGACGGTTTCGCAATACAACACTAATAGGAACCTTTAGAATAGTATCGTAGGATCAAGCGAATGTGAGTTATGTATCTCTGCGAAGAACAAGTCGATATTCTTCTCAATTACAGAGAATGCCAACGAAATTCAGTGAGAGCTAGAGACTTATACACTGAAAGGTATCCTCAACGTACTCACCCTACATGTCATACATTTAAATATGTGTGTGATAAATTGAGAAGAACTGTGTCTTTAACGCATCGAAAACGTTTTCTGGAAAGGAAAGTTACTAACGAGGAAAGAGAAATTGGTACTCCTGTCACTGTGGTTCGAGATCCTTGTGTTAGTTCGCATAAAGACGCAACGGAATCTGGCATGAGCCAGAGTAGCGTTGTTCGTGTTCTGCATTGCCATGTTAGTGTCCACCAAGAATTAACTGGTACGGATTGTATGCGTCGCATTGAATTCTGACGATGGGCTCAACTTCAGTTTCAGAGGGAGGACGCATTTATTAATTTGATTTCATATACTGACGAGGCTACATTCACGAACCGTGGAAATGTTAATTTGCATACCATGTATTATTGGGCAACTGAAAATTCATGTTGGCTGCGGCAAGTTGCACACCAAAAACCGTTGTCGGTGAGTGTATGATGTGGGATTCTGGAGGACAGAATTATAGGCCCGTATTTCATCGAAGGAAATCTTAATGGAAGGAAGTACATCACATTCCTGCAAGAAACATTAGGTCTGTTATTGCAAGAAATATCTTTAGGAACAGGGAACAGAATGTGGTATGAACACGATGGGTGTCCGGCACATTTTTCGCTGATGGCTAGAAATGAGTTGCAGAGACAATTCCCAAATCGTTGGATTTGACGCAGAGGAGATGTGTCGTGGCCGGCTCGTTCGCCAGACATGACGCCTCTGGATTTTTTCTTGTGGGGATTCGTAAGACATTGTATATAAAGACATTCCAACTACACCTGAAAATATGCGAGAGAGAATTGTCAGAGCATGTACTACGATAAATGCCGGTGTGATAACGAATACCACTCAATGCATGATAAGAGGATTGCAGCACTGCATTGATACCAAAGGTCATCACTTCGAACACCTTCTGTAAATGGGCGTTCATGCCACCTTTTTGACCTTCGTTGACTTTACTGTTACACATAATTGGAATCGTCTCGATAGCCGCTATCAGAAAATAAGTACCAAACTATAGCATCCCATTTAAAAAAAAAAACAAAATCGACCTTCATATCTCTTAAGCGACCCCACCTAGCAACAAGATACCAACGTCATATAATGGCCCTCGTTGTCCCATGCAACTTTTGTCCCACAAACTTTTCAGTTCCAATCATACTTTCGGAGTTATTCTTGGTGGCAATAGTAAGTGACTCACGCTGTAAATCAAGTGAGCAGGCAGCATGCTGGATATGAGTACAATCTGGCTGCATCGGTCTTCGCCACTGACATTTGTTGATCACAAAATAATTCATTTGGACTATAACAAGCATACTAGAATAATAATTACAAAAATGGAAATTAAATACACTACTGGCCATTAAAATTGCTACACTACGAAGATGACGTGCTACAGACGCGAAACAAGATGCTGTAATATGCAGATGATTAGCTTGTCAGAGCATTCACACAAGGTTGGCGCCAGTGGCGACACCTACAACGTGCTGACATGAGGAAAGTTTCCGACCGATTTCTCATACACAAACAGCAGTTGACCAGCGTTGCTTGGTGCAACGTTGTTGTGATGCCTCGTGTAAGGAGGAGAAATGCGTACCATCACGTTTCCGACTTTGATAAAGGTGGATTGTAGCCTATCGCGATTGCGGTTTAACGTATCGCGACATTGCTGCTCGCGTTGGTCGAGATCCAATGACTGATAGCAGAATATGGAATCGGTGGGTTCAGGAGGGTAATACGGAACGCCATGCTGGATCACAACGGCCTCGTATCACTAGCAGTCGAGATGACAGGCACCTTATCCTCATGGCTGTAACGGATCATGGAACCACGTCTCGATCCCTGCGTCAACAGATGGGGACGTTTGCAAGACAACAACCATCTGCACGAACAGTTCGACGACGTTTGCAGCAGCACGGTCTGTCAGCTCGGAGACCATAGCTGCGGCTCTCCTTGACGCTGCATCACAGACAGGAGCGCCTACGATGGTGTACTTAACGACGAACCTGGGTGCACGAACGGCAAAACGTCATTTTTTCCGATGAATCCAGGTTCTGTTTACAGCATCATGATGGTCGCATCCGTGTTTGGAGACATCGGGGGTAACGCACATTGGAAGCGTGTATTCGTCATCGCCATACTGGCATAACACCCGGCGTGATGATATAGGGTGCCATTAGTTACACGTCTCGGTCACTTCTTGTTCGTATTGACGGCACTTTAAACAGTGGACGTTACATTTCAGACGTGTTACGACCCCCCTTCATTCGAACCCTGCGACCCTACATTTCAGCAGGATAATGCACGACCGCATATCGCAGGTCCTGTACGGGCCTTTCTGGATACAGAAAATGTTCGACTGCTGCCCTGGCCACATTCTCCACATCTCTCACCAAATGAAAACGTCTGGTCAATGGTGACCGAGCAACTGGCTCGTCACAATACGCCAGTCTCTACTCTTGATGAACTGTGGTATCATGTTGAAGCTGTATGGGCAGCTGTACCTGCACACGCCATCCAAGCTGTGTTTGACTCAATGCCCAGACGTATCAAGGCCGTTATCACGGCCAGAGGTGGTTGTTCTGGGTACTGATTTCTCAGGATCTATGCACCCAAATTGCGTGAAAATGTAATCACATGTCAGTTCTAGTATAATATATTTGTCCAATGAATAACTGTTTATCATCTTCATTACTTCTTGGTGTAGCAATTTTAATGGCCAGTAGTGTACTCTCGTGAGCATTATAAATTCACATGACACCTCTGCAAAAATTTTCCACTCCCATGAAATGTACTAATTGTAGGAAATAGGATCCTCTGGAAGAGTGTGGCATGCCAGCTCATGAAAGCGGACACCATTTCCATGAGTCAACAGATGTGGGTGTCACTTACTGCCGGGTGCCTCCACGGTGTTGGTATCAGGCCTCATGCTGGGATGGCTGCTGGGTGTTTCCTGGCCAGGGCGGCGGCTGCGGCTGGCAATCTCCGGGCATCGAGGTGAGTTCATCCCACACCCCACTTTCGTCAATATCTGGGCTCAATTACCTTAGGGCCCTTAAAGACGGCACCACATGTTGCACTTGATATGATGGCCCAACAGCGAACCAATTGTTCACACCCTAAAATTTATCAGACAATGTTGTAAATCCAACAGTGGGTCTGCTGTTCACACCTACGATATATTGAATCTGATTCTGAGGGGTAGGGGATTGCCGTCCGCTTTGGCCGAGCAGTTCTAGGCGGTTCAGTCCGGAACCGCACTGCTGCTGCGGTCGCAGGTTCGAATCCTGCCCCGGGCATGGATGAGTGTGATGTCCATAAGTTAGTTAAGTTTAAGTAGTTCTAAGTCTAGGGGACTGATGACCTCAGATGTTAAATTCCATAGTGCTTAAAGCCATTTGAACCATTTTTTTTTTGGAAGGGGATTAGTAGGGGGTGGGAGTGGTTGATAACATATCAACTACACAAATGTTACAATTCATTAGACGAAATGTCCGCCGCGGTAGCTGAGTGGTCAGCGTGACAGACTGTCAATCCTAAGGCCCGTGTTCGATTCCCGGCTGGGTCGGAGATTTTCTCCGCTCATGGACTGGGTGTTGTGTTGTCCTAATCATCATCATTTCATCCCCATCGACGCGCAGGTCGCCGAAGTGGCGTCAAATCGAAAGACCTGCACCAGGCGAACGGTCTACCCGACGGGAGGCCCTAGCCACACGCCCTTTCCATTTATTAGACGAAATATTGGGAGTCCGACATTGGAGTGACAGGAATGAGAGTTTCACTTTGCAGCGGAGTGTGCGCTGATATAAAACTTCCTGGCAGATTAAAACTGTGTGCCGGACCAAGACTCGAACTCGGTACCTTTGCCTTTCGCGGGCGGCAGTACCTCGTCTTCTACCTTTCCAACTTTACAGAAGCTCTCCTGAGAACCTTGCAGAACTAGCACTCCTGAAAGAAAGGTTATTGCGGAGACATGGCTTAGCCACAGCCTGGGGGATGTTTCCAGAATGAGATTTTCACTCTGCAGCGGAGTGTGCCCTGACATGAAACTTCCTGGCAGATTAAAACTGTGTGCCGGACCGAGACTCGAACTCGGGACCTTTGCCTTTCGCGGGCAAGTGCTCTACCAACTGAGCTACCCAAGCACTACTCACGCCCCGTCCTCACAGCTTTACTTCCGCAAGTGAAAATCTCAGTCTGGAAACATCCCCCGGAGCCATGTCACCGCAATATCTTTTCTTTCAGGAGTGCTAGTTCTGCAAGGTTCGCAGGGGAGTTTCTGTAAAGTTTGGAAGGTAGGAGACGAGGTACTGGCGGAAGTGAAGCTGTGAGGACGGGGCGTAAGTCGTGCTTGGGTAGCTAAGTTGGTAGAGCACTTGCCTGCGAAAGGCAAAGGTCCCGAGTTCGAGTCTCGTTCCGGCACACAGTTTTAAGCCGCCAGGAAGTTTCACTGGAGTGACTGTTCACATGTTACAAATTATAGTTGGACAAAATATTGAGAGTCCAACATTGTGTTGACTGTTCGCACATTACGATTTATTGGACCCGTATCGAGGAGGTAAGAGTGGCCCAATAATACGCGTATTATAATTTATCGTATCTCATTCTTGGTGTACAATGTTGTGCTGACTGATGGCATGTTATGAATTATTGGACCCAGTATTGAGGGGCTCCCAGTGTACTACCTAGCACACGTTACAATTTATTGCAGATAATATTGAGACTCCATTACTGGGCTGAATGTTGACATGTAACAGTTTCTTGGGCCCTGTACTGGGGAAGGGTCAGTGTTCTAACAGTATACACCATTTATTGTACCCAATATGGGAGTCCAACATCGAGCCAACTGTTTTCACGTTACGATTTATTGGGCCAATTTCAGGAGACTACCAGAAGACTAGCTGTGCACACAATAAAGTTTTAATCAATTTACTTAACAAAGGGCGGAATGTTCTCCTGTTACAATTTATTGGACCACATACTGGGAAACAGACAGCAGGTGAAATGTACATGAGCTGCAATGTATAGGATCCAATACTGGGAGGCCAACACTGGGCCAACTGTTCACATGGTATGATTTATTGGACACCATATCATGGAACTGTAAGCAAAGCAATTGTACACGTTTTACAATTTATTGGACATAATATTGGGAGCCAAAAACTGGACTGACTGTTCCCAAATCATAATTCACTGGATCCAAAATCAAAGGGTCTTCTCTTTTCTGCATGAAGTGAAATGGGCTATAATACACTATACATTTTATGTTGCTGGTTTCATGTTGTGATGTAACATCAGCTTCAGGTTTACTCTCTATATTCTGATTAACTTGACATTGTCGTTGCCACTTCAAAGTGAACTAATTTCAGGTTCTTACTGCATGATTCAAAATTACTACTACAGGATTATAGGAGATGCAGGGGGGACTTAGTAGATGAAGTTTTGATAAGGAACCCATTCTGGAAATGTACTGTTTCATTCTCCCACTTCACGGTGCGCACACAGCAGAGACGCTGAGGTTTGACGTGTCTGCTGTATGAGCACATGGCAAGGGCAATGTTTGGAGTACTAGTCCTCAGGTTCTCTCCTGCATGACGAAGGACATCCTACATGACGGAGGCCATCCTCTCCAGAGTAGAGTGTGCAGCCTGTTGTGGAGAACCACAGACAACCCTCTTCGTTTCGGATGTACTAATTTCTCATAGCCATTTTTGTAGTTGGACAGAGGTGATGCGTCATAATTACAACAGGGCAACCTCTTCCCAACTTGTGTGCGAACTCCGAAGTGGGAGATTTGATAGTGAACTGGTCTTCAAAGTTATTTTATATCCAACGGGACATTTACAGACATGGGTTGCCTATCAAAACATCTACTAAGACACTCTACAGACCCTAGAAGCCTTAATTATTAAGTATGGAGTTATCACTAAATGTACACTACTGTAGTTATCCCAAGGCACGTGTTTATATGGACTGTGTTAAGACAGACTGTTACGATAGTTACATATATTCTACATTTGTATGCTTCATATATGAAATGTATGGTTGATCCAATTATGTACAATGTTTTTCTCCTCGAAGGTGATTGAAATAGTCGAAACCGGTAGAGAGTAAACAAAAAATCGTATAGATGATATGTGCAGATACTCATATTCCAAAATGATCATGTTCCACGACGTTTCTACGTCCATAATATGTTCCCACCTCTCGCCTTACGAGGTTTACCTGCTGTGTATACTATAGCAGTTCTTTATATGTATTCACCGTGTTACATTCCTTCGCAGTGACTCATTATGCAAATGTTAATTTCGTCCTTAAACTTTCTACACCAATGGACAGTAATTCCGATATTTTTTAAATTATTAATGATATATGACTACCTCACTTTCAGCGTTCGGTACTGGGCAAGATGAAATGATTATGTGTCGACTTTCTCTCTAGTGTACAACACACCGCTATTTGACTGCGTGATTGCCTCCTGTTCCATTTAATCGACACTCAGCGTGAATCAACCTCAAGACAGTCTGCAAAATCGCTACTTGCCGCATAGATTTTTAAAACCCACAACAACACCATCCGACCTGCAAATTGATAGTTGCTTTACTTTTTCATTTTTCAAAACTATACAGGATGGTGCATTGATCGTGACCGGGCCAAATATCTCACGAAATAAGCGTCAAACGAAAAAACTGCAAAGAACGAAACTCGTCTAGCTTGAAGGGGGAAACCAGATGGCGCAACGGTTGGCCCGCCAGATGGCGCTGCCATAGGTCAAACGGATACCCACAGCTTTTTTTTAAAAATAGGAACCGCCATTAGTTATTACATATTCGCGTAGTACGTAAGGAAATATGAATGTTTTAGTTGGACCACTTTTTTCGCTTTGTGATAGATGGCGCTGTAATAGTCACAAACACATGACTCACAATTTTAGACGAACAGTTGGTAACAGGTAGGTTTTTTAAATTGAAATACAGAACGTAGGTACGTTTGAACATTTTATTTCGTTTGTTCCAATGTGATACATGTACCGTTGTGAACTTATCTTTTCTGAGAACGCATGCTGTTACAGCGTGATTACCTGTAAATACCACATTAATGCAATAAATGCTCAAAATGATGTCCATCAACCTCAATGCATTTGGCAATACATGGAACGACATTCCTCTCAACAGCGAGTAATTCGCCTTCGGTAATGTTCGAACATGCATTGACAATGCGCTGGCGCATGTTGTCAGGCGTTGTCGGTGGGTCACGATGGCAAATATCCTTCAACTTTCCCCACAGAAAGAAATCCTGGGACGTCAGATCCGGTGAACGTGCGGGCCATGGTATGGTGCTTCGACGACCAATCCACCTGTCATGAAATATGCTATTCAATACCGCTTCAGCCGCACGCGAGCAATGTGCCAGACATCCATCATGTTGGAAGTACATCGCCATTCTGTCATGCAGTGAAGCATCTTGTAGTAACATCGGTAGGACATTACGTAGGAAATCAGCATACATTGCACCATTTAGATTGCCATCGATAAAATGGGAGCCAATTATCCTTCCTCCCATAATGCTGCACCATACATTAACCCGCCAAGGTCGCTGATGTTCCACTTGTCGCAGCCATCGTGGATTTTCCGTTGCGCAATAGTGCATATTATGCCGGTTTACGTTACCGTTGTTGGTGAATGACGCTTCGTCGCTAAATAGAACGCGTGTAAAAAATCTATCATCGTCCCGTAATTTCTCTTGTGCCCAGTGGCAGAACTGTACACGACGTTCAAAGTCGTCGCCATGCAATTCCTGGTGCACAGAAATATGGCACGGGTGCAATCGATGTTGGTGTAGCATTCTCAACACCGACGTTTTTGAGATTCCCGATTCTCGCGCAATTTGTCTGCTACTGATGTACGGATTAGCCGCGACAGCAGCTAAAACACCTACTTGGGCATCATCATTTGTTGCAGGTCATGGTTGACGTTTCGCAGGTGGCTGAGCACTTCCTGTTCCCTTAAATAACGTAACTATCCGGCGAACGGTCCGGACACTTGGATGCTGTCGTCCAGGATACCGAGCAGCATACATAGCACAATCCCGTTGGGCATTTTGATCACAATAGGCGTACATCAACACGATATCGACCTTTTCCACAATAGGTAAACGGTCCATTTTAACAGGGGTAACGTTGTTGTCGTTGTGGTCTTCAGTCCTGAGACTGGTTTGATGCAGCTCTCCATGCTACTCTATCCTGTGCAAGCTTCTTCATCTCCCAGTACCTACTGCAACCTACATACTTCTGAATCTGCTTAGTGTATTGATCTCTTGGTCTCCCTCTACGATTTTTACCCTCCACGCTGCCCTCCAATGCTAAATTTGTGATCCCTTGATGCCTCAAAACATGTCCTACCAACCGATCCCTTCTTTTAGTCAAGTTGTGCCACAAACTTCTCTTCTCCCCAATCCTATTCAATACCTCCTCATTAGTTACGTGATCTACCCACCTTATCTTCAGCATTCTTCTGTAGCACCACATTTCGAAAGCTTCTATTCTCTTCTTGTCCAAACTAGTTATCGTCCATGTCTCACTTCCATACATGGCTACACTCCATACAAATACTTTCAGAAACGACTTCCTGACACCTAAATCTATACTCGATGTTAACAAATTTCTCTTCCTGAGAAACGCTTTCCTTGCCATTGCCAGTCTACATTTTATATCCTCTCTACTTCGACCATCATCGATTATTTTACTCCCCAAATAGCAATACTCCTTTACTGCTTTAAGTGTCTCATTTCCTAATCTAATTCCCTCAGCATCACCCGACTTAATTCGACTACATTCCATTATCCTCGTTTTGCTTTTGTTGATGTTCATCTTATATCCTCCTTTCAAGACATTGTCCATTCCGTTCAACTGCTCTTCCAAGTCCTTTGCTGTCTCTGACAGAATTACAATGTCATCGGCGAACCTATAAGTTTTTACTTCTTCTCCATGAATTTTAATACCTACTCCGAACTTTTCTTTTGTTTCCTTTACTGCTTGCTCAATATACAGATTGAATAACATCGGGGAGAGGCTACAACCCTGTCTCACTCCTTTCCCAACCACCGCTTCCCTTTCATGCCCCTCGACTCTTATAACTGCCATCTGGTTTCTGTACAAATTGTAAATAGCCTTTCGCTCCCTGTATTTTACCCCTGCCACCTTCAAAATTTGAAAGAGAGTATTCCAGTCAACATTGTCAAAAGCTTTCTCTAAGTCTACAAATGCTAGAAACGTAGGTTTGCCTTTTCTTAATCTTTCTTCCAAGCTAAGTCGTAAGGTCAGTATTGCCTCACGTGTTCCAACATTTCTACGGAATCCAAACTGATCTTCCCCGAGGTCGGCTTCTACCAGTTTTTCCATTCGTCTGTAAAGAATTCGCGTTAGTATTTTGCAGCTGTGACTTATTAAACTGATAGTTCGGTAATTTTCACATCTGTCAACACCTGCTTTCTTTGGGATTGGAATTATTATATTCTTCTTGAAGTCTGAGGGTATTTCACCTGTCTCATACATCGTGCTCACTAGATGGTAGAGTTTTGTCATGACTGGCTCTCCCGAGGCCATCAGTAGTTCTAGTGGAATGTTGTCTACTCCCGGGGCCTTGTTTCGACTCAGGTCTTTCAGTGCTCTGTCAAACTCTTCACGCAGTATCTTATCTCCCATTTCGTCTTCATCTACATCCTCTTCCATTTCCATAATATTGTCCTCGAGTACATCTCCCTTGTATAAACCCTCTATATACTCCTTCCACCTTTCTGCCTTCCCTTCTTTGCTTAGAACTGGGTTTCCATCTGAGCTCTTGATATTCATACAAGTGGTTCTCTTCTCTCCAAAGGTCTCTTTAATTTTCCTGTAGGCAGTATCTATCTTACCCCTAGTGAGACAAGCCTCTACATCCTTACATTTGTCCTCTAGCCATCCCTGCTTAGCCATTTTGCACTTCCTGTCGATTTTATTTTTGAGACGTTTGTATTCCTTTTTGCCTGCTTCATTTACTGCATTTTTATATTTTCTCCTTTCATCAATTAAATTCAATATTTCTTCTGTTACCCAAGGATTTCTATTAGCCCTCGTCTTTTTACCTACTTGATCGTCTGCTGCCTTCACCACTTCATCCCTCAGAGCTACCCATTCTTCTTCTACTGTATTTCTTTCCCCCATTCCTGTCAATTGTCCCCTTATGCTCTCCCTGAAACTCTCCACAACCTCTGGTTCTTTCAGTTTATCCAGGTCCCATCTCCTTAAATTCCCACCTTTTTGCAGTTTCTTCAGTTTCAATCTGCAGTTCATAACCAATAGATTGTGGTCAGAATCCACATCTGCCCCAGGAAATGTCTTACAATTTAAAACCTGGTTCCTAAATCTCTGTCTTACCATTATATAATCCATCTGAAACCTGTCAGTATCTCCTGGCTTCTTCCATGTATACAGCCTCCTTTCATGATTCTTGAACCAAGTGTTAGCTATGATTAAGTTATGCTCTGTGCAAAATTCTACAAGGCGGCTTCCTCTTTCATTCCTTCCCCCCAATCCATATTCACCTACTATGTTTCCTTCTCTCCCTTTTCCTACTGACGAATTCCAGTCACCCATGACTATTAAATTTTCGTCTCCCTTCACTACCTGAATAATTTCTTTTATCTCGTCATACATTTCATCTATTTCTTCATCATCTGCAGAGCTAGTTGGCATATAAACTTGTACTACTGTAGTAGGCATGTGCTTTGTGTCTATCTTGGCCACAATAATGCGTTCACTATGCTGTTTGTAGTAGCTAACCCGCACTCCTATTTTTTTATTCATTATTAAACCTACTCCTGCATTACCCCTATTTGATTTTGTATTTATAACCCTATAATCACCTGACCAAAAGTCTTGTTCCTCCTGCCACCGAACTTCACTAATTCCCACTATATGTAACTTTAACCTATCCATTTCCCTTTTCAAATTTTCTAACCTACCTGCCCGATTAAGTGATCTGACATTCCACGCTCCGATCCGTAGAACGCCAGTTTTCTTTCTCCTGATAACGACGTCCTCTTGAGTAGTCCCCGCCCGGAGATCCGAATGGGGGACTATTTTACCTCCGGAATATTTTACCCAAGAGGACGCCATCATCATTTAATCATACAGTAGAGCTGCATGTCCTCGGGAAAAATTACAGCTGTAGTTTCCCCTTGCTTTCAGCCGTTCGCAGTACCAGCACAGCAAGGCCGTTTTGGTTAATGTTACAAGGCCAGATCAGTCAATCATCCAGACTGTTGCCCCTGCAACTACTGAAAAGGCTGCTGCCCCTCTTCAGGAACCACATGTTTGTCTGGCCTCTCAACAGATACCCCTCCGTTGTGGTTGCACCTACGGTACGGCCATCTGTATCGCTGAGGCACGCAAGCCTCCCCACCAACGGCAAGGTCCATGGTTCATGGGGGGAGGGGTAATGTATCACGGAGTAAATACCGTCCGCACTGGCGGAATGTTACGTGATACTTCGTACTTATACGTTTGTGACTATTACGGCGCCATCTGTCACAAAGCGAAATAAGTGGTCCAACTAAAACATTCATATTTCTTTACGTACTACGCGAATATGTAATAACAAATGGGGGTTCCTATTTTTAAAAAACGCAGTTAATATCCGTTTGACCTATGGCAGCGCCATCTAGCGGTCCAACCATAGTGCCATCTGGTTTCCCCCTTCAAGCTAGACAAGTTTTGTTCTTTTAGTTTTTTCGTTTGACGCTTGTTTCGTAAGATATTTGGCCCGGTCACGATCAATGGACCACCCTGTATATGCTCCCAAACTATCGCTAGTGATTTTATGCATAAAGACTAAAGCGGCGAGTGAAAATTTGTGTCATGGCTAGGAATCGAACCCGGGTCTCCTGCTTACAAGGCAGGTGCGTTAGCCACTAAGCTTCGATAAAAAGAAAAAGTTCAAGCGTGCGTGTAATATTATGGGACTTAACTGCTAAGGTCATCAGTCCCTAAGCTTACACACTACTTAACCTAAATTATCCTAAGGACAAACACACACACCCATGCCCGAGGGAGGACTCGAACCTCCGCCGGGACCAGCCGCACAGTCCATGACTGCAACGCCTTAGGCCGCTTTTTTTTTTTTTTTTTTTTTTGCTGCTGCTCTCGATCCACTGACATTATGAACAGAAACAACGCACGCTACCGCTTTTTTTTTCACTTCGATATTGTTTTTAAATAAAGAAAATATTTAGCATCGCACAAGGTTTGAACTTTTTTTTTTTTTAAATCGTTATTATTGAACAAACGGAGAGTACATATATATATACACAAAGCAAAAGTTCTTCAAGGTACCAGTTAAACATATACAAATGAGTGTTAGGTAAACAAATTATTAGAAGAACATTAAATACAACAAAATAGAACATATCCTGTTTTCCTTCTTTTTTGTTCTTTTTGTTTTGTTTTTGTTTTTGTTTAAAAATTTGTATTGTACAAACTAAAAGTACATATATATTCACCATGCAAGAGTTCTTCAAGGTACCATTTAAAAATACACAAATGTCTGTTAGGTAAACAAAAAAAAAAAATATATATATATATATATATATATTAAAAAAGAAAAACATTAAATATAACATATTCTGTCTTCTTCCTTTTTGAAAAAAAAAAATTGGTATTTGTTTTTGGTCGATGCATGAGAACGTGGATAAGGGTGTTGCATCATGTGACAGGTAGGCATGGTACACCCCAACTTTGAGGGGGGTCAAGGAAGACGCTGCGGAGAAAACCGGCAAAAGTTTGTCGGTAAGATGGTTTTCGGGTGAGGGTGTTATGCGCGGTCACAACTTTGTACCAGAAGTCAAGGACTGTGTGTGGACCACTCTGAAAGAGATATTCTAAAGCTTGTCCTCGAAACCAGATTAGGGTATGGTGCTTAGCAAGAGGGTAGTGAAATGTCTGGGGCAACAGCAGGAAATCCGGGGTTACCGTCGTTGGCGGGGCACGGAGGTAAAAGCCCACGATTCGTTGGATGAGGAGCCATACGTTTTGTTTCAGGGGGCACGTAAGACGGTGCTCGTCGGTGTCTTCGAGCTGACAGTCAGGGCAGAGTGGGGAGGTGGCCAGTCCTATGCGATAAAGTCGAGTATTAGTAGGGAATTTGCCATAGACTAAAAAATACCAGAGTGCAGACACAGACGACGGTAAAAAGGGTGCATGCACACACCCCCAAACCGTGCGCCAGTTAATGTCAGGACGCTGTAGCACCATGGGGTCGCAAGGGTTGGACAGCATAAACAAACGATAATAATCTTTTGTACGGGGAGGACGGGTGACTGGAAGATCGGCCCGAACGTAGCTGAGTTCCATGAAACAATTGGCGACGTAGTACAATAATGGAGAAATAGGTGCCACATTGATCGGTGGATCGAGAGAAGCTGGTCGGAGGATATCTAAGAGACTGCGTGTTAAGGACGGGACCGGCCCCTGCCAGTGCCGCAACAGAGTGTGGACAAAGAGTGCAGAAGAGCGTGCCCGCACGTTGATGAGTCCGAGGCCACCTTTTGCAGGAGGCAGTGTTAGAGTGTTGTAGCGGACTTTGAAAAGTGCCCCTGCTGACACGAAATATCCAAAGGCTGATTGGATGCGGCGGCCAAGGAGTAACGGCATTGGGAGGATCTGGGCGACGTGTACCAGTTTAGGGGCGACATAGATGTTGACATAGGACACACGTTGGAGTTGGTTTAAGTTACGGTGCACTTGACCGCGGACATGGTGCCGAATCGACTGCAAAAGCCGCCGGTAAGCCAGGGCCACTGTGCGGTGTGTGGAGCTCGTAAATTCGATACCCAAGTAACGAAGGGTGGCACTGACTGGGAGTGGGGTCGGCACCATAGCCGGGAGGCCGCGCCCAATGGGCATCATAGTCGATTTACGGACATTAAGAATGCTACCAGAAAGACGTCCATACTGGTGGATCCATTGGATGGCGTCATTGAGTTCCGTGGAGGAGCAGGTGAGAAAGAGGAGATCGTCCGCATAAGCCCTACAGTGAAAGGTGTGGTCACGCAAAGTGAGGCCCTGCAGTCTAGAGGTAAGTCCAGTGATGAGGGGCTCAAGTGCAATGGCATATAGTAAAGTAGACATAGGGCATCCTTGACGCACAGAGCGGCGTATAGGAATCGGTCCTACAAGCCTCCCATTGACTTGTACCATCGAGACCGCGGGAAGTAGTAACCGGCGAATGGCATCGACAAAAAGCAATGGGAACCCCATACGTGTCGCCACCATGAGGAGGAATGGGTGTCGAACGCGATCAAAGGCACTCGTGAAATCGACGGATACCAGTGCTGCACGAAGGCGACAAACCGACGCCAGTGCAATGAGGTCACGGCATTCTCCTAGGGCTGTTTGTAAGGTGGCCCCACAACCACGTGCAGTCTGCTCAGGTGAAAGGACCGTAGGTAAGACGGTGCGTATGCGCGCTGCTAAGAGGCGTGCATAGATTTTATAGTCTGCATTCAAGAGTGTAAGGGGGCGATAGGCAGAGACATGAGACTCTCCCTTCGGTTTAGGCACAGGTAGAAGAATGCCAGTGACGAATTCAGGTGGAATTGGGAAGGACGGAGTAAAGAGTTCCTGAATCATTTCCGTCCAGCGAGGAAGCATTAACGTGGTGAACGCCCGGTAAAACTCCACTGGGAGACCATCTGGTCCGGGTGATTTGTTCTTGGCCCCTTTGTTGATCGCATCTACCACCTCTTCTGCGGTGATTGCAGACATCATGGACGTTGACTCCGCTACGGTGAGGGTCCGATCAGGGGAAGGACGGAGATCATCAGGAATGGGCGTCGCCATCGGTTCATCATCA
The DNA here is from genome assembly GCF_023898315.1 of Schistocerca nitens. Lineage (NCBI taxonomy): Eukaryota > Metazoa > Arthropoda > Insecta > Orthoptera > Acrididae > Schistocerca > Schistocerca nitens. The sequence continues at coordinate 32,909,581 of NC_064625.1, forward strand.
TAAAATTGGCGATAATGTTCAGCAAAGGCAGACAGCACTGCCGCCTGTGTTGTGTGGTGAACACCATCGGAGGTCGTGATGGTGGGGACGAAAAGCCGACGTCGACGACTATGGTCGGATGCGGCATGGATTGTGGATGGGGTTTCGTCGTGGAGGAGGTCTTGTCGTCGGGAACGCACCACGACACCATGCAGTCGTGCACGTTGAAGAGAGAGGAGACGAGCTTTAGTACGTTGTCGTTCCCTGTGGGTGTCTGGTGATGGAGGGAGCGCATCGAGCTCACGGAGGACGGCGTAGTGAAAATTTGTGGTGTCTCGACGCCATGCTGCTGCTTCCTTGCCACATTGTATGAAGGCCTTTCTGATCGCAGGTTTGGCACATTTGAGCCACCAATGGAACGTGGATGTGTACTGCGGAAGGCGTCTTTCGCAAGACGCCCATGTAGTGGCAATACATTGTCGGCAGTGTGGATCATTAAGGAGGGAGGTATTAAGCTTCCAGTAACCTCTGCTGCGCCACACTGACTGAGGTGGCAGGGCCAGGGAGCAAATGACGGCGCAATGGTCCGAAAATGCAAGGGGCCATCGTTCAGCTTGGGCGACTTCATTGCCGAGGTGAGCAGAGACATAAAACCGGTCCAGTCTGCTCGCAGAATGTGCTGTATAATGGGTAAAACCGGGGGTATTGCCATGAATTTTCTCCCAAACGTCCACTAGATGAAAATCGTTGATTAAGGTGAGCAGCGCCGGACATGGCGAATAACCAGGCACTTGGTCCTGCGGATGGAGGACACAGTTGAAATCGCCTCCCATGATAAGGCGATCATAGCGTCCAGAAAACAGGGGCGCCACGTCATGTCCGAAGAAAGTGGACCGCTGCCGACGGTTCGTGGAGCCAGACGGAGCGTAGATATTGATGACGCGCATGTCGAAGATGGTAACAGCCATGCCTCTTCCACAGGGAAGGATTGTCGTGTCCGTGAGTGGGATTCCTTCGCGTATGTAGAAAGCCACTCCACGCCCTGATGGATCACATGTGGACGTGTATGAGTCGTAGCCGTAGACTGGTGGTAGTGTGGCAACGCGTACTTCCTGAAGAAGGGCGACGTCGACGTCAGAGGCCCGAAGCATGTCACATAGGAGTTGCAGCTTGGGTGCAGTGCCGATCATGTTGATGTTCAGTGTGGCAAACCGGTACGTTTGTTTCAGTGGTGGTGGACGCGCATCTACCATCACCAAGGGAAATAAGAGGAGGGCACCGACAGGAAGTCCCGTCCCATCAGCTGCAATGCCTCGCTTTTGATGTTAACAGGCAGCCTCGTCCGGCGGAGGCAACTCATCCGGAGGAGGGGGCGTACCTTCCTCAATGTCGTCGGCCCATGCTCCTGTGCCGTGGGTCTGTCCAATGTCCATGGGAATTGCGTCGTGGTGAGAGAGATCTGGAGTTGTCGGCGGGGAGACAGGCGTCTCAACCGGCGCACCGATCGTTACATCGTGCGTGGCGACCTCCATAGTGGTCCCGTCCTGCGGAACGTCTTGTTCATCGTGAAAGTTGTCCGCCGACCTCTGCGTGGAAATGTCGGCTGCTTGGGTGTCGTCTTCGTCGTCGCGGGTGGCAACGCTCTGAGAGCCCGTGGGTGAACGGCGACGGCGTTTGCGCCTACGTGGCGAGCGTTGTTTGCGCACGTGTTCCTCAGTGTCGGACGACGGCAAGGAGGAGCGTCGACCTGGTTCGAAGGCGTCGGTGGGTACAATGAAATTGTCAAACAGGTGTTGTGAAGATGTACTGGTCTCCTCAGCGTCCGGTGCGGGAGCCTGTTCGGCGGCAAGGTTGTCAGGTGGGACGTCTGCACCGTCCGTTGGTGACTGGGACGGTGGGACGTGCCGATCGGAAGGACCGGGCGACGGACTGGACGAAACTGTAGACGTGGCAAGAGCCGCTGCGTAAGTGACCGGTAGGGCGGTCATCGTGGGTGTGACGGACGCTTCCGACAACGGGAGCTGCGCGACACGTCGTTGAATGCATTCAGACCGTAGGTGACCTTCTTTCCCGCAACCGGAACAGGTCCGAGGTTGGCCGTCGTACATTATAATGGCACGGCAGCCTCCGATACGTAGATAGGAAGGCACGTGTTTCTGCAACTCGATGCGGACCTGTCTAACACCGTTTAAAACTGGATAGGTCTGAAATTGGACCCATCGTTCGGCAACATGTTCCAGAACGTTGCCATAGGGACGGAGCGCCTCGATGACGACGTCTGCAGGTAGTTCGAACGGCAGTTCGAAGATCCTTATCGTCCGTGTGCCGAGACCTGCGTGATCGACGGTAACGGGTCCGACGTTGCCGTCGGAATGACAGAAGCGCAGTCCACGTTTTGCCTCTTGAAGCACCTTGTCGCACGCCGCATCGTTGATCATTTTGACGTAGACGGTACTGCTAACTATGGACAAGTGGATACCAAGTAGATCCGTTGGTGGTATTTTAACTTCACCGCGTAGAAATCGTTCTACCTCCAGGGCCTTGGGTCGGGCGAAGTCGGAACAAAAGTTGAAACGTAATGTCTTCTTCCGATAGTTGTGCGCCATGGTGGTCTAGAAGGAAAACGGCACTTACAGCGGCCGAAGTAAACACAAACACACCGTGCGCGCCTCGCCCGCAGCGCTCTGGCGCGTGACCGCCTCGCAGCACTGCCGGCGGCAGACAGCCGCTCGGCTAATCCTGCGCGGCTAAGCTTCAACAAAATCATATCTGTACGAGACCAGAAGAGTCTCTGAAATTTGGTAATTTCATTTATCTCTAATGATCTCATCCTCAACAGAATTATTAGAGGGATATTTTCGTGACTCTGGTTTGTTTGCAGGCCCGTGCAACTACACGCTGTCTGAATGGGCGCAGCAGCGAGTGCGCATACTGTGCATGGTGGCTGCGCGGGCCGACCAGTGGGGACCCAGTGCAGACATTTCGTCGGGGCAGCTCCAACCACACAACTCGAGCGCCGACGCTGTGCGGGGCACGTGGTGGGCACGCTGCGACCACCTGCTCTTCCTCAGCTCCCGGCCGCGTGCGTACCTGTTATTCATAAAGCCTCGTCTAGAGATCATTACTATTATCATAATTTTGTAGCACTCTAATACTGATTTTTCTCAGTTAGTAGCGTTAATGCGGTGGCGGTTACAGGTTCCTCACATAGTCCACTCTTCCAAGTCCTTTGCTGTCTCTGACAGAATTACAATGTCAGAATTACAATGTCATCGTAATTGTAATTCTGTCAGAGACAGCAAAGGACTTGGAAGAGCAGTTGAACGGAATGGACAGTGTCTTGAAAGGAGGATATAAGATGAACATCAACAAAAGCAAAACGAGGATAATGGAATGTAGTCGAATTAAATCGGGTGATGCTGAGGGAATTAGATTAGGAAATGAGACACTTAAAGTAGTAAAGGAGTTTTGCTATTTAGGGAGTAAAATAACTGATGATGGTCGAAGTAGAGAGGATATAAAATGTAGACTGGCAATGGCAAGGAAAGCGTTTCTGAAGAAGAGAAATTTGTTAACATCGAGTATAGATTTAAGTGTCAGGAAGTCGTTTCTGAAAGTATTTGTATGGAGTGTAGCCATGTATGGAAGTGAAACATGGACGATAACTAGTTTGGACAAGAAGAGAATAGAAGCTTTCGAAACGTGGTGCTACAGAATAATGCTGAAGATAAGGTGGGTTGATCACGTAACTAATGAGGAGGTATTGAATAGGATTGGGGAGAAGAGAAGTTTGTGGCACAACTTGACTAGAAGAAGGGATCGGTTGGTAGGACATGTTTTGAGGCATCAAGGGATCACAAATTTAGCATTGGAGGGCAGCGTGGAGGGTAAAAATCGTAGAGGGAGACCAAGAGATGAATACACTAAGCAGATTCAGAAGGATGTAGGTTGCAGTCGGTACTGGGAGATGAAGAAGCTTGCACATGATAGAGTAGCATGGAGAGCTGCATCAAACCAGTCTCAGGACTGAAGACCACAACAACAACAACAACATAGTCCACTCACTACACACATGTCTTTTGCTTCGTCCCGTGCGTTGCTGATGATAAAAGTGAGACATATGCGTACCAGATTCTATATATTTCAAGAAATGTCTTCTCCAGTTTGTAGATAATACCTGCAATCGTCCGGAAATTGCTTTAATACTCTCTTCGAAACAGGTAAATGAATTAATTCACAGCACGACACAGCAGTAACTATATAAGGCTGTATGCATTATTATTATTATTTCTTTCCTTTCTCAGACGTTATGTCTGGTTAAAAATGGAAAGTGACGCGGACCTTGATCAAGCGTGACTTCCTTTTAACTGTACGGTATATGTTACATTGCATTTAGGAACTTTCGGGTAATTGAACATGTATCAATAATTACAGATTTCTGTAGTTGTATATATACGTTTGGATGTAGCTCTATTGCATTGATGTACTGGTGGATATTGTGTGGTATGACTCCTGCAGTTGATAGTATAATTGGTATGATGTCAACTTTATCCTGATGCCACATGTCTTTGACTTCCTCAGCCAGTTGGATGTATTATTCAATTTTTTTCTCCTGTTTTCTTCTGTGTATTTGTTGTATTGGGTATGGATATTTCGATTAGTTGTGTTAATCTCTTCTTTTTATTGGTGAGTATGATGTCAGGTTTGTTATGTGGTGTTGTTTTATCTGTTATAATGGTTCTGTTCCAGTATAATTTGTATTCATCATTCTCCAGTACATTTTGTGGTGCATACTTGTATGTGGGAACGTGTTGTTTTATTAGTTTATGTTGTATGGCAAGTTGTTGATGTATTATTTTTGCTACATTGACATGCCTTCTGGTGTATTCTGTATTTGCTAGTATTGTACATCCGCTTCTGATGTGATCTACTGTTTCTATTTGTTGTTTGCAAAGTCTGCATTTATCTGTTGTGGTATTGGGATCTTTAATGACATGCTTGCTGTAATATCTGGTGTTTATTGTTTGATCCTTTATTGCAATCATGAATCCTTCCGTCTCACTATATATATTGCCTTTTCTTAGCCATGTGTTGGATGCGTCTTGATCGATGTGTGGCTGTGTTAGATGATATGGGTGTTTGCCATGTAGTGTTTTCTTTTTCCAATTTTCTTTCGTCGTATCTGTTGATGTTATGTGATCTAAAGGGTTGTAGAAGTGGTTATGAAATTGCAATGGTGTAGCCGATGTATTTATACGAGTGTTTGCTTTGTGTATTTTGCTAGTTTCTGCTCGTTCTATAAAGAATTTTCTTAAATTGTCTACCTGTCCATAATGTAGGTTTTTTTATGTCGATAAATCCCCTGCCTCCTTCCTTTCTGCTTAATGTGAATCTTTCTGTTGCTGAATGTATGTGATGTATTCTATATTTGTGGCATTGTGATCGTGTTATTATTATTAGTATTACTATAATTAGACTGGTTAGACACAAAGCATTATCATCCCGAAGTCGTCTAATTTGTGACAGTTCAGAAGTAAGGAGTCCAGCAATCAAGTGATTCACAAACAGTAAGTGTAGTGCACACATTTCGATTTGCTGACTTTAAATGGGGTTGCAGTGAGCAGGTCTAGCAAGTGCCGCAATAAAGAGACGCAATGCAGGGGCAGTATGTTTTGCAAGAAGTGCATACCCTCGCTGTGGATAGTTAGCTTTCTTATCTGAGAAGGAGTTCTGGTAGCAATTGCGATTCAACGCGAACTCCTTCAGTTCCTTCGCCATTCATTCTATTCCCCCTCCCCCCCCCCCCTCACACACAAACTAAATATCATTCATCTTTCGTCATTTTAAAAATAAAAATGTGCCAAGAAAAGTCTTTGACTCTACAGTTTAGTTAGTTGCAAAAGTTAGTGATAATGTGGGGGAGAGGAGGCAACAAGTGGCAGGGGGGGGGGGGGGGGGGGGAACTAGCTAATGTCTGATTGCACACAGGCGTAAGGGTCTAAGAAAGTATATATGAAGATAGTAACTGTTCTCGAAAGAACAGATACCATTGATGACCTTGCAGCTTCTTTAGAATAAATGATAATTAATTGAAACCCTCAGCTGCCGACAGGTGTTGTTGATATACCCTGCTTCGGAGAGCTGAAAATGTGTGTCCCGACCGGGACTCGAACCCGGGGTCTCCTGCTTACATGGCAGACGCTCTAGCCATCAGAGCCACTGAGGACACAAATGAATAGCGCGGCTGCAGGGACTTATCCCTTGCACGCTTCCCGTGAGACCCACATTCCCAACTGTCCACAATCTACATATGTAATGTTCCTAATAGATATTTGCCCATCCACTCATTAATTGCGCACACTAAGGTGACGATTCCTGAACGCTTTGAAGATTGGATTTAAAAGTGAAATCCGATCATCCACGGCATACTAGCCTGAAATATTTTATTAATTGTGACATTTCCTACCGTGAAAGTTTACATTTTATGCATCTGGAACCCTTTTGCTTCTAATTACTGTTTGAATCACATTCTGAACACTGACCATTCCTTTTTACACACAATCCATGTGAGATAAAGACCCTGTGCTGATAGAGACGTGCTCCGCTGTTGTGTTTTAGATCCTGTTGTCCCGACAGTAGTGATGGACACCTCGAAGACTCCATGGTCGCAGATGAGAACAGCCTTCGAGTTCGTCGTCAACAAGACTGAATGGCACTTCGACTGGATACTCAAGGTCGATGACAAGGCGTAAGTACTGTCGATACAGCTTACTGGCACTTCCCTGCTCGTAAACTGTTAACTTGAAGTCTATGGACAAATAGTATGTCTCCATCTGCAAGCAGATGGAGGCATACTATTTGTCCATAACAATGGAAAATCCAGGATGGAATGTAACAATGAGAATGAAAGTTGCTACTCACCATATAGCGGAGATGCTGAGTCACAGATAAGCACAACAAAAAGACTCTCACAATTAAGACTTTCGGCCATTAAGACCTTCGTCAACAATAGACACACACACACACACAACTGCAGTCTCAGGCAACTGAAACACACACACACACACACACACACACACATAAAAACACACGCAACTCACACACAGAACTGCAGGCACGCTCAAGTGTGGTTCCAGTTGCCTGAAACTGCAGTCGTGTGTGTGAGTTGAATTTGTATGTGTGCGTGTGTGTGTGTGTGTGTGTGTGTGTGTGTTTCTATTGTTGACGAAGGCCTTAATCGCCGAAATCTTTTATTGTGGAGTCTTTTTGTTGTGCCTATCTGCGACAGAAACACTGCTATATGGTCAGTAGCAACTTTCTTTCTCATTATATATATATATACGGGTGTGTGTGTGTATGTGTAAGCCAAAATATTATGACCACTACCCACCCTGATGTACGATGGTGTATGGTGACATTGCAGGCATGTTGCAGGCAGTACATTAGTGGAGAAGACACAGAGGGGGATCGCCCTAGCGAATATATGGGGTGCAAATGGGAAAATACATTGAGATAACTACTCTGACAAAGACCAGATTATTGTTACTCAGAACCTGTGAAGGAGTATCTGAAAATGGCAAAGCTGTTCGAATGTTACGTGCAACTGTCACGAGCATCTACGGAAAGAGGTAGAAGGACAGTGGAACCAGCACTAGGCGCTAAATGGTTGGACGTCCACGACTCTTCACAGAACGTGGGGTTCAGCGGCTTAACTACCCTGTAAAGTAGGATATATGGTGATCTGTGGCATCTCTCCGAAACAGCGCGATGCTGGTGGATGCACAAGTGTTTTGGAGCGCACCGTTCCACCACATTGTCGAACATGGAGTTCCGCATCAGACCACCCCTACGTCTTCACATGTTGACCCAACAACACTGTCAATTATGATTGCAGTGGCACGGGACCATCAGGATTCGACCGTCGATCAATGGAAACGTGTCGGCTCTTCGCATGAATCACATTCTTGCTTCACTAGGTCGATGGTTGTCTCTACAAACGGCATCATCGAGGTGAAAGGCAGCTCAAAACGTGCAGCACGCCACAGATACTGGTTGGTGAGAGTAGCGTTATGCTATGGGAGATATTCTACATTGAATGCATGGGACCTGTGGTAGTAATCGAAGACACGCTGACAGTTGCGAACCATCTGCATCCCTTCATACTTGAAGTCTTCCTCGACGGCGATGTCATCTTTCAGCATTATAATTGCCCATATTTCGGAGCCCAAACCGTGCTATAGTGTTTGAGGATCATTGTAGTGAACTGACGATGTCTCAGAGACCAAATTAGCCTGACGTAACTCTCATGGAAGCTATGTGGGTCGCTATCGAGCGCCATCACCGCGTAGCAAATCAGCAGCCCGTTATTTACGCCTATTACATAACCTGTGCATAGACATCTAATGCCGCATACCTCCACAAACCTACCATCAAAACATCAGATCCCTGATATGCAGAATCAGTGATGCATTTCGTTCCAAAGACCGACAAAAAAGTTATTAAACATATGGTCATGATATTTTGGCTCATTACAGTGTATATATACACATATCAGAAAAAGGATTGCATCACACCCGATTCCCAGAACTCCTGACGGTAGACGTTGACTGTGGGTTCAAAAATGGTTCAAATGGCTCTGAGCACTATGGGACTTAACTGCTATGGTCATCAGTCCCCTAGAACTTAGAACTATTTAAACCTAACTAACCTAAGGACATCACACACATCCATGCCCGAGGCAGGATTCGAACCTGCGACCGTAGCGGTCACGCGGTTCCAGACTGTAGCGCCTAGAACCGCTCGGCCACTCCGGCCGGCCTTGACTGTGGGTATTGTATCATAACACAGTCCCTTCGACCAGAGATGTCAGTAAACCCGCACAAAATTGTAAACAACCTGGCATGAGCAGCGCCTATTAGATGGAGGGGATCTGACAGCCAATCAGTTCCAGTCATTCCACGAGGAAGTAGGTAAACAGCTCGTGTTGTCTGTAGTTCAACCATGCCTAGATACTCATACCGCTGTTCGATCGCTTCCACATTGTCATTTTGTGCCAGGAAAGGCTCTAAACAAGTGAAGTTGCAGGCGTCTCAGAGTGAACCATAGCGATGTAGTTCGGACATGGACGAGATACAGAAAGACAGGAACTGTCGATGACATGCCTCGATCAGGCCGCCCAAGGGCTACTGCTGCAGTGGGTTAGGCTCAGAGGAACCCTGTCAGCAACGCCACCATGTTGAATTATGCTTTTCATGCAGCCACAGAACGAAGTGTTATGACTCAAACTGTGCGCAATAGGCTGCATGATGTGCAACTTCACTCCCGACGTCCATGGGGAGATCAATCTTTGCAACAACGACACCATGCAACGAATTACAGATGTGCCCAACAGCGTGCCGAATGGACCGCTCAGGATTGGCATTACGTTCTCTTCAATGACGAGTGTCGCATATTCCTTGAACCAGACAATCGTCGGAGACGTGTTTGGAGGCAACCTTATCAGGCTGAACGCCTTAGACACACTGTCCAGCGAGTGCAGCAAGGTGGATGTTCCCTGATGTATTAGGGTGGCGTTATGTGGGGCCGACGTACGCCGCTGGTGGTCATGGAAGGCGCCATAATGGCTGTATGATATGTGAATGCCATCCTCCGACCGATAGTGCAACCATATCAGCAGCATATTGGCGAGGCATTCGTCTTCGTGGACGACAATTCGCGCTCCCATCGTGCACATCTTGTGAATGACTTCCTTCAGGATAACGACTTGCTCAACTAGAGTGGCCAGCATGTTCTCCAGTCAGGAACCCTGTCAAACATGCTTGGGATAGATTGAAAAGGGCTGTTTATGGACGACGTGATCCACCAAACACTCTGAGGCATCTCCGCCGAATCGCCGTTGAGGAGTGGGATAATTTGGACCAACAGTGCCTTGATGAACTTGTGGATAGTATGCCACGACGACTGCAGGCATGCATCAATGCAAGACGACGTGTTACTGGGTATTAGAGGTACCGGTGGGTACAGCAATCTGGACCACCATCTCTGAAGGTCTCGCTGTATGGTGGTACAACATGCAGTGTGTGGTTTTCGTGAACAATAAAAAGAGCGGAAATAATATTTATCTTCATCTCTGTAACAGCTCCATGTAATAAGTCAGCGACCTACAAAATTGGGTATAATGATTGTATGCGTTGGGCAAACTGGTAGAAACTTGCAGATACATTTTAAAGAGCACGTAAAATCTAACGATAACAATACAAGTGCTGTTGCACATCTCCTAAACAACGAAGATACATCCAAAAAGTTAACGACAAGCTCCAAATTTTACACTACCCTAAGAAAGGGAAGCAAATGAATATCATAGAAGAAATTAGATAGTCAACCTGATACACTTCTTAATGAGTAAACAGATCTTCATAACAAAAAATTCGTTGATAAGTTTAGTCACATTCTGTTATGACACAATCAGAAAGCGTTTATAGTGCCCACAGTCTGAGCCTTTAGCAAATAGTAACAGGGTCGCAACAAATGCCTCTTGAAGTGTCTTCGAATACTAAGCAATTATCACCATAGAATTAAATACTCTTCAGAAAATTTACAGTGTCAAGAAAAGCCATTCTTGAACACTATAGTAAACAACACAGTCTTACAAAACGCCACTAACTGGAAGACAAATAATCAAGTCCCTTGTGATACAACTGGTATAACAAAAGTTAAAGTTCTAACAGGCTACTGTGGAACACAGTCGTCGTGAATGCTGTCAGTGCTGAGCACGAGTAATGGAAAAGATAGTGTACCCATAGTGCGTTTAAAATAAGTTGCGACTTCTGACAGTTGAGTACGGAGCGAGTGGAGGGAAGCGCTGTTGCCAGCGTGGGCTGGGCACATCAGTAGGTGAGCACAGTATAATGGATAGTCAGGCCAAGTCGGGCGAACTGCGACCTTTCTCAAACGATTTTAAAGAAAGTTCTCGTTAATAAACTCTGATTCTCGCACATCATTCGTTAGCTTCATTATGAACTGCCTATCATTTCGTTGATGGTAGTACACTCATGCTCATAAATTAAGGATACTGCTGATACATGGTGAAACAACGCTCTGGTGGGCGGTTTGTGAGTTTAAATCACCTCAGGGTATGACCATGCAGTGCATTTGACCTGCGGTCGTCGCACGGTGGCGCTGGCAGCAGTCCACATATGCAGAGGTGTGTTGGTGCATGTCAGAGTCCAGTGCAGCGAGTAAGTGTGACGTGTTAATGGTGACTGTGTGTTGAAAATGGCTCAATGAACATATATTGATGACGTTATGAGGGGCAGAATACTAGGGCGACTGGAGGCTAGTCAAACACAGCAGGTTGTACCTCGGGCCCTCCGTGTGCCACAAAATATGATTTCAAATGTACAACACCACAAGACGACTGATATCTCACAAACAGTGCCCGCAGACGGCCACGGAGTACTGCAGGTAGCCTTGCTAGGGACCTTAGCGCAGCCACTGTAACAGTTGTCTCCAGACACACAGTCTACAGACGACTGAACAGACATGGTTTATTCGCCCGGAGACCTGCAAGGTGTATTCCACTGATCCCTGGTCACATGAGAGCCCGTAAAGCCTGGTGTCAAGAATACAGTTCATGGTCATTGGAAAAGTGGTCCCAGGTTATGTTCACGGGCAAGTCCAGGTATAGCCTGAACAGTGATTCTCACCGGGTTTTCATCTGATGTGAACCACGAACCAGATACCAACCTCTTAGTGTCCTTGAATGGGACCTGTATGGAGGTCGTGGTTTGATGGTGTGGGGTGGGATTATTATTGGTGCACGTACACACCAGCATGTTTTTGACAGAGGAACTGTAACAGGGCAGTTGTATCGGGACGTCATTTTGCACCATTATGTCCGCCTTTTCAGGGGTGCAGTGGGTCCCACCTTCCTCCTGATGGATGATAACGCACGGTGCCACGAGCTGCCATCGTGGAGGAGTACCTTGAAACAGAAGATATCAAGCGAATGGAGTGGCCTGCCTATTCTCCAGACCTAAACCCCATCGAGCACGTCTGGAATGTTCGCAGTTGACGTATCGTTTCACGTCTTCAAACCCCTAGGACACTTCAGGAGCTCAGAAAGGCACTGGTGCAAGAATGGGAGGTTATACCCCAGCAGCTGCTCCACCACCTCATCCAGAGTATGCCAACCCGTTGTGCGGCCTGTGTACGTCTGCATGGTGATCATATCCCATATTCATGTCGGGGTACATGCGCAAGAAACAGTGGCGTATTGTAGCACATGTGTTTCGGGACGGTTTTCTCAACTTATCACCAATACCGTGGCCTTACGGATCTGTGTCGTGTGTGTTCTCTATGTGCCTGTGCTATTAGCGCCAGATTCGTGTAGTGCCACGTTGTGTGGCACCACATTCTGCAATTATCCTTAATTTATGAGCATGAGTGTAGTTATTGCGATATTTCGATAATAGGTAAACTGAAACTTCCTGGCAGATTAAAACTGTGTGCCCGACCGAGACTCGAACTCGCTGCAGAGTGAAAATCTCATTCTGGAATAGGTAAACTATTGCAAGAAATCTGTAGTCTGCAGGGAAAAATAGGTGTCGCTATGAATTTGTGTTTTGTGCGTGTAATGTTGTATGTTGCTGCATATCACGTACAGACAGTATATAGAATTATTCTTTAAACTTGGAAGGATCGCTATCTGCTTCCAATATCGAGGAAATGGAATGTATGTAAAGCGCTCGGTCATGAACTCGTGAGCGGTCAAAAAACAAGAATGAAATATTCATAAATTCCTCGTATCTCATAAATGGCTTGAAATATCGAAACAAGATTTGGCGAATGACGGCGCACAAAGACGAGAGTGTTTTGCCATATGATTAATATGCGAAACTTCCATGTCTACCGCGAGATTCAAAAGACTACAGATTTTTCAATGAAATAGTCGATAGCTGGTGAAACGAGAATCGCTGTGGGTTTCGCAATAGTATAGGTGAAGAAGTTCCACGTTTATTTTTACACTGAGAATGGGCTGTTCATAAAGTATCGACCTGACTTTAGAAAGTTTGGGAGATGAATATTTCTAAACTCTGCTGTGTTTTGACAAAAGAAGCAGATTTTAACATTGCAACAAGATAAGTTACGTATTCCTCAAAACTCAACACAGTCCTTCTTCATGAATCAATGTCTCTTCAACTACCTGCTTGGTATGGCTGACAACTTAATACCAGTCCTGTCGTGTAACATTTGCAGTGGCTTGTTTTATCAGCATTTCCATCTCAGTGAGCGTGAACTTCTTGCTGCGTTTTGCCAAATTACTTTTCACCTGGGCCCATGTACTCTGTTGGATCAAATGAGCATGATAAGGAGGAGGCCTGATTCAACTATACCCCTTACGGTTCGTCGACCTGGTAGCATGGAGTTTTGGCTTATACAGCACTACAAGTTCCATTAAGGGGAGGTTTACTATCTTTTGGTTCAAAAAATCGATTTTTTAAAATTGCATTTTTAGATCCATAAAAGTGTTTAGATTCCACCCCTGAAACGGTTTTACCGAATACGGAACGGAAAGGTTTGTTATTCGCGGTTGAACAAAACAATGCACCTGTCTGAAATCGGCCTTTTTCACGCACCAGTTTATTTTCTTTCGGAGGACGAGCTATATTACCGGTGCTTGGGAGGAAACACAAAATTCAAATGAAAGTTTGAACGCGTGTGTTTGGAAGTTAGCCTCCAAGCATTTGCATTTTGGTACGAAGACTGTGGAGATTGCGACTTTCCTGTCAGTGAGCAGCTTCAACGAAGGGTATTCAGCAATTCTGAATACCATGACGACGATGGACGTCACCCTGGGACTCTATTCGACGCAGTTCGCCAAGCATTCGGACTACCACCGCATTCGAGCGGCCGAAAACCGCTTCTCACCGGCCGTACGAGCGGCTATGGAGCAGCACAGGATGGCCCACATCGCGTAGAACGCCCTCTATGAGGAAGAGGAAGTACTAGTTTATGGACACGGAAAAGCATATTGAACGTAAGTTGCATAATACTGCATTTATATGTAGTCAAAACTTCAAACGCGTTTTTCTCGAAATGACTTTTTTCTTATCGCGCGGTATGGTGTCTGCAAATCTACTGAACCGATCCACATGATTCTTTGTTTCCGACAAAGCTAACTAAATTATCTAGGAGTTGTACCACTTTTATTCCGATCCATCAACTATAAATATTTTTACTTGGCCGACGAAGTCGAAAGATCGATGAAAAATCACTTTTTGTCGAATGGCCGCCATTTTGTTTCCTATGGTCCAAATAACTTAAGCGAGGTAAAACTCCTAAAGAGTCTTATATACTTCGCTAACGTCAACTCAGTTTTGATTTCAGATGAGCCGGCTGACATGTGATATACCACGCGTGCAGGTCTACATCGAAATTTTGTTTCGTTCCGACGGCAATTCCGCCTTTGCTCTTCGACACATCTGATCGAAAAAAATTCAAGTTTGTACAGGAAATGTCAATAAACATTTTGACCAAAATTCACATTGATATCTATAACACATCTCGAGAAAAAAATTCTCAAAGAATATGCTTTTTTCGGGCCAAAGATAGTAAACCTCCCATTAACTTCGCCTTATAAATTGCTAGGTTCAACTTTATCTCATGGAACATTTCTTCGTACCCAGAGCAAAATATCCGCTTTCCTCCACTGCATTGTTGGAGATTTATGAAATAGAACAGATTGGTATGGTGTTTTGTCCATTATTACTGTCGATTTTCGAGGAATGTTTTGCAGCACAACGTTATATTCCCAGCCAGTGAAAGGTGATCCAGGACGACCTTTTATTGTAAATCTCTTATTCAGATGTAGTGCGCTGTTATTAATGCAATGCAAACACAAAACACTTCTTCACAGTACCTGACGACCACAGAACATTTCAGCGCCACAAATTCGACTTTATAACGAGAGCTGACGGCATTTGACGCATCTAATGCGTGCCGCCACATGATAACTGTTTATTCTTGTTGTCAGTTCTGGCAACAGGAGCGCTTTACCAGATGAGCCATTGACAGCGTGGTAGGGAAAGTCAGCACGCTATTGGTGTTCCCTGAGCAATGGCGTCATGTTCTCCCTCTGGTGAGCCAAACGTCAACCGTCGCAATTAATGTTAAAGGCACCATAGCTACAATCACGAAAACAATGACAAAGTCCAGCCCTGCTGAGCTGACAGAGTCTGATTCCTGGGGGCACATCATCTTAGTTGAAGAGCAGCAGTAGATGGCAGACCAGACGGTGACAGTGTCAATAGCAGTGGTGAAGTTCATCAGTTCCGGGCTTGTGATGTCAGTGCCCTCTGCTGCCTGGAGGGTTAAATCCTCCATGTGAGGTGTACTACCTCTTTTTGATTGGTTGCTTGGCTGTGTCGCGGAAGCAGAACATAGTCCCATTTGGCGCACACCGATGCTAGCTGTGATTCGCTGACTTGGCCTTGGTGTGGTTCGAGTGGAGCTGCGGGCATTTGAATTCGGTGGCGAGCAAACATTTTGCCGTTGGTGCTCTGCAATAGGCGCGCCACAGCATACACTATTTGAAATCATTGAAATCATTATTCCATTTGTTCCATGTTTAGCATTATTCTTTGTTCAGTGTAATACCTTTGTAAATGTCAATCTGTCAAACTAACAAGACAGCATTTATGAACCAGGACAAATAGAAAACACAAATTTAAAGATGCTGACCTTCCAGCGTGCAAGACATAGTTTTCTATTACATCATTAAATTTCTATCTGTGGAGGTAGTATAACACAGGATGAAGAAACATTCGCACACTTGGACTTTGCAGTGCGATTCCTCACGTACTAGCTATATAAAAATGTCTCTTACAAAATTTTGTTCTGCACACATTTCGGGCAGTAAATGGACCTAAAAAAAGTTCAAATGTGTGTGAATTCCTAAGGGATCAAACTGTTGAGGTCATCAGTTCCTAGATTAATGCACTAGTTAAAATAACCTAAACTGACTTACGCTAAGAACAGGACACACACCCATGCCCGAATGAGGACTCGAACCTCCGGTGGTGGGGCTGCGCAATCAGTGACACAGCGCCTCAAACCGTATGGCCACTGCGTGCGGCTGGATCTAAAAGATTGGCAACCTAGCAACATTGTAATCACGTGTACAGTAACTACTGTCCAGAGATTGCAGTAGCGCCGTGCAGTTGGCACAGTGGATAACTGTTTGGGTTAGCATGCAGGACATCGAAGCTTCAATTCTGGGTCGAGGCTTATTTGTTTTTGTTTGCTAAAAGTAGTCTGTGTGATACAGTATCTGTTGTCTTAATCCTCATAAGCGACTGCAGTGGATCTTCTACAAAATATTTGCAGTTACGTATTATGAACACAGAAATGGAAATAGAATCGTTTCGATTGGTCATTTCTTAAAGGAGCCTTTTACACATCGTGGACGCGAATTGTTTCGCACCACTGCATCTACTAGATTCCAAACTTCTTTTGTGTGTACCCTCCTCTAATGGTCCCATCGATTAATACCAACTATTATTCTTGCCAAGTCAGCAGGGCTAGCAATGTGCTTCGCAAATCATTTAGATGGAATCATTGAGGAAGGGTACACAGAAAACAGGTTTGGGATCTAGTAGATGGCTCGGCGCGAAACAATTCGCATCCACAACATGCAAAAGGCTTCTTTAAAAACTGACCAGTGGAAACGATTGTTCTTCCATTTCTGCGTATGTAATACATAACTGTAAATGTTTTGTAGAAGATCTACTGCAATCTCTATATGACGATTAAGACGCCTGATGCCGTACCATGTAGACTACGTTTAACAAGCAAGCCTCATCCCATAATCGAACACCCAACGTCCTGCGTGATAACCAAGACGCTATTCACTACACCAACAGCACAGCGGCGAAGTAGCTCCTGACGGAGTTAGTTACCGTAAATGTGATTACAGTGTTACCAGATTTCCAATCTTCAACGTCCATGTACTGCCAGAGATATGTGCAGGACGAAATTTTATGAGAGACATTTTTGTATTGCCAATATGTGAGGAAAAGCTCTGTGAAGTCCGAAATTTTGTGAGAGACATTTTTGTATTTCCAATATGTGAGGCATCGTGCTGCGAAGTCCGAGTCCGCGAATTTTTCATCGCCCTGTGTAGTCTATTTTGCATGGACGCACATTCTCTTGAGAATGGCCTAGAAGCCTGAAACTAATTGTGAACAAATAAAATTAATAGAGCAAAATAGGAAAATTTCGCCTTCTTTTAGTGACTGACAATGAGTATGTTTGGGGCGAGATGGAAGTGGGAATGTACACTGAAGCGCCAAAGAAACTGGTATAAGCATGAGTATTCAAATACAGAGATATGTAAACAGTCAGAATACGTTGCTGCGGTCGGCCACGCCTACATAAGAGAACAGGTGTCTGGAGCAGTCGTTAGATTGCTTACTGCTGTTACAATGGCAGTTTATCAAGATTTAAGTGAGTTTCAACGTGGTGCTATAGTCGGCGCACGAACGGTGGGACACAGCATCTCCGAGGTAGCGATGAAGTTGGGATTTTCCCGTACGACCATTTCAC
This sequence comes from Schistocerca nitens, assembly GCF_023898315.1. NCBI lineage: Eukaryota > Metazoa > Arthropoda > Insecta > Orthoptera > Acrididae > Schistocerca > Schistocerca nitens. Next base: position 32,927,164 of record NC_064625.1, read on the forward strand.
GAGTGTGCCATGAATATTAGGAATCAGGTAAAACATCAGCTCTCCAAAATCGCTGCTGCTGGAAAAAGATCCTGCAAGAATGGGGCGAATCACGACTGAAGAAATAGTTCAACGTGACAGAAGTGAAACCAGAATGAGATTTTCACTCTGCAGCGGAGTGTGCGCTGATATGAAACTTCCTGGCAGATTAAAACTGTGTGCCCGACCGAAACTCGAACTCGGGACCTTTGCCTTTCGTGGGCAAGTGCTCTACCATCTGAGCTACTGAAGCACGACTCACGCCCGGTACTCACAGTTTTAATCTGCCAGGAAGTTTCATATCAGCGCACACTCCGCTGCAGAGTGAAAATCTCATTCTGGAAACATCCCCCAGACTGTGGCTAAGCCTTGTCTCCGCTATATCCTTTCTTTCAGGAGTGCTAGTTCTGCAAGGTTCGCAGGAGAGCTTCTGTAAAGTTTGGAAGGTAGGAGATGAGATACTGGCAGAAGTAAAGCTGTGAGTACCGGGCGTGAGTCGTGATTCGGTAGCTCAGATGGTGCCGGCACGGTAGCTCAGCGTGTTCGGTCAGAGGGTTAGTTGCCCTCTGTAATAAAAAACTGAGTTAATCGATCAACAACGAACTTAAATGGATGTCTTACGACGTCCGCCCCGATCAGACGCAACGACCAAAAACGAACAAAATAAGATATATAAAAAAAATAAATAAATAAAAATAAAAAAAAAGATGGTAGAGCACTTGCCCGCGAAAGGAAAAGGTCCCGACTTCGAGTCTCGGTCGGGCACACAGTTTTAATCTGCCAGGAAGTTTCATATCAGCACACACTCCGCTGCAGAGTGAAAATCTCATTCTGGAAACATCCCCCAGGCTGTGGCTTAGCCATGTCTCCGCTATATCCTTCCTTTCAGGAGTGCTAGTTCTGCAAGGTTTGCAGGAGAACTTCTGTAAAGTTTGGAAGGTAGGAGACGAGATACTGGCAGAAGTAAAGCTGTGAGTACCGGGCGTGAGTCGTGCTTCGGTAGCTCAGATGGTAGAGCACTTGCCCGCGAAAGGCAAAGGTCCCGAATTCGAGTCTCAGTCGGGCACACAGTTTTAATCTGCCAGGAAGTTTCAGAAGTGAAACCCTTCCACAAACTGCTGCAGATTTCAATGCTGGGCGGAAGTGCTGCAACACGGTGTGGCATGGACAGGGCTAATGTGTCCAGAAATCCGTAAGAGTACTACAGGGTAGAGATCTCTTCTTAACAGCACATTGCAAGGCATCCCAGATATGCTCAGTAATGTTCATGTCTGGGGAGTTTGGTGGCCAGCGGAAGTTTTTAAACTCGAAAGTGTTTTCCTGGACCCACTCTGTACCAATTCTGGGCGTATGGGGTGTCGCGTTGTCCTTCTGGAATTGGCTAAGTCTGTCAGAATGCACAACATACATGAATAGATGCAGTTGATCAGACGGGATGCTTACATACATGTACCTATCAGAGTCGTATTTAAACGTGTCAGGGATCCCATATCACTCTAACTGCACACACCCCACACCATAACAGAGCCTCCACCAGCTTGAATAGTCCCCTCCTAACATGCAGGATCCATAGATTCGTAAGGTTGTCTCCATACCCGTACACGTCCATTGACTTGTTACAATTTGAAACAAGACTCGTTTGACCAGGCGACATGTTTCCTGTCATCGACAGTCCAATGTCCATGTTGACAGGCCCAGGCAAGGTATAAAGCTTTGTGTCGTGCGGTCATCAAGGATACATGAGTGGGCTTTTGGGTCCAAGAGCCCATATCGATGAAGTTTCGTTGAATGGTTCGTACGCTGACACTTGTTGATGGTCCAGCGTTGAAATCTGGAGCAATTTGCGGAAGTTTTGCACTTCTGTCAAATTGAACAATTCTCTTTAGTCGTCTTTGATCCCATTCTTGCAGGATCTTTTTCCAGCCGCAGCGATGTCAGAGATTTGATATTGTACTGGATTCCTGATAATCATGGAATACTCGTAAAAACGCTGTACGGGAAAATCCCCACTTCATCACTACCTCGGTGATGCTATGCCATCGCTCGTGCGCCGACTATAACACCATGTTCAAACTCACTTAAATCTTGATAACCTGCTACTGTAGCAGCAATAACCCATCTAACAACTGCGCCAGACACGTGATGACTTATATAGGCGTTGCTGACCACATCGCTATATTCTGCCTATTTAGGTATCTCTCTATTTGAATACGCATGCCTATACTAGTTTCTTTGGCGCTTCAGTGTATTTCACAGTAAAGGGAGTTTTTTAGTTTTAATCGAGCGCCACACATGTTTGCACTTACACAAGTGGTGAGTACTTTGTTGTGTAATTTTGTTGGTGAAGACAAGGTTTTGTGAAGTGACTGGTGAAAGCCTCATATTTTATCGATGAATGCCCCACCAGGTTTGTTGTTATGGAAAACCTGCGCCGGCTGTTGATGACAAGGGCGCCGTACAGAGCTCTCTTCACTGGCGCCCTGCTAGGGGACTACAAGAAGACCGCCAGCGCCGGGTACGTCATCAGTCGTGAGGCTGCGAGCAAACTGGTCACCGCAGGCCCCAATCATACTCTGTGCCACAGCACCACTGAAGAGGAAGAAGGACTAGGTACATGATACGTTCACTAAGCACCTCAATTCTGCTGGCGTGCAACACTTTAAAGAAATGAGAAAAAAAAACTGTTCTTCCAGAAAGACAATGCTGGATTGGCGTACGTCATGGTGAAGTTTAATCATAGTACACTGTTGCCCATCAAAATTGTAACACCACAAACGCGACGCACAACAGAAGTTAAATTGCTGAGAAATCTACAGGGTGTCCGAAAAGTCTTTCCCTGATTACGTAAATTGATAACTCAGGTTAGAATTAAGATACAAATATGAAACTGGTGTCTAATTGTTTACAAACTATCAAAGTTTTTTTCAAACATCAGTAAACTTCCACATGAGCACCCTTTGTAGCACAGACTTTGCAGAAAAGACTGCCTTACAGCTTCCACCCTGTCTGCTGAGGTTCTTGGTCGACCAGACCTCGGAAGGTCAGCAACCGATCCTGTGTTCTTGAACTTCTCATACCAGGCTTTAATGCACTTGACATCAGGTGGATTCCTTCCAAATGTTGTCTGGAAGTGTCTCTGCACTGTGGTTGGTGATCGTGTCTCATGGTACCACAGGACACACTGTGCCTTCTCCTGATTGGTTAACATGGCTTCTTGGGCACTGCACCTCATCCACTACTTACGTACTGCGAACTTAAAACAGAAAAAAAACTTCGATAGTTGTAAACAATTCGACACAAGTTTCATATTTGTATCTTAGTTCTAGCCTGAGTTATCAATTTATGTAATCAGGGAAAGACATTTCGGACACCCTGTATTACGTTCTTGGCTATGTGAGTTGTGAACCTTCTTGTGTTTGAGACGCAACATACTTACACTATGTCAGTCCCCCAGTGTAATCTGGAAGTTGGCATGAATGTGCTTTCCTTTTATACCTTTATTTATGAAGTACTTAATCACTGCTAGAATCTCGATTTTTTTCCATCTTTGCAAATCACTACGCGGGAACAACAACAGAGCCACGTCACCACTACAGCTCTCTTCCAAGGGCACTGACGTGGCACATGTTTACAGGCAACAGTCCAATGACTATCATGTGAACAACTTGTTGTGCTAGCGCTGACCTCTGGTGGTTATTCTGACAACTCTTCAAACCACCCTCTTAATACCTGAAATTTGGCATTCTCAGCACACTCTTGACACTGTGGACCTCAGAATACTGAATTCCTTAACGACTTCTGAAATGGAATGTTCCATGCGTCTAGCTCCAACTACCATTCTGGCCATAATCACGTCAAAAACATTTTCAGATGAATCATCTGAGTCAAAATGACAGCTCTGCCAATGGCGTTTTATACTTTGTATCAAAGTATATTTTTTATTTATTTTGTATATTTATATATAATGTATAATAATATATAATGTATAATATATTTTATATATTTTGTATATTTTTTATACTTTGACATCAATGGTGTGCACATGCACAAAGTCATATTGATATTCGGCCATGTCTTTTGGGTGCTTCACTTTTTTTTTGGGCAGTGTAGTCATAAAATAAATACTGGAAACAGTAATGCACGGTGCAAGAAAAGTATCAATTTTTTGAGATGTCGTATTTGTCTTCCATTGCGACACATAAGTTTGAAATTTGGCTCAAACGTGCCTGCAACCTTCCCCCTGTCATGGTGAAAAAGCGTGGCGCTCTGCGACGTCACCCATCAGCTTGGTGACGCTTCAAACAGCAGGGTGTAGACACAAGTAAAAAAAAGTTCACAGCTCATAGCTTCATTAGAGGTGTGGCTGGGTTAAAGATGTCACATAGGCACCAAATTTCAACACAATTCTGTCCATCACCACCTTGGATGTGTCACACAATGGAAAGGTCATCAGCTACTCCCATTTCGGCATTTTCACTTGACACCTCTGTGATGGAAGTCACTGCGACATCTAATGTTGTGATCACATGGTTTTTTATGGGTGGCTGAGGAAAACGTTTCAGACGCACTGCCGCTCAGAATCGACATGAAAAGCCCTGAGGAAATGGAATAAAGGGTGTCAATGAAACCATCCCTACTCTTAGGACCTCGGAAATGGAAAAGCCGTGTGGCTAGGGCCTCCCTTCGGGTAGACCGTTCGCCTGGTGCAAGTCTTTTGAGTTGACTTGCGTGTAGATGGGGATGAAATGATGATGATAAGGACAACACAACACCCAGTCCCTGAGCGGAGAAAATCTCCGACCCAGCCAGGAATCAAACCCGGGCTGTTAGGCATGACATGCTGTCGCGCTGACGACTCAGCTACCAGGGGTGGAATTGGGACCTTGATTCCCACACATTTCATGGTCGAAAACGACAGTTCACATTGCAACGAGCTACTGGATGATGGTCTTCACAATGTTCGACGCTACTGCCACCACATGTGCGTTTCAATACTACTCTAAAAACATCGTAGGGCTGCAACTCCACTGAATGGGTCCTCACAACTTTACAGTGTATTGTGATCGCAATTTTTGCTCTGGTATACAGGATGGAACCAGTAGGGAGAGTTCAAAGCCATTCAATTTAATTTGAATGTGATGTGAAGCAACAAAATGTGTTTGTGCTTTTTCAGCCTTCCTGTTTCGCTCCCTCCTGTGACGTGATCGTGGGCGTTTGCAACGTTGACATGTGTACATATAAAAAGGCAAAGGTTCCATCTAAGATACCAAGTGCAGTAACACCCTTACAGCCACCAAAACACCTTTTCTGAGCACGTTAAAAAAGCACCTGTCAGAGACTTTGGCACCCATTCAGCTGAGTGACGGCTTGCGGCAGCTCTATTGCCTTAGGGCAGACAACCTCTTTGACACCCCTGAAGTGGTGTTGGCCTATTTTCAGATGCTAGAGCAGCTGCAAGGCTGAATTGGTGTCTAGGTTTCTGACAGGTATTTTTTAACATGCTTAACAAAGGTGTATAGGTGACACTTAAGGTGTTACTGGACTAGTGGGTCTCACAGGGACCCTTTCACTTTTTATTCGTGCACATGTTAATGTTGCAGCCCCTCATGATCATGCGACAAGAGGGAGCGAAATAGGAGGGCTGAAAAAGCATAAACCCTCTATGTTGTTTTGAATCATGTTCAAATTCCATTGAATGATTTTAAACGGTTCCTAGTGATACCACCCATACACCAGAGCAAAATTTGTAGTCTCACTGCGCCCCAGAGGGATGGGGTGAAGCTCAACGATGTTCTTTGAAAAGGACTGAATCATCTGGGGTGTGTCATTAGTGCCGAACATTGTCAAGACCATTGTCCTGTTTGTCATCGTACTGTGGACTACTATTTTTGGTTGCAAAATGTGTGGGAATCGATGCACTAAGGGAAGGGGTGATTTCACTGATGTCCTTTATGCCACCTTTTCAGAGCTTTCATGTTGATTCTGAGTGGTAGTGTATCTGAAATGTTTTCCTCAGTCACCCGTAAGAAAACCGTGTAATTTCGACATCGGATGTTGCGGTTCTCACCTCCATCGCAGAGGCGTCAAAAGAAGGGGTGAGATATGGGTAAGAGGGACTGTGACAATACACCCATGATTTGACACCTCCACTGGGCAGTGGTCAGAATTGTCATGAAATGTGGTTCCAACATGATATCATTAACAAACCTTATACCACCGAATATTCGCAAGAACTTCTGGACTCTGGCCTTTTCTCCGCATGTGTCGACGCCTTGTTGTTCAAAACATTGCCGAGTCTGAGGGTGATGACACAGGGCACTATGCTTTTGCACCATTACAGAGGAACGTTGTAGGCACCTCTGAGCCAAAATTCGAACTTATGCATCGCTGCAGGAGACAATTACATTGTTTTGAAAATTGATACTTTTTTTCCACAATGTACCTATAGCAGAAGACTACACACTGTATATTTGTGAAAAATAGAATGCTGAATATAAGTCACAAGCTAGTAGATTTAGAGAGAAAGGATGGGAGAGGGAGGGAGAGAGAAATGTGATAGAACACAAATATTGATGAACAGTGAAGTAACTGGTTGAAAAATGAAAATAGAGAAAAAGTAACTGTGAGGAGGTGAGATCACTTGCCATAGTGTATAACAAACAGGAAATTGGCCATAAGTCTTATCTTTGAGGGAAGTGTTATAGGGTTGACAGAAGGAAGCGGATCAACTCTTCCTCTGATAGTCTCCTTCTTTTCCTCGCCTTATCTCATGCCACCAGTGTTGGCATGTTGATCTGGATTTGGAAAATGTTAATGGAAGAGGTGGGCCTTTCTCCTTTCTCTGGGATGGAATTTGTGTTCTCCTTCTCCATCTGTCTACATCATGTGAAAGTGTGAGACCATTTTTGAAACTGCAAAATCCTCTCGCTGTTGTAAACCTACATAATTAGTTCATAGTTTAGCTGCAGTTCCATAGAATGTGGTGTAGAAGGTCTAGAGTATAACTGGATATGCTTTTCCACCTGAGACTGCTTTAGTTAAGCTAAGCCTTTCACGGCTTATCTTAATGAATCAGAAGGTAGGATTTCTCCCTACCTTTTCCTGTGAATCTCTCACAGATGTTGGTCCTCAAAGCAGCTCTTGTGGCACACTGGACTCTTCAGAAGAGGCAAGTACGCTACCTGTGATTATAAGTGGGTGAGCAGACAGCTAATTTACTTGAAATACGTCTCGGGATGGTGTATTTATTAACAAACATCGTAAAACAGCAACAGCTTGACGAAATAAATCTCAAGTGAACAGCCTGGTATGAGTTTGCACACTCATACCAGGCTGTTCACCCGAGATTTATTTTGTCATAAAATACACCTGGAAAAATTGAAGAATCACAGTAACAGCTTAATATTTTGAACTGATTCCTCTCAAAAAGTTAATGAAATTCTAATGCATGGTAAGACCAACTATTACACAAGAACAGGTTCTGAGTAAATCTTTTTATTTATTAATTTGTGTTCCACTGATCCAGTACACAAGCGAATTGCATGGATATGGAACGAATCATAATTATACATGAGGAGAGTACTTATAGATGCTAATAGATACAAATTGTGTATAGGAACAAAATATGCTAGTAATTACAATCATAGGCATTTCTTATACTGAAGAAATGTATAAAACATTTGATACCTGCTAGCACTTTCATGAAACTGCGTTTTACGTCTTCCACCTCTGCAAAACGCTTCCCTCTCAAGTCTCTTTTCATCCTCGGGAATAGGAAGACGTCCAAGGGTGCTAAATCTGGTGAATAGGGCATGTGGGTCAAGGTAGTTGTGTGCACGGGAGTGTTGTCGTGATGTAGGAATCACATGCCAGAATCCCACAAAGTCGAACGTTTTCGCGACAGACTTCTGCAAAGCGTTTCATAGCCTCCAAATAAAATTGTTGGTTTACTGTCTCGTTTTCAGGGACAAATTCAGAGTGTACGATCCCTTTGATGTCAAAAAAACAGATCAACATCGTTTTCACGTTCGATTTCAGTTGTCGAGCTTTTTTTGGTTGAGGTGAGCCAGGTGACTTCCATTGTGATGACTGTTGTTTACTTTCTGTATCGTACCCATAGCACCATGACTCATCACCTGTAATGATTTTGTTGAAAAAAATGTGGATCATCTTTGAACGTGTCCATTTCGAGACAGGCTCGAACGCGACGATCCCTTTGATCTCCGGTAAGAAGCTTCGGCATGAATTTTGCTGCCACTCTTTGCATCGACAGTCAAGATGCACCGAATTGGGCTCCAGGGCAACCCAGACAAGTTCTTGAGTCGGTTGACTGTCCTGCGTCGATCTTCACTGATGTGATCACGGATTTTGTTGATGTTGTCTATGCTTCGAGCAGTCGAAGGTCGACCGGAACGGGGCTGATCTTCAACCACCATTTCTCCCTTTTTAAACCGAGAAAACCAGTCATACACTTGTGTTTTACTAAGAGCACTGTCTTTGTAGACTGTCTGAATCATCCCAACAGTTTCTGCTGCGTTCTTGCCGAGCAAGAAACAAAACTTCACTGCCGCACGTTGTTCGTAAGAACTAGCCATTTCCTCGTGTCATGTCTGCAGTGTATGCACGCTCAAAGAACTGCCAAAGAAACCACACTTCTCAGAGTTGGGTGACACCGTGTGGCAGAACAACTCAGCAGAGCTCTTACTACAACCCTCTGGCGGCGCAGCCTGCTACTGCAAGTACACGATGTGCAGCATTACGATTCTGGTTACTTTTGGCTCCCCCCTCGTATGTTGTCCCAGTGGTGGACACCACTGACAGAGAAGTTTGTAAAAGCTTTTGCGTTATGGGTCATATACTAAACAACTGATATGAGATTCTGGAGTTCATGAAGCTTCCAGATGTTTTCAGGAAGTCAAAAGAAATTCTTTTTATTGACGGCTTTACTAGAGGTGAAAAAGTTGCTGTACTGTAATATTAAAGTCATCAGGGTCAGCTAAATTAGAATGGATCTGGGATAAAATGGAAAAATAATCATCTTCCTGTAAGATCATGCACCTGCCTTTAAATGTTTTCTTTTCTGAGGAGGCTGAAGCATGAATTGTTGGAATAGTCAGCATATTTGTGACCTTCAGACTTCCACCAGTTCCAAAATCTAAAAATTTGTGGCTAGAAAACACTTTGAGTTGAATGTACAGATTTGGGCAGCTGTAGATGGGTACTGGAAGGACTTAATTGAGTAAATTTGATATTAGGTTTCAAAATCAATTGCAGTAAGGATAAAATAATGTTTTATTAAACACTGTGGAAGTATAAATTAACAGTTGAGTCATAGAGCAAGAGAGTAAGTTTTGCATTTAGAGCAGTTGAATACAATGACAGGATGGATAGCAGAACAAATATATAAAAGACTCAAACTGGTCTGAAGTACTTTTGTTTAGGAAACTAAATAGTTCTCGAAGCAAGCTTCAGATGTTTATAAACAGGAAATATTACAATCAGTGTGTGTTACCAATTCTGATTTGGGCAGTGTGACGTGGATGGTATTCTTCTTTTGTTTCACGAGACTTTGGAGAAGGTAAACCAATCACTTTTTAATGGTCTTTCCTTTCTTTTATCCCAGTATTGTTTCATTCTTTCTGGGGTTCTTTTCATTTCTTCCTGAGACATATAATTTGTTTGGTTTCGATTTTTCACTTTGAACCACTTTTCATTGTCTTTTTTTTCCCTTTTTGTGCCATTTTATCAGTGAGGATCTTTTATGTGATCTGGATTCTTTTAAATTCTTCCTAAAACCAGTGTGGTAGTTTTTTTCCTTGCAGATGCAGTAAAAAATTTGTTTTGGTCAACCTAATTGTGTTCATCTACATCTACATACATACTCCGCAATCCACCATACGGTGCGTGACAGAGGGTACCTTGTACCACGACTAGCATATTCTCTCCCTGTTCCACTCCCAAACAAAATGAGGGAAAAATGACTGCCTATATGCCTCTGTATGAGCCCTAATCTCTCTTATCTTATCTTTGTGGTCTTTCCGTGAAATGTAAGTTGGCGGCAGTAAAATTGTACTGCAGTCAGCTTCAAATGCTGGTTCTCTAAATTTCCTCAGTAGTGATTCACAAAAAAAAGAACGCCTTCTTTCTGCTAGAGACTCCCACCCGAGTTCCTGAAGCATTTCCGTAACACTCGCGTGATGATCAAACCTACCAGTAACAAATCTAGCAGCCCACCTCTGAATTGCTTCTATGTCCTCCCTCAATCCGACCTGATAGGGATCCCAAATGCTCGAGCAGTACTCAAGAATAGGTCATATTAGTGTTTTATAAGTGGTCTCCTTTACAGATGAACCACATCTTCCCAAAATTCTACCAAAGAACTGAAGATGACTATACGCTTTCCCCACAACTGCCATTACATGCTTGTCCCAGTTCATATCACTCTGCAATGTTACGCCCAAATATTTAATCGACCTGACTGTGTCAAGTGCTACACTACTAATGGAGTATTCAAACATTACGAGATTCTTAATTTACATTTATCTATATTTAGAGTTACCTGCCATTCTTTACACCAATCACAAATGATCTTGTATCCTCCTACAGTCACTCAACAATGACACCTTCCCGTACACCACAGCAACATCAGCAAGCAGCCGCACATTGCTATCCACCCTATCCAAAAGATCATTTATGTAGATAGAAAACAACAGCGGACCTACCACACTTCCCTGGGGCACTCCAGATGATACCCTCACCTCTGATGAATGCTCAACATTGAGGACAAGGTACTGGGTTCTATTACTTAAGAAGTCTCCGAGCGACTCACATACTTGGGAACCAATCCCATATGCTCGTACCTTAGTTAGGAGTCTGTGGTGGGGCACCGAGTCAAATGCTTTCCAGAAGTCAAGGAATATGGCATTCGTCTGATACCCTTCATCCATGGTTCGCAAGATATCATGTGAAAAAAGGGCGAGTTGCATTTCACAGGAGCAATGCTTTCTAAAGTCGTGCTGATGCGTGGACAGCAACTTCTCTGTCTCAAGGAAATTCATTATATTTGAACTAAGAATATGTTTGACAATCCTGCAACAAACCAATGTTAAGGATATTGGTCTGTAATTTTGAGGATCCATCCTTCTACCCTTCTTATATACAGGCACCACTTGTGCTTTTTTCCAGTCGCTCGGTACTCTATGTTGGGCAAGAGATTCACGATAAATGCAAACTAAGTAAGGAGCCAATGCAGTAGAGTACTCTCTGTAAAACCGAATTGGAATCCCATCAGGACCTGGTGATTTATTTATTTTCAACCCATTCAGCTGATTCACAACCCCAGGGATGTCTATCACTATGTCCTCCATACGGGAATCTGTACGAGACTCAAACAGCGGTACATTTGTATGATCCTCCTGCGTGAAAGATTTCTCAAATGCTAAATTTAAAATTTCAGCTTTCGTTTTGCTGTCTTCCGTTGCCAGGCCAGACTGATCAGTGAGTGACTGGATGGAAGCCGTCAACCTGCTTACCGATTTTACGTAAGACCAGAATTTCCTTGGGTTTTCAGCAAGATCTTTTGCTAAGGTATGATGGTGGTAGTGATTGTATGCTTCGCGCATCACTCTTTTTACAGCAGCACGAATTGTTACTAACTTCTGCCTGTCCTCATTCTCCTGATCTTTCTTGTACCGCGAGTGCAACTGCCTTTGCTTCCTGAGCATTCTCTGAATTGCACTGTTTAAACAATGGTGGGTCTTTTCTGTCCATAACCCACTTTTTCGGGCACATACTTGTCCAATGCGTGATTGACAATGTGTTTAAAATTTGCCCATAATTCTTCCACGTCAATCGCACCGGAAGTAAATGAAGTCGATTGATTCACTTACTAAGTGGGGTGCTAACAAATGCTTATCTGCTCTTTCTAATAAGAATACTCTCCTAGCGTTCTTGACCGACTTTCGTAACCATAGTTGTAATGACAACATCGTGATCGCTAATCCCTGTCTCAACACTGACACTGTCGATGAGGTCTAGTCTGTTCATGGCTACCAGATCTAAAATATTTCCATTATATGTTGGCTGTCGATTTAGCTGCTCAAGACAGTTTTCGAATAATGTGTTCAAAAGTAACTCACACGACGGCTTGTCTGTACCACCTGTAATGAATCCATAGACACCCCAGTTTATACTAGGTAGGTTGAAGTCGCCTCCGACTAATAAAGCATGATCCGGGTACTTCTGCGATACAGAATGTAAACTCCCTCTGAATGATTCTAGAACTGTCACGGTGGAACCTGGTGGCCGGTAATAACACCCCACAATTAACTTTATTTCCCCTAGCCCTGTTAAATGTGTCCAGATAACTTCACAATCACACTCTACTTTGACCTTAGTAGACACAATATTTTTGTCAACTGCAATGAAGACACCACCTCCTATGGTGTCTAATCTGTCTTTGCGATACACGTTCCAACCCTCACTAAATATTTCAGAACTTCCTATCTCAGTTTTCAGCCATGTCTCAGTCCTGAGAATAATTTGCACGCCACATGCTTCCTGGAGGGCAGTAAATTCAGGAACTTTATTCCGAACACTCTGAAAATTTACTGCTATTATCTTGATAACTGAAGCGTCTTTACACTGAGCACGTCCTGATTTCCCTGCCTGCACGTCGACTGGTGAGTGTTCATCAGGACACCTCGCACTCCTGCCTAGCCTAAAAAAACCCCATGTGCATGCCACAAGTACTCTGCTACCCCAGTAGCCACTTCCTTTGTGTAGTGCACCCCTGACCTATCTAGGGGCGTCCTACAATTCCCCACCCAATAGCGCAAGTCTAGAAATCTGCAGCCAAGACCGTCACAGAGTCGACGAAGCCTCTGGTTGAGACCCTCCACTTGGCTCCAAACCAAAGGACCCCGAACCGCTCTGAGGATGTGTCGATAAAAATGAAATCTTCTTTTCCTCAATGTGCCTGAGAGTTTTTCAGTTATTTGATAAACGTGTTTATTTGTGATGTGGACTACTTTGTTTTATGGAACCCGGACCTAGACTTATTCCTCATACCTTCCTTTCATTCCTCTCAAGCCTTGCAATTGGGCTATAATTGCTGGTGCCCAGTGTTCCACATGCATACAGGGCTTCTGTTTTGGGACCCATGTTATAGCATCCGTATATGGCATTCAGTGAGAGGACCTTTCCTTACATGTGTTTGGTGAATCGGAAGCCCAGTTCAGCTTCATTACTTCTGGATTGCGTTGTCTTCTTCTCGAGGGCATTGCTACAGGCCCATTCTCCAAGATATCCGAATTCTTTGACTATGTCTATTCTTTTTCCTACTTCAAAAAGTTTCAGTGTTTTTTTTTGTGTTTTTCCTTACTTTGGTCTTTTTGAAGGAAATGTTGAGATCTATTTTATCTGCTTATTTTTGTAGTTCAACAATCTCTTCTTTCACATCTTCCCAAATCTCAATTAGAAGGGCAACATCATCTGCAGAAATTAAGAAACTGACTTTGGTGCATGTTTTTTATAACTAGTTGGACGCAATGGATGGATATGTGTGTGTGTGTGCGAGTGTATACCTGTCCTTTTTTCCCCCTAAGGTAAGTCTTTCCACTCCCGGGATTGGAATGACTCCTTACCCTCTCCCTTAAAACCCACATCCTTTCGTCTTTCCCTCTCCTTCCCTCTTTCCTGATGAGGTAACAGTTTGTTGCGAAAGCTTGAATTTTGTGTGTGTGTTTGTGTTTGTTTGTGTGTCTATCGACCTGCCAGCGCTTTCGTTCGGTAAGTCACATCATCTTTGTTTTTAGATATATTTTTCCCACGTGGAATGTTTCCCTCTATTAAATTATGAATTCATGCCTTTTTACCGCTTGGTGTGGTAATTCTGATGTGTTGTGTTTCTACAGTGACTGTTTTGTTCCACAGTTTGTCATCTGCAACCACTTACACCTTAAAGTAGATAAACTGTTTAAGCCAAAATTACGATTTGAAAATTGTTATTTCTATGCCTAAAATTAATTAATTTTATGTGTGTGCGTGTGAGTGTGTGTGTGTGTGGGTGGGTGGGTATTTGTGTTAAGTGAAACATTATGTAAATAGACAGACAGACGCACACACACACACACACACACACACACACACACACACACACACACACACACACAGAATTAATTAATTTCAGGCATAGCAATAACAATTTTTGAATCGTAATTTTGGCTTAAATAATTTATCTACTTTAAGGTGTATGTGGTTGCAGATGACAAACTGTGGAACAAAATAGTCACTGTAGAAACACAACACATCAGAAAAATCACACCATGTGGTAAAAAGGTATGAATTCATAATTTATGTGTTTTTCCAAATATCTGTAATTACAATTTAAAAACTAATAGTTTCCTGTATATAAACAGTAAATAATATTCTTCATCTTTAACAGATGAAAATAAAAGCCCATTGAAGATGCTACAACTGCAGTGAAACATGTTTGGGTTAAAAAACAAAAATTGTGTTTTGCTAAAGGCGGACCCTATCCAAAAACATATGTATTCTTAGAGTCCATATTCTGGATCTAATACAGACTCTGTGCAGTACAGTCAACTGATCAACCAAGTCATTCCACCCATGTCCATCATTTCTGACATACTGATACTAATATCAAACACAGCTCCTTATTCTAGCAAGTCCAGGATGTCTGTTTTGGTTAAATCTAACAGCTTCCTGTTATCTATAATTAAAACTAAATATAAGCCAACTTCCGCATGTCTTACCAATAAAAACCTCAAAATGCAACACAAATTACAGGACAATGTACCCAAAAAAATTTCATTGTCTTATATTGTATGTTATGAAGCAAAAGAAGAATGAGTCATTGCTCATGTGAAATTTGTAAGAAAGTAATGGGTATTGTATTGTATTGTATTTATTGGTCCAGTAAATATTACATGTACAGTACAGCACATCAGATATTGGACAGGTCAAAGTATATCTTACAATTAAAACACTTTAGAAACTAGAAAATTATGTTCACAAAATTTTACAGCACTTCATATACTGGGCAAGTCAATGTGTAAGTTATAATTAAACCACATTAGGAACTTGAAGTTTACAACTGAATACATGTATAAGCCAATATTAACGATTAAAGTATTTGCATAGTCCTCACTTAAGCTCTAAGGATTTTTGAGGAACTCTTCTACACTATGAACTGACATGTACACTAGAGAATTACATTCACAGAATTTTACTTCATATACTGGGCAAGTCGGTATATAACTTATACTTCACAAACAGACATTCTATCAGCGCCTCCACTACACTTTGCTTGATAAAAAATATTCCCATTGAGTCCTGATGTGAGGAATTTTTGACAATAACATAACAACTTGAGTGTCTTCATAGTTTTGTGCCTCTTACTTTAAACTAATCTACACAGTAAGCATTTTCTTGTTATATTATTGACAGTCAAATGAAAATGACATAAAAAAAAGCAAGTGGAATGATCATTATTTCTCAAATAATTGCCGTAACTATTAATACATTTATTCCACTGTGAGACAAGTTGTGCAAAATGATTTGTGCTTGCCTACGGAATCATGATTGTACCCAGGTATATACATCTTCATCTGAAGCAAATTGATGGCCACGAATGCCTTTCTTCAGGTCTTCAAAAACATGGAAATCACATGGGAAGAGATCTGTGCTGTATGGAGGATGTGTAAGGGCTACCCTGCAAAACTTCTGCAGAGTACTTAAAACAACCTCAGCAGCCTTGAAGAAAGACATTTGTGGCTGTCAATTTGCTTTGGATTAAGAGGTCCATGCCTGGGTACAACCCAGGCAACCACAAATATTTTTCCATTAAGGCATTTAGAGTCTTGTCTCACAATGGGATAAATGTATTAACAATCATGGCGATTACTACTTCAGACACTTAGCTTACTTTTTTACATCTCTCTCGGTTTCATTTGACTGCCCCTTACTTTGTAATTATTATTATTATCTTTTTTTTAGTGACATAAAATGTTCATATTGTAGGGGTAATATTGTATCTCATAGAACTTAACAGAGTTTTGCATTTAGTCAGCTTTGTAATAGAAGTTTAACATAATTCCTTATTCCATTTTTAAATTACGGTGTACACTTTTCATGCACTGCTGTTGCTTTCGAAATTGCAAAAATTACTCCAGAAAATTAAGGTTTTTCAAGATGAAAAAACATGTTCAGGAGTACATCATGATCATGTTCCTTGTAACAAATATTCTGTTGGAATTTAAAAGCACTTAAATTGAGAAAATCTTGTCTATACTGTATTCAGTTTCTTATGTGTTTCATTATTACTCTACAACACACCAATGATCAGTAAGTGAAATCAAATTAACCATTAGTATTATGAAAACAAGTTACAAGTTAACAACATTTTGAAGTTGAAGCTTGTGGAAACTAATACAAATTTCCATTTTCAAGACAGGTAAAATTGTTAAGACATTAATGAAACTCAGTTCATTTGCAAGTGTCACTTGTTGCATGATAAAACCCATTCCTCTATTTCTAGGTATAAGATGGTGCACGACTGACAAGATATGGCTTAACTGTTCACACATAATATGACTAATTTAAAAAAAGTATAGAATTTGGATTTCTGCTAAAAATGTAACTGAAGAATTAGTAATATATTCCAAATAGCTCAAAGTTATTATACAGCACTCAAAATATGCTGCACAAAACAGAACCTCACATCTAACAACAGCCAAACCTGTAGAAAATGGTGTAAATTATTGACAGTGGATGCTTCTAAATTATATCACTAGGCTAAAGTATTGACCAAAAAAGCATTGTGTGTTCCTAATACACTATCTTCTACGTACAATACTATCTCCTAGTAATTAATACATAAATATGACTCACTTGAAGCACTTTGCAATAGGCCTACTATCTGGACTGTTTTCTGATGTAGTGCATGATTCCAATGATAGAGGGTAGCAAAAAGTATGAAACGCAAAAGGACAGATGTCCACTAAAGAGGGCCCAGGGCTCTAAGGTGAATGACGTCATTTGCTGGTATAGAATATGTAAAAATGGTGTGTCCAATACATTGGACACTGGATTCCTTGGCTTTTGCCTTGATACTTTTTCCTCTGCCCTTTGAATGGCTACCCTTCATTCAACTTTTGACCCAATCTGTCTCTAGATTAGTGCATATTAATCATTAATCATAACCAGATGTACACAAAACATTGCAGTACCCACATCCTGCAAGACCTCACTTAGAGATGGTTCAAATGGCTCTAAGCACTATGGGACTTAGCATTTGAGATCATCAGTCTCCTAGACTTAGAACTACTTAAACCTAACTAACCTAAGGACAACACACACATCCATGCCCGAGGCAGGATTCGAACCTGCCACCATAGCAGTAGCACAGTTCCGGATTGAAGGGCCAAGAACCACTCGACCACAGTGACCAGCTCACTTAGAGAAAACTACACAATGTGCAGAGATGGCTGTAGACCTTCCTTTGTGTTGACCATCATGTCAGTGTGGATGTGGAGGGGCACCACATTTGTTTTTAAATTTATTTTTTAACACTGTAATCTGTAGCGTTATTTCTAAAATGCTTTCCTGGAACTTGGTACCAGCTGCAGTGTTGGGGCAACAAAAATTCGATTTTCAATATTTCATGTAATTATTGGCTGAATTTAAACATTTAAAATGCTCATTAAGAGGCATAATATTATATTAAATATTTAACACAATAAGACAAGTAGTACACTTAGAAACAGGGTGTTTGTCTGAAAGAAGCGTATCTGACAGTGCGCAAATACTCCAAACTTTATTCATCTAGTATTTGAGAATGAGAGCACTTAATGACTTCGAACAAACTTTAAGCATAACCCAAACATTTTCTAAAGTTTTCTCACTTACATGCTTATAGACAAGTATTTAACACATTAACTCATTTGTAAAGTAATCAGACATTGAAGATATTTTATATGTGATAGTTCACTTTTTAAAGAATCAGGGGTTTACTGGTATAATATAAATGACAGTAGTTAAAAATGAATGATCAGGGTCTTATTCAACTGTTCACTATCAGGAAATCTTTGAAAGGATCCTGATAGGCACTTGCAGGTCATGTTGATTCAGTATGAGCAACTATCGGCATTCAGCGCCACAGTCACAAAATGGTGATGAAGACTTTTCTTACTTGTGATCAATATCTACACATCTTCTGTGGGGCATTCTGCTGCAAGTCAGAGTAGTCCAAATTGACCAAGGGTTGCAAAATCCAATCCCTCTATAGGGGACACTAGCGCACAGTGGACACATCTTTTTTTGTTTTGTTTTAGAATAGTGGGTTAATTTCATGTCATGTAGAAAGCCAATGCCATATAGTATCTACATTAATTTACCCATTTTGTTCTGATTAAAACTACAAACAGAATAACTGACAGCAAAGTGATGTGGAAATGTCCCCTCCACCCCCATCATCGTGGGTCACCCTGAGCATTAGTGGTGAGCACAGTGGGCAACAGTAAAAAAATCCATAAACAGACTGGAAATGTTAATTTGCTTTGGAAACATTATTTGATACATTGTATTTGTACATAATAAAAGCGTCTTTGTAATTAGTGATGTCAGTTTTACAATTAACATTGGCTTTCTATCAATTCCAATCTCTTCTAAAATAGTAAATAACGTTTGTTTGTTGAAACTGCCTCATTAAATTTACCATTTTCAGCAATTTAATAATATAGCAGCCTAACCTTTATTTTAATGGTAGTGACCTAATGAACAAGTGCTAATTGGTTTTAACAGCTGCGGAAGTTGTTTAAATTGGATTTTGGCTGCTCAATAATACCATTTCAAGGAGAGAAGACTTAACAGTAATTAAAGACGCAAAAATATGCACTATGTCAAGCAATATATCCTCATTAAACACAACAGGAAACAGTTACTACTATTGACATACTCATCTTCTCACAGCTAATCTCAGCACAGTTCAAATACATTCAAATATCATCACACACTGCCGTAATAATCTGCACACATTACACTTTCTGCGGTCCATTGGCTGGTGCGGTAGAAACAACATTTACTGTCAGCACTGCATACTAATAATCGCCTTTCGGTAAACATACTTTGTCACTGTTCAGTATGTTTCTTACATTTGTTGGGGGCCAACCTATGGCAATGGGGACACACACTCAGCCAGTACAATATTCCTCCTCCCACTACACCATTGCATCATGACACTCACTGACTCAGTTACATCTCACTGATAACAATATCATTGGCTAGGCGCTCTCAGCATTTGACTATCAATTCTTGGCCTATCCTCAACTGATGCAAGTAAAATGGTTATCTCTTAAGTAAGGACAATGGTTCCCTCACACTGTCACTCAAGACTTACGCCCTTTTTGAAATCAACAAAAATGTTACTGTTGTGTTCTGGCAGCTTTCTGCTCTTGTTTTCAAACTGCTCTTGAGGTTGAATATCTGCTCCATGCATGAGACACCTTTTTGCAACACTTTTATTTTTCTCCTTAAAGCTAGTGGAAATCGACTATCTTTCTTTATTATAGATAGAGTTTGAAAACAGAGGTTGAGAGATTGTACTAGAGAGTATCCAATATTTTATGGAAGACTAACAGTGCCTGACATGCATTGCAATGCCCTTTTTTCCTTTGCAAATAGGTACCCTTAAGCATTGGAATAAAGCCAGTTTCAGTGCGGCCTGCATTGTTGTCAGACCTCCTCTACCCACTTCTCCCCAACTCCCTCACCCCATCAGCTCTCCTCCTCCCTTCTATGCCAATTGGATGAGGTGCAGATTGCAGGAAATACAAAATTGGGGAATGGGGCACCACCGAATTGGTTTGGGATAACAGTGCAACCTGCACATTTCCCAGAATTTTCCAAGATGACAGATAAAACATGACACCATAATCAAACATGGAGGATCCAAGATGGCGGAAGGTCCATCAAGAAGTATTTATTTGGATCATGTATATACCATATCATGATAATAAACAGTGCTACAGGGCACCCCAGGTGCTGTGCTAAGTATAAAATGCAAGGTAGGTCACTGGTTTTATGTTCTAAAACAATGATCTATAATCTTTTACAAGCACCACCACCACCATCAGATATGAAGAAGCAACTACTTTATTTATATACAAAAAAAAATAAATCAGCAGTTGTGCTCACATTAAAAGTAGGGGTTTAACATTAACCAAGAACTGGGGTGCCTTCCAGGGTGACCTACTATGTCATACAAGATGTCTCCTTCTCTCACAGAAGTGCTTCAGTCAGCCAAATGTGCACTTTGGTGACAGCCACCACTATTGCACTTAAGCTGCAGCAATCATAAAAATAGGACATCTAAACCACACAGAGAAAGACGTTGAAAAAAATATGTAACAGGTGCCTTTCCTTGTCATTATAATTGACTATCCAGATGATTGCCAAGACCATTTACTGAATCACTATAATATATCACCCAATTATGACTACTCAGGGGTTCAGTATGCCACTTGGGTTTCCAAGAAGTGTGTTATAATTTTTTCATTCTGATAGTTAAGGTGACTTCTTGCAATAAGTGGGAGATCTGGATTTGATTCCTGGTCCACCACAAATTTTCAGGTGTTGCAAATAGCTGACATTAATATATGCTCACAGACTGTGAATTTTTTTGTAATATTCATTTTTGTGTATTAAGTAAATATCAGCATCTCATAGTATCAATACTTTTCTTTTGGTGCTATTATGAATATTGCAATACTACTCATGAGTAAAGTATTGATTTTTTATTTTTAATACCACATCAGAGGGTGACTCATAGCAAATGGAGAAAATAGATTCTTTGCTGCATTCAAATAGACAGCTGGTTGACAATGTTAATGATGGTGACGTCATTGCAGACTGCCAAGCTTTCATCTTGCCTTCTTAGGAAGCAATATTGTCGTCTGCCTCCCTAACATGTCCTTATACTCAGTTTTAATATTTGCCAAGAATTTTTTTTAAATTTCGTTCTCTACCATAGGTGTTCACAAGGAAGGGAAGGGGGGAGGGGGGAGGGGGCGGGGAGGGGTGAGCACCCTCCTAGAACCTCTGGTAGACTTTTTATTAATTTCAAAATTCTCACGTCTTCCCAGATCCTACTCAGCCACATGCAAGGGTTAACACAGTGGCTTTAGTAAATACTAAATTGTTTGGTTGTCAGGTTGTTCATGGAAGATTGTACAGTTTTCTTGTCATGCCTGTGATTTTGAATTTGTTTTGTAACCTTGGAGGATGTGAACCTTTCCAGAACATTGCCAAAACAGAATGCCCTACCTTTTCTTTTCTCTACTGTTTCCTTGTACAGCCCTTAATAAGTTACAGAAAAGGACGCTTCCAACACCTAGCACAGTATAAACATGGCTGTAATGTACCTGTCTGACACCAATGCCCTATTCCCATGAGAACAGCCCCTTTGCTTGTCCACATCTTAATCTCTATAAAATGCTTACATGTCATCTATCGTGGCTTGCTGTGACTTTATTCAGTTTTATGCATTAGAGAAATTGTAGTAGAGAGTGAGGAATATGGTCTTTCTGTACTGTATGACACACAGTGTAGGTGCATTCATGTAATTTCATCTGTGGTCCAAAATCCAGAACAAAATACAAATTTCTGTGCTTAATGAAAGGAAAAAAGGATGAACTATCAAGGTCAAATGTAACTGGATCCTCTTAAACTATATGGGAAGCAACACTGCATGATATTCAGCCATGGTGTTGTGAGCTATGAGGTCAAGCTATCATGTCTACACAATAACTTGGCAAATCTTTGGACCATTTGGTTTGAGTGTTAGGCTGTTAAGAGTTGCTCCTATGTACCAATTTTAAGGCTGTTTTTGAAGGTTTCCTACATCCATGTACATATCTTTTTAAATAAAAATTCAAGCTGCATATGTTTGTGCTCGCAAAACCCGAAAATTAGTTACATGATTAACTTGAAGTTCTGACACAATGTTGCATTGGAGTATGTGTGTGTTTTTATATATGTACTGGAGTGTCATATCTAATGTATAACTAAATTAGAGAGATCCGATTCAGTTGTACTACTGAAGCAGATCTCTGTAAATTAATTATCATGCCTCTCAGTTGCGGATGTCCTACATACCAAACCTTGTTTAATATATCACTGTATATGTAATATATAAAGGGAAAAATTGTTAACAAAAATGTCGAAAAGTTCTTGACCAATTTACTTCAAATGTTAAACAATATTGTGTTACTTCAGAATCTAAATTTGCAGTAAAAATAAACAAGGCTGAAGTTCAGAGAGAGGGGAAGAGGACATGGACAGAGAGGTGGAAGGAAATTGTCATAGAGCGCAAAAAGGAGGAGGCAGAGGGAGGTGGCAGAGGAGATGGAGAGAGGGGAGGATGTGATGGACAGAGAGAGAGGGAAGGAAGATGAGATAGACAAAGAAAGGGGGAAGAGGAGATGCACAGAGACAAGGAAGAGGAGGAGGAAATTAGGATATGCTTTCTATTTTTCCATTTAACCAGACTGGGCACCGCAATACATGACTGGATACAGCTAGTTAATAATATAAAAACATGTATCTTGGATATACCTATATGAAATATGCTTCCCTTTGAAGTGTAGCAGTAACTTGCCTTAAAAGAAATATTGACTGGGTAACCACCAAACGTTTAAGATACAGTAAGCATTGTTTACCTCCTGTAAAATTAATTTTGTGCAGCACATCACATTCTCAGACTCAAGTAGCCAGTAGTATCAAAAGTTGAACTTTTGGGATGTTGCTGCTTGTTGAATAAATTTCTGTGGATGCCCATGTCCTCACCGCCAAATGGTACTTGGTCTGTTTGAGACAAGGCCTGTTGTAGGTCCCAGTGAGGCAGGAATGTGAATATTTGTGAGGGAATTTCCATTTTCATCACTTCCCTTACTACAAAGGAAACGTCCCCAAAACCTGGGCCACTGGTTAGGAAGTATTTTCTTATTTACTGCTTGAACATCACAAACAGCAGCCAACAGGTGTGTCTGTGTGCAGTGCTGTGTATGGCAGCAGTGGGTGGGCAGTTCTTCATAGCCAAGGACGACTACGGCCTGTGTGCATTCTACGAGGTGCCACCAGAGGCACTCATGGAGGACGTCCTTCAGGGCAAGAGAGTGAGTATACTGTCAGAACATTCCATTCAGACATTGCTAAGCCACAGCACTATATATAAATCACCAGGTCACACCATTTCTTTAAATTTTATGTATCGCCTCTACCTGCTCAGATTTCTTTCATTATACACTCTAAAACAAAACAAAAAAAGGAGGCGCCATGAAGGATTTATCTAAATGGGACAGAAATCAGTACATGTACGAGGGCTGTTCAATAAAGAATGATCATAATTTTTTTATGGTCATAATTTCTCATGCTAAAATTTAATCTTAGGGTATTCTGTTAGCTTAATGTGCAACAAACACACTGCAGTAGTTTCGCTGTTGGGACTCCTCTTCCCACTGGTGAGAGGCAAGGCCAGACACGTTCAGGATCGCCTACCACTGTAATGGAGGTAACACACGAGGAACAATATGTGGCTTTGAAATTCTGCTTTTGCCTCAACAAATCTTCAGCTGATGCCTGTACAATGTTACAGGAGGCCTAAGGAGAGTCTGTTCTTCCCTACAGCACAGCTCAAAGGTGATTTAAAATGTTTAAAGAGGGGAGACAATCAATTTCAAAGAAAGGTGGACCCAGTGCTCCAGTTACTGCTCTTACAGAAGATCACTTTCTGAGATACTGAACATTTCATTGGGTACCACCCACATGTTGGTGACAGAAAAATTACACATGAGACATATTTGTGTCCAATGGGTTCCAAGACTGTTGATTCCTTAACAAAAGGACATTTTCATGCAGGTCTGCATGCAGTTAAAGTTGATGTTAGAGGAAGATCTGGAGTTTCTTTAAAATGTAATCACTGCTGATGAGACTTGACTACATCATTTTGATCATTAGAGCAAACAGCAAAGCTCAGTGTGGAAATCTCCTTCATCACCAACCCCCAAAAAAGCAAAAGTGGTTGCTTCTGCTGGGAAAGTTATGGTCATCTCATTCTTTGCTATTCATGGAATGGTTTATCAGCATGTTGAACCTGCACGCATATCAGTAACTGGACAATACTACAGGGATATCCTTAAAACATTGAAAGGCCATATCAGGCACAAAAGACGACATTTTCGTGAAGCGGGCTGGATGCTGCACCACGATAATGTGTGGTCACATATTGCCAATGTTGTTGCTGAATATCTTGCACAAATCAACGTGAAGTGCATCCCTCACCCTCCCTATACTCCGGATGTAGCCCCATGGGACTTTTTTCTATTCCCTAACATGAAGAAACGCCTTCATGGGAGGTATTATCGATCATCAGAAGCAGTGGTGAGGGTTGCGGAGGCGATTTTGAAGGACCTCTCACAAAATGGTTTCCAATATGTCTTTGAAGACTGGCTGAAATGCTGGGACAAGTGCATCACATTCATGGGAGATTATTTGGGAAGGATGGGTAAAAGCATGTTGTCAAAAAAAAAATTATGATCACTCCTTATTGAACAGCCCTTGTATTTTATAGTACTGTGATGTACTTGTGCAGACAAACAAATGATTACAATTTCAGAAAAACTGGATGATTTATTCAAGAGAAAGAGTTTCACAAATTGAGCAAGCCAATAACACATCGGTCCACCTCTGCGTATTGTGCAAGAAGTTATTTGGCTTGACATTAATTGGTAGAGCTAGAAGCACATTTTTATATGCATGACATGTTGATAATGATATATTAGTATATTATGATGGAATGTGGAAGGACAGCATCATGGAGGAACAAGCTGCATTCCAAGTTATTTGGCTTGACATTAATTGGTAGAGTTATAAGCACCTTTTTATGTGCATGACATGTTGATAATCATATATTAATATATGATGGAATGTGGAAGGACAGCATCACGGAGGAACAAACTGCATTCCAAGTGTCCCCTAGTTGTTGGTGAGCCAGTAGCTGCTGTATGTACAGGTGGACCAGTGCTGCTCGACGGAGCCCGCATTGTTCTCCGGCCTGCTGCCTGGCGAGCTGCGGGCAACCTACTACCTGCTGTACCGCCTCAAGCCGCGTCATCCCACAACCTGCGGCACTCTGCCAAGGCTCAAATAGCCTACCTCACAGGAGGTAGCAGACATGCTGCTGCTCCCACCAAACTTCACTCTACATGTCTGCAGATTTGTACATTAAAGCCTGAGGAGACAAATAACAGTTCCACCATGTTTCCATTTGTCTGCGTCAAATTGTAAGATTTTTAAAATCTTTTTGTGTTTACAATAGCATCCGTGCGACAAGTATTAGAATGTAAATAATGGAAAATTGAGATGAACCATACATTTTGTATATTCTTTTTACAGTTCAAGGTGACAAAGTTCACTACCCCAATCAGTTATAATAAATGCACAATACCTTACAAATTGATTTAACTGTTTACTTTTTATTTTTCCATACTTTTCTTTTTATTGCCTTTGTTGAAACTTTGATTATCCACAAGAGAGACAATGCCAGTCACATCACTAACCCTCCCTCCAACATTATGTAAAGCATAAAAATAGACTGTAAACTATAACATTTTCTTTGTGCATTTGTATGTGGAAAACCAAAGACATTGCTAAGTGACAGTGCTAAGAGAAATGAACATGGACAAAATTTTATCTTTATGTTGTTGTGGAGATGGAAGTTAAAGGTATTCAATAATTTTTTTTCTTTTGTAATAGCTATTTGGACCCTAAAAGTATTGTATAATACAGAAGAAAAATAAAGGATGTTCACCAAAGGAGAATTTAGGTGAGACTCAATCTTGAACATTATTCATGAATGTTATTAATAATAGTAAGAATCAGTTTCACAATTTCTAAATTAATACAGTGTGTGAGAGATGATGAGGAGACTGGTGATAAACCTGCATCTTTGAGATAGCAGTTCACTTCGGACTCAAGTCGGCGATTAACAAAATCTTTTCAGCTCTCTATTAACATACATATGTATGACACAGTACCATAAAGGTGAGTTTAGTTTTTTTCAGTATAACATTACACTGCCTTACATGGTGTCACAAATGCACAAATTCTTATTAAATTTTCAGCATGTGATATTAATAGGTTACATTTCAACTTTCACAGTCAAAAACAGTGTAATGTAAATTACACTAACAGGTGAAGAAGGGGTGCCAATGATGATCTTGGTTACAATGATGTTGGTGATCTTTCCTTGTAATATGCTGCTTCTGGTGAGTGGGTGAAACACATTTGATGACTAGATGGTGAAGTGCTGTGATGTGCGATGTGCGATGATGTAAGGGCAAGGAAGGTTGTTGAACATTGGGGAGTGTTTGCACATTATGTGAGAGCTGTGGTAATGGAAGGTCTGGTGTGATGTTAAACCCTTGACTACATGAACTATAACTCTGCAAGTGCAGAGTTTTGATCTGCAAAATGGGGACTATTATAAAGCTACCTTTGGATGAAATGGAATATAACTGAGCCCAATGGAATAGGATAGGATAGGATAGGCAATGTGGGTTGCAACAAACCTAGTCAGAATCTCACAATCGGATTGTAGGTGTTGTGGGATTTGAGGAAGGTGCTTGAACCAATTATTAGAATAAACAGCCACACTGGACCCATAAACTATTAGGAATAGGGTACACAAAGTAATGTATGGTATTTCAAAAATCATGAAAAGAGCCAGTTTCTATTACACTAATGAAATACTTATGTGTAGTTAAACATCACAATGGAAGTAACAAACAGATATAAGTACATACAGATGAATGTACAGAGGAAACTACAAAGCACAGTCCAGAGTTACATACAGGCATGTCTTACAAATATTTTCATGAAGAAGTGCTAAAAAATAATGCCTCTGCATTTTTATGTGAAGATTCTTAAATCTTATTAAATAAAACAAATTTTATTCTTCACGTCTACATATTTATTTCTCAACATAGTCACCTTGGTGATGAACACATTTCTTCCACTGAGAGACAAGTTTGTTGATACTGTCACTGTAGAATGTTTGACTTTGTAGATTGAGCCACAACCTCATCTCTGCTTTCACCCCTTCATCACTATCAAAGTGAAGTCCTTGAAGCTGGTGTTTAAGTTTTGGAAACAGATGAGAATCAGATGAGGCCAATTCAGGACTGTATAGAGGATGATCGATGACTGTGAACCCAGGACATCGAATTGTTGCAGATGTTGCAGCACTTGTGTGTGGTTTGGCATTGTAATGTTGAAAGAGAATATGCTCAATGTGTAGAGGAACCCTTCAAGTTTTTGCTTTCAGTTTTCTGGTTACAGCATGCTGTTTCTCTCACATCAACATAGTTACACACCACCATGTTACATGCTACAATTTGGCGCCTTCCATTGGCAGGGGATTGCAACTCGTGTCAGTGAAGTGGGAATGTTGACTGACTACTATGCATGACATATGAGAACTCAACTGATATGGAAAACAGAGTAAAAAAAATTGAGACATTAGTTTTGAGTGCACCCTATAGTTTACAAGCTTTACTGAGTAGAATTCTCAATCATGTAGTTCCTGCTGTCAGCTCGTGATAATTGGAGATGCTGGTTTTGATGGACATCGGGGTTGAACTTCACTGCTGGCTGGGACTCTGCTCTGCTTGTCATTTGGTGGCCTCTATACATTGCATTTAGGCTTGTTTGCTAACAGATGGTATGTGACAGCATCACCTTTTCTGTCCAATTCACAAATGGTGAGCATGACATCAGTGGTTTTTTAATGCATATGACCCTCGTACTGAACAGGAAAAAGCTGCTAGCACTTTATGACTCCATCTAAGTTAACAACGAGTGGGATGGTATTGGACTGGGTTGTGATGGGATGGGATGGAATGGGACTTGAACGGGACTGGGCTGCGATTTAATTGGACTGGAATTGGATTAACATAGGATGGGATTAAATTGAAGTGTGTGAGGTGTGGTTTTAAAAGGCTTGGTGCAATGTTAATTCCTCAAGGACAGAAACTGTAATTATGTGTCATAGGACAGAGTTGTGAGCTGAGAAAAAAGGAATGTTATAAAGTTACTTTTGGATAGCAAAGGATACAATTGAATAGGGTAGAATGAAGTAGGACAGAATATGATAGGATAGAATAGGATGGGACAGTATATAATAGGATTAACGTGATTGGGACAGGTTTGGGATGGGATTAGACTGTGATGGGATTTAAATGAGGTTATGATGTGATGATACTTTATTGGTTTGGAACAGACTGTATTACGATGGGATTGGACTGTATTGGGATTGTATTGGGATGGGATTGTGAAGAAATTTGATTTGTCTGGATTGGATTGGGCTGGATTTGTTTGGGTTAGATTGGGATGGGACTGGATGGGAAGGGATTGGATTGGTATTGAACAGGATGGCATGAGACTGAATAGGTTTGGACAGGATAGGGAGAGACAGGACTAGATGGGATATGATAGTTTAGGATAGTTTGTAGTATAGTGCAGCATAGTGTGGGATGAATTGGAATGAGGTGTTGTGGGGACGGATGAGGTGACATGGATTGGGATGCGTGGGGGTGGAGTGGTGTAAGGTAGACAGGATAGCATTGGGAAAGGAATATTGAGGTGTGTGGAGAGAAGTGTGGTGGGATCAGATAGGGGAAGGTAGATAGCATAGCACTGTGATAGGAATATTAGGGGTGTGTGGAGAGAAGCATGGTGGGATTGGATAGGGAATGACGGGATAGTGTGGGGTGAATTGATGTCAAAGAAAGAGTTTAAGGTGGGCAGAGGGATAGTTCAGTGCAGATGAGGCGGTGACCCAAGATTGGAAGAGAACAGGTCTATAGCGTTTCACACTCATGCTCATAAATTAAGGATAATGCTGATACATGGTGAAACAACACTCTGGTGGGCAGTTTGTGGGTTTAAATCACCTCGGGGTATGACCATGCGGTGCATCTGACCTGCGGTTGTCACACGTTGGTGCTGGCAGCAGTCCACACATGCAGAGGTGTGTTGGTGCATGTCAGAGTATGGTGCAGCGAGTAAGTGTGCAGACGTTTTCAGACATGCTAATGGTGACTGAGTGTTGAAAATGGTTCAAAGAACACATATTCATGACGTTATGAGGGGTAGAATACTAGGGTGACTGGAGGCTGATCAAACACAGCAGGTCGTAGCACGGCCCTCCGAGTGCCACAAAGTGTGATCTCAAGATTATGGCAATGATTTCAGCAGATAGGAAACATGTCCAGGTGCTACAGTACAGGATGTCCATTGTGTACAACACCACAAGAAGACCGATATCTCACCATCAGTGCCCGCAGATGGCCATGGAGTACTCCAGGTAGCCTTGCTCCGGACCTTACCGCTGCCACGGGAACAGTTGTCTCCAGACACACAGTCTACAGATGACCGAACAGACATGGTTTATTTGCCTGGACATCTGCAAGGTGCATTCCACTGACCCCTGGTCACAGGAGAGCCCGTAAAGCCTGATGTCAAGAACACAGTACATGGTCACTGGAACAGTGGTCCCAGGTTATGCTCACGGACAAGTCCAGGTATAGTCTGAACAGTGATTCTCACCAGGTTTTCATCTGGCGTGAACCAGGAACCAGATACCAACCCCTTAATATCCTTGAAAGGGACCTGTATGGAGGTCGTGGTTTGATGGTGTGGGGTGGGATTATGATTGGTGCACGTACATCCCTGCATGTCTTTGACAGAGGAACTGTAACAGATCAGGTGTATCGGGACGTCATTTTGCACGAGTATGTCTGCCTTTGCAGGGTTGCAGTCGGTTCCACCTTCCTCCTGATGGATGATAATGCACGGCCCCACCGAGCTGCCATCGTGGAGGAGTACCTTGAAACAGAAGATACCAGGCGAATGGAGTGGCCTGCCTGTTCTCCAGACCTAAAGCCCATCAAGCACGTCTGGGATGCTCTCGGTTGACATATTGCTGCACGTCTTCAAACCCCTACAACACTTTAGGAGCTCTGACAGGCAATGGTACAAGAATGATCCAGAGTACGCCAACCTGTTGTGAGGCCTGTGTACGTGTGCATGGTTATCATATCCCATACTGATGTCAGGGTACGGGCGCAGGAAACAGTGGTGTTTTGTAGCACATGTGTTTTGGAGTGGTTTTCTCAACTTATCACCAATACCGTGGACTTACAGATGTTGTGTGTGTTCCCTATGTGCCTATGCTATTAGCCCCAATTTTGTGTAGTGCCACATTGTGTGGCACCACATTCTGCAATTATCCTTAATTTATGAGCATGAGTGCAGTTTGTGAGCTTATTTATAAATATGTTTCCCATGCTTCTCAGGAATATTTCCAGTTTTATGACTTGCTTCTCTATTTTGCTGCTTATTTCTATCAAGCAGCTTCACATTGGGACTAATGAGACAGAGCAGACTTAATTCCAGACCTTTTCGTAATAGATAGGTCAGAGTTGGTCAATAGAGATTGAACTAGGGTTCTTAACTTCAGTACCCAGTACCGTTTTACATATCATCAGTTTTTACCTCAGTAACTCACCTTATACAAACAATTCTTTTTTTCATGATGACAAAATGTGAAACATTACTTTCTCATTTGTTGGACACATCAGCTGTAACAATATAGGTTTGAATTTAATGTATCCAAAAGACAAAGCTGGCACACATAAGTAACACCCACTGTTGTTTTATTAAATAGTCTTGTGAGCTATACTTTCTTGTTCTCAGAAGTTGTTATGTTCACTCACATTACCAGTCACCACAGAAGTTAGCCTTGTGATGAGTAACTTATGTTGTAGCAAATATATTGTCTCTGGAGTCGTACAGTGACACAGAGAACAAACAAGCAACCACAATAATCAATCTCAAGTTGAAAAACCATAATTATTACAAGATAGAGACATTAAAATGGGGCTCTACCTGAAGACTGTGTCATTTCAGAATTGTAGGGAGTAGGAGAATAAAACTGCTGACCATTAGATCATGCAAGTGGCCATTGTTTTTATGGGAGGTAAGGAACTCATGAAGATGTTGATAAAATTTGAAGAGTGGAAGAATTTGATTAACTGATGGAGGTTGCATGTGGAAGATGCAAGATGGATACATATTTATTTAGTGTAAGGATAGCATCACATCACCCTGGGAGACATTTTTGATTTAACAATATAAAATACGAAAGGTCACAGACATTTATCCAGTTGCTTAACATATACAGTTGATGTCTCTGTTGCCAACAGAAACTCCTCCAGATCGCCAGAAAAGAATTGTTTCAGACATGAACATATGATATGCTTAACAGTCTGTCATTCTACACTGTGGGAATAGCTGGACAATGTTGTTATCCCAACTTGTACATTGAGTCGGCACATCTTCCACTGTTTGTCCTTGTTCTGTTGAGTGCAGACCAGATCTTGCAACAATCTTCAAAACCTGGTGGTCTGGTTGAGATGTAGGGAATCTTCAACTGTTCTTTAGTAGCACTGTTCTGCCGTATTTCCATTTGTCAGTCTGTTATTGTTGCTCCACTGTCCACCAAACATTTTGTGCCTTGTCAAGCTGGATGATGGGAGTGAAGTCTGCTTTTATTGGGTGTAGGCATTTTATATACAGGGAGGCAAGGATCACCAGATATTTTTGTGAACTCCCGTTTAAGACCAGATTCTCACCACAATAATGAAGTAGCTAAGTAGCTAAGAATCGGCAAGCAGAAAAGTTGCAGTGTTTCTGACAGTTCCTGTGATTATGAGTACAGTCTGGTTGAGTTGCATATTGATGAATCTGGTGTATGGGCTATTGATCCAGATTGCGGGCCAGTATTCTGCCACAGTCCAGTGCTTTTTGAAATAGGTATAAGCATACTTGTCATAAGATAATTTTCCAGACCAAGATGCAACTTTACAAGAGCCAACTGGTCCACTTTTTCTGAAAATCCAGACAAACATGTTGGATGGCTCTCCTCAAAAAGCACAAACTATAAGAGATTCACTGGAGCTGTGCTATCCATAGCAAAAAAGTGACAAGTAAAAAAATGGTTCAAATGGCTCTGAGCACTATGGGACGTAACTTCTGAGGTCATCAGTCCCCTAGAACTTAGAACTACTTAAACCTAACTAACCTAAGGACATCACACACATCCATGCCCAAGGCAAGATTCGAAGCTGTGACTGTAGCGGTCGCGCGGTTCCAGACTGTAGTACCTAGAACTGCTCAGCCACCCCGGCCAGCAGTGACATGTAGCAAGTGGCATTGCAGAAACTGTAAGAATTGAAAAATTTATGGAGAACAGGGATCCGAGATACAATGACATGGACAGTGATGAGTAGGCATGGTACGCAACAGTATACAGATCTTAACAGCCCCATGTTGCTACCACTGAGGTGGCTGACATTGCTCACCTGGTTGTGCAGGATCATACAGCCGTGCCATGTACCTCATTCACTACAAAAAAAGCATCAACACAAAAGATGCATAATGTACTGTGAGCACAATGTTTTGCGGCTGTGCAGGATTTTGGAAGAATGTCATCCTCATGGCCACTGCATATGAAGCCTGTGAGGTTTTGCACTTGTGCCCCTTCTTAAACAGGAGTCTTTCTGTTCACATATATGTTTTAATGCTGTGTCTTTTATTCAGAGACAACATGAAATTGGATAGTCATCTTTACTCAGTTATCACTAGCAAAAAGGTACACGTGGCAGTCGATCCTATTTTGTGATGGCTTCATTGCCACTTTGTAACAAGAGGTGAGATATTTATGCTGTTCTGAATATTTATTTCAAGCTGCTAACACTGCAATTATTAATGTTTTAATAGCTTTGTTTGTGAGTTTGAGATTAGTCAGCATGATCAGTCATTCTGTGAGGGATTCTGCCATACTGAAGTATGCTTTTACCTTGTACCAGATGAAACCTCCACATCTTCCAGCCGTTTTTCCCATGAAGCTACTTTTACTATGAAGAAAAACAGGCTATGTACTCTGGGAACACTCCAGTTTATTGGCCAGATTACAACTCAAACTCACTGTACAACACAGGTTACTACTTGGTCGTTTCACAAGAACATCTCGTCTGACAGATTTCTGCCAGAAGATTCTTCTCTTTTCTTTTTTCAACATTCGTAGACCCGTGTAGAAAAAATGATGGAGCTTCACTTGCGAGGTGGTCCGTGGTGTGAGGCACAGTGCTACAGACTCTGAGCGACTACTTGCGGTGATTGAAGCTCATAAAATGGGCATCTTCCACTGCCACACAATGCCCCTGGTGCATTTCAAAATAATAATACAACCTGAACAGCCCCAAAATTGTCTCAATATCTTAACAAACAATAATAATGCTGCTTAAATTTAGCTGAACACCAGTTATGAACAATTACTCAGTAATACTAATAGGTGCTTCACAAAACCCCTGAAATGTCAACCAACATACCTGTGCCCATACAGTACTTTATAGAGGATTAACCTGAACTCCACTCTCAGAATTTTGGAGATCATCCAGGGATATTTTCTTAGTATTCTGGTAAAAGCACCCATAGTCTTCAGTGGCTCTCTACAAAGTAATAATATATGTATGGTTTATTTTGTTTATTACCTCAATTACCTCCATATCCATAGCAGTATTTGATCTCCACAAACCCTTCACCCAGCATTGTGCTGCTTTAAGCAGAAGTAGGACTCATCTGAAAAGATGAGGAAGTGCTTTCTGCATCCATTGTTATCGTCAGGCACACCACTGCAGTATGTCTCTCTCTGCTGCCACATTGAGGAAAACCACATCAGTTTTGTTTTGTTTTTGCTATGCTTTAGGGTGCAAGAAACAACTGAGGTCATTCACACCCAAGTCAAAACTATAGAACACGAACACAGAGAGGACCACATCAGTGCACTGAAATGTGCTTACCTGTTGTTTTGATGCACTTGGTTTTGAAGAATATTGATGTCTCATCTCATCAATTCAAAATAACATACTGAGAACTGATATCAGGTAGGAGATATTCAGACGATGTAAAGTGGATACAAAATGAGTTTTAAAAGTGGTTAATCCTAATGTATTTGCATTGTATTATAGTTGGTGGCCAGTTCCAGTTACACAATTCACAGTATATGTGAGTAAATGGAAGAGTGTCACCTTCTTTGCAATCCCAAGGAAGTAGAATCACCCACCTACTAAGTAACATCACAGATTTGATTAAAGTTCACAATGGCAGAAAATATGATGACAGAAATTTGATTCTATTAGTGCACATGAAACAATTGTTGTGTTGTTGCCTGCCTAAGTAAGTCTGTCTAGCACACACAGTTTGCCATCATTAACACCATCAGTTTGGATATCCTTTGGCTCATCCAGGATCCTTCAGATATAAATCCAGTTACACAGTTTCATATTCTTGATCGATTACTTGTTATGTGTATTACATTAGGAGAGGACATTTCACTTCAGTTGACTCAGAAATGTGAAAATAACAACAGCACTATGCAGAATCCCACACAGAATGATGATTGAGCAATGCGGTCAGGTACAGACATGTTATTCCTGACACATACTTTTACTAAGATGTAAATATTACATGATTCCTCACGAGCTCTAACATTATTTGACTTAAAAGATTTGTTAGTACACAGACTCTCACTTTAACCCACATGATGATGTTACATGTTTGGTCCCCAGGTACCGATTCTCACTTTTAACAACATGGAGATGTTCTTTAATGTTGACCAGGCTCTGACTGTTACGTGATACAACATAAGGTTGTTGTCTGTGTGCTGGTTGGTCACAGGACTTTTTTCCATACTGACAGAAGTTACCAGAATACTTGCAAGCTACCGACCAATGATTTTGTGGTAGGGTTGGATATTTAATGACAAGTGTAAGAACATCATGTGAATTCTGAAACTACATAATGCTTTGAAACTATGTTAGACAAGGGTCTAATATTTGTCACAGACTTTACTATAGTTTGGTTTATGAAAAATGTTTCAGGTTATCAACTCAAAAAATAACATGGAACATTATTATTACACATCACCTGAAATCCCCTAATTATGACTATGGAATCCATCTTGAAACAAATCTCTTATGATTCTAAATTACCGGTATTCAAAATCTCAATTATTGAGTGAATTAATTAGTGAGTGGTGTTGTCTGGTTTAGAAAAAAAAATACAGCAACAACATATATTCTCAAAGTTCAAAATCTTGCAGTCATTAAAGCAAAATAGGCGATTGAAATTTTGAGGATCCAACTTTTCATGTCAGTTATTTCATAAACTGATTCATTTCAGATAATCTTAAGTACATTCTAAGCAAGTTGGGAGTGCCTGCTTTCAAATCACTGACGACAATACCTCCTCTGTTACTTATTTGCTCACAACATTTTTCCTATATCACGACAGTGTTATAAATTTTATTAGTCTCACTTTCAATTACTTGGACTACCAGTAAAACCAACTCAAGAATCAAGAATTTTATTCACCATAGATCATTTTACAATGATATTGGCTTCATCATACAAGATGTACTAGTACATACAGAATAATAAAATAAACTTCTGTCAATACATTATAGAATACATTTGAAGCATGGCAGTGTACCAAATTACAAAGGATAGCTTTTAAAAGTTAACGCAACAAGCTATCTTATAATCTAATGTAATATGGTATTTTATTGTTTATAGTATAAACTTTGTAATTACACACGATTAACCACAGCACAAAATAATATGTTTAACTACAGACAACTTTTAAATGCTTATATTCTCCTCAGGTATCTCAAAGAATTCTTTAATGTCATAGAATGGATGATCTGACAGCCAGCTGTACCACTTGATTTTAAAAGAATTTGTATCCATAGACTGAACATGAACTGGCAGTTTATTGAACATTTTGAGTGGGTTAACTTTGTGGGAATTTCCTGTTCTCGCTAATCTGTGGCGCGGTATGTCTAAATTACCGTTAGCTCTGGTGTTGTGTTCATGTATTTCCCTTCTGGCAATAAATTCTGAAATATTATTTTTAATACAGAGCATAGACACATAGATGTATAGGTTTATAAATGTAAGTATTCTGAGTCTGGAAAAAAGAGGATGACAGTGCTCCCTATGACCTCTTTTACATATTATACATATGACTTTTTTTGTAATTTCAATACGTTTTTGATGTGAGGGGAGTGCCCCCATATAATCAGACCATATGAAATATGTGACTGGAATAGCCCAAAGTATGTCACCCTGATCCAATCTCACTACCTCCCTTAATTTCAAGAGAAGGTATGCCACCCGAGATATCTTTTCACACACATGATTGACATGCTCCTTCCAATATAGTTTTGAGTCGATGTGAATACCTAAGAGTTTTACCGACTTATTGCCTACTTCATTTGATGTTCCCATTAAAAGTTGTTGTGTTTTGTCAGGGTTGCATAGGAGCTTATTGGCTGCAAACCAGTCCAGGGCCTTATCTAGTGTTTCTTTTGTTGGGTTATTCAGATCTGAAATGTTCTGATGTGTGGTAAGTAGTGTTGTATCGTCAGCATAACACACAACAGGGTGAGCTATATTTTTAGGTAAATCATTAATAGTGACAATGAAGAAGAAGGGTCCTAGGATAGACCCTTGTGGTACACCTGTGCTGATTTCCATGATGGAAGAATTTAAATTTCTGACTGAAACGAATTGTTTTCGGTTACTTAAATAAGAATTTATCACAGATAAAGTGCTCCCTCTCACCCCATAAAACTCTAGTTTCCCCAGTAGTATGTCAACAGGAATGCAATCGAAAGCTTTGCTTAGGTCACATAATACCAGTGATACCATGTTATTATTTTCAAAAGCTGTTAAGGTTTGGTCAATGATTTCCAAGATGGCCCCTGTTGTGTTCTTCCCCTTTCGAAAGCCAAACTGATTGTTACATAGGATATTGTGTTTTTCAAAGAAGTTGCTTATTTGTGTGTGTATCAGCGCCTCAAATACCTTAGAGAATGTTGGAACAATGTAGACTGGTCTGTAGCTTTGGGGGAGATGTTTGTCTCCTTTTTTAAAAACTGGGACAATTTTTGATACCTTGAGTGTATCCGGAAAAACTCCAAATTCTACACATTTATTAAAAATATAAGCTAATGGTTTGGCGATTGAGTGTATTGTTTTTTTAATTATGTTATTTGATAACCAATAACAGTCCATACTTTTAGAACCTGAAAATTTGGATACAGCTTTTATAACATCAGCAGGTGTGACAGCCCTCCATTGAAATGCCAGGTTAACAGGCAGTGGTGTTCCAACAAGGTTCATTGCAGATGAATTTGTTGCTTTGATACTGTTACTTATTTCTTTAACTGAGTTTAAAAAGTACTCATTTAATTCTTCAGGATCAAGCAGAGCTGTTTCTGTGCATTTTGGTGTATTCTCTTGTTTTATTATTTGCCAGGCTGCCTTGCATTTATTGGGAGCTCTTTCTATATAGTTCTCCACTGCCTGCTTTTTTGCCAGAAGAAGTTTAGCTTTATAGTATTTTTTGCATTTCAGATATGACCTATGAATGTTCACACTCTGTTCTGCCCCTTGGTCAGAGACTTGTTTATGCATCTGGTACAGCATATGCAAGTTTCCTCTAATTTGTACTAGCTCTTGTGTGAACCAGTTCGGACTTTTCTTTTTCATTTCATTTGGATATCTAATTTTTTTTACTGGTGAGCAAGAATACCATAATTCTGTGTACTTTTTAAAGAAGTTACACAAGCTAATTTCAGCTTCCCTTTTTCCAGATTGACAATTCTATATAAAGTCCCAATCTGCACTTCCTAATCTATCAACAAACATATTTATGTACTCTTCCTTCTGTCTTCGTATCACTACTACTTTAGATTCTTCAGTTTTAACTGGCTGCCTCTTACAGAGTGTAAGGAGTAGTGGCTCATGATCTGCAAGTCCACTTCCTGCAAGTCTAGCTGTAAAATCCTCCCTATGGAAATTCACAATAATATTGTCTATACAGGCATTCTTACGTGTGGCACAGTTATTTGTACAATAGAGGTCTAATGATCTTAGAATATTCAAAAATGTCCTAGCAACTGGTCTCTGTGTGTTTACCATTTCTATGTTGAAATCACCACATATAGCAATTCTCGTTTTACTCTTCAATATTTTTTAATTATTAATTCACATTTTTCAATAAACAAATTTACATCACCATCTGGCGACCTATATAGACTAACTACCACTATATTTTCATTCATTAGTTTTACACAACTAAACTCCCCATTTAGCTCTGAGGAGTATGTAGATACATCAATTCTGGAAAACATTATTCCTTCTTTGACAAAAATTCCCGCCCCACCATTCTTTCTCTGTTTTCTACATATCATGTCTCCCACAACATACCCTTGGGGAATGAACATATTTACTTGTTCTTGTGTTAACCAGTGCTCAGATACACATATAACATCTACATGCTCAGTGTTACATAAATGTTCTAATTCTAAAATTTTATTTCTAATACAACGTATGTTAACTTGTAGAAAAGTAAGTAGTTTGTCTCTGTCTGTATTCCTCTGAGAGCAATTTGACTTTATATTTGAAGTTGTAGGTTCTGTTAATGTCTTTAATCTTGATGCACTGTGATCATATCTGTTATGATAGTCACATACCTGTTCATCCACTTGATGACTCACTTTGTTAACTGCTTTCGTCTGTGAAACCACTGCTGATCCCATCAAAAATCCTGGTCCCTCGGTTGTGGTTTCTTTTTTCGGGTTGACTGCCATACTCCACGTGTTGGTATTCTCATCCCTTGAGCTTGATTTGCTGTTCTTCTTTTTGCAAGTAGGTCTCTCTTCTAATATGGTGCCTTCCCCAGATAGCACAGTAAGCCGGTTTCAAACTTGTTTCCAGATGTAAATTTCAAGTATATAAGCTTGATCAAAGCTGGAATATTCAGGCCTGTTAGTTGGATTCAAGCTTGAAACAAACATCAAAGTTGGCAGAGTTCAAGCTATATTTCAAGCTTGACTTATCAAGTTTGGCTCCAGCTGTATCTACACATGTGGAATACAGCCTGGTATTTACAGCTTGTTTTAAGCTACATAATTATTAATCTGAATTTATTGAACCTAATTAATTAAATAAATATCAGAATGGAAATGGTGTGAGAAAAAAAATTATCAAGACATGTATGTTTAAATTTTTCTATTTTCAAAGTGTTTAAAATTGTTTTATTTTAAAATTTAATTATTCTGAAGCCCCTCCGGCCCCAGCACACAGACCAGAGCAGGATCAAATATCGCTGACTTCTGCCGGTATAATGATCCTGTAACAGGTAAAAAAAATGTTAGCCATACCTAAACATAAAAAATGTAAAAAATTGAAACTGATCAACCTAAATATAATTTATGCCCCAGATTAGCAAAATAACTTCAAACTCACTGATGTAGTAAGAATCATTAACTAGTATAAATGTCACTGAGTAAGCAGCTGCTTGTGGTGACTTCATTCCAAAGAGTTTAAAAGTAATTTGAAATAACTTTTTGCTTGAAATTTTTAAAGTAAAGATGACATTTGGGTAATTTTGCGATGACTTCATGAAGAAGCCACACATCACTATTTCTAACAGTTTCAGGGCCATTTAATCTGAATTATAAAGAAACTACTGTTTAGAAAAATGTAGACGTTTTATTCTATCCACAATTATTTTTTGGTGAGTAAACCTGAATCAAAATGAAATAAAAGATGAAATCGAAATGAATTTAAGTAATTACCAGTTCAGTGGAACAGAAATGTAAAACAACAAAAAAAGGCGAGATTTTAAAAAGGTAAAATAACATTAAGTTTTAATTTATTGGTGCCACATACTAGAGAGCTAGTTTAAAATGACCTATTTTTGCTGAACAACTTGTAATATGTATTCTTAGCTGGTAATCCATTTCACTTTCATCCAGGCTCAATTTTTCTATGTAAAAGAATATGATATTTCTTTACGTTACATAATAATATTTAACATTTGTAATATTAGCGTACCACTAGAGAAAAATGCACCAACGTACCTGTAATACATTATATCCTCTTCAGACCCGGTGTAGCAGTAAGGCAGGAGACACCACACACTTAACGAACTATTTTCCAGTATAAAACAAACTCCACAACAGTCAACAATCATTAACGCGCGTCACAAAGGTAAAATGGCCGTAAACCTAGCAAAGTCAGTGCAAGGCTTATAAACGCTTGTGGCGCTTCCTGTGGACGTCTATTGAAGCTATGCTGCACGCGCATCTGCTGTACAGCCTTCCAGGGAAATTACAGTTTATTTCAAGCTTCGGAAAATTATTTTAATTCAAGCTAAATTTTTACAGCTTGATGTAAATTGTGTAACAGGTTGATTTTTCAATCTTGAATTTCCAACTGAACCTAAACTCAATATCCACCTTGAAATAAGCTGTGTAATGGGTTGATTTTTCAATCTTGAATTTTCAACTGAACCTAAACTCAATATCCACCTTGAAATAAGCTTGAGTGCTAGCTGGGT
Organism: Schistocerca nitens; assembly: GCF_023898315.1. Classification (NCBI taxonomy): domain Eukaryota; kingdom Metazoa; phylum Arthropoda; class Insecta; order Orthoptera; family Acrididae; genus Schistocerca; species Schistocerca nitens. The sequence goes on from NC_064625.1 coordinate 32,967,790, forward strand.
CTTGCCTGCCACCTCATTTGCTGCTTCTTCAAACTTTTGCACTGTCCTCTTGGGTAAGTTTATTGCTTGAGTAATTGTCCTCTCCACACAAACAGAGTTCACTTTTAAGTATTCTCTTGTTATTTGTGATGGAGTTGTGTCAGTAACAATTCTCACTGATTCTTTATCTGAGACTTCAGTATCCTTCCATTTAAGTTCTATTGCTGTTTTGTACACTTTCCTTTTTGTTTCCACAGATTCATAAATCCTTGTGGCAATTAGTTCTTTACCAGTTGCATTAAGGTGTTGCCCATGTGCTGCATAAAGCTCCTTGTTACTAGGAGTATCAATAAAACAAGTGTTATGGAAGCCTTTCACTATTTTTTTTAGTTTTCTGTTTGCAGATTGAATTTCTTGGTTTACACAGGACCATTCAGGCAGGTCATGTCTATGTGGTACACCAACTACAATTGTATTTTGTAATGCTGACAAGGCTTTATGTAGTGAACAAATCGCCAATTTGGTTTCATTCTTTGCTATATCATTAGCCCCTGCCCAGATAACTGCAAAATCTTCACTTGTCTTCTTATGGAGGTCATTGCATTTTTTTAGTATTACACTAGTGGGGGCACCTGGTATCACCTTCCCTTCAACATCATTTTTATTTGAAGCTAAGTTTAAAATGTTTCATTATACTCATGAACATAAGTATAAACAACTGAGCTGTAAGTGTAAAGGGTTTTTTGCATAAATAACAATTTTTCATATTCCTGTGCATATAATATATTATGTGGGCACTGAAGTAGATATACACTCCTGGAAATGGAAAAAAGAACACATTGACACCGGTGTGTCAGACCCACCATACTTGCTCCGGACACTGCGAGAGGGCTGTACAAGCAATGATCACACGCACGGCACAGCGGACACACCAGGAACCGCGGTGTTGGCCATCGAATGGCGCTAGCTGCGCAGCATTTGTGCACCGCCGCCGTCAGTGTCAGCCAGTTTGCCGTGGCATACGGAGCTCCATCGCAGTCTTTAACACTGGTAGCATGCCGCGACAGCATGGACGTGAACCGTATGTGCAGTTGACGGACTTTGAGCGAGGGCATATAGTGGGCATGCGGGAGGCCGGGTGGACGTACCGCCGAATTGCTCAACACGTGGGGCATGAGGTCTCCACAGTACATCGATGTTGTCGCCAGTGGTCGGCGGAAGGTGCACGTGCCCGGCGACCTGGGACCGGACCGCAGCGATGCACGGATGCACGCCAAGACCGTAGGATCCTACGCAGTGCCGCAGGGGACCGCACCGCCACTTCCCAGCAAATTAGGGACACTGTTGCTCCTGGGGTATCGGCGAGGACCATTCGCAACCGTCTCCATGAAGCTGGGCTACGGTCCCGCACACCGTTAGGCCGTCTTCCGCTCACGCCCCAACATCGTGCAGCCCGCCTCCAGTGGTGTCGCGACAGGCGTGAATGGAGGGACGAATGGAGACGTGTCGTCTTCAGCGATGAGAGTCGCTTCTGCCTTGGTGCCAATGATGGTCGTATGCGTGTTTGGCGCCGTGCAGGTGAGCGCCACAATTAGGACTGCACACGACCGAGGCACACAGGGCCAACACCCGGCATCATGGTGTGGGGAGCAATCTCCTACACTGGCCGTACACCACTGGTGATCGTCGAGGGGACACTGAATAGTGCACAGTACATCCAAACCGTCATCAAACCCATCGTTCTACCATTCCTAGACCGGCAAGGGAACTTGCTGTTCCAACAGGACAATGCACGTCCGCATGTATCCCATGCCACCCAACGTGCTCTAGAAGGTGTAAGTCAACTACCCTGGCCAGCAAGATCTCCGGATCTGTCCCCCATTGAGCATGTTTGGGACTGGATGAAGCGTCGTCTCACGCGGTCTGCACATCCAGCACGAACGCTGGTCCAACTGAGGCGCCAGGTGGAAATGGCATGGCAAGCCGTTCCACAGGACTACATCCAGCATCTCTACGATCGTCTCCATGGGAGAATAGCAGCCTGCATTGCTGCGAAAGGTGGATATACACTGTACTAGTGCCGACATTGTGCATGCTCTGTTGCCTGTGTCTATGTGCCTGTGGTTCTGTCAGTGTGATCATGTGATGTATCTGACCCCAGGAATGTGTCAATAAAGTTTCCCCTTCCTGGGACAATGAATTCATGGTGTTCTTATTTCAATTTCCAGGAGTGTAGAATGAAAAAGCAAAAAAAGTAGTTATTCTTGTGAGCAGGAGGCACTTGGATTAGACTCCAACCTTCTACATCTCAAATAGTTGCTGTGTTGACAGTACATTGCACCACAGATGTCTTTGCATTGTCTGTGTGGGTACCTGTCTTGCTGTAAAGAAGGTACATAGCATCGGTGTATGATCCTACACAACCTCTCAGGCCTAGTCACTTGAGGCCATTTGAAATCTTGTACGATGATGAGTACGGCCCTCCTAAACCAACCAATTCAATATTCGCGTGACACTGACGGAATCTTGGGCAACACAAACAGTAATATCACAGGATGGTAAACCACAGATCCGACAGGCCAGAATCCTGCCACTGGCAAACCCCGGCAACTGCTGGTAGATGTTTCTCTTTCTTACACAAGGCTTAACACGACCTTCTTAAAACAACCACTATTTAAAAGTATTTTCTGAATAAGAAATCTGCTATATAATCATTATATACAGAATGTAGATAACATTAGGCTACACACAAAATAACTTGTCCTCTATGGATGGGAAAAGCTGGCAGGTTAAAACTGATATTGGTACCTTAGCTCGCAATAACAAGTATATTTTGGAATTTGATCTTGGTTATGACAGATGTTTTTCTTATTTTTTACTAATAATTAAGTAAAAAATGAAATATCAGTTAGCCATAGCAACAGTGTTAAATTTTTCATTTGTAAATAAATCTTTTTTAAAAACAAGTAATTTTCATCCATTGATTGAAATACTACGTTATCACAGAAAATGGGAAAAGTGGTTGGTGCTATTTTAATAACAATGCTGACAGATATGAGCAACAAACACATGGCATAGGAACTGATACTGCATTACTGAGACAGTAATGTCCCTGTTGGCATGTGCCATGGCTTTAAGGGTATGTGTGTACATGTAGTGTGCAAGACTTGCCCCCACCTGATCTATATGGTAGTTCCACACTGTCGTCGCTTCATATCCATTGTACTGCAGAATGGCACCAGCCCTAGTCTGGAAATTTTTTTTTGAAGTGAAACAGCAATGAAGTACAATGTGTCATTTGCTTTAAAAGACTGAGGATTTGTCTACCATTTCTATGAAATAATAGAAGAGGTAGGAAGTTACATTACCAACAATACATTATAAAGTTAACAACAGTTCATTCATAGTATACAATAGAAACAGAAAATAGCTGATCTGCTGCATGTAGCCCTTGAAAATAGACAAATTAACGTGAAAAACAGAGTTCTTCAACCACAATGTTCGTCCTTTAACACTGACTATTCATAACCCCCAAATAGTGGTATGTTCCCCAATTACAACATGATTTTTAGCAGAATTTTGAAAAATTAGAATCAGTAGGAGAATACTGGTGTTTTGTTTAGTATTCAACTACTTATCACTTTTTGAGAAGAGTAGTGAATGGAGAATGGACTAAGTTTTCTTCTATTTGCCTAATAAATTTAGTATTTTGAATCTAAATCTTTGTTCAATTTCTGTATTTATTACTGGATAATAATGGGAATGAAAAACCAAAAATTGGTTATTTAGGAAACCAGTTATTTTGATTTGTTTTAACTGTCTGGTTAAACTGCTGTGGAAAACAACCAATGTACTCAAAAACCAGTTTTGCAGTGATAATCACCATTGTTATTGTCAAGAGCCACCATGCAGTGGGGAAGGTGTAATTTGGCAGCTCAAGCTTAAACACATACATATATCTCACAGAACTTGAAGGTTTCACCTCCTGAATCTGCAAATGATCATATTATCAGGTCATGTCAGCTTGATCAGTAACTCGACAAATGAGGTGTCTAGTATCAAAATCAGCTAAGTCACAAATTTATGAAAATTAGTTCAAGTTCTCAGTTTAAAATACAAGTACATCACTTCCAAGTGACACAAGAACATGCTTCAAAATCAGTCAGGGAACTGTGTTTGGACCCCTTGTATTCATGTTGTATATTGATGAGCTTGCAGACAATATTAATAGTAAAATCAGGTTTTTTTGCAGATGATACAATTATCTATAATGAAGTACAATTTGAAAGAAGCTGCATCAATATTCAGTCAGCTCTTGATAAGATACCAAAGTGGTGCAAGGCACTGAATTCTTGGCCGTGCAACAGCATGAACCAAATCCAGCAGACAGCAGATTCATATCCAGCCATGTCAAGGAATGAGTAACAATCTTCATGTCATGCCATTTTTGACTGGAATCTTGCTTTGTTAGATTACACAACAATGTGACCTTGTCAGTGAGCTAAATAATTCCTTATGCTGTATTTCTTGATTTACGAAAAGCATTTGATTCAGTACTACGCCTATGCTTATTGTCAAAAGTACGATCATATGGGGTATCGAGTGAAATTTGTGACTGGACTGAGGACTTTTTGGTTGGGAGGACGCAGTGTGTTTGTGGGTGAACACTCATCGTCAGATGTAGAAGTAGCTTTGGGTGAGCCCCAGGGAAGTGTGTTTGGAGCCTTGCTGGTCATGTTGTATATTGACGGCCATGCAGACAATGTTAATAGTAAAATCAGGCTTTTTGCAAATGATGCAGTTATCTGTAATGAAGTACTATCTGAAAGAAGTTGCACAAATATTCAGTCAAATCTTGATAGGATTTCAAAGTAATGCAGAAATTGGCAGCTTCTTTTAAATATTCAGAAATGTAAAATTTTGCACTGCACAAAACAAAAAAATGTAGTATCCTATGACTATAATATCAATGAATCATTGTTGGAATCAGCCAATTCATACAAATATCTGTGTGTTGATTAATCATGGGTGTCACACTTTGTAGGGATATGAAATGGAATGATCATGTAAGTTCAATCATGGGTAAAGCAGGTGGTAGGCTTCATTTTATTGGTAGAATACTGGGGACTCGTACCAGGTAGGACAACGGGGAATACTGAATGTATACAGAGAAGGGCAGCATGAATGGTCCGGGTTTGTTTAAACTGTGTGTGTGTGACAGGTGGGGGGTGGGGTGGGGGGGGGGGGGGGTGTCACGTAGATACTGAAAGAACTGAACTGGAAAACTCTTGAAGACAGAGGTAAACTATCCTGAGAAAGTCTGTTGACAAAATTTCAAGAACCTGCTTTAAATGATTACTCCAGGAATATGCTACAACTCCCTATGTATTGGTTACAAAGGGGTTGTGAGGATAAGACCAGAATAATTACTGCATGCCCAGAGGCACTGAAACAGTCATTCTTCCCACACTCCACATTTGAATGGAACAGAAGGAAACCCTAATAACTGGCACAATGGTACGTCTCTCTGCCATGCACCTCACAGTAGTTTGAATAATATAGATGTAGATGTAGATACTGTATATTCTTTGAAGTTATTATTTCATTTGTACATTGGCAACAGCAATATTTTGCAGTAATTTCTGTATTTGTGGACTTCTTACCGTAATAGCTGCAAAAGCAATCTGTTTCCTGAATACCTGCATTTTCTCATTATTAGGTAGTGTAACGTGTTTATTGTTCAGAGTAGTGAACTGAAAAATTCACTTTTACACCTTGTGATACGTAAGAGAAACATCAACATATGAAAGTCCACTGACCCCAGGTCAAGTGCTGATGTATTGAAGCCCCCTTCTCAATATCATTTTCTATTAGCTATGACAAAAGAATAGTTATGAAGAAATACATTCTGTCTGTGTAAAAGGTGAGGTATTTTATAGTAATGATATTGCAAAGTACCAAAGTCTGTGCAAAAAGAGGAAAACTGCTGGCTCAAATGAGACTTCATACGGTGATGAAAGGCATCACTCTTCATATATCCAACACAGTCACCATCAGTGGTACATGTAAAATGCCTGATATTGTAATTTAAATGAGAATAAACTGAAGACTTAAAACAACAATATCACAGTGTATGTGTGAATGATTGCAATCACAACAATGATTCTATTAATACATTTGATTATTTGCAGATCTTTTCTTTGCGTTGTGTTCAAGATCTAAGTGAACTACATAGCTTTACTGAAAGAAATCCCATTTTGTATCCTCCTCAGTTTTCCGGTGTTTTTCCTGATGTGTTCTGATCCAATTTATGTTGTAACACTTTTTTATTGCTATAAATAAAATAAATTACAATCTACAAAGAAAAGAAATGGCAATGTCCCTTTATTTTAATTGCTTTTTTCACAATTTTTGCAATTTAAAAAGAGTACAGTTTTATACAAAAAAAGAGTAAAATTATATAAAATTGCAAGAATGGCCAAATCAAAACTTAAAAAATGTGTTAACTATGTATCAGATTTCACAAAACAACAGAACTTAAATATTAAATTGCTAGGGATGTAACTATGAGAGAAACATGTTTGTGACCATCATTGTTTTGTCTCTTGTGATTTTTCTTCCGTATTGAAAAAATGTTTAGTGACTTGGCTGGTTTTGATACTAGACGCCTCAAATGTAGACATTTTTAAGCAACAGTTTCTCACTAGAAAACAATAAACAAATAGTCACATAAACAAGCAATCAGCCAAAGTAAAAGAAGCCCAACAACACAAAGTAAAATGAAGAACATAATAAGTCACACAGAAATTGTAAGTCAGTCCCCTTACAAATTGTTCATCAATACTATCTAAATTATGAATAATATGTCATAAAAACTGAAAATCATAAGATCCGATGATGACAGCATAACTCTGTTGAAACTGATCATCCAAAAAATGCTTTTTTCGTGATCTTGACTTGCTAAGTTTTCTTCATTTACCAAATATTATCTAAATATAAACTGTTCTTCTCCTTTTCATGCATATTTGCAAAGCAGTGAGATCTTAGAAAGTACTTACAGCTAATTGTATCATCACTTTGAACTCAAGTCAAAAAGATGAAGTCTCCAGTGGAACCATGCAGGGTCACCGCCACACGAAAAATCCAAGTCCAGTCACACGAGTGTGGGAATGGTTATGCTCATCTCCTCCTTTGAAAAAAGGGCCTCCATTCTTGTCACTGCCCTGGAGGGTGGGACGATGGTGAATGTGCGGAGATTTGCACAAGCTTTGGTCACCTGAAGGGTGGCAATCGGGTCAAACTGACCAGGGCAGCTCACTTGTGGGGTAATTTTACCCATGGAAATGCAAGCCCACATACAGAAAATGCAGTCAAGGAGCTCTTGGAGACATGCACATGAGAGGTCCTCAGTTACTCTCCCATACAGTCTGGACCTGTCTCCCTCCGATTTTGGTGTTTATGGTGGCACAAAAAAGGTTCCAAGAGGGAAAAAATAGGACATCAGACAGTATGTTTGAAACTGGTTCACAGCACACTGTCAAGGATTTTATGAGATGGCCATTCATCAGCTTGTGTCTCAGTGGGAAAGTGCCTTACCAGTGAAATACTTTTGAAATAACGGTACATGTTTCTGCTTACAGGCCTGGATAGTCTACAGGCCTGACAGGTAGCTTACAGTCAAGGGTTACTACAATGCATTTTAGAATGATATTGCTGGAATCCAAAGGTGGGACAGTTTTGCTCCATTCAGTGCATGTGAGACATTCTCTGACAGCGAACAAGGTTCAGCTGCCTTCTGAGCATTCTGCTTTGAAGAATGTAGTCAGTGCAAACTTATGGTGAATTAATGATTTATTCTCTGAATTAATGATTTCTTCTCTTCTTCATATTTGTTACATTTCTTAAAGGAAGTCATTTGCTTATGGCGGCTGTGCATTTATCTTGAAATGAACATTTCATTATTTAACAGTTAGCTAATTTCACTTGATTGGGCATTATCAAGCAGTTATTACAATAAAAAAAGTGTTATGCTTACATTTTATATTCTGTACATCAGTGTGTCTCCATTTCAGAAGTTATGCTAACAAATTTGAATATAGTATGTTGGATACTTGTGCAATGATAAAACTTATATTGCAGTTGTAGTTTTTCCATTTTATATATAGACTTCACACCTGGGATATTTGTGGTCTTACCTACAGTGGTTGTACAAAATTCCTGTCAGGGACACCATCACATGTTGCTTTTTTCCTACACTGATGTGTGGATCATAACATGCTGTAAGCAAAACAATATTTTTTTTGTTATGTATGTTTATAATGCCTGAGGGAGCACAGTTAGTTAACTGCTAACTAGTGAAATAAAGAGTCCATTTAAAAAAAAAAAAAACTGCACAGGAAAATAACTTCCTGTTGTGCACACATATATACTTATAAAAAATACTATTGTTCCATTTGTTGTCAACAGGTGATTTTTTAACTATGATAAATGACAAATAGTATATAAATGTACACTGTCATGATTGTGGTATCACATGAAGAACCAAGGAACCGCCAGCACCAGACATAGGGGATGGCTTTAACATAAACCTTAACCTGTAATAATAAACAAATGTTGTTGCAATCTTGACTGTTGCTTTAATCAAATGTATATTAGTATGTTCCACTCATAATGATTTCACATGAAAATTACATATACTTTTGGATAAATCCATAACATATTTATTGTCTATGGATGGATAAAGAAATGTAAACAAAAAATAAAAGTGCCCAACATCAAGTGTATGTATGTATGTGCATGTAGAAGTAGATTACGCATGGTTACTGTTCATTGGTTCAGATAAGACAAGTCTGAAGACAGTATTATCACACAACAGAAACAGATTTACATCAGTTCCAGTTGGATATTGTCTCCACCTGCAAGAGGTAATAATAATAATAATAATAATATTTATTAAACATCAAACAATCAAATACAATCCCTATAAATAATACAGTTTCAGGACGTAACACACATTACTTTTCTGAATACATCAGTTTACAAATTACAAACTAAATATTTCTGTGTAACATTAAATTTTACATTTTAATGTATTTTAAATTTGTTAATATACAAACAAAAGTGTTACAAATATTTTTATCCTCATTAGATCACTTGTGAATTGCTTAAAACTATGAGACTGACATCCTTACAAAGCACTCCTCATGAAGATAAGGTACTTATCTAAGGAATGAAATGGATTTGCAATTAATATTCGTTTTAGCTGATCCTTTAATTTGCTAGTAGGAAGGGCTGTGAGACTTTTTGATAGGACACGGACTACCTTCTTCCCAGCATGAAGTGCATGTTTTTCATATAAAGCTGTTCTGTGTCTATCTAAACGGTAACGGAATTTTTGTCTTATGGTATAGCTCACAGTTGAAGTTTGGATTTATTGCTTTCACAAACAATCATACATTTAATCAATTTCTTCATAATCTGCAGAGCTAGTTGGCATATAAACTTGTACTACTGTAGTAGGCATGGGCTTTGTGTCTATCTTGGCCACAATAATGCGTTCACTATGCTGTTTGTAGTAGCTTACCCGCACTCCTATTTTTTTATTCATTATTAAACCTACTCCTGCATTACCCCTATTTGACTTTGTATTTATAACCCTGTATTCACCTGACCAAAAGTCTTGTTCCTCCTGCCACCGAACTTCACTTCGGGTAGTGAAGGGAGACGAAAATTTAATAGTCATGGGTGACTGGAATTCGAGAGTAGGAAAAGGGAGAGAAGGAAACATAGTAGGTGAATATGGATTGGGGGTAAGAAATGAAAGAGGAAGCCGTCTGGTAGAGTTTTGCACAGAGCATAACTTAATCATAACCAACACTTGGTTCAAGAATCATGAAAGAAGACTGTATACATGGAAGAATCCTGGAGATACAAGAAGGTATCAGATAGATTATATAATTTTATTTTTTTTTATTTATTTGGTCCTGTTGATTACATATTATACAGCCAGTGTACAAGTAATATAGGACAAGTCAATTGATGCAATTACAGTAGTATATTAACATTTATATATCACATTGCACAGACATTGGTTTATTTTACAAGAACAATTACTTGCATGCAGTATTAAAGCCTGCATTATGCCAAAAACAGTTTTAGTGATTGTTTAAAATAGTAGAATAAGTTACAGTGCACATTTTTATGGCACTGGCATATATAAGGAAGTAAATTTTCCTCATGGTCATGGTTTGTATGAATACAAGTTTTAACTGTATTCCTTAAGAAGAGGTTTAAGTGAATGCTCAAGAGAGTGGGATACATGGGAGTCCACATTTTCTCATAATGAAACAGATAAATTTACATTTTATCACCACTACAAGTAACAGCATCACACTTTATCTTTAAGGGAGTGCTTTTCTTAGGCAGTTTCCCCCCACTCTTGTACATCATAACTCTAAGTATTCATTCATTATATAGAAAGTTTGTTCGATGAGAAATAATTTTAGTTTCCTTTTGAAAACCTGTACATTATTTATTTCCTTTTTTATATTGATGGGGAGCTTAATGAAGACCTTTATACCTGACTCAGTAACTCCCCTATGTACTTTAGTGAGAGATGCAGAGCCTTGATGAAAATTTATCACCTGTCTTGTGTCATGGTTGTGGATGTCACAATTTTTCTGAAACAGTTCCCTGTTGTTGGCTACAAATAACATCAGTGAGTATATATACTGACCTGTGATGGTAAGTATCCTGAGAGATTTGAAGAGACCTCTGCAAGATGTCCCACTAGGGACCCCACATATTAGCCTCACTGCTCGTTTTTGTATTCTGAAGACTTTTTCAACACCTGCAGCATATCCTCAGAAGATTATGCCATAGGAGAGAACAGAATGGAAATATACAAAGTATGACAACAACATTATTTCTCTGTCTACTAACTGATGAAGAGCTCTTAGTGTAAAGCACGATGAGCTAAGTTTCTTGACCAGCTGATCAATTTGTTCTTTCCATCTTAGGTGACTGTCTATTTGGATATCTAGGAATTTTGTATGTGTGGTTTCATTAATTTTGTGATTGTTAACATGTATTTCAGGAGCTTTAATTTTTTTTATTTTTTGTCAGAAACTGTAACATGTTGGTTTTTGAAATATTTAAGGTTAGGCTATTCGCAGTGAACCATTTGTGTACTTGAGTAGAGACTGTCATGGCTGTATCCTGCATTGTTGAGTTGGGTCCTTTTATGAGAATACTTGTATCGTTGGCAAACATTACTATTTTTGCTCTGTTGTTAATTGTGATTGGTAGATCATTAATGTAGATCAGGAAAATTAATGGCCCAAGAATTGAGCCCTGTGGGACTCCATACTTTATATTTCCCCAGTCTGATGTTAATGCTGTTCCTGTCCCCCTTAAGACAACCCTTTGCTTCCTGTTCTGTAAGTATGATTCTAACCAAGTCAAAGATTTGTCTTTAATGCCATAATGTGGAAGCTTTTTTAAGAGTGTGTTGTGGTCTACACAATCAAATGCCTTGGCAAGGTCACAAAATATCCCCACTGGATACCTGTTGTAATTTAGTTCACCTAAAATTTCATGTGTTAGGTTAAATATAGCTATGTCTGTGGAGGAGCCCTTACGAAAGCCGAACTGTGTAGGAGCCAGTAAGCCATTTTGTGTAGTGTGGCTATAAATCCTATCATACACTATTCTCTCAAATACCTTTTAGAATACTGCCAGCAGGGAGCTGTGCCGATAGTTGGATATTTCATCCCTTGCTCCACTTTTGTGGATTGGCATCACTACTGCATGTTTTAATCTATCTGGGAACACACCAGTTTCCATAGATTGGTTACAAAAATAGCACAACATATAACTGATTAAGTCTGCACATGATTTTAGAATCCTACTTGATATGCCATCGTATCCACAGGAATCTGAGTGTTTGAGTAATTTTATGGTTTTTTTCAGTTTCTTTACGGGTTGTACTTCTGAAATGAAGTGCTACTTTAGATGTTATTTGCATGTGGTTAAGTAGTTCAATAGCTTCTGTGGGAGCCTGTTTATTATGGTTCACTGTTTTTTCAGCTACAGAGAGAAAAAAATTGTTGAAATCTGAGGCTGCAGCTTTGTTTTTATTATTGTCAGGTTTTATGTTCCTATTTGTCTCACTTTTTATGATGTGCCATATGGTTTTTATTTTATTGTTTGAATTGCTAATTTTTTGTGCATAGTGCAACGGTTTGGCCTTCTTGATTACACTTGTTAGAATTTTACAGTATTTCTTGTAATGTAACTTTACTGCTGGGTCTGTACTAGTCCTCTGTTGTACATACAGATCTCTCTTTTTGTTACATGATATTTTTATGCCTGTAGTTAGCCACCCTTTCCTTTTACTACAGGTTGGTTTGATTTTAATCTGTCTTTGGGGGAAAGAAGCTTCAAAATGTTCAAGGAATAAGTTCAGGAATGAGTTGAACTTCTCATTCACTGTGTCAGCCTGGTATACTTCCTCCCATTGTTCATGGCATAACTATTTTTGAACAAGCAAGTAGATTCAGCATCTACTGATCTAACACGTTTAACTTGTTTACAATGGTCATGTGTTGTTTTTCTGCTGGCAAGTAAGACAGAGATTTAGGAACCAATTTTTAAATTGTAAGATATTTCCAGGGGCAGATGTGGACTCTGACCACAATCTATTGGTTATGAACTGTAGATTAAAACTGAAGAAACTGCAAAAATGTGGGAATTTAAGGAGATGGGACCTGGATAAACTGACTAAACCAGAGGTTGTACAGAGTTTCAGTGAGAGCATAAAGCAATGGGGGAAAGAAATACAGTAGAAGAAGAATGGGTAGCTCTGAGGGATGAAGTAGTGAAGGCAGCAGAGGATCAAGTAGGTAAAAAGATGAGGGCTAGTAGAAATCCTTGGATAACAGAAGAAATATTGAATTTAATTGATGAAAGGAGAAAATATAAAAATGCAGTAAATGAAGCAGGCAAAAAGGAATACAAACGTCTCAAAATGAGATCAACAGGAAGTGCAAAATAGCTAAGCAGGGATGGCTAGAGGGCAAGTGCAAGGATGTAGAGGCTTATCTCACTAGGGGTAAGATAGATACTGCCTACAGGAAAATTAAAGAGACCTTTGGATAAAAGAGAGCCACTTGTATGAATATCAAGAGCTCAGATGGAAACCCAGTTCCAAGCAAAGAAGGGAAAGCAAAAAGGTGGAAGGAGTATATAGAGGGTCTATACAAGGGTGATGTACTTGAGGACAATATTATGGAAATGGAAGATGAGGTAGATGAAGATGAAATGGGAAATATGATACTGCGTGAAAGATCTGAGTTGAAACAAGACCCCGTGAGTAGACAACATTCCATTGGAACTATTGACGGCCTTGGGAGAGCCAGTACTGACAAAACTCTACCATCTGGTGAGCAAGATGTATCAGACAGTGAAATACCCTCAGACTTCAAGAAGAATATAATAATTCCAATCCCAAATAAAGCAGGTGTTGACAGATGTGAAAATTACCGAACTATCAGTTTAATAAGTCACAGCTGCAAAATACTAACACGAATTCTTTAGAGACGAATGGAAAAACTGGTAGAAGCCGACCTTGGGGAAGATCAGTTTGGATTCCGTAGAAATATTGGAACACGTGAGGCAATACTGACCCTATGACTTAGCGTAGAAAATAGATTAAGGAAAGGCAAACCTACGTTTCTAGCATGTGTAGACTTAGAGAAAGCTTTTGACAATGTTGACTGGAATACTCTCTTTCAAATTCTAAAGGTGTCAGGAATAAAATACAGGGAGCGAAAGCTATTTACAATTTGTACAGAAACCAGATGGCAGTTATAAGAGTCGAGGGATATGAAAGGGAAGCAGCAGTTGTGAAGGGAGTGAGACAGTGTTGTAGCCTCTCCCCGATGTTATTCAATCTGTATATTGAGCAAGCAGTAAAAGAAACAAAAGAAAAATTCGGAGTAGGTATTAAAATCCATGGAGAAGAAATAAAAACTTTGAGGTTCACTGATGACATTGTAATTCTGTCAGAGACAGAAAAGGTCTTGGAAGAGCAGTTTAATGGAATGGACAGTGTCTTGAAAGGAGGATATAAGATGAACATCAACAAAAGCAAAACAAGGATAATGAAATGTAGTCAAATTAAGTTGGGTGATGCTGAGGGAATTAGATTAGGAAATGAGACACTTAAAGTAGTAAAGGAGTTTTACTATTTGGGGAGCAAAATAAATGAAGATGGTCGCAGTAGAGAGGGTATAAAATGTAGACTGGCAATGGCAAGGAAATCGTTTCTGAAGAAGAGAAATTTGCTAACTTCGAGTATAGATTTAAGCGTCAGGAAGTTGCTTTGAAAGTATTTGTATGGTGTGTAGCCATGTATGGAAGTGAAACATGGATGATAAATAGTTTGGACAAGAAGAGAATAGAAGCTTTCGAAATGTGGTACTACAGAAGAATGCTGAAGATTAGATGAGTAGATCACATAACTAATGAGGAGGTATTGAATAGAATTGGCGAGAAGAGGAGTTTGTGGCACAACTTGACAAGAAGAAGGGACCGGTTGGTAGGACATGTTCTGAGGCATCAAGGGATCACAAATTTAGCATTGATGGTAGCGTGGAGGGTAAAAATCGTAGAGGGAGACCAAGAGATGAATATACTAAGCAGATTCAGAATGATGTAGGTTGCAGTAAGTACTGGGAGATGAAGAAGCTTGCACAGGATAGAGTAGCATGGAGAGCTGCATCAAACCAGTCTCAGGACTGAAGACCACAACAACACAAGCAATAATATATATACGAGGGCGGTTCAGAAAGTAACCTCCGATTGGTCACAGTGCAGGTTGTGGGGGGAGTAGCGACGCCATCTGTGCGTTCACGCACTCAACAGGTCAGTCGGCATCAAGCCATGGTCGAATGAACGTCGTACCTGCGCTAGTTTAGTTTTTGTGGCAGTTTGAAATGTGTGCTGCAATAGAAAACCCCGCCAAATGTGAAGTGCGTGCTGTCATAAGGTTTTTTACAGCCAAAGGATATTCTGCAGCAGCTATTCATCGTGAGCTTTGTGCCGTGTACGGACCAAGAGTTATGAGTGAAGGAGTTGTCCGTGAATGGGTGCGTTTATTTAAAAGTGGACGAGAAAACGTTCATGATGAAGAGAGGAGTGGTAGACCATCATTGGTGACTGACGAACTCGTTCAGACAGTTAATGCAAAAGTTCGTGAAAATCGACGTTTCTCAATGTCGGAGTTGTCTACTGGTTTTCCACAGATTTCTAAGACCCTCTTGTACGAGATAGTGACGGTCACAGGCTGGCTCCAGGCACAAGCGGGTGATTTTTATGCAGAAGGAATTTCAAAGCTTGTGAAGAGATACGATAAGTGCCTCAATCGCTATGGAGACTATGTAGAAAAATAGTGCAAAGATGTAGTTGTAAGATGTATATATTAAAATATTTTTATTTAACTTGGTGTATTTTTTTAAATCAACCGGAGGTTACTTTCTGAACGGCCCTCTGATATGACTTACCAAATGAAAGTGCTGGCAGGTCAACAGACACACAAACAAACACAAACATACACACAAAATTCAAGCTTTTGCAACAAACTGTTGCCTCATCAGGAAAGAGGGAAGGAGAGGGAAAGACGAAAGGATGTGGGTTTTAAGGGAGAAGGTAAGGAGTCATTCCGATCCCGGGAGCGGAAAGACTTACCTTAGGGGGAAAAAAGGACGGGTATACACTCGCACACACACACATATCCATCCACACATATACAGACACAAGCAGACATATTTAAAGACAAAGAGTTTCGGCAGAGATGTCAGTCGAGGCAGAAGTGCAGAGGCAAAGATGTTGTTGAATGACAGGTGAGGTGTGAGTGGCGGCAACTTGAAATTAGCGGAGATTGAGGCCTGGTGGATAACGAGAAGAGAGGATATACTGAAGGGCAAGTTCCCATCTCCGGAGTTCTGATAGGTTGGTGTTAGTGGGAAGTATCCAGATAACCCGGACGGTGTAACACTGTGCCAAGATGTGCTGGCCGTGCACCAAGGCATGTTTAGCCACAGGGTGATCCTCATTACCAACAAACACTGTCTGCCTGTGTCCATTCATTGCTGGTCATTCCCACATAGAATGCGTCACAGTGTAGGCAGGTCAGTTGGTAGATCACGTGGGTGCTTTCACACGTGGCTCTGCCTTTGATCGTGTACACCTTCCGGGTTACAGGACTGGAATAGGTGGTGGTGGAAGGGTGCATGGGACAGGTTTTACACTGGGGGCGGTTACAAGGGTAGGAGCCAGAGGGTAGGGAAGGTGGTTTGGGGATTTCATAGGGATGAACTAAGAGGTTACGAAGGTTAGGTGGACGGCGGAAAGACACTCTTGGTGGAGTGGGGAGGATTTCATGAAGGATGGATCTCATTTCAGGGCAGGATTTGAGGAAGTCGTATCCCTGCTGGAGAGCCACATTCAGAATCTGATCCAGTCCCGGAAAGTATCCTGTCACAAGTGGGGCACTTTTGTGGTTCTTCTGTGGGAGGTTCTGGGTTTGAGAGGATGAGGAAGTGGCTCTGGTTATTTGTTTCTCTACCAGGTCGGGAGGGTAGTTGCGGGATGCGAAAGCTGTTGTGAGGTTGTTGGTGTAATGCTTCAGGGATTCCGGACTGGAGCAGATTCGTTTGCCACGAAGACCTAGGCTGTAGGGAAGGGACCGTTTGATGTGGAATGGGTGGCAGCTGTCGTAATGGAGGTACTGTTGCTTGTTGGTGGGTTTGATGTGGACGGACGTGTGAAGCTGGCCATTGGACAGGTGGAGGTCAACATCAAGGAAAGTGGCATGGGATTTGGAGTAGGACCAGGTGAATCTGATGGAACCAAAGGAGTTGAGGCTGGAGAGGAAATTCTGGAGTTCTTCTTCACTGTGAGTCCAGATCATGAAGATGTCATCAATAAATCTGTACCAAACTTTGGGTTGGCAGGCCTGGGTAACCAAGAAGGCTTCCTCTAAGCGACCCATGAATAGGTTGGCGTACGAGGGGGCCATCCTGGTACCCATGGCTGTTCCCTTTAATTGTTGGTATGTCTGGCCTTCAAAAGTGAAGAAGTTGTGGGTCAGCATGAAGCTGGCTAAGGTAATGAGGAAAGAGGTTTTAGGTAGGGTGGCAGGTGATCGGCGTGAAAGGAAGTGCTCCATCGCAGCGAGGCCCTGGACGTGCGGAATATTTGTGTATAAGGAAGTGTAATCAATGGTTACAAGGATGGTTTCTGGGGGTAACGGATTGGGTAAGGATTCCAGGCGTTCAAGAAAGTGGTTGGTGTCTTTGATGAAGGATGGGAGACTGCACGTAATGGGTTGAAGGTGTTGATCTACGTAGGCAGAGATACGTTCTGTGGGGGCTTGGTAACCAGCTACAATGGGGCGGCCGGGATGATTGGGTTTGTAAATTTTAGGAAGAAGGTAGAAGGTAGGGGTGTGGGGTGTCGGTGGGGTCAGGAGGTTGATGGAGTCAAGTGAAAGGTTTTGTAGGGGGCCTAAGGTTCTGAGGATTCCTTGAAGCGCCGCCTGGACATCAGGAATGGGATTACCTTGGCAAACTTTGTATGTGGTGTTGTCTGAAAGCTGACGCAGTCCCGCAGCCACATACTCCCGACGATCAAGTACCACGGTCGTGGAACCCTTGTCCGCCGGAAGAATGACGATGGACCGGTCAGCCTTCAGATCACGGATAGCCTGGGCTTCAGCAGTGGTGATGTTGGGAGTAGGATTAAGGTTTTTTAAGAAGGATTGAGAGGCAAGGCTGGAAGTCAGAAATTCCTGGAAGGTTTGGAGAGGGTGATTTTGAGGAAGAGGAGGTGGATCCCGCTGTGACGGAGGAATTCCAGGCAGGGTTCAATTTGGATAGTGTCTTGGGGAGTTGGATCATTAGGGGTAGGGTTAGGATCATTTTTCTTCGTGGCAAAGTGATACTTCCAGCAGAGAGTACGAGCGTAGGACAGTAAATCTTTGACGAGGGCTGTTTGGTTGAATCTGGGAGTGGGGCTGAAGGTGAGGCCTTTGGATAGGACAGAGGTTTCGGATTGGGAGAGAGGTTTGGAGGAAAGGTTAACTACTGAATTAGGGTGTTGTGGTGCCAGATTGTGTTGATTGGAATTTTGAGGTTTTGGAGGGAGTGGTGCTGGAAGTGGGAGACTGAGTAGATGGGAGAGACTGGGTTTGTGTGCAATGAGAGGTGGTTGAGGTTTGCTGGAAAGGTTGTGAAGGGTGAGTGAGTTGCCTTTCCAGAGGTGGGAAACCAGGAGATTGGATAGTTTTTTGAGGTGAAGGGTGGCATGCTGTTCTAATTTGCGGTTGGCCTGTAGGAGGATGCTCTGAATAGCCGGTGTGGATGTGGGAGAGGAAAGATCCCTATGAAATCCCTTCCCTACCCTCTGGCTCCTACCCTTGTAACCGCCCCCGGTGTAAAACCTGTCCCATGCACCCTCCCACCATCACCTACTCCAGTCCTGTAACCCGGAAGGTGTACACGATCAAAGGCAGAGCCACGTGTGAAAGCACCCACGTGATCTACCAACTGACCTGCCTACACTGTGACGCATTCTATGTGGGAATTACCAGCAACAAACTGTCCATTTGCATGAATGGACACAGGCAGACAGTGTTTGTTGGTAATGAGGATCACCCTGTGGCTAAACATGCCTTGGTGCACGGCCAGCACATCTTGGCACAGTGTTACACCGTCCGGGTTATCTGGAATCTTCCCACTAACACCAACCTATCCGAACTCCGGAGATGGGAACTTGCTCTTCAATATATCCTCTCTTCCCGTTATCCACCAGGCCTCAATCTCCGCTAATTTCAAGTTGCCGCCACTCATACCTCACCTGTCATTCAACATCTTTGCCTCTGCACTTCTGCCTCGACTGACATCTCTGCCGAAACTCTTTGTCTTTAAATATGTCAGCTTGTGTCTGTATACGTGTGGATGGATATGTGTGTGTGTGCGAGTGTATACCAGTCCTTTTTTCCCCCTAAGGTAAGTCTTTCCGCTCCCGGGATTGGAATGACTCCTTACCCTCTCCCTTAAAACCCACATCCTTTCGTCTTTCCCTCTCCTTCCCTCTTTCCTGATGAGGCAACAGTTTGTTGCGAAAGCTTGAATTCTGTATGTATGTTTGTGTTTGTTTGTGTGTCTGTCGACCTGTCAGCACTTTCATATATATATATAAAACAGAGGGAAACATTCCACGTGGAAAAAATATATCTAAAAAGAAAGAAAGTGATGAGACTTACCAAACAAAAGCGCTGGCAGGTCGATAGACACACAAACACAAACATACACACAAAATTCTAGCTTTCGCAACAAACGGTTGCTTCGTCAGGAAAGAGGGAAGGAGTGGGAAAGATGAAAGGAAGTGGGTTTTAAGGGAGAGGGTAAGGAGTCATTCCAATCCCGGGAGCGGAAAGACTTACCTTAGGGGGAAAAAAGGACGGGTATACACTCGCACACACACACACATATCCATCCGCATATACACAGACACCTGGCTGACCACTTATAAAAGACAAGGGCGAGCCAGTCACACTGTTAATACATTAAAATCATTTCCTTTAAATCTTGGGAAAAATTTTAGACAATCCACAAAACTTTAAAACACAAACCACATTCATCTGGACTGGCAATTCTGCCATGGCCTGCTGGTCAGCAATATCTGTGTATATGCGGATGGATATGTGTGTGTGTGTGCGAGTGTATACCCGTCCTTTTTTCCCCCTAAGGTAAGTCTTTCCGCTCCCGGGATTGGAATGACTCCTTACCCTCTCCCTTAAAACCCACTTCCTTTCATCTTTCCCTCTCCTTCCCTCTTTCCTGACAAAGCAACCGTTTGTTGCGAAAGCTAGAATTTTGTGTGTATGTTTGTGTTTGTGTGTCTATCGACCTGCCAGCGCTTTTGTTTGGTAAGTCTCATCACTTTCTTTCTTTTTAGATATACATATATATATATACAGTTTGTTGCGATATATATATATATATATATATATATATATATATATATATATATATATATATATATATATATATATATAACAGAGGGAAACATTCCACGTGGAAAAAATATATCTAAAAAGAAAGATGATGAGACTTACCAAACAAAAGCGCTGGCAGGTCGATAGACACACAAACAAACACAAATATACACACAAAATTCAAGCTTTCGCAACAAACTGTTGCCTCATCAGGAAAGAGGGAAGGAGAGGGAAAGACGAAAGGATGTGGGTTTTTAAGGGAGAGGGTAAGGAGTCATTCCAATCCCGGGAGCGGAAAGACTTGCCTTAGGGGGAAAAAAGGACAGGTATACACTCGCACACACACACATATCCATCCACACATATATATATATATATATATATATATATATATATATATATATATATATATATATATATATATATATATATAGACACACACAGTTTGTTGCGAAAATTTGAATTTTGTGTGTGTGTTTGTGTTTGTTTGTGTGTCTATCGACCCGCCAGCGCTTTCGTTCGGTAAGTCACATCATCTTTGTTTTATATATATATATATATATATATATATATATATATATATATATATTACAGCACTATGAGATTAATAACAGCAAATGAAGGAAGATAAGATTTTTGTGTCGCTTAAAATCACAGACAGTGCTAGAGCTCAGATTGTATTTGTACAAGAATGTGGCAGGAAAGATATAACCTTTTTTTTTTCCTTGGGGGGCGGGGAGGGGGGTTAAGCTCGAGTTCACTGTATTTGATGTAGGGAAATAATACTAAACATAATCTGGTTATCTGGCTGGAGATTTATTTCATATTTCAAAACAAAGCACTTCAGTGATTATTCCCCCAATTGAGAAATGCATAAGGGGGTTATTAATCATTACATGTTGGTTAATTGACTTTTAATGAGTAATTTTTATCTTATTTTGTATAAAGTTGTTTATACAACTTCAATAAAAAATCGAATATCCTCAGACTTCACAAATTAGGGAATGTGATAGACCCCAAGAATTAATACAACAGAGGTTGTGATTTCCATTGTGGTGTTTTGGGTCACCAGTGTCCTTCATTTCAGCTTCTGGCATGTGTCTTTGGAATTAATGGGCACTCAACAGTGAGGTTATTAGCTCCATTACTCTCATTAAAACAAAAAAATGTGAATAAAATCTTTAAAACTGTTACAAATTTATGCACTCTATCTCACATGCACTAAAACAATGGAGAAAGAGTAAAAGTAGCTAGACACAAAATTAAAAGAAGTAAAAAGACAAAAGGAGCTACAAAAACAGCACAAGGAAATGTCACTGGCTGACCACTTATAAAAGACAAGGGCGAGCCAGTCACACTGTTAATACATTAAAATCATTTCCCTTAAATCTTGGGAAAAATTTTAGACAATCCACAAAACTTTAAAACACAAACCACATTCATCTGGATTGGCAATTCTGCCATGGCCTGCTGGTCAGCAAATGAAACAGAGTCTAATAAAATGTGGTGCACATTGATCTGTGCACCACAAGCACCATACATTGGAGGGTCTTCTCACTGGAGCAGGAAGCCATGTGTCACAGGGTTGTGGCATATGCAAAGATGAGTAAGGAGGACTTTGTCCCATTGATGTGGCTGGAAGGAGGTACGACATGGCCGCATTGTTGGTTTAATGCTATACCATACAGTGGAATGGCACACTGAAATAACTGAGGATCATGATACGGCTCCTTCACTGCTAGATATGCCCTTTTGTACCCAGCAATACCTATGTGCCCTGGTATCTAGCCGAAAGACATCTCCTTCCCCAACTTGTCTTAATTTGAGGAGGGCAACCTGGGTATTCTGGGGTAGTTTACCTGCTGGGTACAAACGTTGTAGAGAGTGAAGGGCACAGAGAAATTTAGCACTGGAAGAACTTCTCACTCGCCCCAGTGCCAGTGAGATTACATATATTTCTGTATCAAAGACAGTAAAGTCTTGAGGCAGTCAGACAGAAGACACAGTTTGTAACAACAACCACTGCTTAGACCCACTCATATCCCTGATGCACCGTGAAGGAATGGTGCCAGATGGTGGATGGCAGTTCCTCAGTCTCAGCACAGAGACTGGATTTGGGGCTGGTCCTATAAGCACCTATGGCTAGCCTAATCCCCTCACAGTGGATAGCATAAATAATTTTCAGATGAGATGTCCTCACTGACCTGCACACTGAGTAGCCACAGTATAGCTGTGAATGATCAAAAGTCCAATATAACTGGAGCGGGCACACCCTGACTGCTCCCCAAAGACCTGTGGTTGAGTTTCTCGTAGTTGTTGGGAAGCTCCATCAAGCCTATCTTTTATTAAGTTGTCAGGCTCTTCAGTTGTTGTCCTATTGAGTCACCATAACATGCTATAGCCTGCACAGATACTCTCGTGAATTCAGGTTAACAAGATTTATTCTGTTAATTAGTTAGATTCTCACTTGACAACCAACAGTCAACAGAGGACGGTTGAACACTAGATGTACTGTATTTGTAAGAGTGAACATAAAGGAAACCCATCTAGCTAGCTAAAGAATAATACATATATTCTCAATCACTGTCCAAATTTTTTGCTTCTCAAAACGCTCAAAAAGTGATATTCTCTACAGTAATATGAGTGGAGACATAACTTGATGGTTAGGGCATAACATCTCAAATTTTCATTCAAATAATCTTCAGAAGTCTCATTCTATATGACTTCTCTTTGTCTGCAACAGTTTATAAATTCAGCATGTAATCTTTGTAGTCTCAACAGACATTATTGCACACAAATTGCCTTGAAGCATACGCTTAGCACACTACACAACGAAACATACATGGGCGCTGTGGTATCGTAGATTGATACCACCCTCACTGTCATCTCAGAAAACGCCAACAGAAATCCACATTTCTGACAGATGGTAATAGTGGCTGTGCTGGGACCTGGTGGATCCAATAATGCATCCCCACTCCCTTCAACAGCTCTGACTATGAGCGCCCTCTGCCATTGCGATACAGGACAGTTGGTGGCAGCTACACGGCCTCAGTTGCAGTCTCAGTCTTCAGCCTCAGTCAGCCGTCAACAGTTTGCTTGTGCATTAGTAGCAGGAGCCTCACACTACACAATGGTCTTTAATTTATTTCTTGTAATAGCTGGACTTTATTGCTGTTTATTCTGTTGTAAAGTTTCTTTGCAGCACTTGGAGAAAGCTATAAGTAAAACTTATGTTTACTTTATTTATGTCATCTCTAATCATTTCTGCTCCTGTCCAACTTCTCTAGAATGACAGCTGCTGCACCCCTCTGTAGCCCACCTCTCCTTATCATTGTGTATGAAGTAGTACACAATATATCTGAGCTGCTTCTCTTCTACTAAAGAGTGCTTTATTCACAGCAGATTGCACATACTATAAAATGGAGGGAGAGAGAGAGAGAGAGAGAGAGAGAGAGAGAGAGAGAGAGAAATGTGAATGAAATTAACAGAACTTACCTTGAAGCAGGTGAGTATCATATTAGGGGCGTTCAAACAGGAATGAGCCAGAGTCTGGAATGCACAAACTGGTGACAGGGGGGGTAATATCATGGAGTGTGTAATGAGGTGTGGTTCCGACCAGAGTGTGAGAGTTCACAGCCCGTCGCTACAGGGCATGCGTGCACGTCACGTGACTATACAGACCTATCAGCAGCATTCATCAGTCATCCAATGCTGCCGGTCGCATTGCAAACAGGAGGTGTCAAAAGAAGAGCAAAGAGATGTTGTTCGTTTTCCGACAGTGGAAGGAGTAGGAGGAACGGACATTCATCGACGAATGTCACAAGTGTACGGCGAACACTGCATGTCCATTGCATGGGTCAAGGCGTGGCACAAGCACTTCATGGATGGATGGGTGTCATTAGCCAATGATGTACAGTCCGGAGGGCCATCTGATGACATCGTCCAGCAGGTGGATGCACTCATTACCCAGGACTGCCGAGTAACAGTGAAAGCCAAAGCCACCGTGGTCGGACTGAGCGTTGGAAGTGATCACACTGTCATGAAGGAAAGACTGCACATGCGCAAAGTGTGTGCCCGATGGGTGCCCCACGGTCTTCAACCACACCAGGAAGCATGTTGAATGGCCCACTATCTTGCTCATCTGCAGTGCTATGTTCGGGAAGGGAATGCATTCCTGGCACGAGTGCTGCCTGGAGATGAGTCATGGTGTCATCACTTTGAACCAGAATAAAAGCAACAAAGTCTCCAGTGGAAGCATCCAGGGTCACCACCACCAAAAAAAGCCAAGGAACTCCACACGAGTGCAGGAAAGGTTACGCTGACGTTCTTCTTTGACCAAGATGGCCCCCTTCTGATTCATTTCCTGCAGCACAGGACAACAGTGAATGCCCAGCATTACTTGCAAACCTTGACCACCCTCCGCCAAGTGATCAAATCAAATGAAGAGGCAATCTCACCCGTGGGGTCATTCTGCTCCACAACAATGCAAAGCCTCATATGGCCAACACAGTCATGGCACTCGTGCAGAAATTCAAATGGGAGGTTCTCAGCCACCTTCCATACAGTCCAGCCCTCCCTCCCTGTGATTACACCATGTTTGATCCCCTTAGAAAGGCTCTGAGGGCAAATGATTCACCTCGGACAACGATGTCCAGCTGTACGTTCGGAAATGGTTAACATCACAGAGACAGCCGTTCACCACCTTGTGTCACAGTGGGACAAGTGTCTCAACAGCCAGAGTTGTACTTCTAACATACAGTTAGGCCTACTGGTTTCTGTAATTATGCCTCCAACATGTTTCTTTTTGAATGCCCCTTATACATTTTGACATGAACATAAACTTCATGCTGACAAATTTAATTAGTATTTCGTAGTGGATATGGATACAGTCAACTACACCTTGAGTAAAATAGAATTATGGCTACAAAAAGGATGGTGTAACTTTCATCAATTGAAAATTATTCCTGAACAGTGTCTCATGGTCACTCTAAGGTAAGCCACTTTGAATGGTTATTTCTGATTCTTTTATTTGTACAAAGAAATGAGAAAATGCATTTATTTTGGACAGAACTTTCCAATACCACTTTTGAAAATTTCTACAACAATAAATACATGTAGGACCTGTAATAATTAAAACAGTTTTTATTGTCATTTTATTAATCTAACAATACACAGGATATATTGAGGGAAAATATTAACTCTTACAAATGTTGTTAGTGTAAATCAAAATTTCACCGAGTGTCATCTGAGATGGTATGCAACACCTGTAATGCATTTACATTTTAATATTGAGAGATCTGAATGATCTGTTCATTTCAATATGATTGCATGTCAGCAGAACTAGAGTTAGAGGTGAAAGGAATATCTTCAGTACATACATAAATGAATTCATCAACTACATGCTGAACCCTATTTCTAAACCATAGCTTCATCTGTTATGGTATTTTGGCCATGTTAGATGAAAAGCTTCACAAGAACAGAGCATCCCCACTGTCACCCAGCCTCCATTCTTGGCTGACCTGTTCTAATAAAGAAGCCTTTTTTCTCACAACTGACATAATCTACTGGTTACATTTAGAATGGAGGTCACATTGCTTCCTCTTTTCTTGATGAAGTTATCGTCATATCGAGCTCTTTTTTTCACAATGTATTTTGAGTTTGAGAAGATACAAGTTTACACTTTTCTATCCTCTGTAGTATCTTTTACACTGTCAGCAGTGTGTGCTATTATTTCACTCTTCTCCTTGTCCTAATGAACTGAGGTTTCATTAGATATTAAATTACTCCTTGATTCTCTTGGTTTGATGATGCCCACTAAGAACATCTGTGATTTAAAATATGCCCATTGTTATGACTCCCTGACCTCAGAGGTAATTTGCCCTGGCAGAACGGTTGGTGATTTGAAGACAGCCTTGGACCCAGGATGTCATGAGATTGTGCCCAGACTCCACCCTTTCAGATGGGAGCTTGCAGTCCATCAGGTGATATCATCCACTGAGTGGAGGCTGACCACCCGTGCTCCATACACTTATACAGCGCCAAATTTCAGATCCACCCCACCACAGCTCTGGTGCATTTCATACAGTGGAGCTTGACGGCTAATTCAGGGGGCCAGTTGGTCGCCAAAATCCTTTCCCAGATGTAGTACAGCTGCCCTGCAACTTAAACAATCGTTATTCTCTTTGGTTCCAGATGCAGACAGAATGGGGAGATCAGTAGTAGTAGCAGAACAAGTGCGGCATCGATGAACAGTGTGGGTTGCCTACGTCAGGGGGCAATCCATGTCACCCCTCCCCCTCTTCTTCCAGCCTCCCCCCTCGGGAACTTCCCCACTGACACAAGCACACTTTTGATAACAATTTGATTGACTAATTAAATCGATCAATTAATTAACCCCTCCCCTCTGGGAAATCCCCCAAACCCTCTCCTCCCCCAGCACCTGGAAATTTGCGGCAAAGAACTCAGTTGATTGGCCATTTGGCGGGAGATCGGTTATAGTGTATGGAATATAGTTTATTTAAACAGTTTATGGCATACAAGACAGTGTTTGGAATGTAATTTATTCATTTATTTAAAGATTTTGCTGGGAAATTGACTGCAGTGTATGGAAAACCGTTTATTTAAACAATTTACGATATACAAGGTGGTGTATGAATATAGTTTATTTAAATGATCTGTCAGGAAATCGATTGCAGTGGGTGGAACATTTAAACAATTGCGATGTTTTTTTTTTTTCCATTCCGAGTGTGAAAGGTAACAAAGAAAATCTGCTATGGTGGAGCATATGTTTAATGAAGCAGTTCATACCACAAACTTCAAGAATATGCATTTTGCACACTTATTCCATGTGGCCAGTGAAATTTACTGTTACCGTGACTAGCTGAATATGAAAGAGGAAGTTCCTTATTTAAATGCTTTTGTATAATGGCGTTGATAAGTAGTACTACAGCAAAACATAAATAAGACAGCTAGCCGATCAACAGTTGTCTGAGATGTTTTGGATTACGGTACGCTTGTGCTTCCCAGTAAAGCTCCACAATGTGAGACAAACGCAGGCGTTTGAAATTCCTAACAACTTCAGATAGACGTCAGGAAGAACAAAGTACGATTGCCGTATGGAGCTGTGCCAGATTAACGAATAATGATGAGAAGTTTATTTTTACTTACTGTCCTGAACTCCCATTTCAGCAGCAATTTCCAACCTAGCTTTGTCCATAAGCTTGCGGTTTGCATGGCACTGCAGTCTTTTGTCCCAAATTATACTTATCGAAAACGCTTTTGATATGAATATATCTCTATTCACTTCCATTTTATAAACGACGCGCAGTGTTGGTAACACAGAACTGAGTGAGCTGTAAATGTTCAAGTGGGTAAAAGATATAAACGGGTGAAAGCAGCCTCACCAGGTGAAGACAGGCATGCAGCTACACTATGCCCACCCCAGCAGATTTTCACACTAGGTTTTGCCTCATTTGCATTTCGTGGAGGAGCAGGTTCATTATGGACATTCCCTAGCCTTGGAAGCAATGCACTCTCTCTGTTCAAGAAACCAAGTGTCCAAAAAATACGTATGCCTGCTTGTGTTGTTGGAAGTGTAAGTGCATGCATCAATTTGAACAGAAAATTGTGTTGTGTGGATACATCTGAGACTCAGTCCTGTGTTAACAGTTCAATTATAATGAACTTTGGTGCCAGACTGAGAATGCAGCACTTTGAATCTGTTTTTTCCTTTCTAGACTGGCAAAGGTAAACTCAAAGAATAGAAATCAAAATGATAATTTTAACTGAAGGTTATCTGAAGTGCTGACCTACCTGTTTATTGATCCATTATGTCCCGAATTAATTTAAAAAAATACGAAAAATGTTCGTAACCATAACTAGAGAGATGCATATAACTAAAAACTATCAATACTTTTCTTTTCATACTTCTCACTTTCTCCCAACGATGCGTTGCCATACGGAAACGCTGGATCATACAGAAGAAAATAATACTCCAACGCATTTTTCATTCCATACTAGGTTTTATTGCATACAGACATGAGAAATTTCATTATTTGCATGAAATATGAAGATACAATAATATTTTTCGTGTGTTTAGTACCTTTTTTAAATTTTTAAATGGTAATTTTGAAAACATTTTACGCATAATCCAGTTTCACACTTTGAGCATGCAGTTAGATTGATTGCGGAGCAGTTTTCACGAGCACATCACCTTTTCTTCCCTATTGGAATTGGCCAATGGTTAAGTCCCTTATAACGTTGATTATCATAAGGTGTATCTTGTAATGCACAATTGCGTCCAGGGCCTTTGGATTTTTCTCCATTGTGATTGCAGTAGTAGATGGCAATGTGATGGTGAAATTCTAAGTGAGATATGGTAGGATGGGCAATTCTATGTAGCTGCCATGCATTATGCATGCGCACATCAACCAACCATGTAAAGATGCAACTCCACCATTTTTTACCACAATTCCCGATTCGATAAAGGTTTACATTCAGGTCCATTCAGTCCATGCCTCCCATTGATCTGTTGTATTCTTTGATAACACAGGACTGGCTAACACTGATTTTCTTTTTGTGTTCTCTGGAATAACGCTGCACTAATGAAATGGGATTCTTTCCATATGATGTCGATGCAACGTTTACAACAGCATTATTCAACCATTTGGTGATAATTATACCAGTATCCTCCATTTTGATAGAAGTAACATATCCTCTTGGCCTTTTCTTTAGAATTGCTTTGCTTTCAAGATGGCAGTTTTTCAGAATTCTGTTCTCATGGATAGTTCCTGTTTCAGAGAACCCACGAGATTTCAGTTCCGCTAACAATGGAAATCCAGTAAATAAATTATCAAAATCAATCATAGTCACAAGTGGAGCTGCCGATTTTCCAAATCTTTCTTCATAGTCTTGAACTGTTCGTGGATTTTTATCCTGATACATTTCGAAATTTATTAGGTAAAGTGCTTGTGTGCATAAAGACCAAACCTTGTATCCAAATCGCAGTAGTTTTCCCTTTATAAACTGTTTACACCCATGATGTCTGAAGTACGCTATCATACTTTCATCATATGAAAGATTCTGCTCAGGATGGAAATGTTTTAGCATATTTGCTTTCAGATGGCCTGTAATGGGATGTAATTTCCACTTTTTATCCCCCTCACTTCCTTTTTTCTGAGTTTCCTCAAAGTAAAGAAACTGCAGAATCTGTTGAGAGCGGTTTCTTCACATAGCATCTGATACCATTTCATTCTTTATATCACCATCATTGCTCCAAAATGATCATACATGTGAGCAATAGTTGTATCCAGTCACAAGTAAAATGCCAATAAAGACTTTCAACTCTTCCACGGTAATGTTTGGATTAGGCTTCCCAAGAAATATAGCATACTTTACTGACTCATCAAAAATATGTTGTAATAGAGCGTCATCGAAAAATTTCTCAAGTTGTTCATTGGGTGGCATTCCAAAACAATTCTGGTAATTAGCTGGAGGAAATACTGCAGTAATTGGTTCAGATTCGTTTTTCACCCAGTTGAAATCTGCGTTCATGTTGAATGATGGATTTGCACATGTAGACCTCATTGACTGAAAACGTTTTAACTTCACTGAAGGCTTGCAAGAGTGTTTGTTCATAATATCTTCATTATTAGTACTCACAGTTTGTTGAGAACATTCTAAAACTTTAGCCAAGATTTTGTCATCTACTCCAGTTTCTGCTTACACGTTTTGTTGTGATTTCATTTGTTCAGTAGTCTCAATATGGCTGCCACTTTTCATAACTATTCCACAATTACCTTTTAACTGTCCATGGCACACAGTATCTGATAACCAACCTTCTTCATCTTCCTCGTCATCTTCTTCGCTAACAGCTCCATCTTTGGTTACACGGGGTTATAAATACAATGCTTCATCTTCATCCATACTGTCCTCTAAGTAATCAGTGGTTTTTCTCAGTGAAATTGGCCTAAAATATCGTGAAAACAGAGAGAAAGTTATCCAGCTATCGTAACCAAGCTTCAGTTCTAAATAAAACCATTCAAAACACCGTAAATTATGTAATAGTGTACAAAAAATGTCAACAATAGGGAAAAGCGCTGTATGACCTAGCGTTGCCATGTTGTTGTTGTGGTCTTCAGTCCTGAGACTGGTTTGATGCAGCTCTCCATGCTACTCTATCCTGTGCAAGCTTCTTCATCTCCCAGTACCTACTGCAACCTACATCCTTCTGAATCTGCTTAGTGTATTGATCTCTTGGTCTCCCTCTACGATTTTTACCCTCCACGCTGCCCTCCAATACTAAAATTTGTGATCCCTTGATGCCTCAAAACATGTCCTACCAACCGATCCTTTCTTCTAGTCAAGTTGTGCCACAAACTTCTCTTCTCCCTAATCCTATTCAATACCTCCTCATTAGTTACGTGATCTACCCACCTTATCTTCAGCATTCTTCTGTAGCACCACATTTCGAAAGCTTCTATTCTCTTCTTGTCCAAACTATTTACTGTCCATGTTTCACTTCCATACATGGCTACACTCCATACAAATACTTTCAGAAATGACTTCCTGACACTTAAATCTATACTCGATGTTAACAAATTTCTCTTCTTCAGAAACGCTTTTCTTGCCATTGCCAGTCTACATTTTATATCCTCTCTGCTTCGACCATCATCAGTTATTTTGCTTCCCAAATAGCAAAACTCCTTTACTACTTTAAGTGTCTCATTTCCTAATCTAATACCCTCAACATCACCCGACTTAATTCGACTACATTTCATTATCCTCGTTTTGCATTTGTTGGTGCTCATCTTATATCCTCCTTTCGAGACACTGTCCAACCCGTTCAACTGCTCTTCCAAGTCCTTTGCTGTCTCTGACAGAATTACAATGTCATCGGTGAACCTCAAAGTTTTTATTTCTTCTCTATGGATTTTAATCCCTACTCTCAATTGTTTCCTTCACTGCTTGCTCAATACACAGATTGAATAACATCGTGGAGAGGCTACAACCCTGTCTCACTCCTTTCCCAACCCCTGCTTCCCTTTCGTGCAAACCTTCAGGTAAAGTCTGCCGCCGGCGGGCCAGTGCTGCGGCTGCGGTGACATCAAAAGGACTAGAGCAGAAACGCCTGGAACCCTCTGCCTAGCATCGCCTTGATGCTTCGAGACGTTACGACGTTGCGGCTATATAAAGCCCACCAGGCTGTCACAGTCATTCAGTGTGGATAGTTTTGTTCAGTGCATGCTGCAGACGTGTTTAGTGTTCCAACTTTAATGTCTAGTGGACTAGTTTATATGACTATATTTCATTTTTTTACGTTAGTCTCTTTGTATATTGTGAATTAAGTTTGCAATGGATAAATTTGTTACCAAAAAGGCGCTCTTGGAAGTTGATGATACTGCAAGTCAGTCTCCAACTATTATTGTGTCATCAATTGCTTCATTGTCTTGAGGCTAGAACCCTTCACAGCCAAAACCTGGGCAATCCAGTAAGGGTAGATCATTTCAGAAGTCTTGGTTGATCAAATACAGAGTGCGTTCCATAAGTAATGTAACCAATTTTTTTCTGATACAACGGTACACCACAGGGTGTTGTAACTGGCTGGGCTAACTTGAGGTGGGTATTAGCTTCAAAACACTCTTTGTCTCATTTGGCTGCAAGCTGCTTGGAGAGTCAGGATGTGCATTTCCGTTTTGAGTTTATGCAACACGGCACAATGGATCATTCTGTAGAGCAACAGTATGCTATTAAATTTTGCGTTCAACTTGGGAAGTCCGCCACTGAAACGTTTCCATTACTTCAGCATACCTTTGGGACTGATTGCTTGTCCAAATCTCAAGTTTTCTAATGGCACAAGACGTTCATGGAGGGCTGAGAGGAGGTCACTGACGAACCTCACAGTGGACGGCTATCAACCGCACGAGTCGACGAAAATGTGACACGTGTGCACGATTGTTTGAACTCTGACAGATGGCTGAACCTTCAATTGATAGCACAAACTCCAAACATGTCAAAAACAACTGTTTTCCGCATTGTGACCGAATATTTGAACATGAGAAAGGTGTGTGCCAAACTCGTCCCAAAAGTGTTGACCGACGAACACAAGCCGAGAAATGATTCTCACTTTTTAAACTCAGTTATCAATGGTGATGAGTCATGGATTTCTGAGTACGACCCTGAGACATAAAGGCAGAGTTCAGAGTGGCACACCCCATCGTCATCCCGTCCCAAGAAGGCACGCATGAGCAAGTCCAGGATCAAAACCGTGCTCATTGTCTTCTTTGACGTCAGAGGGGTTGTCCACCAAGAATTCGTACCTACCGGGACTACAGTGAACTCAGATTTTTACTTGGAAGTGCTCAAAAGACTGAAAAGGAGGGTTTCGCACTGCCGAAGCGACATCAGGGACACGTGGAAAGTTCACCATGACAATGCGCCGAGTCACAGCGCCTTCACTGTCAACGACTTCCTGGCCAGGACCAAGGCCCCATTGGTTCCCCAGCCTCCCTGCAGTCCTGACCTGGTTCCCGCTGTCTTTTCTTTGTTTCCTCGGTTAAAAAGAGTCATGAAAGGAAAACATTGGTACAGGATTGAAAGCATCCAAGCGCATGTTACATCAGCTCTAAAGTACATTCCGGAAAAGGCATTCCAGGATGCCTTCCAGGCATGGAAACACCACCTCGAGAAGTGTATTGATGCAAGAGGGTGCTATTTTGAAAATTTTTGATTATTTGTACGAATATATTCAATAAATGATTTTTTATGAATTTGGTCCCATTACTTAGGAACGCACCTTGTATACGAGGCTAGAATATGAAACATCTACCGAAAAAGTTTTTTGCAAAACCTGCAAAGAGGCAGATGCCAAAAATCTATTACAATTTTCTTCAAAAAAAGAAGATACATTTCTTCCATAGGGTTTTCTAATTGGGGAAAGGCTTTGGAAAAATTCAATCTTCATAAAAATACATTTACGCATAAAGAAGGTGTTCTGAAACTAAATTCTATCAATAACCGAAGTGTGGCCTCCCAGTTGAATGAACAGTTAGATAGTGATATGAAGAACAGCTGTTTAGCTCTTGAGACAAATTTTACTACTGTGCAATTTATATGCCGACAAGGACTAGCAATTAGAGGGCACGAAGATAAAAACTCAAATTTTTTTTCATTTGTTTGAACTCTGAAAGAATGACATACCTGAGTTTAAAGATTGGTTAGGGCATTCGGGGTATAAGTGGATGTCCCACAATATTCAAAATGAGATCATTGATCTACTAGGAAAGCCTGTGTTGAGAAAGGTATTGGCTATAATCAAGAAGACTGAACATTTTTCTGTTATGGTTGACGAAACAAGTGATTCCTTGAATCACGAACAAGTGTCATTTTGTATTTGTAGTGTCGATGATTCCTTAATCATCAACGAAGACTTTATTGGTTTATGTGAGAACCCCAACGCTGAATCACAAACACTGTTTAGTATTTTAAAGATGTTTTTGCTTGTCTTGATTTGTCAATGGATAAGTGCTATGATGGTGCCTCGAATGTGAGAGGTAAGTTCAAAGGACTAAAAAAGTTTCAGATATACAACCAAAAGCTCGTTATGTCCACTGCACTGCTCACTGTTTAAACTTGGCAGTTGTAGACAGTCTCCGCCATCTTACATCTGTGAGGGATATTATGGCTTTAGCCAAGGACTTAATAAAAACTGTAAGGGAATCCAACAAAAGGATGGAACTTTTCAGAAGCATACGCTGTGAGAGTGCCAACGATCAAGCTGGTCTACGACCCCTTTGCCTGACTCAATGGACTATGCGAGCTTCTAGTATCTTGAGAATATTGAAAAACTTTGAAGAACTTCTAGAGTTTTTTTGAAACATTTTCTGCATAGGACAAAACAGAGGTGAGTTACAAATGTGCAGGCTATCTTGAGTCAATGTTTCAATTCAAGACTTATTTCTTTTTACATCTTTATTGCCAAGCAATGAACCAAGTAGAGGGTGTCAATGAAAAAAATCAATGTCCTCATCTAACTGTTGCTAATCTGGAAAAAAAAAATATATATATATGAGGTTGATTTGTGGAAGGCGTGTGAGTTTTAAAAACTTCTGGGAATTGTGTTTAAAAGAAAAACCTTCACAAGTTGATGAACCTTCGCTTCCTCAGAATTGAAGTATACCAAAGAAGTATGAAAACCTTGAAGCCAGCTCACCGCACACTTTCAAAACCCCAAAGGAATACTACAAAGCTATTTTCATTGAAGTTTGTGAAATGCAATCTTGCATTACTGAGCAGTTTGTTTCAACCAGACTCACACAGATCATTGCAGCTGAACAAGAGTGCTTGCGTTTAATAAACAGAAGTGAAACAAACTGGGAAAAATCAACTAAGTTTTTCAAAAATGACCTAAACATTGAGAGACTGCGCTTACACTTGAATATGTTAGCTGATAGTGCTAATAAAAAACACACGTGATGTAAGAAAGTACATTACACAAGAGCCTGAAATTGGAGAAATGTTATGTGAAGTAGTGAAGTGCATTAAGATTCTCCAAGTAGTTCCAATCATGACAGCAACAGCAGAACAGTCATTTAGTGCCCTTAGACGTCTCCAATCAACAATGGGTCAGAAATGATTGAACAACTTGACTGTTCTTCATGCCTACCAAGATGTTTTGGATGAATTGGATATCTGACCAGTCATCAACGACTTCATATTCAGTAATCCAGTCAGACGGTCAACATTTGCACCTTTCTAAAGACACTCCAGCCTTTATAATGGCATTTAGAGCAATATTAAAAATCTTTATATAATAGAGAATTAAATACATACCATACATAATGTTAAATTTTCATTTTCGAAATATTAGTACTAGTTTATTACTGAATTAGTTATTTTCAAATACTTAAATGTTTTTAGGGTGTAAGACCCAATTAAAACCCGCTATTTACATAATTTTGACTGAAAGTGGTTGTTGTTGTTGTTGTTGTTGTGGTCTTCAGTCCAAGGACTGGTTTGATGCAGCTCTCCATGCTGCTCTATCCTGTGCAAGCTTCTTCATCTCCCAGTACCTACTGCAACCTACATCCTTCTGAATCTGCT
Organism: Schistocerca nitens; assembly: GCF_023898315.1. Lineage (NCBI taxonomy): Eukaryota > Metazoa > Arthropoda > Insecta > Orthoptera > Acrididae > Schistocerca > Schistocerca nitens. Next base: position 33,002,930 of record NC_064625.1, read on the forward strand.
TAGTGTATTCATCTCTTGGTCTCCCCCTACGATTTTTACCCTCCACGCTGCCCTCCAATACTAAATTGGTGATCCCTTGATGCCTCAGAACATGTCCTACCAACCGATCCCTTCTTCTGGTCAAGTTGTGCCACAAACTCCTCTTCTCCCCAATCCTATTCAGTACCTCCTCATTAGTAATGTGATCTACCCATCTAATCTTCAGCATTCTTCTGTAGCACCACATTTCGAAAGCTTCTATTCTCTTCTTGTCCAAACTGGTTATCATCCATGTTTCACTTCCATACATGGCTACACTCCATACAAATACTTTCAGAAACGACTTCCTGACACTTAAATCTATATTCGATGTTAACAAATTTCTCTTCTTCAGAAACGCTTTCCTTGCCATTGCGAGTCTTCATTTTATATCCTCTCTACTTCGACCATCATCAGTTATTTTACTCCCCAAATAGCAAAACTCCTTTACTACTTTAAGTGACTCATTTCCTAATCTAATCCCCTCAGCATCACACGATTTAATTTGACTACATTCCATTATCCTCGTTTTGCTTTTGTTGATGTTCATCTTATATCCTCCTTTCAAGACACTGTCCATTCCGTTCATCTGCTCTTCCACGTCCTTTGCTGTCTCTGACAGAATTACAATGTCATCGGCGAACCTCAAAGTTTTTACTTCTTCTCCATGAATTTTAATACCTACTCCGAATTTTTCTTTTGTTTCCTTTACTGCTTGCTCAATATACAGATTGAATAACACTGAGGAGAGGCTACAACCCTGTCTCACTCCTTTCCCAACCACTGCTTCCCTTTCATGCCCCTCGACTCTTATAACTGCCATCTGGTTTCTGTACAAATTGTAAATAGCCTTTCGCTCCTTGTATTTTACCCCTGCCACCTTCAGAATTTGAAAGAGAATATTCCAGTTAACGTTGTCAAAAGCTTTCTCTAAGTCTACAAATGCTAGAAATGTAGGTTTGCCTTTTCTTAATCTTTCTTCTAAGATAAGTCGTATGGTTAGTATTGCCTCACGTGTTCCAACATTTCTATGGAATCCAAACTGATCTTCCCCGAGGTCCGCTTCTACCAGTTTTTCCATTCGTCTGTAAAGAATTCGCGTTAGTATTTTGCAGCTGTGACTTATTAAACTGATAGTTCGGTAATTTTCACATCTGTCAACACCTGCTTTCTTTGGGATTGGAATTATTATATTCTTCTTGAAGTCTGTGGGTATTTCGCCTGTCTCATACATCTTGCTCACCAGATGGTAGAGCTTTGTCATGACTGGCTCTCCCAAGGCCATCAGTAGTTCTAATGGAATGTTGTCTACTCCTGGGGCCCTGTTTCGACTCAGGTCTTTCAGTGCTCTGTCAAACTCTTCACGCAGTATCTTATCTCCCATTTCATCTTCATCTACATCCTCTTCCATTTCCATAATACTGTCCTCAAGTACATCGCCATTGTATAAACCCTCTATATACTCCTTCCACCTTTCTGCCTTCCCTTCTTTGCTTAGAACTGGGTTGCCATCTGAGCTCTTGATGTTCATACAAGTGGTTCTCTTCTCTCCAAAGGTCTCTTTAATTTTCCTGTAGGCAGTATCTATCTCACCCCTAGTGAGACAAGCCTCTACATCCTTACATTTGTCCTCTATGCATCCCTGCTTAGCCATTTTGCACTTCCAGTCAATCTCATTTTTGAGACGTTTGTATTCCTTTTTGCATGCTTCATTTACTGCATTTTTATATTTTCTCCTTTCATCAGTTAAATTCAATATTTCTTCTGTTACCCAAGGATTTCTATTAGCCCTCGTCTTGTTACCTACTTGATCCTCTGCTGCCTTCACTACTTCATCCCTCAGAGCTACCCATTCTTCTTCTACTGTATTTCTTTCCCCCATTTCTGTCAATTGTTCCCTTATGCTCTCCCTGAAACTCTCTACAACCTCTGGTTCTTTCAGTTTATCCAGATCCCATCTCCTTAAATTCCCACCTTTTTGCAGTTTCTTCAGTTTCAATCTGCAGTTCATAACCAATAGATTGTGGTCAGAATCCACATCTGCCCCTGGAAATGTCTTACAATTTAAAACCTGGTTCCTAAATCTCTGTCTTACCATTATACAATCTATCTGATACCTTTTAGTATCTCCAGTATTCTTCCAGGTATACAACCTTCTTTTATGATTCTTGAACCAAGTGTTAGCTATGATTAAGTTATGCTCTGTGCAAAATTCTACAAGGCGGCTTCCTCTTTCATTTCTTCCCCCCAATCCATATTCACCTACTATGTTTCCTTCTCTCCCTTTTCCTACTGACGAATTCCAGTCACCCATGACTATTAAATTTTCGTCTCCCTTCACTACCTGAATAATTTCTTTTATCTCGTCATACATTTCATCAATTTCTTCATCATCTGCAGAGCTAGTTGGCATATAAACTTTTACTACTGTAGTAGGCATGGGCTTTGTGTCTATCTTGGCCACAATAATGCGTTCACTATGCTGTTTGTAGTAGCTAACCCGCACTCCTATTTTTTTATTCATTATTAAACCTACTCCTGCATTACCCATATTTGATTTTGTATTTATAAACCTGTAATCACCTGACCAAAAGTCTTGTTCCTCCTGCCACCGAACTTCACTAATTCCCACTATATCTAACTTTAACCTATCCATTTCCCATTTTAAATTTTCTAACCTACCTGCCCGATTAAGGGATCTGACATTCCACGCTCCGATCCGTAGAATGCCAGTTTTCTTTCTCCTGATAACGACGTCCTCTTGAGTAGTCCCCGCCCGGAGATCCGAATGGGGGACTATTTTACCTCCGCAATATTTTACCCAAGAGGACGCCATCATCATTTAACCATACAGTAAAGCTGCATGCCCTCGGGAAAAATTACGGCTGTAGTTCCCCATTGCTTTCAGCCATTTGCAGTACCAGCACAGCAAGGCCGTTTTGGTTAATGTTACAAGGCCAGATCAGTCAATCATCCAGACTGTTGCCCCTGCAACTTCTGAAAAGGCTGCTGCCCGTCTTCAGGAACCACATGTTTGTCTGGCCTCTCAACAGATACCCCTCCGTTGTGGTTGCACCTACGGTACGTCCATCTGTATCGCTGAGGCACGCAAGCCTCCCCACCAACGGCAAGGTCCATGGTTCATGGGGGAAGAGCGTTGCCATATGGCAACAAAAATGCAATATATGGTACCATAAAACTACTTTTAAAATACATTTTTTTTGGAAAACGACAGTACTAAAATAAAGGTACATATTTCAACAAGAATCTCCAGTAGGTATCATTACTGCATTGAATAAGTAAATAACTCAAAAGTAACTTTTACCTTGTCATATACGAGGGATCATCTTTCTCCGACATCGTGCTGACTTTCCAAGTCGTCTCTCGCTGATGGTAAAGCAACAACCTACCCAAGATTGTACCAGACACCTGCTCGAGTTTCCAACAATGAAGTTCAAATGCTATTATCTCTGACGCAACAATCGTGTAGCGCCGATTCGCGGAAACGGCGATACTTGCGCTGCGTTGCCAAATGGCAATGCTGGGATGATTCGTGTTAATTGAATGTACATTTGAGCCAATATTTTTTCGTTCTACCATTTCATACTGGTGAATGCATATTGTTCTTTCATTAACTCCCTGTCCTTTTTTCGTAATCAGTTCCAGTCGTCATCCTTGTGCTTTAAGGTTGTGCTCTAAACATTGGAAGTTTCAGGCGACTTTAGTTTTACATAGACCTGATATTTCTTTTTTTTCTTGAGTGTAAACATCACAGTGGCTCGTGGCTCTTAATAATTTTACTCGTATTGAGAAACGCAGGAGAACAACGATAAGCAACTGATTATATATTTGAAATCTCTGCCGGCATGTAACAAAACAATATCGGTACATTATAGCATTACACTCTATGAGTTATAAGGCATCTCTGAACTTACAAGCGGCGGTCTTAATAGTATCTTTGTGTTTGCGTCTCGTATGGTGGTAAAATGTGCGTTAGTGGAATGAAGTTTATTTTGAAGAGTTGCTGACGAATACCGTCGTACTTAATACATAAATGGTGAGTAATTTTTACGAGTAATCTGGTTAGCAAGGAACTGCCATTATTTACTTCCCTTTATTTTGTTTATGTGTGCCCCGGATGTCATAGGTTTGTAAACTCATGAAATCAATCGTGTGTTGTGTAAATAAATATTTGTGCTTCCAATCCATATTATGACAGAAAAATTCCATTAATGTTCACAGAGAAGCACTTTGTGACACACAGTTTCTTAGTTTGTTTTCTAATATGCCGAGTATTATTGCCTCTCATGCTAAGGTAGTTTGTGGGGAAGCTGCATATTTATGACATGTTGAGTGCCAAGCGACGACACTGGTTTCGAGAAGCGAATAAATTTTCCCTCTTGATGACTTTCCTGTGTATATGATGATGCATAAATGCTTGAATGATCCACTGTTGTTTATAATGGGGCTGTGTCATTTTGTTCTACAGTTGTCTGGTTCATTGGGAAATAACAAATATTTGTGAAGCAATGCAAGATATGGTACTTGTAGAAAGATTAATGGAATGCTGCACTCAGTGTAAACTAGTGGCAGCGGGCTTAGGCTTTCCTGAATTGGGAAACCTTTCAAATTGACTATTCTCAGATTCTGATATAGTTCAATTGAGAAGTAAAAGCTACCTTGGAACTAACGTACAAAATCATAACTTCCGCGTTGCCATTTAATGTTTATGGCTTGTACTTATGTGCTAATCTTTATTTCCTATACAATATGTTTTAGACTTTTCTGAACATCAGACCAAGTACAGTATGCTTGTGATTCTTAGTGGACAGTTACTTTGAATGTTTTAATTGCATCAGAGAGTGCCGTACATGTGGTATGCTACCTATTTGGAAAAACCTTGCATAAAATTTAAATGATTTACATTGAAACTCAGTTATTGCTCCTGAATGCTTGATTTGATGAAACTTGACGATTGCAGAATGTTTACCCAAGACAAAGGAAAATTACGCCAATGTTTATGTTAAGCAGTTACTTGAAGATAATTACAATCAGATTGGTTATGCACTTTCGGTACTTCCCCTAACAGCGTTTTGCTAATGATTTCCATATAAGATGAGAGGTAAAACGCCCATATATAATGGGAGATAAACCCATGGTATTGTGGCTTCTGGCTTATTGGTGCAATTTTGTGAGTGACATGAAAATTTTCTGCACTAATTACTTTCCGAAGCTGTTGAGTTTATGGAAAAATTGTCAAACATGTTGTGATTGGAATTTTCGAGCACTGTGCATTGTTCAGATATTGTAATAAAGGCTCTCCAATTCAGAAATGATGTTTTTGTGGACAGTGATTTTTGAAATCATGATTTCTTATCTAGCAAGAGTTTTCAGATTGCTCTAACCTAATCTTTACCTGGTTGGAATACTGGAGTAGTTAAATGGTACATACTGAGAATGAAGTTTTGGATACAGCTATTATACTTTGACTAGCGACATTAGTACCAGCACTAATTTTTGAAATGTAGATCATGGTGACAGACTGATGTGTAGCATAGCCAAAGCTGTTTAGAGGTAGTAGCGGGGTTGTGAAATGGCAAAGTGAACAAATGTGCCATAAAAACAAGTTTAATTTTAAATGAAGGTTATATTGATCCGCAGGGAATTGACAGAGATCTTGATACAGGTGGGGCTGGGGTGACAACATTCTCAGTTGTAATATTGGTTGCCAGTATGTAAATATAATGGAAAATAATGTTGGAGCTCTACAGTGTATGTAGTTTCAGTGAAGTAAGATACATGAATCATATAAAGTCTGAAAGCTATAGAAGTCCTACCATTGTATGCAAGCGGAAACATTACTAAATAAATAAGGAACATATTAGTATTGAATTATATGAAAATGGTTCACTGAGTAAGAGCTAAAGTAAAAAATCTAAAATTCCAGCATTCAGTCACCGTCAAATCTTGCAATTTCTTGTCACTTATTGCTTCTTAATCTACTAATACTGGATGTCTGCTCCATCCCATGTAGGAAAAGATATCCTCTACTGTACAACTACACTATTGATAACAGTTTGCTGGAACAGTGTCTACTGTAGAACAAAATTCCAGTAACTATCCAGAACAATCTTAAGTGGAATGATTATATAAAAAAAAATAATAAGGAAAGCAGATGCCAGACACTCATAGGCCTACAAAGAATCTTAAGGAAATGTAACTCATTCACGAAGAAAGTGGCTTACAGGACACTTGTTCGACTGATCCTTGAGCATTTTTCATCTCTCTGAGACCCTTATACAGTAGGGCTGATAAAAAGAGACAGGGAATCTCAATGAAGAGCAATGTGTTTGGTCACGGTATCATTTAGCTGGTACAAAAGTGACAGAGATGCTCAACAAACCTCAGTGGCGGGTACTACAAGTGTGTCAATGTGCATCATGGAGAGGTTTATTATGGAAATTTCGAAAGAGTACTTTCCAGAAAGAGTTGGACAACATTCACGAAATGACTATGATGAGAAATATGAAGAAATTAGTGCTAATGCAGAGGCTTACCAACAATCATTTTTGCCTTTGCGCCATTCTGCATCTACATATACACCTATTCTTTGCAAACTATCATGAGGTGCATGGCAAATGGTATGTCCCATTGTACCAGTTATTAGGGTTTCTTCCTGTTCCATTCACAAATGGAGTATGAGAAGAATGGTTGTTTGAGTGCCTCTCTGTGTGTGTGTGTGTGCGTGTGTGTGTGTGTGTGTGTGTGTGTGTGGGCGCGCACAGTAATTATTCTAATCTTAACCTCACGATCCCTATGTGAGCGGTATGTGGGGAATGGTAGTATATTCCTAGAGTCATCGTATAAAGCCGGTTCTTTATTTGTTAATAGACTTTCACACGATAGTTTACGTCTATCTGCATCTGCATAGATACTCCATGAGCCACTGTATGGTGCATGCCACTATCAATCATTTCCTTTCCTGTTTCACTCTCAAGTAGAGTGAGAGAAAAATGACTGCCTGCCACCGTATGAGCCATAATTTATCATATCTTATTTTAGTGGTCCTTATGTGCAATGTATGTTGGCGGCAGTAGAATCATGTGGCAGTCAGCTTCAAATGCCGATTCTCTAAATTTTCTCATTAGTGTTTCTCATAAAGAATGTTGCTTTCCCTCCAGGAATTCACATTTGAGTTCCCAAACCATCTCCGTAACACTTAAGTTGTTCGAACAAATCTAGCTGCCTGCCTCTGAACTGCATTGATATCTTCCTTCGATCCTTCCTGGTACGGATTCCAAACATTCATGCAGTACTCAAGAATAGGTCGCACTAGCATCCTACATGTAATCTCCTTTACAGGTAAATAACTCATTCCTAAAATTCTCCCAATAAAGTGAAGTCGACCATTCACCTTCCCTACCACAGTTCTCACATGCTCATTCCATCTCATATTGCTTTGCAGTGTTATTTCCAGATACTTAAACAACTTAACTGTGTCAAGCAGAACACTAGCAATATTGTATCCGAACATTACAGGTTTGATCTTCCAACTCATTTGCTCATTCGTATTAACTTACATTTTTACACATTTAGAGCTAGCTGCCATTCATAACATCAACTGTAAAGTTTGTCTAAGTCATCTTGTATCTTCCTACAGTCACTCATCTATCTTCAAGAGTCTGCCACTTTAGTTCCTTCAGTATCTCTGTGACACACTTCTCTGTATACGTTCAGTATCCCTTATCAGTACTATTTGCAAGTGGAAAAGGGAAGGGGGATCAGTTAGTGGTGCCACAGGTACCTACCACCTCACACAGTCAGATGGCTTGCGGAATATTGATGTAGGTGTCAATGTGTAGCTGTATTGAGGACTCATTGCCAGCTGTAAAATCAGAAAGTGATACTGTTAAAACATTTGTCAAAAATAGGGATTTGGGTGAGATTATTCTGAAAGTCTTTTTTCTATTGACATTCAGCAGGGAAATACTGAATCTATCGATACCTCCTGTCTTTGACCCATGATGTCATCAAAATGATAGGTACAAACCACTTACTGAAATACAGTACACATGAAACACACACTATAACAAGAATTGTAGTTATTGTCCTGACATACTTGTATTCACCAATTCATAATCACTATCAGCTTTCCTAGACTTCAGACTCTGTTACACATGAATCTGTTACCACCATCTGTTGGAGACATTCAAAAAGAAGGCTGCAAAATGGAAACTGCTGAAGGGATCACAATGCCATTACCTATAGAACAAAGTAACCACCCTGTAAGAGTACTGACGCTTCAAACTCATCATTAGAGGGGTGTGGGTGCACAATCACATGGCAGCAGAGCGAGTATGTGAACACACGACCATCCACTGGTCTCATTAGTGTTGAAAACAGAGAGGTGGAGGTTTCAAAAGAAGAGCATAGGGCCACATTGTGTTTCCTTACAGTGGAAGGAGTGTGGGGAATGAAAATTAATCGAAGAATGGCAAAAGTGTAGGGAGAGCACTACATGTCTGTTGCTAACCATGACTCCGGGACAGTGATATCAGTATAATATGCTGGTCTTCAATAATGAGGGCATCCAGCTGCCGGGTAGTGGGATCAGAAATGTGGTGTGACATTTCAGATCGTGCTTCATTGGCCAATGACATTTATCCTTCTTTGAGTCACTTCTGCCACACATTGACTCTTGTAGCATATACACTTGTGCCAGTCATTGATGAATGTCCATTCCCTACACTCATTCCTCTATCAATAAATATGCTATACCCCTTAGCTCTTCTTTTCAAATGTCCAGTTCTCTGTTTTCAGCATTATGGAATGCACTCGACAGTCAATGTGTGCATTTGCTCACTCTTGTCATCACATGGCTGTGCATCCCACTAAAGCTGTATTTGTGACCTCAGTACTCTTATAGGGATGACACCTTCCTCTGTAGGTAATGACATTATGATCCCTTTGGCAGTTTTCATTCTAGCTTTTCTTTTTTACATTCCATGTATGTTTGTATACATTTGATTTCACCTGCCATTTTATTAAAGTTGCTGATCAAATTTGATGTCCGGTATCAGTATGTTAAGTTACACATTCAATGAAAGTAAAATTCTGGTTACCAATCTGACAAGAAAATGTTTGAAGTTTTGCTTTTACATAGTCAACAGAAGGGTCAGAGACAGTGATCATTCAACACTGATAGTTATCCGTAAGGGAGGGGACACTTTGCCCGTCCTATCCCAGTCTGGAGTACAGATTACACAATTCTCATACACTTCTAGAAATGATTTCCAGTGGTTCCACCAAACTGCTCGTTTAGTTATTTTTACCATTACCTAGCTTGTGACGTGACCCATATCAAAACTTGTATCAGAACTAGCAATTTCAGAGTCTTACCCTCCCTCCCCTCTTTCTCATCCCCTTATTCTATGGATGCCTATGCCAGCACTGAAAGGGAACATAATGGACAAAAGGCCATGAGCTTATTCTCCCAAAATTGCTTCACTGCTAAAGATTGTAATTAAGTTAATCCTTTCAATCATTGCCTAACTGCCGAGATAACAGGTACTAAGATAAGTGATTATGGCATAGAAAATAAAATAAATTTGTTCAGCAGAGGAATGGCAACTAGGCCTGTTTAAATACTTGTACAGTTACAAATAGACTATGCAAAAGCACTTGCTCTGCTTCTGACAGCAGTTTATCATAGATTTCTGGAGCAACGAAGGATACTAAGTGAATTATCATCAATCTGTTGCCCAGTGCAAACCCCCAAGTGAATGGAAAAAGGTACAGGCAACTTCTATCACATAAGAAGAGAAAAAGAATTACACACCTATAGCCTTGATATTGGTTTCCAGTAGATTTCGTGAGGATATTCTAAGGTTGAACATAATAAATTTCCTTCTGACAGAAAATCTTTCCACAAAAGGGCAAGGATTAGAAAGCATTGCTGATATGAAACTCAGCTTGTCCTTTTCTCACGTTATATCCTGTGAACCATGGATGAAGAGCGTTAAACTCATTTCATATCCATAGATTTCCAGAAAGTGTTTGACACTCTGCCCCACTACAGACTGTTCATGAAGGTCCAATCATATGGGATAGATATGTGAGTGGCTCAAATGCTTTATGAGCAATAGAACCGAGTATGTTGTTCTGGATGGGGAGTGTTTATTAGAGACAAGTATATTGTCAGAAGAGCCCAGGGAAGAGTCATAGGACTACTCTGGTTGCCCATGTACGTAAGTGATCAGGCGGATAGGATGAGCAGCAATCTGCGCTACAGCGTTGGTGGTGTATTGCTTGACACAGTCACGTTGATTAAATGCCTACACATAATGTTGCAAAGGTATATGAAACGGAACATCCAAATAATGTTAGTAATAGGGAAGATGAACTGTCAGCTTCTCAGTTTTTTAGGAGAGTTGAAGGAAAGTATAATTAATCTGTGGAACAGACTGCTATAGAACACTAGTGCGACCCTTTCTTGAATACTGTTAGGGAGCCCCAACAGGTTGGATTCAAGGATGACGTAGAAGCAATTCAGAGGCTAGATTTATTACTGGTAGTTTCGATCAGCACATAAGTATTACTTCGATGTTTTGTGGACTCAAATGGGAATCCTGTGAGGAAAGAAGACTTTCATTCCATTAAATGCTGAACATTGAGAACATTAGACAACTGTCATTTAAGCGTGACTAAAACGATTCTACTGTCACTGATGTAAGAACCATGACAACAGGATAAGAGAAATTTGGGCTCATGTGGAGGCTTACAGGCAGTCATTTTTCCCTTATTCTGTGTGCAAGTGGAACGGGAAAGTAAATGACAATACGAAAGAGCATCGAAAGCGGCAGCTGAGAGGGATAGGTCAGTTTTCGCACTCCTCGTCTTCCATCCATTTCTAAGTGCCAGTGAGAAGCCTTTGGTGTAGTCCGGCTTAGTCTGTGACTCTAAGCTCACAGTATTGCTACAGTGCCATTTCCACCATGGGTGCCATCCAGGTAGCGCCGTTAACAGGGTTTATGTGGCAGTACTGCATTTGTACAGAAACCAGACAGCTGTTATGAGTCGAGTGGCTTGAAAGTGAAGCAGTGACTGAATTGAAAGTGAGACAGAGTTGTAGCGTATCCACGATGTTGTTCATTCGTGCATTGAGGGAGTAGTAAAGGAAACTGAAGAAAAGAAAAACTTCAAGTAGGATTTAAAGTTCAGGAAGAAGAAATATAAACTTTGAGGTTTGCCGATAGCATTGTAATTCTGTCAAGTTGGTAAAGGACTTAGAAGAGCAGTTGAATGGAATGGTCAGTCTCTAGAAAGGAAGATTTAGAATTAACATTAACCCTTCGGTAGGCACGCTTTTCATACTTCCATGAGTGGGCGCATTGCGGCTTTTACACCGCAATTAGTATTAAATTTTTAACCTAAGGAAAAAAATCTTTATATAATTGCTAGTTGCATTTTATTGGAGAAAACATAACGTAACATTACATGGCTCTATAAAAATAATCTTTTATTTATTTGTTGCCTTCACAATTGTCTATTATTGTCATTGTAATTTGTAACAAGTCTATATCCTTTATTGCCTTCATTCCCCCTGCGGGTCCGGGGTAAGAATAGGCCCGAGGTATTCCTGCCTGTCGTAAGAGGCGACTAAAAGGAGTTTCAACCGTTTCGGCCTTCCATGTGATGGTCCCCATTGGGGTTTGACCTCCATTTTTCAAAATTCTACAGAAGTACGAGCCTTTTGGGGAAGGACGCCTTACGTGGTGTCTCACTGGTCCTCAGTGCACTAAGACCTTGGCAGTCAGCATTGTAACGGCGTTGTCACCACACCCACTATTCCTCAAACTGGGCCTAAATGCCTGATGGGTTGCACAAGTTACGCCCATAGTGCGTCCCCATCTGCACCTACGATCATGATGGACTTTCCATGACACCCGAAATCCAGCACGGTAGCCAGCCCGTTGTGGTGGGGTCGTCATGTACCCTCTAGGTTGTAGCCCCCTGACAACACAGGGATCGTACTGCCGATACCTGAGCTGCACCCACCCCACGTCGGCCAAGGAGTAGATGCCCGTCTCCTTGGGGCATCAGGACTCCCGGCAACGGTCGTCCTGCCAGGTGGCCCTTGCTGAGGCTGGGTGGCGCCCGTGGGGAGAGCCCCTGGTCGGAGTGGGTGGTATCGGGGCGGACGTTTCGCAGATGAAACGTCAACATGTATCGGGTCGCTCTGTGGCTGAGTCTTTTAAAAAGAAAGGTATTGTCTCTGGTTCTGGTTCCCCTGCCCTTTCCCCCTTGGCCACTCCCTGGGAGGAAGGACAGGCCCCGCCGGCTTGGGGCGAAGTACTTCCCCTGCTATTTAGTCTGTTCTCGGACCGATCGGGGGACGTTCGCCACCTCGAAGCCCATGTTCTTTGTCCAGCACATCGAGGACATCTTCGGGGAAATCGAGGCTCTCAGTAAAATGCGTTCGGGGTCCGTTCTTATGAAGACTAGGGGACATCCCAGTGTCCATTGTCCCGCATCTGGCACTGAATAGGACGCAGGGGGTTATTTTTCATCTGGACCTCCTGCTGCAATCTGATGAGGAGCTCAGGGCCAACCTGGAGCGCCGAGGCGTTCATTTCGTCCGGCGAGTCCAGCGCGGCCCCAAAGACCGTCGCATCGACACCGGGGCCTTTATCCTCGCCTTCGAGGGGGACGTTCTCCCGGAGAAGGTAAAGGTGATGTGCTACCGGTGCGACATGCGACCTTACGTCCCGCCTCCTATGCGCTGCTTTCGGTGTTTGCGCTTTGGGCACATGTCGTCACGGTGTGAGGCTGAGCCCCTTTGTGGCGATTGTGGACGTCCTCTTCGTGAGGAACATACATGCACCCTACCACCTCGGTGCGTCAATTGTCCTGGCATCCACTCGCCTAGATCTTTAGACTGCCCCGCATATCAGATGGAGAAGAAGATTCAAGAATTAAAAACTTTGGATCACCTCTCTTATTCTGAGGCCAGGAAGAAGTATGACTGCCTACATCCCGTGACGTTGACAACTTCGTTTGCCTCAGTCGTGTCCACTCCTTCCACAGTATCCTCACTCCTATCCTGTCCCCCCTCCACCTCCTCACCCCATCCGGGGTCTATGCCTCTGCCTCCCAAATCCCTCCCTTCCAAATCCTCCTCCCTCGCGGCCCCAGCCCCCTCTGCCCCAGGGGCCACTCTTCCTCCTCCTCCCCCTCCGCCGCCTGAGAAGCGATCCTCTTCTCAGGCGTCCATCGGGGAAACGTTCCGGACCCCGGCTTCCGAGGTACGGCGTTCCAAAACGGACCCCGCATGTGAGGACCTTCTTCGGGTCCAGCCCACCATCCCCGTGCCTCATCGGACTTCCCAGAAGGCCTCCAAGAAGAAGTCTTATCCCCCTCTCCACCCCGGCGCGTTTCGTCTGACGCTTCATCCGTGAGTCGCTGCTCCCGGCCGTCCTCAGTTTCGCCGGGATGCTCTGCTGCCAGGCGCTCAGCTGGCCTCTCGTCGGCGAATGATGCTGCCCCTCCTATGCAACCCGGGAAAGTGGCCGCAGCTGGCGACGACTCGATGGAACAGGATCCGCCTCCCGCCGGTTGTAGCGTTGTTCCCTCGAAACCTGGCCCTCTGCGGCCCTCGAGGTGACCAGCTCTTCACCCGTTTCGTTCCCCCTTTTTTCTGACTAGTGATGGCTTTGTTACATTGGAACATAAGAGGTATTCGATCTAATCGGGAGGAATTACAACTGCTCCTCCGCCTGCACTGTCCGCTCGCCCTTGGTCTCCAGGAAACCAAGTTGCGCCCAACTGACCGTATTGCTTTTCCCCACTATACCTCGGAGCGGTCTGACCTCACCCCTGTGGGTGGTATTCCAGCTCATGATGGGGTCATGTTGCTCGTTCGGGACGATGTCTATTACCATCCTATCCCATTGACCACCCCACTCCAAGCAATAGCTGTCCGTATTACTCTTTCTGCCTTTACTATTTCCGTTTGTGCCATCTACACTCCATTGTCATCCGCAGTTAGTCGGGCTGACGTGATGCACCTGATTGTTCAGCTTCCTCCGGCGTTTTTATTGTTTGGCGACTTCAATGCCCATCATCCCCTTTGGGGCTCTCCTGCATCCTGTCAGAGAGGCTCCCTCTTGGCGGATGTCTTCAACCATCTCAATACTGGCGCCCCGACTTTACTCTCGGACTCTACTCATACCTACTCTCACTTGGACCTCTCGATCTGTTCTACCACTCTTGCCTGTCGGTTCGAGTGGTATGTCCTTTCTGACACCTATTCGAGCGACCACTTCCCCTGTGTCGTTCGTCTCCTGCACCACACCCCATCCCCACGTCCTTTGAGCTGGAACATACCGAAAGCTGACTGGGGACTTTACTCCTTCCTGGCGACCTTTCCGGACCACGATTTTCTCAGTTGTGACAGTCAGGTCGAATACCTCATGGCTGTTATCATTCATGCTGCCGAACGTTCCATTCCTCGTACTACCTCTTCTTCACGTCGCGTTTCCGTCCCCTGGTGGAATGAGGCTTGTAGAGACACTATCCGTGCTCGACGACGTGCTTTACGCACCTTTCGCCGCCATCCTACGTTTGCGAATTGTATTGGATACAAACGACTCCGAGCGCAATGCCGTAGAGTCATCAAAGACAGCAAAAAAGCTTGTTGGGCCTCTTTCACCAGCTCCTTTAACAGTTTTACTCCCTCTTCTGTCGTCTGGGGGTGGCCTGCGCCGGCTGTCGGGCATTAAGGCCCACTCCTCGCTACCTGGCCTGACTTCAGGTAATGCAGTCCTCGTTGATCCTGTGGATGTCTCCAATGCCTTCGGCCGCTCTTTCGCAGAGGTTTCAAGCTCCGCCCATTACCACCCTCCTTCCTTCCCAGGAAAGAGGCAGAAGAGGCTCAGCGACCTTCCTTCCACTCGCTGAATCTGGAAAATTATAATGCCCCCTTTACTATGCGGGAACTCGAACGTGCACTTGCACTGTCCCGGTCCTCTGCTCCGGGGCCAGATGCCATTCACGTTCAGATGCTGGCCCACCTTTCTCCGGCAGGCAAAGGCTTCCTTCTTCGTACCTACAATCGCGTCTGGACCGAAGGTCAAGTCTCCATGTGTTGGCGTGACACCGTCGTTGTTCCTATACCCAAACTCGGGAACGATAGACACCTTCCTTCTAGTTACCGCCCCATTTCTCTTACAAGCTATGTCTGTAAGGTGATAGATTGCATTCTTAACGCTCGGTTAGTTTGGATTCTTGAATCTCGACGGCTACTTACCAATGTTCAATGCGGCTTTCGTCGCCGCCGCTCCGCTGTTGACCACCTTGTGACCTTGTCGACATTCATCATGAACAACTTTTTGCGAAAGTGCCAAACGGTAGCCGTGTTCTTCGATTTGGAGAAGACTTATGATACCTGTTGGAGAGGAGGTATCCTCCGCACTATGCACAGGTGGGGTCTACGCGGTCGCCTGCCCCTTTTTATTGATTCCTTTTTAACAGATCGAAAGTTTAGGGTACGTGTGGGTTCCGTATTGTCCGACGTCTTCCTCCAGGTGAACGGAGTGCCTCAGGGCTCCGTCTTGAGCGTATCCCTTTTTGCCATAGCGATCAATCCAATTATGGATTGCATTCCACCTAATGTCTCGGGCTCTCTTTTTGTCGATGACTTCGCGATCTACTGCAGTGCCCAGAGAACATGCCTCCTGGAGCGCTGCCTTCAGCATTGTCTAGACAGCCTATACTCATGGAGTGTGGCAAATGGCTTCCGGTTCTCTGAAGAGAAGACGGTTTGCATCAACTTTTGGCGATATAAAGCGTTCCTTCCGCCATCCTTACATCTCGGTCCCGTTGTTCTCCCATTCGTGGAAACAACTAAGTTTCTAGGGCTCACACTGGACAGGAAACTTTGGTGGTCTCCGCATGTCTCTTATTTGGCTGCCCGTTGTACACGTTCCCTTTATGTCCTCAGAGTTCTTAGTGGTTCATCTTGGGGAGCGGATCGCACTGTCCTGCTTCGCTTGTATCGGTCCATAGTCTGATCAAAGCTGGATTATGGGAGCCTCGTCTGCTCGGCCATCCCTCTTACGCCGTCTCAACTCCATCCACCATTGGGGGTTACATCTTGCGACCGGAGCATTCTACACTAGTCCCGTCGAGAGTCTTTATGCTGAAGCTGCCGAATTACCATTGACCTACCGGCGCGACGTACTGCTTTGTCGGTATGCCTGCCGGCTGTTGTCAATGCCCGACCACCCCTCTTATCAGTCCTTCTTCGCCGATTATCTCGACCGTCAGTATGGGTTGTATGTGTCTGCCCTGCTGCCCCCTGGAGTCCGCTTTCGTCGCCTGCTTCGACAATTGGATTTTGCCCTCCCTACCACCTTCAGAGAGGGTGAGAGCCCGACACCACCGTGGCTCCAGGCTCCGGTTCATATTTATCTCGACCTCAGCTCGCTCCCGAAGGAGGGTACTCCAGCTGCAGTGTATTGCTCACGGTTTGTCGAACTTCGTGTGCGACTTGCCAGTCACACCTTTATTTACACTGATGGCTCCAAAACTGACGATGGTGTCGGCTGTGCCTTTGTCGTCGGGGCCGGCACCTTTAAATGCCGGCTCCTCGACCAGTGTTCCAGCTTTACGGCCGAGCTTTTTGCTCTCCATCAGGCCGTTCAGTATGCCTGCCGCCACCGCCATTCATCGTATGTACTCTGCTCTGATTCACTCAGTGCTCTTCAGAGCCTTGGAGCTCCATATCCGGTCCATCCCTTGGTGCAACGGATCCAGCAGTCCCTCCATTCTTCTGCTGCTGATGGCTCTCCTGTCAGCTTTCTGTGGGTTCCCGGCCATTTAGGAGTGCCTGGGAATGAGGCTGCTGATGCTGCAGCCAAGGCTGCAGTCCTCCCGCCTCGGCCAGCCTCCCATTGTGTCCCGTCATCTGACATTAGTGGGGTTGTTTGTAAGAGGCTTGTGTCTTTGTGGTGGGATACTTGGTCATCACTTCAAGGAAACAAGCTCTGGGCAGTAAAACCGTTCCCAACTGCTTGGACAACCTCCTCCCGACCATCTCGGCGAGAAGAGGTCCTTCTGACCAGGTTGCGGATTGGGCATTGCCGGTTTAGCCACCGCTACCTGCTCTCCGGTGACCCAGCCCCGCAGTGCCTTTGTGGTCATGCATTAACAGTGCGCCATGTTTTATTGTCGTGTCCCCGTTTTAGTCAATCTCGTGTTGTCCTGTCTCTGCCATCTACTTTACAGGACATTTTAGCTGATGACGCTCGAGCAGCTGCTCGTGTTCTTCGTTTCATTACTTTGACTGACTTGTCCAAAGACATCTAACTCCTTCACTTCTTTTATCTGCATCTTTGTAAGAAATTTCTGGGGTCGCCCCCCCCCCCCTTGAGCGCCCTTAAACTCCCCCCCCCCCCCCCCAAAAAAAAAAAAGCCTTCATGTTTCTTTTAATTATATCACATAACTGCACTGAATCACGTGAAAAGAAAGTAACAAGGAAACACATTATGAAATGGAGCATTCATAAACTCCCACTCCTGTTTATGATTGTGAATAAATTAGTCAACTTCCATCTGCAGCTCACTTTCATATCACACACATTTTGTATCTACAACACTATGTTTATTGCATACATTTTTCTTGCACTTCATACATACTGTTGTTGCGTTGTTTTTACACCTGCCACATACGTAACAAATTCTAGGTTTTGTTGGCTTCTTGGTCTCCTCTTCTTCGTGCCTATACTTGGTGAAGAAGGCGTGAATATGGTTGGGAAGTGTCTCAAGTAACGCCCGTTGATTAAAATGTTCTTCCATTAGGTCCAGAGCAAGATGTTTCAAAAAATTCGTCTTCTTTCTTTATTATCAGGATTGTTGAATTTGAAAATATTGTTTGCATTTATCCCAGCAATATCTAGATGTCTGTAGAAAAGTGCAAGTGGCCATCGTCGGGTTATTCTGGAAGTACTGTAGGATGAGCACATCTGATCTACAGCGCGTACTCCTCCTTTGGTAACATTGTAGTCCAAATTCACTCTTGATTTTTTAGTTTCTTGATCTATTTAATTTGTGCTGTGCATTGTCGATAAAAAAATCACAGCTTTGTTCTTTTTAGAGACAGTCTTGACCATACAAAAATCGTCGTGAAAACCGAAGAGACATGACTGGACTTCTTGAGCTTTTTTTGCTTGGAATTCTTGAGGTACTTCCTTCCCCTTTTTTTCCCCATGGTTCCCAAGAAAGTCAAACCTTTGCCGAGGAGATTTTCAGCCAGAGGGTAGCTACTGTAGTAATTGTCAGTTGTGAGATTTCTGTTTGTTTTCTCAGTATGTGTCACAAAACTTTGCACAATGTCATCAGCTTGTTAGACTTCAGGTAGGGGTCCTGGCATCTGCTTGCCACAGTAAATTTCAAAGTGCAGGGTGTAAAATCACACGAAGCATAAATCTTGATCCCATACTTTGCAGGCTTATTAGGGATATACTGTACAAATCCGCAGCGTCCTCTGGAAGGATGCAACATTTCGTCAATAATGACAAACTTGCTGGCATTGCAGTGAGCAAGGCAGTAGTTGACAAACTCTTGATGGAAGTCCTGAATATGTGCTAGTTTGTCGCTTTGTTTCCTTTCATTCTGAGTACCCAGGTCGTCAAACCTAAGAGTTCGAAGCAGAAAGCGAAAGTGCTTATAGCTGAAGAGAGCTCGTAAAAAATCATTCCTGTACCAACTGCATCCCACAGTTTACAGCAATTCGTGTGTCCTCCTTCTTTACACGTATTAGATATAATGCACCTAAAAGAGTCTTTAACTGTGGTTTTGTGGTGTCTCTGCAGTCTCATTCTCTTGAATACTGAACTTCAGCTCTTTTACTATTACGGATGTATCGGTTTGTATTTTCCACAGTGTTGTCAATCATCCCATCAGTAATAAATAGGTAAAATGCATCAATTTCTTTTTCTGTAATTTCAGCACTTGCTTTTGGACCTGGCCTGACCTCGGCCGTGGTTTTAGAAGAAGAAGGAAGTGTTTCACGTATCCAGATAGTTTCTTTATCTTTTCCTACATAAAATCAGTAATCATCTGTTTGTTTTCTCTCCTCTTCGACCAGATGGTCATCTGTTTCCTCTGTTGATTGTTCAGAGTCACTGCTGTGGTTTACTTCTTCAATAACTTCCCCTTTTGACTCAGATTCACATGAATCTGACAATTCTCGCAATACTTTCTCATAGTCTTGAGGACATACAATTAGACGGTGAATGTCAAATCCCTTCTTTTTCTCCATTTCCACGCTTTTATGAGACCTAATGAAATTCATGTTTTTATAAAAGTAATATATTGTAGCAAATCAATATCCGAGATTTTAAAAAGTAATGAAAATTGCATATGGGAACTTTGATTTGATTCGAATGTCTATTATATACTAATATAAAAGAAAGATTGCCTTGAGGCGAAAGAAAAACACAAGTATAGAAAATACTTAAATCACAAGGCACATAGCAGCAAACACCTCGCAAACGCAACACTTACGTGTCAAACAACAATTGCAACCAAACTGCTGAAAGCATGAATCGTGCAAATGTAATAAGTGGTGACATATGTTGAGAATAACAAATACGAATCTGGACTTGGACGCAACTGTAACGCTATCAGTGATACTAACAGAAAACTACATCTTGCGGCTAACTGCCGCAGGCGCGCCCACCAGAGGGTTAATAAAAGCAAAACAAGGAAGAGTGAATGTAGTAGAATTAAATCAAGTGGTGCTGAGGAAATTAGATTAGGAAATCAGCCACAAAAAGTAGTAGAGTTTTCTGTTTGAGTAGCAAAATAACTGATGATACCCAAACTAAAGAGGATATTAAATGTAGACTGGCATTGGCAAGAAACGTGTTTCTGAAGAAGAGAAATTTGTTGATCTCAGACATAGATGTAAGCATTAGGAAGTATTTTCTGAATGTATCGGGAGATTGTTATTAAAATGCAGTTACTCACAGAGATCCAGAGTGGGCTATAACTATCGTATGGCAGCAAAACTTGGTAGATATTCTAATGTGGAACTGATTTATGTAGGAAAAAAAATTGTTCCAATTTTGACCATCAGGTACAAATCTGGCTCTGTACAGCATCCTGTCATCATCTCTTGCCAGATTTGCACCCAGTGGCCAAAATTGGAACTAATTTTTTTCCAGTGTAAATCAGTTCCGCACTAACACATTAGAATATCTACCAAGTTTTGGTGTCATTCAATAATTGCAGCGTACACTGGACGTCTGTGAGTAGTTTCACTTTAATTATAACTGCCCAGTATGGAGTATGAACAGCAACAGGTGAATCAAGTATGATACTGAAACATGCTTGATAAACATTTTAGACGAGAAGTGAATAGGGGCTTTGAAATGCGCCACTACAGAAGAATGCTGAATATTAGATGGATGGATTGTGTAACTATTGAGGAGGTACTGAATAGAATTGAAGAGAGAAGAAATTCATGGCACAGTCTGACTAAAATAAGGGATCAGTTGATAGGACACATTCTGAGACATCAAGGGATCAATTTGGTATTGGAGGGAAGTGTGCAGGGTAAAAATTGTGGAGGGAGATCAAGGGATGACAACAGTAAACAGATACAGAAGGATGTAGCTTGCAATAGTTATTTGGAAATGAAGAGGCTTGCACAGGACAGAGTAGCATGGTGACATGCGTTGGACCAGACTGGAGATGATGATGGCTACTACTACTACTACTACTACTACTACTACTGCACTTTACTCATGCTGGTGCAGGCCTTGCACCTCAAGTATTCACGTATGTCCGTAATGCACAGAAGTGTACGAGGTGCGGCTAGAAAAAAACCGGACTGATGCTGGAAAACACATTTATTTACAATTATTTACAATTTCATGTTATCTCCTTCAATGTACTCTCCTCCTCGGTCTCTACACCGCTCCATACGAATTTTCCACTGTTCATAGCAATGCTGCAGATCATTTTCGGTAAGTCCATACATTACTTCCGTCGCTTTTTCTTTTACTGCTTCAACAGTCTCAAATCTAGTTCCTTTCAAAGCTGACTTGACTTTAGGGAAAAGAAAAAAGTCACAGGGGGCCAAATCAGGTGAGTAGGGTGGATGATCTAAGATGGGAATGTTGTGTTTTGCCAAAAATGTCTTCACTGACAACGCACTGTGAGCTGGGGCATTGTCTTGGTGAAGGATCCATGACTTTTTTCTCCACAAATCGTTCCGTTTTCTCCGTACTCGCTCACGTAGGGTAGCCAGGTTGCTAATGTAGTAAAGCTGATTCACTGTTTGTCCCTCTGGTACCCAATCAATGTGCACAATCCCTTTGATGTCAGTTTTTGCTGACAATGGTCTGCCAGTGCGAGTGTCATCACTGGTGTCTTCGTGGCCATCTTTAAATCGCTTAAACCACTCAAACACTTGTGTTTGCGATAAACAATCATCGCCGTACACTTGTTGTAACATTACAAACGTTTCACTTGCAGATTTTCCTAGTTTGAAACAAAATTTGATGTTAACACGCTGTTCTTTCTGTACACTCAACATTTTCCGACGCACAGACAAAACGTCAACTACTTAAAACAGACGCCACGGGCAGACTGAGTGCAGGAGGCAGATGAAACTCGAGCAGTAGGCGGAGCGAGAGTCACGTGACAGGCCACGCGACTTTCAGCCTTATTGCATTCGTTTTATTGTTTCACCAGTACTAGTCCGGTTTTTTTCTAGCCACACCTCGTATGTTTGCAAAGAGAACAGTGGTTTTCATGGGGTTGTGCTGCATCTGCGAATGTAGATGACTGAGTTTCAATATACACAGAACCAAACAAGAAACATGAATTTCTTCATGACAAAGACAATTCCAGAATACATGACATATTATTGGGATCTCTGACTGCAAGAGCAAAGGCCTGTGGTGTTCAACTACAAACCGTGCAGAGAATAATTGCTGAAACACAGGCAATGGAAATCTGTGCCCAAGAAATGAAGTTTCAATCTCTGTGAAAAGATATTAGCAGTAGAAGAACAGTCACCAGTTAGGTTTTTAAGGAAGACATTGTTCATTGTACTGCCGTAATTTTATAACACTGGTGAGTATCGTATAAGGCAAAAGGTAGGAGATGTTTTGAACAACAAGATAGCTTGCACAGGGCGCCACTGTTTGAGTGGGTGAATTCTGATGTTATTGGGTTGTAGGAACAAAAAATGCAACAATGAAAGATGTGTTCTAATCAAGAGCACCAATATTGAAGCAGATTGGGCTACTTCTATGCAATAATGTGTAACATCAGGAAAGGAAATCGTGTCACCTAATTTTTATCTTGATGAGACCTGGCTCAATCAGAATCACGCCAAAAAGCACATCTGGCAGGACTCGAAATGCAGCAGTGGGTTGAAAGTGGCACAAATCAAAAGAAACTGCAGGACTGTCTGAATATGGCTTTTTCAGAAGTGCAAAGCTAATATTTGCATACTGAAATCCAGTGATTATCATGAAGCAATGAGTAGTGACGTATTTAAACACTTGGTTTTATTTTTATTTTTTATTATGTGGTTTAGAAGAGGGTTGTGTAATAGTCATGGAAAATGCCTGTTATCAATCGAGAAAAAAGGAGGAAGTTCCTAATTCAAGTACAGGGAAGGAAGGGAATGCACAGTGGGTAAAGAGAAAAGATTTCAGATCACCATACAAAAGTGTCGATGTTCGAAGAATTCGTGTGCCACAAGCATCTTTATAATAAAAATGAAATTCACGGTTTAGCGACAGAAATGGACCACAGGTAGTTTGTCTGGCTCATCATCACTGCTAATACAACACTATAGAAACTGTGTTGGCCCTACTGAAAAGGAAGGTTGCATCCAAAAACTGCACATTCAGAATTAAAGAAGTGCAGAAATTAATTTGGGGAAGCAATTGATGATGTCACGATGCAAGACTGGGTTAAGTGCATACACCACTCTGAAATTCTGCAAGAAAACTCCTTTCTGAAGGAAGACATTTGAGAAGAGTTCGTTGAAAACACTGTCATTGCTTCTGATGACTCGTCGGACCGTGGATCTTCAGAACAGGGCAGTTAAAGAGCAGTAAATTGCATTAAATGTTGTGCTTTCTGTTCCATTCTATTCGCAAAGCTGTGAACGCTGTCGCCTCTCGCAGTTCTCTTTTGCTGTTGTCTTTCCTTCCCGACCTCCTCTCCCCTCCCCCACCCATTCTAGAAATGTATACCTAGTAGAATGCCTACCATTGCTGGTATGTTTACCAGTTTTGCTTGTGTGGAGCAGCAGACCCATGTCTTCTGCTTTGTACTGAGGTTAAAACTAATGTGAGAGTTTAGAGATGCTTAAATCTTTACTTTGTTAAAACCAAAGTAACTTTGTAATTTAAGAGGTGAGCTATAATGATGTATTTAGCTTTAGTTAGCTGTAATATACTTCTAAAAAACATAAGAATACGTCAATTTGGAAGGTTGAGTGGCTACAGTTTCACGAAAGTATTTACAAAGTATTTTCTCGACGTATGGTTTTGATGCCGTAACAGATTGCTTGAAGTAAGTCAATGTCCCCTGCCTATTCTAAAATAATTATTGCAGTGTGCTATTTGCCAATTTTGGGTATCATATTTTCAAATGAGGAGCATACAGACAGCATTGTGTGATGGCACAGTTTGAAGGGATCGGCTCAATGTACGTGGGTCAGAGGCTTCCAGCTTACGGCAGCCGCCAAGGTGTGTAGTGAGAGTGCGAGTAGGAGGAAGCGTGTAGAAAAGGTGGAGAGAGTTCCTGCCTTCTACGCTTAACCCATCCGGCCGACACATTCGTACTGCCTACTATAGTAGTGATATCCTCAGCACCACCGTATTGTGGCCTGTGGAGTATGTGTGTGGATGTAGGTTTGATAAAGATGCAGCTCATTCACAGTTTTCAACAAGGGAATGGTGGAAAGATGCACACAAATACAGTCTTTCTGAATTTGTGGAATATACTTTACGGTCATCTGTTAAGAACTTTTTGAAAAACAAAAATCTCTCGAGAAATCGACGGAGGTCTCGTAAAACGTGGTCCGCAGTACTAGTCCTCACAGCGCACAGATCGAGGCAGTTTTCTTCGACTTCTGGAAAGCATTTGCTTCAGTTTTGCACTGTTGCCTGGGGAACATTGTATGAGTTACTAACATCTCCATAGTTTTCATACTACATAATACTGCAGTCTGCATTTATCGGTTGTGCTATGCAGGGCATGACATACAGATGTGTAGTGTGTGGCAGTGCTCCTCTGTTGAGGATACCAGAGTGTACACTGCTGCTGCCCCCCGCCCCATCCCCTCCCCTCCCTCACAGTTTCTTGGGCCAGGTAAATGATTTGCTGTGGCAGCTAGTACACAGACATTGTTGTTTAGGAATGTTTGATTGTGATGTGGTAATTGTAGCTCGCTGAAATGATTTAAAATGTCAATTTTCCTATGTGTCTGCTCTTTGGATAAAATTTGTCAGTATTTGCGAACTTCTACAGCATGGTCATTATCGAGTATTGTATATGTATGATAGTTCATATGTACGCTAATAGGAGAGCATAAATGCAGTAATATATGGTGTGCCCAGGAGGAATGATCAGTATTCAGGGATATAACAGGACCAATTGTTTGGGAAAAAAAAAATCAGGTAAACATGGGCTCTAAAATACATATCTTAAGAGATACAAACATTTCTTCAGTAAAAGACATAGGTTTCACAGTAGTGAGGATGAACAAGTGCTTTTGCGAAAGAGGACTGTATCGTAACCATTAAGCTATGCTACCGTTCTGTATAATGTTATTTTTTTAAAAGCTGCAGAACATCATGGAAATTTTCAAAATTTATTTTCATTGATTATTCACATATGAGGACCCACCAGAGTGAATGGCTGCAAGTTATGCTACTTGGGATTTTAACCTGTTCCACGGTATAGATGGTGTCAAAGAATCGATCCCACCACTGAGGTTCTCTCCTCGAGATGAGTGATGAAGATGGTCGCAGATCTCCAGTGAGACTTCCTGTCTAAACTGATAAAATAGTGTCTCTGACGACATTGGTTGAACCGGAGGTCTTATTTCGTGTACTACAGTTGTCCTCATTCTATTTTTCTTTCACCGCTTGCTTTTTGTTATGTTGCGGGGTATAAATTACGAGGAGACAGGATGAGGGAGCGACCGTTCCCCCCTTCCCCCACCCACCCTGCTCGCTCTCATCGGAGGTGGATCCCTTTCGTCCTGGAGCGAGTGACCTGTCTTGCTTTTTAATTTTCTCGACGAGCAAATTTTTCTTTCGAAACAACTACTTGCTTATTGTTATGTCATCCTTTTCCTAATTATATTAAATTAAGTGAATCAAACAGTAGAAAAACCGAGTGCTAGGTTAAGGTTCATATAAATAGTCTTGAGGAAGTGTAATTGATTGCAAAACACTTGTTTCACGTATTCTCAAGTATTGCTCACCAGATTGCCATAATGGATTAGTAGATAAAATATACAGAACCCAATGAAGACTAGTGTGTTTATCACACGATCATTGAGTTGACACAAGAGTTATGGAGATACTCAATAAACTATAATGGCAGACTCTGTAACAGAAATGTTGTGGGCCTCAGAGAGGTTTACTACTGAAATTCCGGGAGAGAACATTCTGGGAACAGTGGTAACACAAAACTTCCTACCAAATACATCTCACAAAGTGCCCATAACGGAAAAATCTGAGAAAGTAGAGCTAATGTGGAGAGTTACTGACAATCGTTCTTCCCGTGCACCATTCTGGAAAGGGAAAGGGAAAGGGGAATACATAGTGGTAACCCTCTGCTACACATGATAAGGTGGTCCACTGAGTATAGGGGTGGATATAGGCATAAAATGATATAATTGAAATTTCTTCAGAAATGCTTAATCTGCAATGTATTTAAAGTCATGGCAAACAATATTTTATGTTGTTACATTTCACTGAATTCATTGCTATTTTTTCAAATTGAGAAGTGATCAGAACATTAGAATAATTTAATTATTAATTATGAACGAGGTAACAAGCATACATGGAATTTGTTTCAATCTCCGTCAAAATGCTGTCCATGGCTAGCAACACAATTATCCCAATGTTGAATCCATGACTGGAAGCTGCTTCTGGAAGGATGTTCGACTGCTCTCTTGTTCCCCTGTCAATGTCAGGAATGGTGTCAAATTTTTTTTTCTTTAAGCATGGTTTTAATTTTTGGAAAGAGCCAGAAGTCACATGGTGCTAAATCTGATGAGTAAGGCAGATGTGGACAGGCAGGAGTACTTTTTCCAGCCAAAAAGTCATGAATGAAAGTGAGCTGTGGCATGGCATGTTGTCAAGATGGAGAAGGAAGCTATTGGGCCATTTTTCTGGTCTGTTTTTCATATATGCTTTCACATACATCACAGTACACCCCCGTAAAATTCGGTATTTACAGTTGTTCCCCTTGGAACAAACTCTGATCACACTATGCCCTCAATATCAGAAAAAACATTTAGCATGACTTTGATATTCGATTTTGCCTTTTTAGGCCGAGGAAATTCACTGGGTTTCCTCTGGGAACTCCATCCACAGATACACAATTTTCCTTCTGTCCATCACTTGTAGGTCTGGGAACAAATTTTGCACTCATCTCACTTTCAGATTATTGGCTAAAATGCTTTGCATGGACCCGAATGAGATCCTAAGTTCTTCAGTAAACTCTTCAATAGTTATTTGCCTGTTTGAACGAACTATTTTGCCATTTTCTGCATGTTTTGTTCTGTTTTTGACATTAATGGATGTCCTGAATGTTGCTCATATCATACAGACTCATTTCCACTTTTAAATCGCTCATACCAGTTGTAAACAGTCTTCAGAGTTACAGAATTTTTGTCATACACCAATTTCAATGTTTCATGAGCTTCTTTGGCACTGTTTTGCAACTTGGAACAGAACTTAATGTTCACACATTGTTCAAAACCCATGATGCACGACAGGCATAACCTCATGCTAGAATCTCTGGACACTGACTGACAAGTCAAAATGTGTTCCAACTTGATGCTGCCTGTCTCAGTATATCAGGCTATCAGACAAATTAATCAAATGATTGTAGTGCCAGTAGTTGCTGCTAAAAGGTTCATTCACCGTAGTTTTTGACCACACACCTCATATTCCTGTTCAGTATAGTGAATCTAATTCCAATGAAATATATAGCCATGTGACAGGATAAGCTGTAGTCTTCCACCAGATTTGTTCCCCTGTGGTTGCTGTTCCCACATCCACCGGGCAAAATTCTCTGACAGTAGTGTTCGGAAGTTGTAGAAATGAGTATCACACTTGGAGACGTGTACAGATAGCTGCTCGTGGAAAGCAGGACATCCAGGATGTGGCAGATTTTCGTTTACCATAACATATTCTTACTTTTACTACTGGTAATTTACTCCAGTTGTAGCATTTGTTAATTTCTTTTTGTCTTCATGCCATGCTTCTGTTTCCAGTTTCATCTCTCATTTCATTCTGTTTATGACCTGCATCTTATTGTGTGTGCTCTGGAATTTGAAACTTGGCTGTGAAACGTGGCTGAGTATGTCACTGGACAGGCCAGACTACAGATTGGAGGTCTCAGGTTGGATCACTGTTTAGGCCTAAGGTTTTTTTTGTCTATCTCTTTATTGCCTCCTTTATCTCTTAACATCGTTTGTTAGTTTGGAAGTTTCATATTGCAGGACAGTTCAGAGTCCTCATTAAACTAGAGCTGCTCCTGTAACAGGCTGGGTAACTTCAGAGGCCAAGGAAAGGCAGCAGAACACCACATCTCTGATAGGACCGTGCCTAATAATGCATTGTGGTGTTTGATCTAACCTTTGAACTAATATAATGACAGCATTGCAACTGAAGAGCAGCTACTTGTGCTAATTAATAAAATGAAGCTAACTGATTAAAAGGACCTTATACCTCTTTCACTGGGCAGTGCTCTGCAAATTGATTCAGATGTATTGGTAGATATCTGTCTGGAGTTTACACTTACTTAAGGGGTATTGTATAACTGGAATTAAGAAAAATCCTGTTGGTTTTGTAGCTAAGAAAAATCCTGTTGAGCTATTCCAAAATTACGGCTGCCAAGTGATTCTGTACGAACCCCAAGGCAGTAGTGTAGTGTAGTGTAGTGTAGTGTAGTGTAGTGTGGGGTGGTGTGACATTTTGATGACGACTCCTGGACAGTGTGCCCCCCTCTAGACCTTTCCACGCATTATGGTCTTAAGGTTCCCAAAGCCATGTTACTCTTGCACTTTTTTAAAATCTCATATACCCATCATATATTAGATCTTTAATGAATGGCATCATCAAATTACCTAAAGCTGTTATAATGAATATTTGTTTAGGCCTACAGACAACTAAGTTTTGATTAAGCAACCATCTTTGTCACAGGCTAACACTACATCAGGTTTAAGGAAGATCCTTGTGTGTGAAATACTTAATTGTTTTATACCTCAGTCAAACTAACAAAGTGATTGACAGTTGAGCCCAGGAGTGGGTGACATTTCTAGTTTACATTTGTTGGCACTCGGTGTGACTGCAGCAGCAGCAGATGTGGATTTCTGTTCTGGATATGCAACATTCAGTGTCCATTAACACGTAGTATTCGATTTGGGAAGCAGAATGTTAACAATTTTAGCACTTTCCTGCACCCTTTCACAGATAGATTAGGGCATTCTATCACATAAAATGAACATGCTGCGCAGACAAACTGTGCAGACAATGAAAATGAATCACAATTGTTACATTTCCAAGTGCAAATGTTGCCTGCAACAAACTATGGCAACTGGCACGCAAGGAAACAGAGTGCTATGACAAAAGTTAACAGAATAGAAGGCATGACAGATCATTTGCAGATTAACTGTTGCCGTGGTAGCTGACCTGTAAACAAGTAACTGTCAGTCACTTTGTTATTCTGATCTGGGTATAGTTGTAGAATTTGTCACATACACGTGTGTCAGTTATGTTGTGCATTTTCTATCAATCGGTGAGTGCAATCATCTACAATCTACAACAGTGTTAGGGATACTGTGAGACCAAAGTTGTCATAAACTAAAAGGTCAATGTGTAATGCTGCATAGCAGAAAGGAAACCCAGGTAATAGAGTGCTGTATGATGAGAAAGTAGCCATCCATCATAAGTGGAAAGTTCATAGATCTGTCATCCACCTAGTGGCTCTTTACATCTCAGAATGTTATGCAGTGGCAATGAAACAAGAGCAAGAACCGGGCAACGCAAAAATGAAAACATTATGCTGGCCCGTGTGTGTCACAAGGCTGGTCCACATGAAACGTACGTGGAAGGGAGTGGATGGGAGTGACAGCAGTCACCAACAAATTGAGACACACTTGCCTTAAGTGGTACGGGCACATCACTGTATGTGACAACTCCATGGCAAAAGCCACTTTACATTATAACCTGGGAGGACGTTGACCCTGTGGTTGTCCCGAGAACTGATGTTCAGACAGAGCCGAGTGAGGGGTTTATTGAGCATGCACTCAACATTAAGTTGTGTTGGAAAACGACCAAGTATACGGACTCTGCATCAATAAGCGACATGTGCTAGGAAAGAAGGCGTGCCTCCTGGCCTTTAGTGGGCCCCAGTCGGGCAGTAAGTCTCTCTTACTTTGAAACTCCACAGTGGCCTTCTTGCATACTTTGACTAGCAGCTCTCTTTCGTGTGGCATCAAGAATGAATCTTTCACTCAATCTCAGACTGAATGTTCTTGCAAATGTCACAACAAGTGAACTAATCTCTGCAAGCCATATTTTTGTGTGTGGCAGTAGGTATTTCTGGTATTACTATATCCTGTCCTGTTTGTGAGTGGTGCACAGAATGATTGACTGTCAGCAAGTCTGAATTCCTGAATTTCCTCTTCGAGAGTATTTTGTGAATTGTATGACATGTGACTATTTTTAAAAAATCATCTAAGGATTTTAACTATAAACCATTCCATAATGCTCAATGCCGCACTTGTAGAGTCTTGCCGCTGGAATTAGGCACACACCTGTCAGACTGCTAAAAGGACCTGTGAGTAAATACACCACTCTTCTTTGGATCTTTTCTATTAATTTTATACCCACACAGACAGAAGTGCTCAAAGAATTGATCAAATGAGGGTTTTGTAAGCTACAAATATTATGGATGATTTTTATTTTATTTTTTCGTTACAACTATTAGAATATCTTGGCATAGTATCTGATTTTCCAACAGTTGGGGTTATGTGGTTATTCCAAATTCTCACTCCACTAAGTTATTGTCATGTATTTTACCATTGTTTTTGCTTCCAGAGATGTACTGTATGGCCAGTACGATTAAACAAGCCTGGATGCTTATGCCTATTAATGTACAATATGTTACATGTGGAGTGCAGTAGTTATGCAGAGATGAAGAGGCTTGCTGCATCAAACCAGTCTTCGGACTGAAAACCACAACATTTGTTTACGTTGAGGGTCAGCTGCAAGTTCCTGAACCAATCAATTGTCTGCAGGTCTCCCTGGATTTCATTACTATTTTGTGGCATTGTGCCTTTCCTATTTAATACAAGAGCTTCATCTCCAAACTGCCCCATGAATCTCCTGACACTTTTTACCAAATTGTGAACAATAATGCCCCTGTAATTCAGTGCGGTAATCCTGAAATTACATATACAACCCCTGATTTCATCCTGTAGAGATTGACACATTACTCTGTCTGCTAGGAAGTTGTGAAAGCAGTCACAAAGCTAGACAGGTCTGCAAAACTCAGACTTGACTCCAGGCTGTCACCTTTCACAGAAAAGTTCTTCTTGACTGAACTACCATAGTGTGACTTGTCGCGTGATCCTCACTTTGTAGCAGAACCATCCCATAACTTTGTTTTGGATCTTGGCTGTAGAGGGAAGGTGTGAGTTGGGCCACAGGGTGTGCCTGGATAGATCAGTCATAAGCATTGCTCATGAAATGGAGGGGTCTTGTGTTTGAAACCTGGTGTCTAAAAAAGGTAAAGCTGTCATTGGCTGGAAGACTGGTTTACACACCACAGTGCCTTACACTTGGCTTCGTCCTGTTGAAAGTGTCCAACCACGAGTCAAGGGTTTTTTTTTTTGGGGGGGGGGGGGGTGGAATGTCTGTTTTCTTACTTTTTCCTTCCACCATTTCTCCTAAATGAAGTTTGCATACACACTCACTTCAACCACACTTGCCTAGAATTTAATAATAACAGTAATAGTAACATATGGGATAGCTCATAAAAAATTGCCAATATTCAGTGATGGGACGGAATGATAATATGAAGCAAAAAACTTCATATAGACACATTTCCTATTCTGAATGGTCTCCGGAATAGAGTAAATTTAATGCAATTTGTTATTTATTTACTGTATTATTCAGTTTACCGACATTGTCTACAGTGTACGACAGGAATGTCGGTTAAGTTAAGACAAAGAATTTGATATAGAATACTTGTGGTCTATCAAATCGGGAAACTACCTCAAATTTGTCTACAAAACAACTTAACTCATAGCACATGCACTGTAGTGTTTCAAAAATTTGGAATTATTCAAGAAAAACATACAAAATGATATTAAGTGTGTTCTATCTCGGAAACCATTCGGGACAAGGCATATGTCAAATTATTACCTGTGTCATACCTCTGAATATTGACTATCCATCCTTTGACACACTGTTTGTAATATGTGACTGTGTAGTCCTTCGCAGCCTGATTATTCCTTGATAGTCTTCTTGGATTTTCTGCCAGATCTTGAACTCAATAAAAATTGATATTTTGGCTAGCCACTTGTCTGCCATCTTAAGGAGAGAAGTTGCTGCTGCCAAAAATATATCACACTCTTGGGCTAACTGCACCAAAGAATATTGTGTTTTGATATGAGATAGTGGAAGGTCCTATGTCAGCCATAGAGAAAAACCTTTGTCGTTATTAATGAAATAGACTGCCAGTCTAATTTCACTGACCTTCTTGTAAGCACTGCTACGAAAATTGAATGTAACGGCAATTATAAGGGTCTCGTCAAATTTCATTCCTAGTCACTCATTTGAACAACAATCCACTATCACCAGCTTGGAGGGTAAGGCACTGAGGACTTCATCTTTGCAACCGACATGCTTCTGGAGATATATTGACAGTACCTTTATTGTCTGACCCAATGTAATTAATTATATTTTATTAATTATATTTTGGACAATTAATTAATTATATTTTGGGCTACTTAAACTGTCTTTATTCCAGCATTAAATTTACCATGGAGGTTGAAAGTGATGGGAAGCTTTCATTTTTGGATATAAAGGTTTACAAAAAAGACATGATGCTACTCTGGGACATTGAATTCACCAAAAACTGACACATACTGATTGACACCTGCATGCAAAGAGTTGTTACCTGCCATACTGATGCAGTGGTGTCCTTAGTTCTCGGTAAGCAGAGAGTATGCAGTCTTGAACATGTATTATCTAACACAGGAACCTGCACATTCGGCCTCTGTGTTTAAGGAAAATGGATACTTGGAGAAGCAAATTCATAGGGGTATGGAGGTTGGACCGTCCCTGGAGGGACATGAAGAAGACCTAGGTTTGTGCCCTTAATTCCTTATGCTGGGGGCATATCCTTTAAGATTGGAAGAATTTTAAGGAGATTTGACACCAAGAGTGTGTGCCATCCTCCTACCAGGATTAGGGCACTACTTGGCTCTTGTCAAGGATGATTTGGGACTTAGGAAGCATGGCATAAATAAAATTCTGCACAGTTCAGGCAGATGCATAAAACATGGCTGTCGCGTGAGGCTATGACAGTATGAAAAATCGGTGCTAGTGGAACACTGTTTAAAGGATGTACAAGGGATAAGGTTTGAAGACCCCGATAGCTGCAGTGTCCGGTTTTTGCAATGGTGTTTATAAGGAAGCAACCGAAACTAGATTGGCATACAGTTTGATTAATGTAGTCAATGGTTTTCCTCTTAGAAGGACAAGGTAGCCTGTTCTGTTTACATAAGGACACAATGTTCTTTGGTATAGCCAGTCAAAGTGTTTGCAGAAAATCTTAGGGTCTGATTTATTGTTGGAAGTGGCAGTCTACTAGAGGCGGTGGCACAAACCTTGTCTTAGTGGCAGCACATGCACTGTTTATGGCACGGGAGCCTATACAGGATGATTGTTTCCAGCTTCAGTGTCATTCTCCAGCAGGACTAAGTAGTGGCAATATCCTTCCAGAAGATGACAGACAGGGGATTGCTGAAATATCGAGTCGTGTTGAATTAAGCATCAGGCAGTAAACCTGGCGAGACTACCAACATAAGTAACATGTTATAACAACTTGCTTACGTTAATAATTAGTACATCATTTTAGTGTAAAGTACAAAAAATATTTTCACGATTATCCATATTTTACTTAGCACTATGATTGTGAAATTAGGTCTGCAGATTGTCTATGCGAACACAAAAATTAGGGGAAAGTTGTTTCTTTGAATTGTTGTTTCCACCTCCAGTCACGAAAGTCAGTGTTTGTGGTTTTTTCGTTTAGTGAAGGGCCTTTTTCTTTCTATCTTGCCTTACTTAACTTGCCATGGCTTACTGATTCTACCTGTGGACTTTGTAATCTTGTCTGAATTGTTGTTGACAAGAGGTATGGCCAGTGTGTGAAAGGGTGCCTTTTTCAGATTGAAATGCTCTCTGCTGCTGCTCAGTTCACAAGCCCATCTGTTTGGACAGGCACTCATGCAACCAACTCAAAAGTATCCTGTTTGTTTTCTATAAATTCCTGCCATTTTTTGCTGTTATAAGTATAAATATAAAAACGTATGTTAAATGTTATTGTGTATAGGGGCAGGAGCTAGTCATGACACCATGATCCACCCTCCTCTCCTCCTCCCCCTGCCATTCCCTCTTGGATTCCCAACCAGTGGTGGTATGCCTTCCTGTAACCTCTACACTGACTTACCAGCCAGTTATATGAGGACCTATAGTGGAACACGGACTCTGAACCACAGTGCAGCTCGGCATGATTCACACATGAACAACATTGCCAGTAGTGAAAGAAGTAAGATGAAAGATAAAGTTCATGTGAATGACTGTGAATCAAACCCCAGACCTTTGGATCCTGGCAGCTTACCCCTGAAGCACTGAGTGACACTGTCCCCTACTAGATTTGGATCTCTCAGAAAGTTGCAGGAGGTTGTCCATGGGATTTAGTGAGTAGGAGAGAGCTAGAGCAGCGAGCCAGACAATGGGGTGTCTGACTCGAGGCTAGAGTTTTTCCAGCATGTGGTTTTTAAAATATCAGGAAGCCTCATTAGGGCTTACAATCCTATACAGAGTTAAGTATTCCTTTTTAACATCTTAAAATCATCTGTGAAAATATATGTAGATTAAAAAATCTACTCACTGAGTAGCACCAGGACAAAACACACAAAAGATGTTGAAATGCGTGAGCTTACGAGGCAGTGGCTCTTCCTCCTGGCAGGAGGATTGAAGGGAAAGGAACAGGGTTGAAGAAAGCCTTACCAGCCCTTTTCCTTCACACCTCTTTGTTTCTTTTCAATCTTTCTGCCAGGAGGAGGAGCCACTGGCTCATAAGCTCAAGCATTTCAATATCTTTTGTGTGTTTTGGCGTACTGCCACTCATTGAGTAGATTTTTTTTAAAATCTCTACCTGTTGTAGTGAAATTAAGTGATTGTATAGCATTATTGGCTGGTAGAACTCATCCTTGCACATTTGTGGCGGTGGCGGCGGCAGTGATAACACAACACTCAGTCCCTGAGGGGAGAAAATCTCCAGCCCTGCTGGAAATGAAACCCGGGCCACCTGCTTGGCAGGTGAATCATCATCATCATCTCTCTAATAGCCACCAAGTTGTGGGTATAGCTAAGCTGCTTCCAACTTTCTTGTCCTTTCTCAGCAGTTGTTCGTTTATCTGATGCCAACTGGCCCTCCGAAGTGTGAGATCCATGAGGCTGTCTGTAGGCTACAACAGAGCAATTTCATTTCTGTAGCCTAAGGCCAGCTCATATACATCCCATTAATTGCCACTGCTTGTGGTCCATATGTCAATATAAGTATGAGGTACAGATTTTACAGTGTAATCGTACATATGTTTATAGAAATACTCCAGTCCAGAGTACCTGGTATACTGTGCAGTAGACTTCTGAAGCTTTTTGTGTTCTGTTTCCAGTCTCTTGATGTATGTTGGTTGCAGCAGACAATTATACTGTCAACAACAGTATAAAATCACATGCAATCTTAGGTGTCTTTTTTAAAATTTTATTCATCCTCTAGACTGCAGGTCTAAAGGTCTGTGGTTCAGTCTCCAGTTCATCCCAGGACTTTTTTGTCACCTAGCACCTGTTCACCTCTGATAGTGAGTTATTGTTGGTAAGATGCCCCATTACTCCACGTCTTCGGAGTTGGTAGTCTGTTGGTCCACCTATAATTGGCTAGACAAGTCATTTCAAAGGTCAGGGGAAGGCATCTCCCAACAGGACTGTGCCAAGTACAGTAAAGTAAGTTACAGTGCAAGAATACTGTGAGGAACAACTGTACAGAACTAGAGGTGTGTGTCACAAAGCCTTACAATTGTTAGATTTCAAAATCTGGGTGTTATCTCTCAAATTTCTCCATTCTGTCAGAAGTATATTGAGAATGGAACCTGCAGAGTTGTGCACACCTTCCTTAAAATGCTTAGAGAAGTTTGCCCGAGTGCAAAATGTTTTCTGTTTAGTGTTTGCTGAGTGAATGTTAGAGTTCCTTTCGAATGAGCCTGTACTCTTAACCATAAGCCCATAAAGGGATTGTGTGTACAGTCCTGGATGTATTCCAATCTCTGTCTCTACAGCTTTTGCACTTTACACCTCCATCTAGTACCATGGAAGTCATTTCATGATGTCTTAACACATGTCTTACCATCCTGTCCCTTCTTCTTCACAGTGTTTTCAACATATTCGTTTCCTTTCTGATTCTGTGGAGAATCTCCACATTTTGTATCGTACCAGTCCACCTAATTCTCAACATTCTTTTGTAGCACCACATTTCAGATGCTTCAGTTCTCTTCTAATCCAGTTTTCCCACAGTCCATCTCACTGCCATACAATACTGTGCTCCAGACATACATTCTCAGAAATTTATTCCTTGAATTAAGGCCTGTGTTTGATATTAGTCGACTTCTCTTAGCCAGGAATGCTTTATTTGCTGGGACAAGTTTGCTTTTTATGTCCTCCTTGCTCTGTCCATCAAGGATTATTTTCAGCCTAGGTAGTACAATTCCTTAACTTCATTTACTTTGTGGTCACCAATTCTTATGTCAGGTCTCTCGTTGTTTTCATTTCTGCTACTATTCATTTCTTTCATCTTTATTAGATTTACTATTAATCCATATTTTGTACTCATCAGACTGTTCAGTCCATTCAATTCTTCTACACTCTCACTGAGTATAGCAATGTCATCAGCTAATCTTAACATTGATATCCTTTCACTCAGAATTTTAATCCCACTCTTGAACCTTTCTTTAATTTCCGTCATTCTTCTGAACAGGAAGGGTGAAAGACTACGTCCCTGTCTTACACCGTTTTTAAACCGCGCACTTGGTTCTTGGTCCTTTTGTAGGTTCTTTAAGTAGGCCACATCATCATCATCAGTTATCTGCTATATTAGCAGGTCCTTTGCCTTTGCCTTAGACACCGACTGGAAGTGCACCACAGAAATTAAAACAAGGATAGCAATGGCAAAAGAGGCGTTTTATAAGAAAGGGAGAATCTTCTGCAGCGGTCTGGACAGAGAACTCGGAAAGAGACTCATAAAATGTATTGTATGGAGTGTTCTTCTATATGGCGCTGAAACATGGACTATGAGGAAAAAAGACAGAGAAAGGCTGGAGGCTTTTGAGATCTGGACGTGGCGGAAGATGGAAAGAATAAGTTGGATGGACAGGGTAAAAAATGAAGAGGTACTGAGAAGAGTGGGAGAGAAAAGACAGTTACTAGATGTAATAAAGAGAAGAAAAAGAAATTGGATTGGGCATATATTAAGAAAGAATGACGGACTGATAAAAACAGTTTTAGAAGGTTATGTAGAAGGGAAAAGGAAGCGAGGAAGGAAGTAGGTCACACATATAAATAAATATTCACACCATCCCCAAGCGGCAAAGAGATCATAGGAAGGTATGATTATATATACACTGACAGACAATGGAAGAATAAAACTATAGGTTTTTTATGTATCTCATATGGGTTTTTCACCAATCTCGATGTCTGTCAGCCTTTTTAGCTGGTGCGAGGACATATGTAATTAAATTTTCTTCGTACTGTGTTAAGTAAAAGTTGTAATATGTGGAAGTTGCAAGTTTTCATTTTACTACCGAGCTGCATCCTCGTTTCCTTCTCCTGATGCAGCGAGGCTTTTCATTTTTATATGGAGCTCTTCTGAGATGAAGTCAACATGAAGAAAGAATAGCCACCACAGCCGTACTGGCATTGTTGTACATTATTGGGGAGAAAAGATAAATTACCAAGCTGTTCACCAAAACTAAAAGAGATTAACATTTATCCAATGTTTTAGGACTGCCACAAAGTTCTCAACACACATGCATCTATGCCTGCACACGTTTCTGAACAGACAATTTTTGATGTTGCTTAACAATAATTACTGCAGATCTGGCCAGTTCACATTATCTCTCTCCCCAACCACTACATCTTCCACTTTCATCGGTCCCTCTTGCTTTTTGTACATATTGTATATTACCCATCTTTCTGTATAGTTTACCCATATTTACAGAGATGCCAGTCATAATTCTGAACAGTAGCCAGCACAAAGTATGCAAATTGATAAGGCAGATTGTTCTGACTGCCTATTTTGGGCCGAGAATACTCTTTGTGACTGCATAGAGTTCCACCGAAATATGTACAATATAACAGATTGGAAGTATCAGAAGTAAACAAGCTTTTGCTTTTCAGCAACAGATACAGTAGGATTATCCTTATATCAGTTTCTACCAAGATCTTGAATTGTTCTTCCAAAAGAGTCCAGTCACTTGGTGACCATACCGGTACCGAAGTAGAAGATGACAGAGAAGAAATTGAAATTCAGAATTCCATTCTGTCAAATTGTTTCACTGAGCATGATTGTACTGCTCTTCTTAGTGTCGCTCATTGCATGAATAACAAAATGACAATTATCAAACTAAATGATTCCGGAATAGAAAATATCTTAAAATCACTTAACAGAAGAAAGGCAGATGAACCTAAAGGGATATCTATACAGTTCTACATAGAGAATATGAAAGATCTTGCTCCTCTCCATTAGCAGTCTGTAGTGAGTTGCTGGAGAGACAGTGTTCATAGTGATGGGAAAAAGTGTCGTTCATTCTTGTCTTGAGAAATGGTCTGTGAGCAGATGTTCATCATTATAGGCTTGTATCACTAATCGGAATCTGTTGTAGAATTGTGGAACACATTTTATGCTCATGTATTATGGCCTTTCTTGTCTCTTTCTGTGATAATCATTGTGGATTCTGCAAACAACAATCGTGTGAAACTCATATTGCTTTGTTTGTACACAAGAATCCAAAAGCAGTAGGTATAGGCACCCAGGTTGATGCCATATTCCTTGAATTCTGGAAGGTGTCTGATACAGTTCCACACTGTCACCTAATGAACAAAACTTGTGCATACAGAATATTATACAAACTTAGTGTCATCCTTTATGGAGAGAAATCTTCATAAGTAAAAGCAACTTTGTAGTTTTATAAAACATTACTGTTAACAATAAGTATTTGTGTATAATACAGAGAAGATTCCACGGGAATGGAAATGTGTTTTGATTCAGCCACTCCACAAAAAGAATGACAGGACAGACCTTAATAACTACAGAGATATCTCATTATTACTGGTCACCTGCGAAATTCTCTCCAAGGCATTAATCAACAAACTAGAATCACAATCTACTATAAAGATAGTATGAGTATCAAGCAGGCTTCAGAAAAGGAAGATTCTGTAGTGAATAGATTTGGAACCTGCAAATGCTCCTAAAGGTCAGACAGACAAATAACACTGTATTCATGTATGTTTCTTCAATATCTCTGTAACACTTCGCTGGGTCAAATAAATCTTTGACCATTTGTGCTGCCCTTGGCTGTATATATTCAGTATCTCTAGTTAATCGTGCGTGTCCCACATACTTGGGCAATAGTCTAGGATGGGTCACACAAGTGATTTGTAAGCAATCTACTTTGTAGACAGACCGCAGTCGCCCAGTATTTTACCTATGTACCAAAGTCTGCCACCTACTTTACCTATGACTGAGGTTGTGTGGTAACTCTTTTTCATATCCCTACAAACATAGGTATTTGCACCAGTTGGCTGATTCCAGTACTGAATTGTTGATATTGCAGTCATAGGATACTATTGTTTTTTTGTTTTGTGGAGACAGAATTTTACATTTATGAACATTTGCAACAAGTTGCTGATCTTTGCACGTGATGGCTATTCAGAGGTGAAAAAAAAATCCCTGTGGATTCTGGGTATGGAGAGGAAGGTGGTGTCATAAGATGCTCATGACAGATCATACAGTATTAACAGTGGGTGGGGAGGATTGGGGGGGGGGGGGGGAGATAACACACTACAAAGACTTTACTTTCCTCTCAGTTGAGATATACTAACCATGAACAGTAGTATAACCACAGTTTTTAAACATAGATAATTCGTATAGAATAATATTCATATAATTAAACCACTTTGAAATATAAAGTATTTTAAAATTTGTGATTTATAAAACTCAATAAAATTAAATTCTAGTGCTAAGTTAAAAACAGAATTCCGTGAGATTTTATGAAATTCCTGAAATTTTCTGAGAATTCTCCAATTTTTACAGGTAAAATGTACCCATGAGAATTCCAGGTTTTCAGAAGAATCACCACACTCTTGGATTATTCTGAAAACTTATCAAGATCTGGCTGAATATTTATGCAGATTTTTAAGGATAACATACAGTATGACTAGCAAAGGTCCATAAACACCTTGCATTAAGATGCGCATCGTCGTCTTCTCCAGTCCGAAGACTGATTTAACGTAGCTCTCCATACTACTCTACTCTATGCAAGCCTTTTCATTTGCGAATAACTACCCTTCTGAATCTGCTTTCCGTATTCATCTCTTTGCCTCCCTCTACAGTTTTTACCCCCTTTCCCACACTTCCTTCCAATAATAAATTAGTGATCTCTTGATGTTTCTGAATGTGTCTTACAACCGATTCCTTATTTTACTCAAGTTGTGCCTCAAATTTCATGCCTCCCAATTCTGGTCAGTGCATCCTCATTAGTGACATGATCTACCCATCTAATTTACACCAATCTTCTGTAGAACCACTTTTCGAAAGCTTCTGTCTCTTCTTGTCTAAACTGTTTTATCTTCCATGTTTCACTTACATACATAGCTACACTCTAGACAAATACTGTCAGAAAAGACTTCCCATCACTTAAATCTCTATTCGATGATAACAAATTTCTCTTCAAAAACAATTTTCTTGCTATTACCTGTGTACATTTTATATCCTCGCTACTTCAGCCATCATCAGTTTCTTGCTGCCCAAATAGTAAAACTCATCTACCACTTTTAGTTTCTCATTTCCTAATCGAATTTCCTCAGCATCACCTGATTTAATAGGGCTACATTCCATTATCCTTGTTTGGCTTTTGTTGAAGTTCATCTTATATCCTCCTTTCAAGACACAGTCCACTCCATTCAACTGCTCATCCAAGTCCTCTGATGTGTCTGCCAGAATTAAAGTGTCATTGACAAACCTAAAAGTTTTTATTTCTTACCATAAACTATAATTCCCACTCCAAATTTTTCTTTTGTTTCCTTTACTGTTTACTAAATGTACAAATTGAATAACATTTAAAATAGGCTACAACCCCGTCCATAGAAATACTAAAACTCACAAATGTCACAGCTCATTATGTGAAAGTGTTGCAAGCATAAAGATTTTGCTGTATTATTTTCAGTCCAAAAATCCCTGCCTGCTTGACAGGAGAAACTAAAACAAAACTCCGCTGGAGCAGGCCATGAAGGCCCAATGGTACCAACCGGCCGCTGTGTCATCCTTGGGCCACAGGTGTCACTGGATGCAAATATGGAGGGACATATGGTCAGAACATTGCTCGCCTGACCGTATGTCAGTTTATGTGACAGGAGCCGCTCCTTCTCAGTCGAGTAGCTCCTCAGTTTCTCTCATGGCTGAGTGCATCCCGCTTGCCAACAGTGCCCGGCGGACCGAGTGGTCACCTATCCAAGTGCTAGCCCAGCTCGATAGCGCTTAACTTCGGTGATCTGGCAGGAACCGGTAGTACCAATGTGGCAAGGCCATTGGCTGACGGGGGAAACTGGGGGTGTTAAAATGTCAGGAATTTTATTGTTATGATACGGCCACAAGGAACATGATCGCACTGAGATAAACAGTTGAAATCTTCTGTTTAAGATTACTCTACTCTTTCATCACAACAAAACTTCAGCACAAAATATGGCAATTTTAATATGGGTGCTTACTTTCAAATTTAGTAGGAATTAGTGGGCAATACAGGGGGTGACTACTTTCAGGAAAGAATGGAAAATGTAATGTAAATTATTTTGCAAATATGGTAGTGGATAACATTAGCTCATGCCTTGCAGAAAACTAAATGACACTTCACTGCCACAAAACTTAGTGCATACTCTTCGTGATACAGAATATTTGTAGAATTGACATAATGCACACCACCTCTCCTATAGCTATAGCTGGACGAGCATCTGCGTGATACTTTTGTGTTTACTAAACCAGCCTGTGATGAAATGTGTTGCTCTTCTTCATCTCTTCTCTATTTCTGTTCATTCTATGTTGGATGCATTGTTTGATCCTCTTTATTTATGTATATTTCCCAAGATATTTGAGTTTTTCCACTCTCTTAACATTTCTGTATTTTGCGTGCATGGCTTGTGTGGTATTGTTCTTTCTTCCCCTGTATCGTGTTTCTCATATATCTTTAGACCTGTTGTGGCAGAGACTTAGTGTAAGTATTCCAGAGCTTCTTGTGCTTCTTGCTATGGTTGCCAAATATTGTCAAGTCATCTGCAAATGCCAGGCGTTTATGATTGTCTTGTTCGCACGTCTTCCTAAGTGAATCCCTTTTACTTTTTCTTCCCATTGTTTGATAATTTTGTTCAGTTTTGTTAAAGACTATGGTATGAACAATTGATACATCCCCTGCATATTGCTCCTGTAGGGATCCTGAGGATAAGATTAGATTAATTACAGCACATACAGAGACTTCAATCAGTCACTGACTGCGTGATTCACATGTGAATGGACTGGGAGGGAGCCTAATAACTGGTACAGTGGGAAGTACCCTCAGCCATAAACTTTACAATTGTTTGAAGAGTATAGATATAGGTGATCAATGTGTATAGGGTCCCTACCGCCTTCCCGTTTTCACTGATGAAAATAGTACATCACAGTTTTTTTTTTTTTTTTTTTTTTTCTGTCTTAAGTATACTGCAACTTCAGAGTTTTGCTTATTCGCATGGAACCATCAGTTG
Source organism: Schistocerca nitens (assembly GCF_023898315.1). Taxonomy (NCBI): domain Eukaryota; kingdom Metazoa; phylum Arthropoda; class Insecta; order Orthoptera; family Acrididae; genus Schistocerca; species Schistocerca nitens. Next base: position 33,045,586 of record NC_064625.1, read on the forward strand.
TGGTTCTGGGAAGATAGCACACGTTACTAGGTGGTTGTAATTTAAATGCAGCTACTCATGGAGGTCCAGTGTGGGTTGTAATTATCGCACGGCAGTGAAACTTGGTAGATATTCTAATGTGTTAATGTAGAATCGATTTATGCTGGAAAAAATTAGTTCCAATTTAGGCCACCAGGTGCAGAACTGGCACTGCACACTATTTGTGTAGCAGTACGACATCCTTCCAGTATGACCTGACGAGCCACAACAATACGGCTATCAAGAAGAGAAACCTTGCACTGTTAGTGAAATTGTTTTATGTGAGCAGCAGCACTTACGGTGCTGCATTGAGGGAGTATCACTGAAGTGTCTGAGAAGAGGTCCGATGTCATTAAGTGGTTTAAAGATGCTGCTAATAAAATTTGAAAATATAGGTGAGCTTGATGTGGTACCTGGAAGAGGAAGGCATCCTATCCTGGTGGAAGTTATCGACGAGATTGCTGTTGCTGTAACAGACCATGCTGCACGTGCCCTGGGTAATGTTAGTGATTGTGCAGTGTCATGAGAATTGTCCATCCCACAGTCAACAACGTGGAATTTTATAGTGGTACCTGTACAAGATCCAGATGATGCTGCAACTGAAACCTCATGTCCACAGCAACGTTCTGAGTTTGCTCTCCTGTTTCTGGCATGGATCAAAGTTGATGACATGACCAGGCACTATTCTGCAATGTGATTAGGCACATTTTACACCACAGTGTACAGTGAATACCTAGAATGTCTGAATTCGAGGTACTGTGAAACTACACATTGTGCACAAAGAGTTACTGCACTTGCCATATGTGACTATGGTGTGAAAATTCACAAACATCTTTATTCTTGGTCCTTTCTTCTTTGAAGAGAATACACAGGGAGGGCTTGTCAGGTGTTTCATGATGTCTCCATATTATTAAGACCTCCTTTTGCAGCATGTGATTCCTGCTCTGGAAGAGTGCAGCTGTGTGGAAACCACTGTTTTCATGCTTTACGGCACAACACCTCACATCACTTGTCCAGTAAAAGATCTGCTTAATGCAGCCCTCCTCAAACGTCTTATCTCCAATGGTTTCCCAGATGCATGAAACAGATAAACTCCAGAACTGCACTACTTGTATATCAGCTAAGGATTGAGTGTAGGCTGTGAAACACATTGTAATGTATTTGACAAATAAAAAATTATGGTTTTGTGCTCTCCGGTATTAATTTTGGGAACAACAGATTTCAGAATGAAAATATGCCCAGTTGGTGCAAATAAATAAAAGCTTGGAGTAGCTGAGCCTCTAAGGAACATCCTTGTCTAAAATGTTGAGCTGCTTACATTTTGACAGGAAATGCTTATTATATTTTCACTATTTGTTTTGGGGGATTATACAAGAGGGCTTCAAAAAGTAAGTTACACATATTGCCCCACGCTAAGAGCACTGGGAAACAATAGTGGACATTGTCAGAAGAGAATTCCCGTTCTGTGTTTCTTGCAGAGACAGTTCTGCTGTGGTGTGGATAACTGGTGCATCACAGTGAGCAAGTGAAATAGTGCGAAAACTGGAAACGTACTGCAAAGTTGAAGCAAGCAGGATGTATAATTATTTCGGGTTAAACTTGTAAATTACACACAGTTTCACTGTAAAATTGTGGCAGTATATGGACCAAATACAGTGCCATGTCCAACCATAGCCAAATGGCACCAACAATTGCACCGAGGCCACACTCGTGTGGGTGACACTGATCAGGAAGAAAGTAAGTTGTAAGTTGGCATCAACTACAGAGGCTGAAGCACAGGCAGTTGAAGATCATTTGAGGCAAAAAGATTTTCCAACATGATTGACGTTCACACAGTGGTTCACAAGTGACTCAGTGACCAAGGAGCGGATTTCTATCTCGTCAAAGGATAGAGTGATTGATAGAACATTCCAGTTGCTGTTTACAAGAGACTTGGCAACTGTTGAAAAATAGTGTCATGTACCTGTGCAACATTCAATAAAATTTCCTTGCCTTTTAGAGTCTCCTTCTCTTAGTACAGACCCAAGTTACAATAAAAAAGACACTTCGAATCCTACAGTTAACAACCCACTGCTCTGTTGTGATCAAACTGTATGTGGTGCCTTCTCTGATGACCTCATAGTTATAGGCGCACAGGCCTGTCTGTGACTCAACATCTCCGCTATATGGTGAGGAGCAATCTGCGCTTTTGATAATATTGTCATTAGTCCATCCTGGATTTTCCAGTGTTGAATATGATGATGATGATGATGATGATAATAATAATAATTGTCTGTAATGAAATTACAATGAAATGAATACCCCTAGCTGCTTACAGGTGTTGATATAAGTCAATGGGGACAGTTTAAAATGTGTGCCCCAACCGGGACTCGAACCCAGGATGTCCTGCTTACATGGAAGATGCTCTATCCATCTGAGCCACCAAGGACACAGAGGAATAGTGCGACTGAAGGGACTTATCTCTGGCATGCCTCCCATGAGACCCACATTCGCAACGTACTGTCCCGCACTATATTCATAGTGCCCCTGCCCATTATACTCATTACTCACGGCTTTACTTCATATTCCCATAAGAGTTCTGGCACTGATTTTGCATCCGCACAGAAGAAGATGGTCAAATGGCCAGTGGGCCTCTCCAAGCCAGTAAGGATAAGAATTTAAAATTTGGAGAGGGTGTTGATCTTATCCTGTAGGCATCATTTAAGAACGGATTTTTTGAAATTCCACCCTAAAGGAGTGCTTATGGGATCAAAGATTTTTTAAAATAAAGTGCAACTATTAATGCAGTTTTGAAGCAAGAACCACAGAAATTGGTATTTGGTTTCCTGGTCAGCAATAAAGAAATACATGTTTTAGCATTTTTGGAAATTTATTCCCTATGGGTATGAAATAGCAGGTGAGAGTAATTTTTTTTTTTTAAACAAATCATCATTAAGGAACTGCTAAGGCATTTTTAAAGCTGCATTGTAGATTTGTGTTTAAGACTTGTTCGTTAGAAATTTTAAAAATATGTGGTCAGTATTTTTGGAAAATTCAACCCTTGAGGGGTTGAAACAGGGAATGAAAGTTCTTATGAAAATCTTAAACATGACTGTGAAACAGCAACTGTGTAATTCAGAATAGATGAATAGATTGAAAAATCAGCCAACCAGTTGCAAAAATATGTGCTACTTGTTGCCTGATTTTTCAATCTGTTCATCTATTTTATGAAAATATTTCATAAGCTAAATCACTGAAAAATTTATGTTTGGCTTCTTGATTAGATGTAAAGAATTACATGTTTGTGTTTTTGGAAATCCTTCCACCTTGGGGGGGGGGGGGAGGGGGGTGAAATATAGGCTGACTGATTAAATGACTCGTCATTGCCCAGCCCAAATCACTAGGAACAGAAGTTTGAAATATGGAGAGGGTATTGGCCATACACTGCAGGCATCATTTAGTAAGGGATTGTTCGAAATTGCACTCCTAAGGGAATGAAGTAGGGGATAAAAGGTTTTCTGGAATTATGTCCCTATTAAGGCAATTTTGAAGCTGGAACTTGAAAAATTGGTATTTGGTTTCTTAGTCAGATATAAAAAAAATACTTGTATCAACATTTCTAGACATTTTACACTAAGGGGGTAAAATAGTGGATAAAAGTTTTTTTGAAAATAAATTGTTATTAAAGTACCACTAAATGTTTCTATGAAAATTGGTATTTGACTTCTAAAGAATTGTGTTGGAGATGAAAGTTTTTGTGCAAGTATCACCACAAGAACTAAAAAGGCAAGCTTAACAAAGATCTCAGATTCCAACTACCAGAATTGCTTTTTGGTAAGATGTACACAAGGAAAATACCATGTTCCTATGGTCTTAATTAGTATTAAAAGTTTAGACAATGTTGCAATGTGTGAACACAAAAATTTGATTAAAGAAAAACAACAAAAGACAAATCTCTGCAGACCGTACAGTCTACGCAAGTGAAGCAGTGGGTGCTAAGCTACGAAATATGTGTAAAATATGCCACTGTTGACTGCATTATTACTATTGAAAATATGTTCTTTGCACTTGTTAGTTTTTCATATCTCATCCTGATTTAGCACGGTTTATAAAAAGTACACTAATGGTCAGAAAAAAACAGAACCTGCAGCACTTCACTGTCCACCACCCCCACCATACTATCCCTTCCCCTCCCCACCCCAGCCTCCTCCTTAACCCCTCCCCCCCCCCCCAGTCGCCACTCCCATCATGCACTGGCGCTGTTGCTTGCAGTGTGGTTTCAGTTGTCTGAGACTGCACATGTGTGTGCAAGGTTGCATTTGCGTGAGTGTGTGTGTGTGTGTGTGTGTGTGTGTGTGTGTGTGTGTGTGTGTGTGTGTTGCTGACAAAGGCCTTAATTCCCGCAAGCTATAATTGTGAGAATCTTTTTGTTGTGCCTGTCGCGACTCAGCATCTCCGCTATATGGTGTGTAGCGACATTCCTTCTCTAATATTGGAACATCTTGAACGGCTAGAGATATTATGTTCATATTCACAGGACATGCACATAACTTTGTTCTGCAGAAATGATTAGCATTTGGGTCATCTTGGTTCGGCATGTGCTTAATGCCTAGTAGGCCCAGGGTCCGCCGTGGGTGCTGATAACTTATTCCATTCATGATGGCATCGACGTGTATAAGCCGCGAATGGCGTCTTGTAGTATAGCCATCCGTGCTGCATTCATCTGGTTCCAGAGTTCATTTGTGGTGGTCAGCACTGCAGGCACATTTTACCAGTAGGTGGTGTTGTACCTTGAAATCAGTGTTGACCTTGAACTTGCAGGCGGACATGGTTCAAATGCTAATCATTTCTGCAGAACATACTAATGTACATCTCCTGTGAATATTAACATCCTGTCTCTAGTCATTCAAGGCGTTCTTTTTTTTCTGAACACTAGTGTGTATTTGACGCGAGTAAACTGTGAAAGCAGCCTGTGACCACTCAAAGATATTATTTTCATTTATATTACTGTTTACCTATTAAATGAAACTAGCCACATAACATGGAGCTCTGTAATAAAATAAATTTTGTCTTTCAGTGTCCCATGCTATTCAAAAGATGCCTTATTGACATTAATCCGCCTTATGATTGAAGTATATTCCTTCGAAATGCATAGTGTAAAGTATAATAAACAAGTGATTACAGTAATTTGAAGTCTCAATTAATATTCGCGTTAGTCATGGTCAAAACTTGCATTTAAAGTAAGTTTTTTTTTAACTCGGTTGCTGCTTCATGGCGAGATTCATCTTCTGTGGCAGAATGTCTGCATACAGGATTATTTGGTTGGTTGGTTGATTTGGGGAAAGGGATCAGACAGCTTGGTCATCGGTCCCATCGGAGTAGGGAAAGATGGGGAAGGAAGTTGGTCCTGCGCTTTCAAAGGCACCATCCTGGCATTTGCCTGAAGTGATTTAGGGAAATCACGGAAAATCTAAATTAGTATGGCTGGATGCGGGTTTGAACCGTCGTCCTCCCGAATGTGAGTCCAATGTGTTAACCACATCTCACTCGATCTGGATGGAGGAGGAGGAGGAGGACTGTATGTTTGATGCCAGTGTAAGAGGTCGTTCCAACTTTTTCTTGCAGGCCGTGAACAGTGGCGGCCTCCCTCCCGGCTATCCGCCGCCTCCACCGCCGGGCTATACTGGGCCGCCTATGGCGCCACGAGGTCCGTTCCCGCCTCCGCTGGCAGCTGCGGCCGCGGTGCCGGCGACCGGCCACGGCGATGTGAGGCTGCCACCCCCGCCTTCTGTACCTCCGGCCATGCCGCCCGTATACGGGGGACAGCCCCCACTGTGGGCAGTGCCACCGGTTACGCCCTCCACGATGGCGTCAACTGTGGTACCACCGGTCAGCGTGCCGCCTGTCCTTCCCTCCTTGCCGGTGCCTGCAGTTCCCGGAAGTAAGTCAGTTGATAATTACTTATTAAAATTTTTTGTGTTTGAGGAGGTCACAGGCAGTCTGAAAATTCATGGTAACTATAAGGCAGTTAGCAGTGTTCATTGTAAAGCTGCATGACAGGTTGCAATGTATCATAAAGAAAACTCTGTTATTACATTATATTATTGTAGAAGGTAAAAACTTTTTCTTCTCCTTTCTTCAGATGTTAGGTGTTTGCGTGCTAACCCTTTGCTTCTGTTCATGTTATCTGAGGCTCTATTGTGAGGACTGCCATTAGGTAAGGTGTCGCCGACAGTGTTACGGGCACTGCGTGGCCTAAGCCACCTCTATCCTTCAGTTTCACTGTTCTGAAGAAGTTTTTCTCTATTGTTGCTGTCGTCGACTTCTTCACCAGAGCACCATTAACCGTCACTTTTTGGGTTTCTTTAGGGCCTTCTCAGTCACTGTAGCTGCCTCGGTGCAGGTGGAGTTCACTTTGTACATCACCCATAAAGGCAGTCCCTTACTTTGTACTACTGTCTGCCTCCCACAACTTGGATGAAGAAGTTTGACTAACAGGAGACAAAAACTACTTATTCTGCAACTAGCTGCTCCCAGTTACCCGTTTCTGTGGCTGAGCCTGCTTAAATGGGAAAGGAAGAAAAGAGAAAGCACAGGTTTCTAATATTTGTGGGAATTTGGTATTTGTCTCAATCTCCTCCTCTCCCATGTCTCTGTCCATCTCCTCTTTCCCCCTCTTTTCGTGCATCTCCTCTTCCCCCCTCTTTTTGTGTGTCTCCTCCCCCCTCACCCTGTCGACTACCTCCCCCCGCCCCCCAACCTCCACTCTCCCTCTCCTCCAGGCCTCAGGCCTGCCCCCTCCCCCCCCTTCTCTCTCTCTCTCTCTCTCTCTCTCTCTCTCTCTCTCTCTCTCTCTCTCTCTCTCTCTGCCCATCACCTCATCCCCCTTTCTCTGTCAATTTCCTCCCCCCGTCCTCTCTATCTCCTCCTGTCTCCTCTTCCACCCTCCATCTGACCTCGAGCCTTATTTAATGTTATTGAAAATTGTTCCTGTAGCAGTATTTTAATCATAAGCTGGTAAGCCATAAGTACAACTTTCCTTTTTGCTACCGAAATATATATCTCCAAACTTTTATTTCAGTAACATGTAAAAATTGGGGTTTTTGGTAACTATTTCCCCCTTATACAAGACCTGTGTAAAAAGTATCCAACCTTTAGCCAGAAAAAATATTTCGAATACCTGACGGGGTTGGGACCCTAATCCCCTTCAAAGTAGGCCCCTTGTGCTTGCACACACTTAGCCCACTGATTCTTCCACTGCTGGGAACACCTCTGGAAGTCTTCTTTTGGAATGGTGTCCATCTCCATCATCGTGTTCCACATTATCTCTTCTCTACTCTCAAAACGGGATCCTTTCAGTGGCGTCTTTGATTTTGGAAACAAACAGAAGTCACAAGGAGCCATGTATGGAGAGGAGGGAGGTTTGCAGATGGCTGTAATTCCATGTTTGGGCAAGAAATTTTGGATCGAGTGGGATGAATGTGCGGGGGCATTGTCGTGATGCAGTTGCCAGTTTTTCACTGTCCACATGTCTGGTCTTTTGCAGTGAACTGCGTCACGGAGTTGCTGGAGAACCTCTTGATAGTACTCCTTTGTCACTGTTTGTCCTTCTGGTACCTATTCATGATGCACAGTTCCACGGATCTCAAAGAAGACAGTCAGCAAAACCTTGATTTTGCTTCGCACCTGCCGAACTTTCTTCGGTCTTGGAGACTCGGGATCCTTCCATTGCAACGACTGTCTTTTTGTTTCTGGGTCGTACCAGTACACCCAAGACTCATCTCCAGTTATCACGGTGTTCAGAAACCCAGGATTAGTGTAGGTGGTGTCCAGAAGGTCTTGTGCAACGTCAAAACGGAGGTCTTTTTGTTCCGGCGACAAGAAGTTGGACACGAATTTTGCAGCCACTCGTTGCATGTTCAAATCATCATGCAAAATTACATGTGCAGAATCTTTATTCACTCCAACCTCTCGGGCAATCTCCCACATGGTCAAACAATGATCTGCCATCACCAAATTTTGCACCCGCTCAACAACAGCTACACTCCGAGCAGTTTGGGGCCTGCCAGAATGCTGGTCAAAATGGCTCTGAGCACTATGGGACTAAACATCTATGGTCATCAGTCAATGCTGGTCATTCTCCGCTGATGTACGGCCATTTTTGAATCGGTTGAACCTCTCCTTAATTTGTGTTACACCCATCGCATCTTCTCCAAACACCTGCTGAATTTTACGAGTTGTTTCACTTTGAGAATCACAAAGCTTTTGACAAAATTTAATGCAGTATCTTTGCTCAACACGTTCGGTCATCTTGAGAGAATTGTAATCCGACTAACACGTTGTGTAGCACTTCACTCAGCAACCGACAGGCAGCGACTGATGCACTGGAAGACAGGGACAAAATTCGGGCATGCGCATAAAGGTGACGCCGCGCTATTGTCTCTATTTTGCACGTGAAAATCAAAGGTCGGATACTTTTTAGACTGACCTCATATATTAAAAAAATAGGTACACAAAAACGCACATGTATTCGAATGTAATGTTGTGTAAAAATTGAAACCAGTTGATGAAAAACTTTTGGAGATTTAAGATTCTGAACAAACATACATTTAAATTTGTTGCATTCAAATACGTTTGGGCACTTACATATCTATGGGAGTGCCAGATAGTATGTAGATATATGCATTATATACACCACATTATTATTTATTTCAACCCCCCCCCCCCTCACACACACACACACACACACACACACACACACACACACACACACACACACACCAAGAGGCATATAAAAAACATGCTTGTATTCAAGCGCAGCATTATATCAAAATTTCAGTGCAGTTGGTGAAGGAGATATACCATTTTGAACAAATGAATATTTACATTTTTATATAGTTTTATCTGAGCAGTTGTGTTTATTGACTGTTGTTAATGTGCTATTGATTTCAAAGGTGTAGCATTTCATTATTAATATTGTGTACGTCCAAAGCACGTTTAGTTTTAATTTTTGTAATCCGGCATGCTTACAACTAGAGGTCTGCGCGGATAAGAAAAGTTCAATCCGCATCCGCAAGGTCCTAATCCGCAACCGCATACGCAGCAATTAATCCGCAGCCGCAAGTTCCTTATCCGCATCCGCATATATTTAAGTTTTGAATGAGTAATTAATAGTAATAGACAGTAGTACTTAGAATTATGGTATGTAATGACATAGTTATTGTTAGGGTGCCATTTCTGCAACAACCTAACTACTTTTGACTTCTTAAATCACAGGAAATGCTCTATACCTACTCTAAAGCAGACCATTCCAAACAGGAAAGCATTGGCGCTCCGGAGCACACACAGTAGCGGCTCGGATCTCGTGAGATTGAAAACGCTATTTAAAAAAATAAAATTCAATGTAATAGTATTAAATGATGAAAATACTTGTATAGAAACAATTATATTTCGCTGCTCTTGCGCCAAGGCAGCCGAAAATGACGATGGTTTTAAACTGTTACTAGCACATTGCATCATTTACCGACAGTTTTTTTGTACTCACTGCTTGGATGTGTCAAATTTTGAAGCCATTCATGTCAGCTGATGATTATATTATAGCTTACGCGTTCAGTCCTTGTCATTTCCAGGTGAAAATATTTACAGTATGAGGCCTACACTGCAAAACGCTGGCGCACCTGTGAAAAAGTTAAACTGCCAGCAATAATTGATGTTGTCTGGAAGAAATAACTCGTCTTCCGAAGAGTGACAACAAAATCAGTGGTTATAGAAATTAGGAGTGGTTGGATGAGGTAGCAGTTCCTTAGCACTCACTGTGCTGTCTCGAGAAACCCAGATCCACACGCAACTTCGAATGGTAAAATGTCTTTGCTGACAAGATTGATAAGTTTTTCTGTCGCGGCTGTCTTCAAATTTGGCTGAACTTCAGGAACATCCACGAGTCTCTTGGTATTTAAATAAGTAATTATGCTACTTTGTCGAGCCTCACACGAATGTTTTAGCAAATTTGAAGTTCCACTTTTGTGTCCAGTGTAGGAATATACTTTTTTACATGCAAAACAAGCCACTATATCTTTTATCTTTTTGTTGCCATCAAATACGTATGCGAATTTTTTCCAAATTGGCGATTTCAATTTGTTTTCCTTCACTAATGTAAAATCATCTTTTTTCACTTTACACGAAATTGTATCTATCGATCTGGTGTTCATTTGAAGAAAGAACTCTCACTGATATTTGCTACTATGCACGTTGTCACTCGGTCACTACAAAGCGCTAACTGAAGTCTGCGGAAAATTGCAACGGGCACCTGTCTGGTAGACAGCGGGCAGGTTTGCCACCCAGAGAGCACTTCACAGGACACACAAAAGACACAGTCGCGGAAACGAATTAGGCGCAGGTCTCTTGGTTACAGCTGCGTTGGTCGTAGCCAGGGGCTGAGGACAACAGACATCCGCTCTACCCAGGCCCTGCAAGATTCCAAGAATGTCAACAGACTTGAAGTTTTGAACTAACATTGCAACATACGTACTGGGCAGATGCCTTGCTCATTATCCGCAGATGACCCACGGATATCCGCGCCGGTCGCGATTTTATCCGCCAAGTAACAAATACCACGGATATCCGCATCCGCGCAGACCTCTACTTACAACACATTTGACAACTACTATTTCTGTCCTTTCTTGCTGTTTCCAATCTTCTTTTGCCCATAACTTTTGAGCTAAATGCTGCACAGTCTGCACATTCTCTCTTTCCAGTTCGACTGTGCTCTTGGTGAATTCTGACTTATAAGCAGGAAGAGATAGATTGCTACTTACCATAACGAAAACATATTAAGTTGCAGACAGCACAGTTACGACACTTACACAAAGCTTTCAGCCGCAGTCTTCATCAGCAAAAGAGAAACACACACCATTCATACAAACAAGCAAGCACACCTTACACACACATGACCACCAACTCCGGCCAGAATCCATTGTGGCTAAGCTGCAGGATGTGCCGGTCACCTGTGTGTGTGTGTGTGTGTGTGTGTGTGTGTGTGTGTGTGGGTGTGTTTTCCACTTCTGCTGGTGAAGGCTGTGGGCAAAAGCCTTGTGTAAGTGTCTTTTTAATTGTGCCTGTCTGCAACTTAATGTGTTCCCATTGTTTTGTTTTGCCGAATATTAAGTCATTCACAAACAATTCATGAGGAAAATGAAATGTGTGCTGGAACATACTTTTGATCCATCCGAATACCTCAAGAGTACATGAATAAAATTACTTGTTCTGAGACAGACTTCAAAGTCAGAAATCAATGTTTATGAATACAACATTTTTTCCTTACATTGAAATAATTGGATCACACCATAAAGAGATGAATATGTATAAATTTTTATTAACTTATGTGACATAGGCTGTGTATTACTGACAATGAAGTATTGAATCCATTTGTTGCCAGCGTACTACTTCATGTGGAGAGGTGCTTCAATTTCGGAATCTTTTAGCATAATAGTTTTTAGAAAGTGCAGTATGTATTTTCAATCCTCTTCACATCCCTAGACAATATTTACATTCAAAACTCGTGATACACAAATAAAATTGTCTGTATTAAGTGGGAATAATTTTTGTGTATCATAAGAAGACAAGGAATTTGTACAACTTTTAACTGCACAACATATGATGTAATTACAGTGTGCACAAAATAGATACAGCATCATCTGAAACTGCAAGTCTGTTTCTTGCCAGTGTACTTCATTTGGTGAGACAATCCATAGTGAAGAAAATTGTCTGAATACTTTTTACAGTACTCAGTATGTATTTTTACAATAACTGGCAAAATGAATGCTGTTTACTCATACAGCACACCCAGTAAAGTATTGTAGAACACCAATACTGTGTGTTGCCAGCGTGTTTCATCACGTGGAACGGTGCTTCAAACTCTAGAACTTTAAGCATTTGAATACTTTTTTTGACACACAGCATGTATTTTCAGTATTTCATTGTCAAGAATTAGGATGTCTGAATATAATTGTCTGCAATACGTGACAATAATTGCAGTGCGTTGTGAGTGGGCGAAGATATACCGGTATTGTTTTACTGGCACAGTGTATTCTATGCAATTACATTATGTATAGTCAGACAATGGAAAATTCAGGATGGAAATGACAATATTATGCACTCGCTTAACAGTCATTTTGTTGTGCCTGTCTGCACTATACATCACGTATAGTATAGATACGGTATCTTTTGAAACACCAGGTCTGTTTGTTTCCCAGCAAACTACTTCATCTGAACAGGTAGAGTCTGGAACTGTTTGAATACTTTTTATCCCCATTGTGTAAGGGGCATTCAGAAAGTTTCCATATGATGGTGTTGCTGCAGCATATATGCAACGTAGCACAATTTGATGCAGGTATATATGCACTGACATGTAGACGAGGGATTAGTGTGCCACCCATGCCTTTCTGACATGTGTGCAGTTAATGTGGAAATGTGAACTATGGTGATGTTATTACCATATGTGTCCAAACAGGACGAATGTGCTGTTGCTCTTTTCTTGGCTGCTGAAGGTCAAACACCAGTAGACATTCATCTGTTAATGAAGAATATGTATGAGGCAACATTTTGCTGGTGACAAAAGCTGGTGCCACCACTGAGAACTGGCGTCGAAACTGCCTACAACGCAGTAGTGTCATCCGTTATCCGCTCGTCCCAAGAAGTTCAAGCCAGCCATCTGCTGGAAAGACGGTGCCTATTCTTTGATTAAGGTGTGCAATTACAGCAGTGGTGGCCATATATTCTGCATGCTTGCGGAATTGCTGCACATGTGCAACTTTCTGGTCACAGTGCGGACACTCACCAGATGTGTAAACGAGTGAAACGGAACTGTCACCGCTCATTTAGTGTATGTCTCCAAGCACAGATGTTGCTGCTTTGCTTTACCCACTAGCTGGGATGTGCTGTAGGTGGGGCACTCTTATGCTCTTTTCACAGTGTGCAGTGCAGTCATGGGAAGGTATAGTGTAATTCCATCATCCTATCAACGAACGTCAAGGTTCTAAAACATACAAGCAAATGGTGCGTAAATATGCCAGCTCGGTTTTACAGCTGTGTTACGTACGTAAATACCCTTTGTGGCAAGGTTATCAATCATGTCACTCAATAATTAGAGGATAATTTTTAAGCATGTAGGTATATCTTGAACAACCAATTTCATACCGCATTTTTCAGATAACAACTGTGCCTCAATGTAAGGTGGAGGAGGATGAGGCACAGTTAGTAAATAACAATTTTAAATTAGAAAAAGAAAGAACTCCAAAACATCTTTATAATTGGTGGTGAGAAATGATAAAATTAATGTTGAGCACAAAAGCATGACCCATTGGCAAACACAAGTCGTTGTGATGATTTTCGTCACTAATACTCAATTGAAACCTTGGTTTATTCATTTTCGCTATGGAGAAAAATCTTCACACGCATAAGTAGATCCGAACATGTATGTGACTCTCGCAGCTTCACGATGCAGGCATGGAAATTATTGCTGTGGAAAGATTTCGTAGAGTTCTTTTGTACTTTGTATTGCAAAGAACTTGGCCTTCAGTCATGTTTTGTTCTGCAGGTCGATCAGTTCCATCTGTAGATCATTCGGAGCATCTCCCTCTTATGCTGAAAATGGCTGTGCAAAACAATGAATGATAGGAGACATACTCTTAGCATCCACAAATTGTGCTCCAAGTTGCTCTTTAATTTTTACAATTATTGACAAGTCTTGAAATCTAGCACTTTGGTGGACCAGACCACGGGTAGGGAAATGTGCACAGTTTTCAGACAATAGTTGGCTCTCCCAAAGACCAAGCTTCCTTCCAAAAGCATTTATTTTTTCCATTGTGCCAGAAATTTAATCATTTTCACTTTTTAAATTGACATTCAGGCTGTTCGTGTAAGACGTAATATCCATGAGAAATGCAAGATCTGATATCCAGCAAAGGTCTTCTAATTTTGTTTTACTCTTTCCCTTCTCACATAAAATGTAAATAAAAAATCTTTTCAGTGTTTTACTACGAGTGAGCCAATGTACTTCGGTATAGTAAGGTATGTCGTCGTACTCCTATCCTAATTCCTCTGAGAACTGCCGAAACTGGCGATGCATAAGCCTACTTGTTTTCAGATAGTTTACAGCACAAACAACAATTTCCATGACATTTTCTAATGTTACTGATTTTGCACAAAGCACCTTTCACTGTAGAATGCAATGAATTTGACATGACATTTCTTCTGTGGGTCCTAACTTTTTACTTATCAGTGCTACGAGTCCTATCAGATGGCCTCACATTGCAAGTGCTCCATCCATGGTCACTGAGATTAGCAGATTCCGATCCATGCTGACACCATCCATCACTTTCTCAGCAGCTTGGAGTAAGTCTACACCAGTTGTAGCCCCTTTCAAAGTCGCTAAGTCCGAAACGTCCTCTGTTGCACACAGAGCGTTATCAACACCCCATATTTATATCACTACCTGACCTGTATCTGTAAGATCTGTTGCTTCATCCAACCTCAGCCGTAACATTTATATGTCGTGTCACTGTTTGTTTGGAGATGGCCGATTTCTTGAAACGTGCTAACGTTTGTGGGACATGAAAGTTCTGCAGCATCAATTAGAAAGTCTTCTACAAACTCCTCTTCACATAACGGTCACCTGGATCTTGCTATTCTAAATGCAATGCAATTTTGAAAGTTGCTCACATTGCATATGTACTGCAATTGTTGTTCTGGAAAATTGAAAACAGTACATTGTACAATAAAATAGATATGAATATAAAGCAAGAAATGAAGAATGAGATTTTCACTCCGCAGCGGAGTGTGCACTGATATGAAACTTCCTGGCAGATTAAAGCTGTGTGCTGGACCGAGACTCGAACTCGGGAGTATTGCCTTTCGCGGGCAAGTGCTCTACCAACTGAGCAACCCGAGCACAACTCACGATCTGCCCTCACAGCCTCAATTCTGCCAGTATCTCATCTCCTACCTTCCAAACTTCACAGAAGCTCTTCTGCAAACCTTGCAGAACTAGCACTCCTGGAAGAAAGGATATTACGGAGACATGGCTTAGCCACAGCTTCCAGAATGAGATTTTTCACTCCGCAGCACTGATACGGTAGAGCACTTGCCCACGAAAGACAAAGGTCCCGAGTTCGAGTCTCGGTCCAGCACAGTTTTAATCTGCCAGGAAGTTTCAAGAAATGAAGAGTTCAAGGGGTATCAATTATTATGACTTACATTAAAAACCTGTCGACGTGCCTCTTTCAGTTTCTTAAGCGCACTTAATTTTGCTTGTCATTCTTCACATTACACTCATCTTTATGAAATGATTTGTAATGTCTTTCAATCATGAACTTGCAGTGGCTGCCCACTATTCGACGACACAGGAAACACTGTGAGTTTTCACCTACTTCCGTAAAGAATTATTCCAGTTCCCAGTCATGTTTAAATGGCTGAGAACACAATTCTCCTCCGAGGGAGGTGGCGCAGTGGTTAGACACTGGACTCGCATTCGGGAGGACGACGGTTCAATCCCGCGTCCGGCCATTCTGATTTAGGTTTTCCGTGATTTCCCTAAATCGCTCCAGGCAAATGCCGGGATGGTTCCTTTCAAAGGGCACGGCCGACTTCCTTCCCCGTCCTTCCCTAATCCGATGAGACGGATGACCTCGCTATCTGGTCTCCTTCCTCAAACCATCCAACCAACCAACCAACCACAATTCTCCCATTCTTTGCTTTTTGCAATACTCACCGTTTCTTAGTACGTCCGACATAAGGCTACAGTTGCCAGAGGAAAGCAAGACTGGGTGTGCTTCAATAGTCCTGGTACCACATAAACGAGGAGGAGGCACTATTACCGCTCATTTAGTGTACATGTCTAGTCACAGATGTTGCTGTTCTGCTGTGCCCACTGACTGAGATGTGAGCACTTGTGCCGCACTTCCATAATTTTGCACAGTGTGTGGCATTTGGCCAGTCCTAAATTAATGTGAAATATCTAAGGAAAACTGCACTGAGGCGTGGTGCTGCTTCATGACGACGCACATTCCCATATTGAGAATGTTCTAACACAGAAGTTATGCCATCTCAAGTAGGAGACACTCGAATACCTGCCCAAAAGCTGTGATCTCTCCCCATGCTGTTATTCATTTGGTCCCTTAAAAAACGCCTTGAAGGGGCGACGGTTCCAGCTGGATTAGGATGTGCAGCAGGCAGTAACAGACTTGTTCACCAAGAAGCAGGACACGGCACTTTATCAAATGAATATCTTCAAACTGATGGGAGGTGGGATGACTGCTTCAGTGTTTATAGCGATTTTGCCTTATTGGCATACCGATTCTGGACTGTACAAACTCCAAACAGAAACTCTTTAATCTCCTCTTATATCTGTTTTCATCCTCCATTTTGATCTGGGCTTTGGCCGGGCACGGGGGGGGGGGGGGGGGGGGACTTTCTTTTTTAAATAATTTATTCAGATGTGTCTATTAACTTGAAGTTCGGTTTTATTAATGCTTCTATGAATGAGGAGTCTTGCAGCAGGGTATAACACATATGGTATGTTGCAAGTTTTGCATTGGCAACTGATGTCTCGGTGTGCTTTCTGTTTTGTGTAAACCGTGCGTCTCCACTTTCACATACTTTTCTTTGAATTTTGACTCGCAGTAACATTTGGAGAATGCCTGCATTTCTCTGGTCTGTTGCATAATTTTTAACAGTTTCGCCGATAAGAGACGTGAATCTCTACAGGTGCCATTTTTTGTCCGCAAAGTGTGAACATCTAAAATGCACAAATCCAGACTGTGAAAAAAATATTTCTTGCACCATTTCACAATCTTATGCTCTGATCCTACTGAGCTTAGTAGCATGTGACAATGGTCAACTGCACCCATGCTTGAATTGTGATAGGCAGTACTTTGGGGTTTCGTAATTTTGTCAGCAATATTTCCATCGGGGTTCTCTGTTTCAACCATTTGTGTTGTGCTACCTGTGGAAACATCCACACATCTCATTTATCGCAGGACTTGATAGCAAGCATGTTGTCAGTTGACTTAAACTTAGTTTCTCCTTGTTGCAATTTCATCTGCAGTATTGGCATGTTGTGCATATTCTTACTAAAAGTGCCACATGCGGTTGTTCCTTGTTTGTGAAGCCAAAGAGAAACACCTGGGCTGGAATACCGGTTATCAATAAACAGATAATGTCCCTGTTCCAAATATGGTCTCGTAAGTGTTGCCACTTTTCCTTTAATAGAGGAACCCAATTTCTGTAGTTGCACTCCTGCATACAGTGAAATTCAAAATGTACCCAGTGCGATTGTGATACAGCGAGTCTTCTATTCTGAATCTACTTTGCTTGAGTGAAATAAATGGTTTAAAAGACAATCAATCTTTGAACAACAAGATACTTCTGTCATTGCAAAGTTTCTGATTTGGACTAAATGCACTGTAAAACACCGTATGAACCATTTCACAAATATTCCCAATTTTAAACAAACTGTTGCTTCCAGTGCTCACAAATTTGTCACTTAAGTGCAGCATTCTCAACAGTAAAGTAAAATGATCTTGGGACATAATTTTGCTGAAAACTGGAGTTTTTAAAAGTATGTCTCTGGACCAATAATCATTTATTTTCAACTTTCTAACTTAAACCTTGAGAAGACCAACAGCAACAAAACAATAATATTTTTCAAATCCAGTGCCTTTCCACTTTGACAGTCAAAAATGTAGATTCTGGAGTACTTGCCTTGGTGTATGCAGAAAATTGTTCATTTTGTTCCTTGTAAAATGTGAAACAGGTCGTCTGACAGGAATATCATGAAAAATGATATACTGCTTGAGTGATTAACCAGTTGACATTTGTGCTCTAAAACTAACTTATCAAAACATATTTTAATTGCTGAAAATTGGTTTGCTTCGAATCGAAGACGTCACTGAGGTGTGCTTTATTCTTAAGTAGTTCGCTGTCTTTCTGACTCTTCAGATTCTGAATATCTGCTGACTGCACCAGCTGATGCGCACGTCTGTGGACTATTATTTAAGAATTCGGTTGTGGACTCATCAGTGCTACCGACGTCAGAGACCCCATATTCACTATGGCTCCTAGTGAATACCTCCAGGCTCTCAAGTAGAACAGAAGAATGCAAAGTTAATACCGACAGAAATATGTGTAGCAAAGTCAAAATCTGCAGTGAGGATCCACAGCACCAAATGTAGATGCACACTTGAACTGCGCAGTGGGAACTCTGAAAATCTCTGGAAGAATTTTGTGGGAATTCAGCTTTGCATGTCAATATGTATAGAGCATGCAGGTACCTGTGGCTCAGTGCACTCAAAACTGTCACAGCAATGAGAGGGACAGCAGAACGGGACGCATAAACTCATCAATACGGCATTTCTAGATTTAGACAAAAAGTATTGGACTCTCTTTGGATTTCTGAAGTTATCAGGGATAAAATACTGGTACCAAAATGTTATTTCCAAATTGTGCAGAAAATAGAGTTCTAAGAATCAAGGAGACAAAAGTCATCACCACCATTTTCTGCAGATCCCGTTAAGAACGAAAACCTGTGGGAATGTGTCAGGAGTTAAGCTATCTGTACTACTGATTGACTGTCGCCGGAACCTGGTAACAGTTGCAGGTTGCATTTCTAACGGCTTCTAGGGGAAACAAATTTTACTTTCAGTATTTTGTGTAGTTATTAACTGAATTTAAAAATTTAAAATGCTATCACAATCTAACCATTAAGAAGTATAAACCTCTGTTTAAAACTCAACACAATAAGACTAGTATAACAGTTTGAAATTGTATGTTTATCTATAAGCTGCGTAACTGGTGATGCACAAATACCTGGGCTATATTCATTTTAACATGAGGTAGGCCAGTGATGTTTTCCGTGTGGATGCACACAAGGCCTGAACTCTTACGGCTGTAAGTAATCAGGATAATGGGCAAGGAGCACTACATCAGTAGTGTGTGGCTAAATTTAGAATTTGGGTCTGTGGGGGGCGTGCTAGAGGACGTCTGTGCAGTTATGATGACCACTGTGTCCATATAGCTTAGCGATCAGAGCATCTGCCTATTGAGGAGGCAGTACGACTTTGAATCCCGGTCTGGCACAAATTTTCAACTTTCCCCATTGATGTAAATCATTGTCAACTAGCAGCTGCATGTCATTAATTTCTTTGTGTATTGAGTCATAATGGCTCCTGAAAGAACAGACACCACATGCGTTTGACAATTTCTTTTAAAATCTATCTTCATTGTCACAAAAAGCAATAATATGACACAATAACAATAAAATTTGAATTCCATTTGCTGTAGTAAAACTCAGGACCATGTTTAAATGCGTCCACAGCGCCTGGGAAGCTTAAGACCATGAAGAGTTAACGTGTCCACAGCAGTTGAAGGGGTCACTGCTCCCTCCCTCCACTTTGCATCCACACTTGATACAATGTCCATTTATTGCTGTGTGGTTTGGGACCCTTACCAGGTGGAATTAATGGAGAATAAAGAAAAAATTCAAAGAAAAGTAGCTCATTTTGTTTTATCGCGAAATGGGGGAGAGAGAAGGGAGAGAGTCACAGATATGATAAATGAATTGGCATGGCAGGATCTTTTCATGAAATTTCAGTCCCCATCTTTCTCTTCAGAATGCCAAAATACAATTTAAAAAAAGGCAGTGCACCATGAAGGAATCATCCTAATGGGTAGGAAATCAGCTGATGTAATGTATATGTACACACAGACAAATGGTTACAGTTTCATAAAAACTGGATGTTGTATTCAGGAGGGAGCTTCACAAATTGAGCGATTCAGCAATGCATTGGTCCACCTGTACCGCTAATGCGAGCAGTTATTTGGCTTGACATTGGTGGATAGAGGTGTTGGCTGTCCTCCTCAGGAATATCGTGCCTAATTCTGTCAAATTGGCACCTTAGATCATCAAAATCCCAAGCTTGTGGAGGGCCCTGCCCATAATGCTCCAACAGTTCTCTGTCAGGGAGAGATCCAGCACCCTTGCTAGCCAGTGTAAGGTTTGGCAAGCACAAAGACCTGCGTTAGAAACTTCCATGGCATGCAAATGGGCATTTTATTGCTGAAATGTAGGCCCGGGATGGCTTGCTGTAAAGAGCAAGAAAACTGGGTGTAGAATATGGTCATGTACTGCTGTGCAGTAAGGGTGCCACAGATGACAACCCAAGGGATCCTGCTATGAAAAGAAATGACACCCCAGATTGTCACTCTGATTGTCGGTCCATAGGGTGTGCAACAGTCAGATTCGAGTCCTGGCCCTATCCAGTGTGACTCTAGACGTGTCTTTGCTGATCATTGGGGTCAATTCAAAGTGAGACTCATCACTGAAGACAATTTTATTCCAGTCATGGAGATTCCAGGCTGAGAACGTCTATGAAAGTGCCCCAGACAGTGGTGGAATATCAACTGTCACCCGTCATACAGCCCAACAATCAGGAGTGATGGTCTGGGGTACCAGGTCTTTTCATAGCAAGACCCCTTTAATTGTCATCCACAGCACTTATACTGTTCAGTACATGGGCAATATTCTATGCCTGATGTTCTTTATGGCAAGTCATGGATTTATAGTTCAGCAAGACAATTCCTGTTTGCACACGTTGAGAGTTTCTACCTTGGCCAGCAAGCTTTTGATGATCTAATGCACCAATTGGACAGAATTTGACATGATACCCCCCTCAGGAGTACATCCAACTACTATATTAATAAATGCCTTTTCTTCCTTGGAGTGTGTATTGTTGACTTCTGCCTGCGATTTAGGGAGAAATGACCATGCTTGTAAAATAAGAGAAATCAAAGCCCACATGGAAACATCTGGGTGTTCATTTTTCCCATGAGCTATTCAAGAATAGAACCATTGAGAAATATTCTGGAAGTGGTTGTCTGAACTTTCTGCCAACCACTCAAGTGTGAATTGTAGAGTAATGATATAGCTTTCCTCCAGATGCCGTGTTTCAGCTTATGTCTTTCTGTGTTGAGTCAGCTTCTTCTCACGGTACTGCATAACTCAGCTCATTTTCCTCCACTTCCTGTTCCCATTTAATGGTATTGTCTTGGTGTTTCTTTTCTTGATTAACTCCACTGTATATTCCTTCCCCATTGCAGAGTGTTTTATTTGTCTTACTCCTGATGATAAGCTTGATTTTTCTTCTGATTTTGTGTTTAGCAGATGATTTTTCCCTCCAAAGTCTGTGTGTGCTGTCGTGACACCATATATGAGCCCTTTTTACAGTAAGGATGTAGATGTAGAACTTCGTAAGGCATAAACAGCCAGTGACATTTGTCTGAATGAGGATGCAGCGTGTAATAGCAAAAGTTGGTTCTTTTTTTTTTTTGTGTGTGTGTGTGTGTGTGTGTGTGTAACTCTTGATGTGTGGGGCCTAAATGTTGTCAATGGTGATTGTGCAGTTAAAAAGTGTGTAAACCTTGTATGAAGAACTGGGGGGGGGGGGGGGGGGGGGGGGAGGAGATTTAACCGCGTGGCCCCTCTGTCCACTTCTGATTGACCAGCTGTCCTCCTCCACTGATTACGCAGTAAACACTGCCTCAATGCCTTTCAGCAGAGTCTTGTAGCCCAGCTCTCGCAGCACTAGGAGCTGTCCCGCAGTGGTCTGATGTGTGTAGGTGATGTGAGCAGACTGCATGTGATAGATTTGAATTGCTTCTGTGTTGTTCTGAAAAGCATTGCTGACACCAGAGATGTAATGTGAAATGTTTATAAGTTGATAGCCTAATGATTCAGCATGTGTGATTGTCCTGTACAAACTTAAGTGGGGTATTGTCATGGAGCAAAAACACCACCTCAGACATCGCCGCACATCTTGTCAGCTTCACATAAACTTGTCAGAAGACTGTGGGAGTCTGATCATGTGGCAGTTTGTCCCGTACAGGTGTAATAACATGCTACATGCTCTGGCAGCCCCCCCCCCCCCCCCCCCCCCCCCAAAGAAAAACACTCGGCATAACCTTGTATGATGACTTGGGGCTTCACCCCTTTCAGAAGTGATGAATCCGTGTTCTCACTGCTCACTTTGCTCCTTTGTTTTGGGATGATAGTGATATGCCCATCACTTGTCTACAGTGATTAGGCAGCTACAGAAGTCACCTGAATTGGCTGAACACAGCTGCAATATATCTGCTGCTCCGCCAGTTTGGTAGAGGTTGGAGGGTGTGAGCAGTTGTGCAAGCTGGCGAAAAATAACATTTGTTGTGTTCAAAATGTTGCTTGAGATACTGGAAACAGATTTGTGACTGATTTTCACATTTTCCACTTCAGTTTCAATGTGGTGCACCAGTCTTTGAGCAGCAGGGCCTCCAATTATCCTGTGATTCCCAGTTCTTCTCTATGAGATGGTCTACCACTCTGTTCTATGTCGGTGAAAAAAATTTAGTGTGTACAGAGGATGCAAACATTTACCTGCAGACAAACAAAAAGTAATTGCCTAACATGAATTTTCTAAGTGATAATATAAGTTCTTACTACCTCACGAAAATAGCATTGATTCGTGGGCTACCTGCACATTTTTGCCAGTGTCTGTTGATGCTGATTTAGGCAATAAAGTTATCTTACCACACACTTGGTCACATCTACATTGTGTACATACTCGGCAAGTCGCCATACAGTCATTGATAGAGGGGGACATTGTTCCATACAAGTCATTTCCCTTCCTGTTCCACTTGTAAATAGAGCAAGGGAGAAACGGCTGTCTATATGCCTCTGCACAACTGTTAATTTCTCTTACCTTATGTGTGTGGTCCCTAAGCAAAATCTATGTTTGCAGCAGAAGAATCTTCAAATGTCAGACCTCTAAATTTTCTCAATAGTGTTCTGCAAAAAGAACATCACCTTCCCACCCCCCGCTTCTGAGGATTCCCATTTGAGTTCCCAAAGCACCTTCTTAATACTTGTGTGTTGTTCAAATTTGCTTGTAACAAACCTAGCAGCCCACCTCTGAATTGCTTCATTGTCTTCCTTTAATCTGACCTGATGGGATCCCGAACACTTGAGCAGTACTCAAGAATGGACTGCACTGATGTTTTATATGCAATTTATTTTATAGATGATGTGTGCTTTCCTAACCCGCTCCCAATAAACTGAAGTCTACCATTTGCTTTCCCCACTACAATCCTTCCAAGCTCATTCCATTTCATATCACTTTGCAGTGCTACACCTAGATTCGTTTGTATCAAGTAGCACACTACTAATGCTGTATCCCAACATTACAGTTTTTTCCCCTTCTAAACTGCATTAACCTAAAATTTTCAACTTTTAGTACTAGCAGCCATTCATCACACCATCTAGAAATTTTGTCCAATTCGTCATGTGACTTCCTACATTCATTCAATGACGACACCTCCCCTACACCATAGCATCATGAGCAAACAACCACAGGTTGGTGCCCACCCTGTACAACAGATCATTTATGTATATGGAAAATAATAGCAACCCTATCACTTTGCCCTGACGATGCCCTGTCTCTGACGAACACTGGCCATTGAGGGCACTATGTTGGGTTCTATTATTTGAGCAGTCTTTGAGCCACTCACATATGTGGAAACCTGTTCCATATGCTTGTGCCTTCGTTAAAGTGTGCAGTGGAGCACTGTATCAAATGCTCTTCAAAAATCTAGAAATATGGAACCTGCCTGTGAGAAAAGGGCAAGCTCAGTTTCACACGAGTGATACTTTCCAAATCCACTCTGATTTGTGGTCAAAAGCTTTTCTGTCTCAAGGACATTTATTATATTCGAACTGAGAATATGTTCAAGAATGCTGCAGCAAAGCAATACTAAGGACATTGGTTTGTGATTTTGTGGGTCTGTTCTTTTACCTGCACTTTTTTCCAGCTGCCTGGTGCTGTGCGTTGAGCAAGAGATTCACAATAAATGTGAACGGAACCGGTGCCAGAGAGTACTCTTTGTAAAACTGAACTTGGATTCCATCCAGACCTGGCAACTTATTTGTTTTAAAATGTTTCAGTTGCTACTCTACTCCAGGGTTGCCTGTTACTATTCCTCCATATGGGAGTCAGTGCAATTGTCAAACAATGGTATATTTGGATGATTCACCTGTGCGAACGATTTCTTTTCCTATCTCTTTTGCCACACCAGAATGGTCAATGAGTGAGTGGACAGAAGCCTTCGACCTGCTTAGCTGTTATACGTTGTACCAGAATTTTCTCAGCTTCTTGGCAAGATCCTTTGCTAAGGTATGACAGTGGTAGTTGTATACTGAAGTGACAATAAAAACCATGGGGTATCTTCTAATTTCGTGTAGGACCTACTTTTGGCTGGCAGCAGCTCGATGTGGCATGGACTAGACAGGTCATTGGAAGTCCTGAGCAAAAATATGGAGTCACCTTGCCTCTGTAGCCATAATTGCGAAAAATGTTGCCGGTGTAGGGTTTTTTCCATGAACTGACCTCTTGATTATGTGTATCAACTGTTTGTTGGGATGTGTGTCAGGTGATCTGGCTGGCCAGAATGTTTCTCAAACCAGCCTTGAACAATTGTGGCCTGGTGGCATGGTGCACACAGTCATCTGAAAAAATTCCATCATTGTTTGGGTATACGAAGTCTGTGAACGGCTGCAAGTTGTCTCCTAGCAGCCAAACATAACCATTTCCACTCAGTGACCCGGGCTATTCCCTGTAAAGACAGGCCACACCATTATCAAGCCACTGTCAGCTTGTACAGTACCTTATTGGCAGCCTGTGTCCACGGATTTGTGGCATGTGTGCCACATTGAAACCTTACTGTCAGCTATTATCAGCTGAAGTTGGGACTGATTTGACCAGTCTACTATTTTCCAGTCATCTAGGATCCAGCTGATATTTGCCATGAGCCCAGGAGAGGTGCTGCGGCGATGTTGTGCTGCCAGCAAAGACACTTGCTTTGGTTGTCTGCTTTCATAGCCTAGCGGACATGTTCGTTGTACATCCCACATTGATGTCTGCTGTTATTTTATGCTGTGTTGCCTGTCTGTTACCAGTGACAACTCTATGCGAACACCGCTGCTGTAGGTCGTTAGATGAAGAGCATCTGCGGTGAGAGGTAATGCCTGAAATTTGGCATACCCGACACACTCTTGACACTGTGGATCTCGGAATATTGAATTCCCTGACAATTTCTGAAACAGAATGTGCCATGCATCTAGCTACAACTACCATTCCGCGTTCAAAGTCTGTTAATTCCTGTAGAGCGGCCAAATCTCATTGGAAATCTTTTCATGTAAGTCACCTGAGTACAAATTATGGCTCTGCCAATGCTCTGCACTTTTACACCTTGTGTATACGTTACTTCTGTCATCTTCTATCCCGTTACTTTTGTCACTTCCGTGTATACTTCACATATTGAACTTTTCACAGACACACAAATCTCCGCTAAATTTTTGCTGTAATCATTTGCGTATTCTCTTTGAACTGAGAGTGTGATGCTCTTTACATCCTCAGCATTTTCTGAATTTTGGTATTAAACCACAGTAGTCTTTTCGTTCCTAATCCGTGTACTCAGCACATACTTCTATAGAATACAGTTTACAATGTGTTTAAACTGTGCCTATAGTTTCTTACACTTCTGCATATTCAATGCATATGGAAAATTTCCCAAAATTCAGTTCCGTCAAATTCTGTGCCTTCTCAATGCCAAGTTCTCGAATAATGCTGGATTGGACTTGACCAGTACCAGACCAGGTCATGCAGTGGTTAACATCCTGGACTTGACTCAGGAGGTTTTCCACAGCTTCCTTAAATTGTTTAAGGACGTCCAGTTTCCTCCCCAGTCGTGCTCTGTCTGTAGTGACATTAAACCATAATATTCTTTCCTTTTTGCACTTTCCAGTATAGCACCAATTAAACAGTTAAAGTTTTCAGTAACAAGATTCAAATCTTTCTTTGGTGGTTTTGTTTTAAAGCTACCAAAATTTTAAACCATCAGGTATTACTTTAGGTGAGTTTTTTCTTTTCTTATTTTTCAGAATCCACACGATAAACTACATTTATTAACATGGTGATATACATGTTCCTAAGGGAAGCTGGAGAAAATACAAGAAAATTAACGTTTCTTATGTCAGTGATGTTATTTCTGATTGTTTGATAGTTCTTTATAATAAAATACAATATTTCTGCCAATAATACAGTTGAGTTTCCTTTCCAAAAGTAGTTTCATACATTTTCTTCAGAGTGTATAAGCTGTGATGTTATTACAGCATAACGCACACTCGTATATTGTACTCACTGTCACAATTCATTCCCAAGAACAGTATTAACAAATATTCAGTATTAAAATATTAACATACAACACTCTTCTCATGTATTTGTTGTAATCTTCTATTCCTCAGTCAAGATGGTGGCCACTCAGCATGAGCTTGATAGCTTTAAACATCTGCTTTCATATGAAAAATTAAGCACAGTTGGGCTGTGTGCTTCTCCAGTCTACCCATCATCTCTGTCAGACCAGAGAAGATGAACAGACTCGTATTCCAAGCAGAACCTTCAAGGGTGGAAAATTGCACAGGATGGAAATGACAATTACAGGCCGTTGCTATTTGTTAAGATAAACTCTCTCCCTCCCCCCTCTCCCCCCTCCCCCCTCCCCCTCTCCCCTCCCCCCTCTCCCCTCCCCCCTCTCCACTCCCCCCTCTCCCCTCCCCCCTCTCCCCTCCCCCCTCTCCCCTCCCCCCTCTCCCCTCCCCCCTCCCCCCTCTCCCCTCCCCCATCTCCCCTCCCCCCTCTCCCCTCCCCATCTCCCCTCCCCATCTCCCCTCCCCCTCTCTCCCATCCCCCCTCTCCCCCATCCCCCTCTCCCCTCTCCCCTCCCTCTCTCTCCCCTCCCCCTCTCTCCCCCTCTCCCCTCCCCCGCTCTCCCCCCTCTCCTCCTCCCCCTCTCTCCTCCTCCCCCTCCCCCCTCTCTCCTCCTCCCCCTCTCTCCTCCTCCCCCTCTCTCCTCCTCCCCCTCCCCCCTCTCTCCTCCTCCCCCTGCCCCCTCTCTCCCCCTCCCCCTCCCCCCTCCCCCCTCTCTCCCCCTCCCCCTCCCCCCTCTCTCCTCCTCCCCCTCCCCCCTCTATTCCTCCCAAACACACACACACACACACACACACACACAAATAAATAAATTAAATGATTCTCAGTGGCCATCATATTTACTGAGAAACATTAATGTGACATTGTGGTCATGTAACTCTCAATTACAGTGTAGATTATGAGTTTGGATATCTGGCATTACAGAAAATTGAAGACTCATTGTTAATGTAATGTTGACTGTTGTGAGTTATGTTGTTAACGTATTTTTTCTCCCTTTTGTGTGTTACAGCGGAACCCAATAAACTTCTTCAAATAAATGGTGCTCGAGATGGTCCTCTCGCTGTGCCAACCACGTAAGTCAGTGTTTTCGAAGTTGTCTTTCCTTGTTTTATATTTTGAAGTATATCCTCATGCTATAAGGATGATTGAAATGAAAACATTAAAAGTGCAACAAAATTCCTAAAAGTAGTGTTGTCAGTTTGGTTGTTGGCAGGAGTTATCTGTGTCTTTCAACCAATGATCAGCAATTGACAGCCTGCCGCAGAAAAGGAAGCTGTCAGTGCGAAGGTGGCTGCCCCAGTGTAACTTGTATTGTGTTGGAGCAACACTATGTGATCCATTTTTCTTTTAGTAGGAAAAATGTTAAACCTTTGGTAATGTGTCCCAGGATGATAGAATAGTACAGTGTTTCATGAATGTCCATGCAGCAAGTGTAAGAGTGGCACAGAAAGTTTAAGATGTGTAACTCCTGTGGAAGATGCTCCACACCCTGGCCAGGCACTATGAATAGTGACGAATGAAAAGATTGGCGCAGTGGAAGAGCTTGTGAAAGAAAACATGTGTATTAGTGTAAACAAAGTAGCCACTATCTAGGATATTAGTAGTATTTCAGCACACAGTATGGTCCATTATGTGCTGCAATTCAGCGAAATGTCCACAGGATGAGTGTGAGTTCAGTTGACTACTGAATTGAGAGATCCATGTGTCAGTGCCTATGAAGAACTTACACGCCATGTGCGGGTCGAAGGTAACAGATTTTGAAATGGGTTTGTTACTGGGTGTACAATTATCAAACTGAAACGAAAAGATCAAGCAAGGAATTGTTCTGCTACTCTACATGAAAAAAAGAAAGAAAAGAAAAGAAAAAGAAGAATTGCACCCAACCTTCCACAAGAAAAGTCGTACTCGCTCCCTTTTGGGATATCAAAGGGGTAATTTTGGAGACTGATGAAGAAAGAGGATTAACAGTCACCAGTAAGTCATACTCAAACCTGTTGCAAATCACATCTCCCCTGCAATCAAGAATAAATGATGATGACTTTGGAGGGATCGTGTTGATGGCTCACAGAAGTGATGGAGACGAGCATTTCAGAAACAGTGAAGAACTGATGACTGCTGTGCTCAAGAAGTGGCCTTCAGGACCAAAAGAATTCTTCTCAGGAGGTATCCACTTAATTTTTGAAGTGGTGTAATCCATGCATTACACATCATGGGAACTTTGCTGAAAAATGATGTCTCTGTTATTTTTCTGCATTACCTGTTTTGCATAATAATAAATAATTCAAGTTTTCATTTGAATAACCTTTGTGTGTTGTGAAGAAAAAAACTCTAGTATAAAACAGCGTGGCTCTTAGTGACATGTAAATGACCTGCAGCATTATAAAGCCAGTTCTTGACCTTGTAGCCAGGTGTGAATTTGCTTGTGGCACAATCTCATTTTGTTTCTTACCATTATTTTAGAATCTCAGTTTAGATGAAGAGCAGCATTTTATTCAAGTTGCAAATGACCAACAGTTATTTAAACTACTGGCCATTAAAATTGTTACACCATGAAGATGACGTGCTACAGACGCAAAATTTAACAGACAGGAAGAAGATGCTGTGATATGCAAATGATAAGCTTTTCAGATTGGAGCCAATGATGACACCTACAACATGCTGACATGAGGAAAGTTTCTAACCGATTTCTCATACACAAACAGCAGTTGACCGGCGTTGTGTGGTGAAATGTTCTTGCGATGCCTCTTGTAAGGAGGAGAAATGCGTACCATCACATTTCCGACTCTGATAAAGGTCGGATTGTAGCCTATCACGATTGCGGTTTGTCGTATCGCAACATTCCTGATTGCGGTGGTCGAGATCCAATGACTGTTAGCAGAATATGGAATCGGTGGGTTCAGGAGGGTAATACGGAATGCCGTGCTGGATCCCAACAGCCTTGTATCACTAGCAGTCGAGATGATAGGCATCTTATCTGCATGGCTGTAATGGATCATGCAGCCACGTCTCGATCCCTGAGTCAACAGTAGAGACGTTTGCAAGACAACAACCATCTGCACGAACAGTTCGATGACGTTTGCAGCAGCATGGACTATCAGCTCGGAGATCATGGCTGCGGTTACCCTTGACGCTGCATCACAGACAGGAGCACCTACGATGGTATACTCAACGATGAACCTGGGTTCACGAATGGCAAAACGTCATTTTTTCGGATGAATCCAGGTTCTGTTTACAGCATCATCATGATCGCATCTGTGTTTGGCGACATCGTGGTGAACACACATTGGAAGCGTGTATTCGTCATTGCCATACTGGCGTATCACCCGGTGTGATGGTATGGGGTGCCATAGGTTACACGTCTCGGTCACCTCTTGTTCACATTGACGGCACTTTGAACAGTGGACATTACATTTCATATGTGTTACGACCCCTGGCTCTACCCTTCATTTGATCCCTGTGAAACCCTACATTTCAGCAGGATAATGCACGACCACATGTTGCATGTCCTGTACAGGCCTTTCTGGATAAAGAAAATGTTTGACTGCTGCCCTGGCCAGCACATTCTCCAGATCTCTCACCAATTGAAAACGTCTGGTCAAAGGTGGCCGAGCAACTGACTCGTCACAATATGCCTGTCACTACTCTTGATGAACTGTGGTATCGTGTTGAAGCTGCATGGCAGCCATCCAAGCTCTGTTTGACTCAATGCCCAGGCATATCAAGGCCGTTATTATGGCCATAGGTGGTTGTTCTGGGTACTGATTTCTCAGGATCCACGCACCCAAATTGCGTGAACATGTAATCAAAAGTGGTTCAAATGTCTCTGAGCACTATGGGACTTAACATCTGAGGCCATCAGTCCCCTAGAACTTAGAACTACTTAAACCTAACTAACCTAAGGACATCACACACATCCATGCCCGAGGCAGGATTCGAACCTGCGACCATAGCAGTCGCGCAGTTCCAGACCGAAGCGCCTAGAACCGCTTGGTCACAAAATGTAATCACATGCCAGTTCTAGTATAATATGTTTGTCCAATGAATACCCATTTATCATCTGCATTTCTTCTTGGTGTAGCAATTTTAATCACCAGTAGTGTATTTAGTTAGCTAGTTTTGTGTTCCATGATAAATTGTCACGATGTGGAATGAGTCATTTCATATTCACATCTCTAATTTGTAAATATATGAGGTCTGTTAAAAAAAAGTCCAGAACTTTGTCCATAAAATTTTTCTACACTTACCTTTTACTTATTGTGCATGGTCTCCTTCAAAACACTCTCTTTCACAATTAATACACAGCTTCCAATGCTGTTTCTGTATCCGGGAGCAACCTTGGTACGCCTCTTGCTGGATCACGTGAAGCACTGTCTGTGGCTTTCTTTTATGTTGTATATCGTTGCAAATCTTCGTCCTTTTAACAGGGTATTCAACTTTGGCTGGAAAAAAAACCTTGCAGGGGCAGGTCTAGAGAGCAGAGAGGATAAGGTAGCACAATTATTTTTGTTTTTTGTGCAGTAGTCACGCACCAACAGGGATGAATATGCGGGTGTGTTATCGTGATGCGAGAGTCATGAATTGTCCCGCTGTATTTAAGGCTGTTTCCTTCTCATATTTTCTCACAGGTGTCTCATCACGTCCTGATAGTACCATCAATTAACAGTTTGTCACTATGGTACGAATTCATGATGAACTAATCCTTCAAAGTTAAAGAAAACTATCAGCATGGCTTTGACATTTGACCTGACCTAACGAGCTTTTTTGGTCTTGGAGAACCTTTCCTGACCCATTGTGATGATTGAACCATGGTCACAGCATCATAACCTTAGATCCACGTCTCATCACCAGTTATGATTCTCTTAAGGAACATATCTTTCTCATTTGCATGAGCCAAAAGCTCTTCACACATTGGGAGGCAGATGTCTTTCTGGCCTTCACTCGTAAGCTTTGTGACGAACTTGGCAGCAACACGGTGCATTCCAAGATGCTGTGTCAGGATTTCATGATGTGATCCAACCGAAAAATTTACATTCTTTTGCAATGTCTCAGTCACTCTTCGATTGGCACGCACAGTTTCGTCGACGTTCCTGACATGAGCGTCGTCAGTAGACGTCGAAGGACATCTTGAACGAGGGTCATCTTTAACTTCTGTCTGCCCATTTTTAAACCATGTGAACCATTCGTAACACCAAGTGCCCATCACCGTAGGCTTTCTGCTTCATTTGGTGTGTCTCTGTAAAGGTTTCCTTGCATTTCATGCAAAATTTAATGCAGATGCGTTGCTCCTCTAACTGTGCCATCTCAAAATTCGCAAACTGTGCGACACAATATTCTACTCAATACAGCACTGAACAATAACTAAGAGATATACAACATTCAGTTTTACAGCAATTACACATTAAAAACAGGTGTGTGCAGAGATGCCAACCGCATTTCACTCCAACACACCATTGGCACGAAAGTACGAATGTTCTGGAATTTTTTGAACATACCTTGAAGCTACATGCTAAATATTTATCAATTTGTTTCTACTTTATTTTGTTTTTAAATATACGAATGTGAGTTAATAATTCCTACCCACCACCTTGTATGCACTGCAGTAATAGAAATTCTTCTACAGAATAGGAATAGTTGTTAAGGAGAGACTTTTTCAGTTTGTTTTCAAATTTTACTTTGCTGTCTGTCAGACATTTTAGAACACTGGGTAAGTTATCAAAAATTTTTGTTGCAGCATTGTGTATCTCCTTTTGTTGTAAAGAAAACTTTAATGTGGAGTAATGAACATCATTTTTTTCTGGTATTGTAATTATGTACATCATTGTTCCTTTTGAACTGTAGTGGGTTATTTACAACTGATATAATACAAACAATGAACTAGTTCATTTTAATCTGACGTTATTAACATTATGAAATCTAATTAGAAAATGAAACAAAATCTTGTAATTAGCACCCAAAAGTGTCAGCTGCCTACTCCAAACAATGTGACAAAGGCAGAAACACTCACTCAAATGAAAACTATACCTGTATTGGGTGTTTCCTTTAACCTACGTATCAGATACTACAATACTTTCCAGCAGTGGCAGCTGATTTCATCTGCAAGCTGTCAGTAATAAGTTCACTGTGGAAACATTTGTAAACACACATATATTTATGGATTGCACACTTTTAACTGTCCATGAGCAGAGGATGCTGATAGTGAAAGCTTGCGATCAGCTCATGGCAAATTGGCTGCTGAGACAAGCTCCCCCTCCTCCTTTTCCCAGAACAGCCATCTAAGGAAATGAACATGTAATTGGTTATTGCCCTGTTGAAGTTAGACGAAAGCTGATGGCAAGTAGATAGAAGGACCAGGTACAGCGTCCTCACTCATATTTGTAAATAGCATTAACAATTGCTAAGCATAACACCGCTCTTGAATCAATACTAGATTCACAGTGGCTGCTTGTTGCTATGGTGCAAGTACTATTACATAGCTAAGATTGGCAGCAAGCAGAAACATTCCAGAGTGGCACTTTCACCAAGTTTAAGTGAGCAATTTGTACCTCCATTAAGTGTCAACCCTTCACCCTCTGTAATCACATGGAAGTAAGAGGATGTGAGAGCAATGACAGGGATCCTGAATCATCATTACTAGATAAAGACTTCCTCTAGACTTTTCCATGTGTTATCATCTTCAACAACACACATCTGTGTTGTATCTGCACATTTTATAATGTCATGTTACCACACACCATTAGGTCATCATCTCCATGTTTTCTCAATCCAAAATTCCAGGCAAGCACTTATTTTGTTCATCTATTGTGCATTCCCCCGGCTGTATATTCCAGCCACCTCTACGAAGTAGTGTGTGTCTATTATTGATAAGAAGGATAAGGGTATACTTTAACCAGTAAGTTCCCCCTCCTGCCTATATAAATACAGGCAACGTACAGAGACTGAAGTGTACCAGTGTCTACCATTACAGTATGGAAGTTAAACATACACATTTCTGCTGAAAGAAGAATGAGGGGTGTCTTTAGTTCTCTAGCCAGTTCAGTTCCCTGATCCAGTTGTTTGTTTTCTTGCCTCTCTCTGCAGTTCCCAACATACATCTGTTTATGGCTCGTGACACAGCCCTCAAATATGGAATTGTTTTCACAAAAATAGTTCGTGTTTGAATAGTAAGTCAAAATTTATAATGCACACAAGTTGTGAACTTTACTTTTTAGGCATGTCAGAAGTTTTGTATTGAGAATGCTACTTAGTTACTGAAATCAGCTATTTTTATTCTCCTGTTTATTTTATTTGCTGTCAGTTTGTAATTTCCTAATTCTGTGCTGAATATAAAAGCTTGTCAGGTGTTTCTATGGCTTCATTCTTAATTTGTAGACACTGAATTTATTTTTGATGTGTCTTTTACGCATTACTTTTGTTGTATTATTATTTATTTTCGCGCCTACTTTCAAATTTGCTCTGTTAGGTTCTGCCATCTGAAGTTGACGTTTTTCTGCACTGTAGCCAAACAGTACAATGTGAGTAGTCAAATGATGCTGTCTCAAATATGTTCTGTTGGCACACATTCTTTGTTTTCACTGTTCAAGAAACTGAGAACTTCCTCTTGGATGGCTGAGCATTAACTGTGATTAAATGGAATTTCCTTGTTTGTCTCCCCTATTAAATTCTATTTCCCAATATCTTGATGAAGTGTGGTGGCACCTGTAGTGTGGATGTATACCTTCTGAAGTATACTCATTTAGATTGAATTCGTATCTTGGTAATGTAGATTTTGTTGAAATGATCTAAAGTTTTCTCCAAATATATGACTACTTGACGTATTGATAATTCATCTTCAACGCATTGCTCTGTGACTTAGTTCACAAGTTGCAAACAATTCACTGTTCTATATCTACTTGTAAAGCTAATGTGTTACACTCATTGCCAACAAATTCTACTAAATTTCTCAATTGTATTTAATACTGTTTCCTTATTTAGTGAAATGATGGAACTGAGGAAAGTAAAGTTTTCATTTTGTTCAGTGGTTTCATTATCAACGGTCCACTTGCTCTGGGTACAAAAATTGCTGAACTTTTATTTTGAGAGATACCAATATTTTATTCCACCATTACTTTCTGTAATTCAAACAGATCTATTGGAAATATGTCTTCAGAGCCTGAAACTAAGTTATTGAAGCAGTTGACTTTTTATCATCAGGTAAGAGGAGCACTTGTAGCATTTAAATTATCACCATAATAATAGCAAAGCTACATAATTAATTTTGTGTTTATTTGCAGGTATGTGTTGTTGGTAGTTATGCACGAGAAACACCCCCCCACCCTCCCGGCCCCCCTTCCCCCTTCCTGTCACAGTATCTATCATACTACTAAAGGATTGAAAACAAAATAGCACAGTCCATCAATAAAGCAGAAATGAGCTGTCTGTCATTTTGTTGTGGTTCTTCTAGTGGTGGGCTATGGTACTCTAGTACGGGGATTTTGTTGTGTACAGTTAGTGCCGACACACTTGCAAATAAAACACAAAATTAATTACATAGGTTTATTTTTTCTAGGTGATAATTGAAACATTGACTAACCTTTGTTTATTGACAGATTTCTGAACTGTTATTTTACTACAGTGAAGCCGCGGTGTCAGAACCCGAAAAAAAGAAGACGGACTGGACGGAGCACAAGGCTCCGGATGGCCGCACATACTACTACAACAGCACCACTCGCCAGAGTGTGTGGGAGAAGCCTGATGATCTGAAAACACCAGCAGAGGTAAGTCTTTGTGCTAGTAGTTAATTTTTTTAATAATTGAGAAAGCTCATTTTCTACAGTTAACCTGGCTCTGTTACAGCTCTCCAACTGGTTCATTATGGCAGACTTTTACATTTGACGGTAACAGTTGTTAGCCTTGAAAAGGTTTTAATATTTTATTCCACGGTAATCACCACCACATCTTATCCACTGACCTGACAGTTGCTAGCATCATCTGTAGGGTCATTATAATTAAACTTTTTCTACATGGGTGGGACCCCATGAAAAACAATTGACCATAGGACAATAAAAATTTGTGGGAACATTTGTAATGACATGCGGAAGAAAAATAACAAATAAACCAATCTTTGAAAGAAACACATTTTAATCTCCACTTGAGAGTGTAACATTTGTTAATTGCATACCATGTTTATGTACCAGGTTACAAACATTGCTCGATGTGATGACCATGTTCAGCTGTTGTGACGCAGCTAGTGCACTGCTTGAAGATTGCACATTGTGTACTGCACTCCTCAGCCGTGGCAACACTAACTTGTTCAACACTTTGTGGCAGAATTGGCTGTTGGCCTCTCCCAGGAGCAATTCACAAATCACCATTTAATCTGAACTTCTGATTCAAGTTCTCCATTCCTGGTGCGGAATGTGAGCCTTTGTATTCCTTTAATGCATCAATACTTGTGAAGAGCAGCAGCACAGTTGCTGTTATTTTGATAGAACAGTTTTACGAGTAAAGCCCTGCTCACATTCTCAAGACCCATGTTGACTGTCTACAACTGTAATGCAAACGGATGCCTGTGCTCCAACCCAATGCCACAGTACCTCTACTGGTGCCTAACAGCAAGTAGTGACACTAACACCAATAACAACACAAATTCTGCAACACACAGTCTGAACATCAGTCCTATTTACCCATATGGTAAATTGTTTTCCGTCGACATTGGCTCAAGTAGAGGAAGTTCAGTTATAACTACCCTCTATATACACTATGTGATCAAAAGTATCCGGACACCCCCAAAAACATACGCTTTTCATATTAGGTGCATCGTGCTGCCACCTACTACCAGATACTCCATATCTGTGACCTCAGTAGTCATTAGACATCGTGAGAGAGCAGAATGGGGCGCTCCGCGGAACTCACGGACTTCGCACGTGATCAGGTAATTGGGTGTCACTTGTGTCATATATCTGTACGCGAGATTTCCACACTCGTAAACATCCCTAGGTCCACTGTTTCTGATGTGATAGTGAAGTGGAAACGTGAAGGGACATGTACAGCACAAAAGCGTACAGGCCGACCTCGTCTGTCGACTGACAGAGACCACTGACGATTGCAGAGGGTCATAATGTCTAATAGGCAGACATCTATCCAGACCATCACACAGGAATTCCAAACTGCATCAGGATCCACTGCAAGTACAGTGACAGTTAGGCAGGAGGTGAGAAAACTTGGATTTCATGGTCGGGTGGCTGTTCATAAGCCACACAAAATTTCTGGTAAATACCAAACGATGCCTTGCTTGCTGTAAGGAGCCTAAACATTGGACTATTGAACAGTGGAAAAACATTGTGTGGAGTGACAAATCGCAATACACAATGGCGATCCGATGGCAGGGTGTAGGTATGGTGAATGCCCGGTGAATGTCATCTGCCAGCATGTGTAGGCCAACAGTAAAATTCAGAGGCGGTGGTGTTATGGTGTGGTCGTGTTTTTCATGGAGGGGGCTTGCACCCCTTGTTTTGCATGGAACTATCACAGCACAGGCCTACACTAATGTTTTAAGCACCTTCTTGCTTCCCACCATTGAAGAACAACTCGGGGATGGCGATTGCATCTTTCAAAACGATCGAGCACCTGTTCATAATGCACGGCCTGTGGCAGAGTGGTTACATGACAATAAAATCCCTTTAATGGCTTGGCCTGCACAGATCCTGACCTGATTCCAATAGAAACCTTTGGGATGTTTAGGAATGCCGACTTCGTGCCAGGCCTCACCACCCGACATCGATACCGCTCTACAGTGCAGCACTCTGTGAAGAATGGCCTGCCATTTCCCAATAAACCTTCCAGCACCTGACTGAACGTATGGCTGCGAGAGTGGAAGCTGTCATCAAGGCTAAGGGTGGGGCCAACACTGGGGATTCCAGCTCTACCGATGGAGGGTGCCACGAATTTGTAACTCATTTTCAGCCAGGTGTCCGGTCCGAATACTTTCGATCACATAGTGTAACTTGGTAACTGAGGTGTCACACCTAATCAAATGGTGCCTTTGAGGGATGGCCTAGACAAGACCTTATTCAAAATAAAATCACCTTTGGTACTTTTTTTATAAGAGAGGATAAGAAAAATTGCCACGCATGAGTAACTGTTACTTCACTCTAAAGAAGAGCAGAATTCTGTTTCTTTATAGCATTGATGTGCGATATTACAGAGAAAAATACAGAGGTTTTGCTTCAGCATAATTTTCATATCATTGGAAAGATGAGTGAGATAGAGATTGTATCAGTAGTGGTGTCGCGAAACAGCTGAAATCACTAACATTGAAGAAAGTTCCAAGGTTCAATGGAATCTCTATCGTTTTTTATACTAAATTTGTGGCTGAGTTGGTACCGCTTTTAACCAGAATTTACTTTGATCCCTTTGAACAAAAAACTGTGCCCAGTTGTGGGAAGGAAATGCAAGCAACACCCATTAAAAGAAAGGCAGCAGAAGTGATACACAAAAATACTGTTCAATATCCTTACCATTCATTTGTTGCAGAATCTTAGAAAATATTGTGAACTTAAATATAATAAGGTATGAAAAGAGTGACATTCTCCATGCTAACCAGCATGGATTCTGAAAGCATTGATTATGTGAAACCTTACTTGGGCTTTCCTTATAAGACA
The DNA here is from genome assembly GCF_023898315.1 of Schistocerca nitens. Classification (NCBI taxonomy): domain Eukaryota; kingdom Metazoa; phylum Arthropoda; class Insecta; order Orthoptera; family Acrididae; genus Schistocerca; species Schistocerca nitens. The sequence goes on from NC_064625.1 coordinate 33,083,567, forward strand.
GTGTGAAAGCCATGGATCGAGGCAGTCAGGTAGGTGCAATATTTCTCAATTTCTGAAAAGCATTTGACTTGGTACCACACCTACTCTTCTTATCAAAAGCATGATCCCATGGGGAATCAAGCCAAATTTGTGCATGGATTGTGACGATTTCTTGATAGGGAGGAGATAACATTATCTTATATGGTGAGGGTAACAGGCTAAACATGATCTTATATGGTGAGGGTAACAGGCTAGTTTTTTGCTTAAAACGTATGTCAAATAGAGGAATTTTAAAAGTGGACACGCTCATGTTAAATAGTTTTTGTATGTGGTACTTACCGGTTTTATACGTTGGCTTCATTGTCTTTGGAGTACCGGTATGATTATTGTCTCAAGATTTTCCTGTGCAAAGAAATCTGAAGGTTTCCAGGAGTGTAAAGGTTTGAATGGATCACTAACTAGGAAATAATAAATATTAAACAATGGAAAATCCAGGATGGAATAATGACAGTATCATGAACAGGATAGTGTACCACTCTCCATGCAGTGGAGATGTTGAGTCGCAGATAGGCACAATAAAAAGATTGCCAAGCAGTTAAGCTTTTGGCCAAAAAGACCGTCATCGAAATTGGACACCCCCGCCCCCCAACACACACACACACACACACACACACACACACACACACGACCATATAGTCTTTGGCTGCTGAGGAGCAACAGTGCATGATGGGAGAAGCAATTTGGACTGGGGCGGGGGGGGGGGGGTGGTGGTAAAGTTCTGCTTGTGGGAAAATACAGGGATGAGGTGGGGAGAGGGTAGGGCAACTAGGTGCAGTCAGGTGGGTAGACAGAGGATTGGGGGAGGGGGGGGGGTGGCAGCAAGAAAGGAGAGAAGTAAAAAACTGTTGGTGTGTCGGTGGAATAATGGATTTTAATGTCTGTAGTCTTAAACACTTCAAACAAGTGGTTGAGAAAAATAACTTCCGTCTTCTCTCATGAGCTACAAACTCCAACTACATAGAAAACATGTTTGCTCTTTACAAATGATTTATCTATATTACTTGCATAAAGACTGAGAAAGTATAAAATTTATAGTTAGTTATTATTCACATCAAATGTAACCAATAATGCACGAAATGTGATATAGTTTTTATAAGGTCTTTGTCATACATACGAAATTATCAGTACCCACTAATACCAGAAATTTCATTTGTGCATTAGGCTTGATTACAAGAGCCATTTACAGCTACAGAAGTAACTTGTGGTATGTCTCAGATCAGTGTTCCTGTTATATCTTAGTAACCTTGCAAACAACATAGAATAAGGTCAGTGTTTTTGTAAATGTTGCAGTTATCTGTAATGAAGTACTGTCTGAAATGAGCTGTATTTAATATTCAGTCAGATTGTGATAAAATTTAAAAGTGGGTTAAATATTGACAGCTTGCTTTAAATGTTCAAAAATGTAAAATTGTGAACTTCACAAAACAAAAAAGTGGTATCCTTTGATTATAATGTGACTGGGTCACAGTGGGAATTGGTCAACTCATACAAATACCTGGGTGTAATACTTTATAGGGATATGAAATGGAAAGATCACATAAGATCATTTGTCGGTGAAGCAGGTGGTAGACTTCAGTTTATTAATAGACTACTGAGGAAGTGCTATCAGTTTGCAAAGGAGATTACTTGGAAATCACTCATGCGACCCATCCCAGAATATTGCTCAAGTGTGTGGGACCCTTTCCAGGTAGGACTAACGGGGGGTTATTTAATGTATACAGAAAAGGGCAGGGTCACAAGTTTGTTTGAACTTTGGGATAGTGTTGTGGAAATGCTGAAGAAATTGAACTGGCTGAGACTTGAAGATAGATGCAAATCATCCCTAGGAAGCCTATCTACAAAATTTCTCAAGAGCCAGCTTTGAATGATGAATCGAAGAAAATACTTCAACTTTCAAGGTATCAATTCCATTGGTATCGTGAGGACAGGATTAGATTGCTTACAGCACATGCACAGTGGTTTTTAAATAGTTGTTCTTCCTGCACTCCATACATAAATGGAACGGGAAAAAGCCCTAATAAATGGTACAATGCCATGTACTTCAATGGTTTGCAGAATATTGATGTACATGGTCTGATCAAATAATTCCTGAACTTTGTCTAAGCTTACCTTTTACTTGTCATGCCTGGTATCCTTCGAAATACTCTCCTCCACAATTGATACCACTCCCAATGCCACTTCCATTTTCGAAATCGCTATCTGTGAATTTTCTTTTATCTCATCTATCGTGGCAAATCTTGTCCCTTCAGTGAGGTTTTCAAATTTGGAAGAAGAAAAAAAAATTGTCTGCCGGGGCCAGGTCTGGAGAGTATGGAGGATGAGGCAGCACATTGATTTCGTTTCTTGTGCAGTAGTCTTGCACTAATGGGAATGAATGTGCTAGTGCATTATTGTGATGCAAGAGCCATGAAATGTGTCTCACCACATTTCAGGACATTTCCTTCTCACATTTTTGCGCAGGTGTCACAACACCTCCCGATAGTACCATCAATTAACACTTTGTTCCTGTGGCACTAATTCATGATGAACTAATCCTTCAGAGTCGGGGAGAACTATCAGTATGGCTTTGATATTTGACCTGGTCTGACGAACTTTTTTTTTGTCTCCGAGAATCCTTCCTGACCCGTTGTGAAGACTGAACTGTGGTCTTAACATTGTAATTGTAGACACACATCTCATCACCAATTATGAGTTGTGGTTCGCTTAAGGAACATCTCGTTCCGAAAGCTCTTCACAGTGTGTGGCGACGAGCTTTTTGGTCTTGACTCGTGACCCGTGGAATGAACTTGGCAGCAACATGATGCATTAAAAATTCTGCGCCAGAATTTCGTGATATGATCCAACTGAAATGTTACATTCTCCTGCAATCTCTTGGACACTCAGTCTTTGATTTTGACACACAATTTTGTTGATGTTCCTGATGTGAACTTTGTCAGTATACATTGAAGGGTGTCCTGAACGAGGGTCATCTTTAACTTCAATCTGGGCATTTTTTAACATATGAACCATTCATAACACTTGAGTATGGCTTAAGCACCCATCACTGTAGGTTTCCTGCATCATTTGGTGTGTCTCTGTAAAGGTTTTCTTGAGTTTATGCAAAATTTAATGCATACACATTGCTCCTCTAACTTTGCCATCTCAGAATTTCAAACTGTGCAATACAATGTTCTACGCAATACATCACTGAATAATAACAGACTGACATACAGCAATTAAACTTCTAGCAGATAAACATTAAACACAGGCATGTGCAGAGATGCCAACAGCATTTCTCTCCAACACACCATTGGTGCGAAATTACGAATGTTCCGGAAGTTTTTGAACAGACCTCATAGATGTAGGTCACATTGATAGTTAGTTGTACTTCACCCCCTCTCAGGTAGAGGTAGATACATTTAAAGACTCTTAGCTGGAGCTTCAGGAAATGTATTTTTAACTAGTCTGTTACATAATTTAAATGATCTGGAAGCATTTTTAATATTTTTCCACACAGATTTAAATTGAGAGGCAATGATTTTACATCTATTGATATAGAGTTTTTCAAACTGGTGGTAGCTGCACTTGTGGTTGCATCTTGAGATGCTAATTAGCTCCATGTAGCAGAAGTTTGGGGGCCATGATATCTATGAAGTACAGCTGTTGATTGGCTTCCAGGGGGCTGAAAAACCTTATTTTAAGATAGACGCACCAACCACCACATGATGTTTCACTGATTACAATGAAGGGGAACCAACTGTGGCTGAATGTGCATCTCAAATCCGTGTCTCTCTGTCTCTATTATGCTTTGATGTGATATTGATCAATGTTTAATAGTAATGTTTTCATAGAGTTAAAGATAGTTTTTTGTTTCTCACCAGAGCATGTAATAAAGACACACTAAGTTTGTGAATGTCTTGCTAGAGTGCAAAACAAAGCAGTAGCTTAAATGTTACCTCCTAGCAAGCTTTTACCAAACAGTTAGATTAACCAGGGCACTAGACTATATCTTGTTAGTTTCTGTTGCTACCAAATTCCTTGCTTGTAAAAGGCATTTGCTTGGTGAAATGTGTTCTTTAAGGCAGTTTTTATTGCCATTACTTGATGTACATTTTGACTGTTTTTGCAATAATAATGTCGTGTGACGACGGCCTTCCGTCGGGTAGACCGTTCGCCTGGTGCAAGTCTTTTGATGTGATGCCACTTCGGCGGCTTGCGCGTCGATGGGGATGAAATGATGATGATTAGGACAACACAACACCCAGTCCCTGTGCGGAGAAAACCTCCGATACAGCCGGGAATCGAACCCGGGCCCTTAGGATTGACAGTCTGTCACGCTGACCACTCAGCTACGGGGGGCTTGCATTAAATAGAACTGTCAGTACCACGTATTTTGAGACACAAAAACGGGTAGGACACTTCGTTGCTTGAAAATTTGCCCACATTCATGACAGATTGGCAGGCTTCTTTGGTATAGCCATAAGAGCAGTGTGTAGTATTAAGTTAAAGATTTAAAGGGAGTTGGAAGGCAATTCTATCCCTATTCAGTCAATGCTATTCCACTCTTTGAATAGTATACTCTTCAAAAGAACTGTGTGTGTTAGAACAGTGAAATCTTTACTGAACACACTTGCCTGGATTTACAAGTAAAATTAACGAAATGCCTCTTATTGATTTCAAGGAAAATGTTTTAATCTTTTACTAAAAATTTTTCACTTTTTTAATATGTTAGTCATCATGAAACAGTTTCTGTTGGGACGGTGGTTCTCAGTTTACTTACTACCGTCCTGAGTACAAACTTTCCAAATTTTATATTTCCAAGTTGTTTAGTTCAGAAAACAATGGTATGTGAAAATCATAAAATTTAGTTTTAAGAAAAATCAATTGAATCATACTATGCATCATCTGAAGCATACTGATCTTTTCTTCTCTTGTTCCCTCTTCTTTTCTGTCCTCCTTCTTTGTGCATTTTAAATTAGCAGTTTCTGCTTTGGAGGTTCTCTCTTTTTCTATCTGCAGCAAGGGTTTTGCTGTATTTCCACTAGACTTTATGCCCAAAGCTTCCAAAACATCCAGTATCCTTATTACTTTATCATTGAGGCATAAAATTGCATCGCAAACACAAAATTTGAGGGTTGCAATCTGAAAAATGAGATCGACAGGAAGTGCAAAATGACTAAGCAGGAGTTGCTAGATGCTGCCTACAGCAAAATTAGAGAGACCTTTGGAGAAAGAGCATCACCTGTATGTATATCTCAGATGGAAAACCAGTCCTAAGCAAAGAAGGGTGGAAGCAGTATATAGAGGCTCTATACAAGGGAGACGTACATGAGGGCAATATTATACAAATTGAAGAGGACATAGAGGAAGATGAGAAGGGAGATATGATACTACATGAAGAATTTGACAAAATGCTGAAGGAATTGAGTAGAAACGAGGTCCTGGGAGTAGACAACATGTTGTTAGAGCTACTGATAGCCTTGGGAGAGCCAGCCATGACAGAACTCTTCCATCTGGTGAACAAGATCTATGAGACAGGCAAAATACCCTCGGACGCCAAGAAGAATATAATAATCCCAATTTGAAAGAAAGCAGATGCTGCCAGGTGTGAAAATTACTGAACTATCAGTTTAATAAGTCATGGCTACAAAACACTAAACTAATCCTTTACGCCAGAATGGAAAAACTGGTAGATTCCGACCTCGGGGAAGATCAGTTTGGATTCCGTAGAAATTTAGGAACACGCGAGTCAAATCCTAGAGGTGGCAAGGGTAAAATACAGGGAGCGAAAGGCTACTTAAAATTTATACAGAAACCAGATGGCATTTATGAGTCAATTATGAGTCAAGTGGTAGGAAGGGAAAAAGTGGTTGAGAAAGGAATGAGACAGCATAGTAGCCTATCCCTATTATTGTTCAATCTGTATATTGAGCAAGCAGTAAAGGGAGCAAAAGAAAAATTCGGAGTTTAAAGTCCAAGGAGAAGAAATAAAAACCTTGAGGTTTTCCGATGACATTGTAATTCTGTCAGTCAGCTATGGAAGAGCAGTTGCACGGAATGGACAGTGTCTTGAACGGAGGATATAAGATAACATCATCAAAATCAAAACGAGGATAATGGAATGTAGTTGAATTGAATCATGTGATGCTGAGGGATTTGTATTAAGATATGAGGCACTTAAGGTAGTAGATGAGCTTTGCTATTTGGGAAGAAAAATAACTGATGATGGTCGAAGTAGGGAGGATATAAAATGTTGGCTGACAATGGCAAGAAAAGTGTTTCTGAAGAAGAGAAATTTGTTAACATGGAGTATAGATTTAAGTGTCAGAAAGTCCTTTCTGAAAGTATTTGTATGGAGTGTACCCATGTATGAAGTGAAACATCGACGTTAAACAGTTTAAGAAAGAAGAGAATAGAAGTTTTTGAACTGTGGTGTATGGAAGACTGCTGAAGATTAGGTGGGTAGATCACGTAACTAATGGAGGTATTGAATCGAATTGGGGAGAAGAGAACATTGTGGTAGAACCTGACCAAAAAAGGGATTGGTTGGTAAGACACATTCTGAGGTGTCAAGGGATCACCAATTTAGTACTGGAGGGAAGTGTGGGGGGTAAAAATCATAAAGGGAGACCAAGAGATAAATACAGCAAGCAGGTTCAGAGGGATGTAGGTTGCAGTAGTTACTCGGAGATGAAGAGGCTTGCACAGGATAGAGCATCATGGAGAGCTGCATCAAACCAGTCTTTGGACTGAAGACCACAACAACAACAAATCTGAACAAATAACAGTTTTTTTTATAACTGGGTCCAAATGACAGAATCCACACATTCATTATAATTTTTGTGTTTTCCCATGAAGATATTTCTTCAGCAAAGGATCGTTACAACGATCTCTTGATATAGGTTTAATTTCATTCATTACTGCAGCAGCTAAACAATGTTTGTAGTCACATGTTGCGCTTCTCCTGTACTTAGACAAAGTGTCAGGATCATTTGAGCAAAGAAAATGCTGAGGATATTCATTTGTGGAAAGCTTATGGGAAAAGATATACCATACAGCTTTCTTAATGTTTTCTAAATTCCCATTTCTTCTTATGACCAAGCCATAATAATTCTGTGATCTATCTGTTTAAATATTAACAATGCAAGGAAAAGATAGATAGATACTTACCATAAAGATGACATGTTAAGTTGCAGACAGTCACAATTGAGACACTTACACATTAGATTTCAGCCACAGCTGTCACCAGAAAAAGAATGAGAAACACATACACATTCATTCACACCTCACACACACAGATGACCACCATTTCCAGGAGCTTGGACCAGAATACAACTATCACTTGGAATGGCAGCAGCAATCTGGCGGGGCGGAGAAGGGGAAGGGCTAGCAGTGTGCGGGTGGGGACAGAAAGGAGTGCAGGGACTGGCTGGAATGCCAACAGGTGCAGTGTCAAGCTGTTGTGGGGCAGGGAGGTGGGGAAAAAAGGAGCGGAAAAGAAATGAGCGGGGAAGGATGAAGACGGGCAGATGCATTGACAGAGGGCGGCACAAAAAGAGGGTGAGGGGAAGAGAAAGGGGGGAGGTCATAGTACCGGGGGGGGGGGAGGGGGTGGGGTAAACTGTTGGGCAGAGGGTGTGTGGTGGTGGGGGAGGGGCAGTGGGCTACTGGAGGCTGAGGAAGCTGGGATAATTATGAGAGTGGAGAATGCGTTGTAAGGGTAACCCCCATCTGCTCAGTTCAGAAAAGCTGGTGGTGGAGGGGAGGATCCAGATGGCTCGGGTAGTGAAGAAGCCATTGAAATCAGGCATGTTATGTTGAGCTGCGTATTGTCACAGGGTGGTCTGCTTTGTTCTCAGGCACAGTTTGGCAGTGACATACATTCTGGCAGACAGCTGGTTGGTAGTCATACCAATATAAAAAGCTGTGCAACGATTGCAGCATAGCTGGTATGCAAAATTGCCATTTTCACAGGTGGCGTCAATGGAGTAGGATTAGCCTGTGACCGGACTGGAATAGGAAATTCCTGGTGAGTGGATTCAACAGGTCGTGCACCTGGGTCCTCCGCAGGGATATGATCCTTGTGGAAAGAGATTTTGATTGTGAGTGGCATAGGAATGGACTAGGATGTTGTGCAGGTTGTATGAGTGATGGAACACCACTTTAGGAGGGACAGGAAGGATCGTGGGTAGGTTAAACTTTCCAGTGCAGGATGGTGTTGGGTAACAAAGGGGGCACTCCTTTATGGCTGGTTCTTGACGGTATAAGGGGAAATGGCACAGGAAACCTGTTTGTGGACCAGGTCTGGGAGGATAGTGCCTGTCTGTGATATTAATCAGGCAACCTTTACCACATATTTTCTTACCATCTTCCAGTACTATCTTTCACTTTTCTTTTAACAGTACTTTCAACCTGGACCCCATTCTCTTCTGCACTTGCCCAGTCCATTCTATTTTGGAAATTAATATTATGACCATAGGGTTCTTCTGCGCATATCTGCTCATAAGCCTTGTCTCACCATTCCCTAAATACTGTGATATCTAATACATCTATTTGCCACTTAATGATTAAAAAATCCTGAGAACTTCTGCTGCTTCCATCGCACCATTTGGACCAGCATTATTCTTCTAATAGTTGTGTTCATCATCGTTCTTAGTTTCACTGTCACAAGTCATACAATTTTTGCTTAGCATCTCTACATCATTTACCTTGCTGGTATCAAATGATGTAGCCATAACAACACCATTTAGTGGTTTTGGCCACATTTCTGCCAGCTGCCATCAAAACATGCACAAATATTGCCACTTTCACTGTCATCACTTTTTGGAGTGCTGCTTTAGCTGCTTCCTTCATTGAGAGGTTACGGACATCAGCAACAAGAGTTCCATTAATTTCAATATGAGTCATAAATTTTGCCAGTGGATTTGGTATGTCGAGCATTGTGGATTTGGAATGTCGACCATTGCACTAAAGAATTTGCCTGCTTCCATCTCTTTACCAATTGATCTGAGACCATAAATTAGCCTTATGTTTTTCTCATACGGATCTTTATTTGCCATTTGTGATGTCATTGTTGTAGCAACTGTGTCACACTTTGCACAATTCAATGTCGGTTTTGACACAATTCCTTTGCGAAGACACTGATTCATTCTGAAAGATGTCACCACCACATATTCCACACACAGAATTTTTGGAAATAAACCACAGAGCATGCTGAAGTTCACAATATTTCCAAATGAGTGCTCATTTCCACAAGCTTACTGCGAAGGAACGCCTTGAAGGCACTGCAGTTTTTTTCTTGAGGTACTGATTTTCTTTAGATCTGACGTTCTTGGTTCCTTTGGTCCACTAAGCTCATTCTCCTTTATATTGTATTTCCTCTGAATTTTACTTTAGGCAACAATTTCTTTATTCCCAACATTTTTATAAAAATGTGTGAAACCAAAGAAAATTTAAATCAACACTTACTTCACAAACTTCACTAAGTACAAACAGTAGACTCAAAAACAATGACAAACATGATTGGACCTAAGGATATCGGCAGCAGATACAGGATAGGAAATCCTGACATGATAAAACAGTATGAGAAGCAAATGGTTTACAAGGAATATCAGAATCGGTACAATTTTCTCTGCTTGATGCAAAAAAGAAGACTTGGCATTTAAATGCCAGTTAGCACAGAGCATCTGGAAAACTTGACTCACTAACAAATTGTGGCATTTATATGAAACAAAAACTGTTTTACGCAAGGAATAGTGGGCTTTCCAAATATGCGAAAATCTAAAAATCTATTTTTGAGCCCATTTGCCTTAAACAAACCACCTTCATGCTTATTTTTTCCACAAGAATTTCCAACACCTTTTGTTGCCAAAGCTTTATTTTCAGGTGACTGCAGTTAGGTTTTTTAGTAGTACTTCTGCTTTCCACTTTGTGTCAGGCATTGAGAATTTTCTGAATGCGTCAATGAAAAACATACGTAATATCACCTACACCTTATGAAAATCTGTGTTCCTTTTACAGTAAAATTTGACTGAAAATTGTATTTTTGTTAAATTACATGAGTCATTAGAATAACATTTAACATTTTTAATAGTTCTTTTGATTTTAATGTATTCAATTACTATATTGTTTTTTCATAGCTCCTGCTATCAAAATGCCCATGGAAGGAATACAAGTCCGAAAGTGGCAAGACGTATTACCACAATGTTGACACCAAAGAGTCGCACTGGACTATGCCTAAGGAGTTGGAAGAGATAAAGGCTATGATTGCTGCAGAGGAAGCGGCAAAGTACGTAACTGATCTGAAATACTTGTAACACATAAGATTATGAACGCTGAGCCAGAGGGTGCCGTAGGCGAACAGTGGACTTGTTTGGCAAGGTTTACTTGTGAAAAAAACTATTTTTAAAACTCGACCAAGTATATTATGAAATTGTGCATCTAATTCCTTGTGTGATGTCATCCATGTATGAACATGTGCTTGTCTGTTATGTGGTAGTGCATCAGGACGACTATAAATATCAGCGAAAGTGTGTGTGTGTGTGTGTGTGTGTGTGTGTGTGTGTTTCATGGCATTGTTGGCATCACAACCGCCCCCCCCCCCCCCCCTGTTCCCCTCCCCCTCCAGAACACATGCGTGCCCCCCACCCCCACCTCCCCACACACACAGACACGAGATCAGAAATAGAGGTATATCCATGCCACTATTACTGAACTCTGGCTTATGTTTACATTGCTTTCATCGTTTCTTCCTTTTTTATTCACCTCCTGCTTTTCTTCGTAACCTCCTCCTGCTCCTCCTCCTCGCTGCAGTCAGTATTTTCGTATGTCTCTTCCCCCCATTCTGCTCTGTTGTTCCCCTGACCTCTTCCGCTGTATCTTTTTTGTAATTTTTTAATGCCACTTTAATTTTATATTACTACCTATGGTTTCTTTCTACCTTAAGTTTCCATATTTTACTATCAGTATTTGGCAGCTAATTATTAGTACTTTAGTGTTTGTCTTGGCTGTGTGTCTTAGTTTATCTTTCCTTTCCATCTCAAAAAGCAATTATTTAAATCGCAAAATGAATCTTTCACTCTTCAGCAGAGGGTGGTCTGTTTTAAAACTACCTGGCAGGTTACAACAGTGTGCCTGACTGGGACTTGGACCTGGGATCTTGCCTTTCACTAGCAATGTGCTTACTGTCTAAGCTATCCTAGCATGGCGTGTGACCCACTCTCACAAGTTTACTTCTGCCAGTACCTGCTTCCTGCTTTCCAGACTTCACAGAAATTCTGCATGCCTGGGCAGACCAGGAAGAAACGATATTGTGGAGAAATGGCTCACTTGTATACGATTCTGTCTCAATCGAAACCCCATTATTGTTAAGAGGTTAGCCACATTACTGTGTTGGCATCTGTGTAGTGTGTTGCAATGACCTAACCACATAACACCACCTATCCTGTACAGGTTGGCAACCGTCTCTCGCCCACCTCTGGTCCCGCCCATAGTTGCAACCGCTGCTATGAGTCCCGGGATCGCGCTTCCACCTGCCATCCCGCCTGTGGCAGTCCTGCCTCCTCCCGGCACCGTACCCCCCGCGGTGCACACTCCCCCGGCCACGATCGCCACAGTGACACCTGCGGCAGCTGTCGGTGCGAGCGGGACGCCTCCCCCGGCTGCTGCGGCTACTGCCGACACGGCAGCAGCTGGTGCCACCGGCTCGTCTGCCCTCGACCAGGCTATGGCTGCCACACTTGCCGCCATCAACAGCACGCCCACAAAGACACCGACGCCCGACACTGCAGGTAATGTGCATCGTTATATCTTCACAGGAAAAAAAATGCTAATATCCCCCATTAAAAGAACACACTGCTCTCTTTGGAACACTTTAGGTGGGGTGAAACTGCTACTGTATTGTTATGTGACCTCCATCTCTGATGTAAGTTATGTCAGTGAGGTGATGTATGTGAGCCAGTTATTTGTAAGAGAACAGCACAAGAAGATGGATCAGTGAGGGGATGTGACAGAACGGCAGAAAAAAAGCTGTCTTCTTTGGCCATGGGAAACTATGCCATGAATGAAGTTGCCATTTTGTTGATGATCTGTAAATAACAGTGTACCACTTGTGGCTGTGTAACAGCATAAGAATGTTGGTCAGAGGAGGATGCTGGCAGATTCCACACATATGTCACGCCTTGCTGTTGATAACCAGCTTAAGACCTGACAGGTATTGATGCTGTCACTAAATGTTTGTCTATATCAACCAGATCCCAAGCAACATTGTGAAGAAAACTGCATGCAATGGACATTTGGTGTAAGGTGCGAGGCAGAAGGCCATTTCTCACAGCAGTACATAGAGCTGTAAATTCTCTTGTGGGGTCAAACAATCCAAAAACAGTGTAGAAGATGACTGGGGGTGTGTAGTGTGGCACGATGAGCTGCAGTCTTGCCCCTTTTTCACCTGATGTGATACGTTGAGAGCCCAATGAGAGGTTTAAACCACAGTGTGTGGAGAGAGTTTGTCAGACTGGAGGTGGTACTGTGGTGTTTTGGGGGTGAAGGGTGGGGAGGCGGGTGGAGTTGTCTATTTTTATACAGATTTGAGCCCATTTATTCAGGCAGGTTGCTGTGAACATTCTCAGGGTAAGAGTTGCTCTTTCTTGCACACTTCACAGTTTGTATGCTGTGGACACGTTTGTCTTTAATGATAACAGCCACATTCACAGCGGTTGTGTGCATATGGTAACCCACTAAGTCACTTGATCTTAATCCCAAAGAAAATGCCTATACCCAGGCCACTGAAACTTTCCATTCAACATACTTGTTTCTGGTTGTCAGCGTAACAGTTTAACAAGTGAAGAACAATAGATGCAAGACGTGGAATGTAAAAATAAACCATGTGCATTGTATATGGTTTCTGCTGCTGGCTTATGTTGTACTGTGCTTTGTTTCACTGTGGTACTGGAAAATGGCACCAAATACACTTTGTCTAGTGACAATCCTTAGTGTCGAAGGGTGCCACTAAACAGCCAGGCACTGGAATTACTACGGAGAACTCGTGTGTTTTACGAGCAAGAGAAAGCATACTTAAGTATTTGTGGACAGGCATCAATTCCTGCTGATAAAATTGCTGAAGGAACATAAAAATTAGTGCAAGAACAACTGTAAGTAAGAGAATGTCATTGCTCATTGTGAAAGTTGAAAGATATAGCTGTAACAATTCTGAGCCGTCTGGATCAGATAATATCGTTTTAGTGATCGCTGGAAAGAAGGGAAAGCAGCCTCACCCTGTCACTGACTTACATTCTTTCCAGAATGATGCAATTGGTAAGCATCTTTATGCTTGCTACACCAAGAAAGAGTAGTCTACCATAGCAAAGTGCTGTTAAAAGAAAGTGAATACTTCAAGGGTGGAAAAGTCACTGAAAATTATGCAAACTATTAGTAAATGCTGGAAGGATGACACTCCAAGCAGTAGCAGTCATCAGCTGTCAGGAAGAGGAGATGGGGTAAATGTGGTCCATGCAGTGGAAGACCAGTGATTTTGTTCCTGATGCACTTTTCGTTTTTTGGTCCAAAAAGACAGGTGATTACCACAAAGATGTGGATCACATATGATTTGTTGAGTTTTTGTGGAACCTTTTAAAACAGTTTCCTGTCCCTACAGCAGTTGCAGTGGACAATGCTTCATATCATTCAGTGATACTGAAGAAAGCCCCAACCACAAACTATTGCAGAGAAATTATTGTGCAGTGGTTACAGATGCTGCTGTTATAGCCTAAGATGCATACATATGTAGTAGATGAAATTGCCGAGGAGCAGCATCATACTGTAATAAAGCTGCTACCGTATCATTGTCATTCCATCCCATTTAGCTAGTAAGGAGTGATGTGAAGACATACGTAAGGGGCACTAACGAATCCATTACGGTAACAGAGGTCGAAAGGCTGTTGCGTGGAACTGTTTCAACTGTGTATTGAGCCTCATGGAGGAAAAAGGGTGAGCAGGACGAAAAACTTATTTGAGCAGCACAGACAATGGAAGGTATCATCAGTGACCATGAACAGGTAGTGATTTGACTTCATGTTGAAGACGATGACAATGATGATGAAGGCAACATGGCCAATCTAACTTGACGTAATGTGAACTGTCAAGTGCAACGTTTCGCTGGCACAGTTATAGGGCTGTTTTGAAGATGAGGGAAGTGCAGCAGTCAGCTTCCTCACAGTTTATAAGTAGCGATCAAAAAGTTACCATTTGAAGACTGTGCAGTCCAGCATTGGTATACCAATTGGGCAAAACTGGTGTGACCATTGAGGCAATCGTACCACCGAGGCACCAGGTTGAAGATACCCATTTTGTAAAACACTGTTTAATGCTGCACGAAGGAGTCCGTAACTACCTGCTGCACATCCTCACCCAAAAGGAATCCTTGATGTTTTGAGGACTTTCTTAAGGGACCAAAGATGTGATAATTGCACGAGAGAGATGCTTATATGTCGGTGCTTATATACATCCCCCCGCCCTCAGAGTTGTGCTGTGTTGCATATATGCTGCACCAACACCCTCAAATTGAACCTTTTTGATTGCCTCTTATAGGAGCATAATGAGCTCTTATCATTAGTGAGGGGTTTCAGTAGAATAAGTTGTTCAAACATATATGTGTAGACACTCTTCCTTGCTGACCTGGGGCTGTTATCTAGCCAAGAGGTGCACAATATTAGTTTTATTGGGGGCAAGTAGTCTGACTAATTTTTGGCCAATGAGCTTAGAATGACTGCCACAACCTCTCATTCAGATCTGCAGTTTTTTTAACAGTGTAGTGCTGCTACCATTGAAACACACAACATCTGTAATCTGGTACTTCTGTTTTAAAACTCAATAATATTATACTGTGTATTACACTTTCACATTATTACTGAACTATGTCAAATAATTCACAGTTGTAAAATACCAACATACTTTATTTACAGGAAAATGGAATAAATGGCAGAAACCAACATAGGCAGTATGAATTTGCACTCCATAGAATATTAGAAATGCACGATACAATATGGCTTCTACTGTTTACCTTAGAAGGTAGATTGGGGAAGAAAAAACCTGTGTTTGTAGAATTTGCTCATTTACAAAAAGTTTTTGACAATGTTGACTGGGAAACATGCTTTGAAATTCTGAAGTTGTCACAGAGGAATTAAAGACAGCAAAAAGGTATTTACAAGTTGTCCAGAAAGTGGACTGCAGTTACCTCGCCCCTTCCATGTATGGTTTGTATCACTGACTTCTCCATTTTGGCATGCTGCTAAAATGGCATCCTGAAAACTTGAAAACAGACTTCACTCTACCAGGTGACAGAATTTTCTCCTTTCATAAACCACATATATTAAAACAGCTTTTCACATACAAGACAGACTTCAGACAGCTCTCTGTCTACTCGACAAGTATATTTTGACAAAACTTACAGCAAGCCGAGTTACAGTTTATGGCAGCCCTGCTGTCCAATCGATTCTGTGTTCTATGTGTTGTCATGGGCATCTTCTTCTGTGAAGGTCGGTGCAGCTTTGCGGCAGGAACCCGCTGCATGGAGAAAACATTAAGAGCAGCAAGTGTGGCCAAATGCTAGCCGCCACTGGTGTCACCCTGTCCAGTAGCAATGCAATCTCCCTAACCATTTGATCATCATGCGTATATGTGTATACACAAAAACACAAAGCTCAGCTTGCATGTCCCACTTTCCAAACTGCGTTCAATATATGTGCTTCAGTAGTCAGTAATCATCATTCATTTGTCCTAAATATTGTGTGCGACACATCACTTTAAGAAAGTTATGTTTTACACTATAACTTGTGCGAGATGATTCGTAGTACATTCAGTTGCAGTTTTATGTAGATTCACGTGTATTCTCGAAAATCGCTATCAATTTTAGTGGGAGTTTGAGTTGTATTATTGATATTCTTTCTGTGCAGAATGCATGATGGATTTATTGAAAAACTGAAGTTCAACACACAGCATCCAAGAAATATAAATGACAGCAACCCTCAAATGCCACTTTTTCCATAGCTCCAAAGAATATTAAAGTAATTTCTTTGTGCCCTCAGGCTTACCATGGAAATCAAAGTAAGATGCTGTACACTTTGGTGTAATTGTGCTTGGATTGGTAATATTACAAGGTGAAATTTGAAAACTTCAGTTTCTCTTGATTAAATAATTTATCTGAACCTAGAACCATGGTCATTCATAATTTCATTTCAGTTGCTCAGTGTTGGATGTTCTGATCATATCCCTGGTTTCTCGTTGGAAATATGTTGAGTTGAAAGGCAACACTAGGGAAATTTAAAACGAAACATTAGTACAATTTATCCAGGATGTTACAAATGTTACTACTTTAGCATGTTGGGGGAAAAAGAAGCGAGGGAATATGTAGAGACCATTATACCCTTATGTTTGCCATTTTTCTCTGTGAGCTGACATGTATAACCTCTAAAAGGTAGAGGTCCAGTGTGCCTGTTCATCTGCTCCTGCTTTCTCAGTTGCAGTGGATGCTTGTTGTAGTCATAGATCCTATCAGCACTCCAATCAAAGGAAATGTACAATCTTGACGGTCTTTTTCAGAGGAAGAGAACAGCGTGTCGACACCTAAGGACTCTGAGTCAGGGAGCAGAACGAGTACACCGGAGCCAAAGATGGTCTTCAAGGACAAAAAGGAGGCCATAGAGGCTTTCAAAGAGCTGCTCAAGGATAAGGTGAGAGCATTAACTGCAATTTCTTTTGTGATTACTAGTCATTGTGAAAGAAATTGCTAATCACTTGAATTCCTAAACAGTTTACAATATTTTGAATGTAGACAGAAATTTGTGTCGCTACCATTCTTTAATTTCTATGCCTGTTTTGCAGTTCACTCTAACACAGATTCTGTGATTTTCATGCACATAGGTATTTGATAAAGTTCCTGTAAAAATATCAAGTTATATATCACATTAGCCCAAATATTTTTAATATTGGAGAAACATATATTTACTGGCAATGTGCAAGAATAGGACTTGGAAAGGTATACATTTCACAGTATCAAACGCAAAGTATGAGGCATGTCAAGAAGGTAAGTACCATTTTGGAAAAAGAACCATAAAAACATTTTTTCAAACCAAAATATTATTTTTCTATATAGTTGCCACCATTATTCAGACATTTGTCGTAGTAGGAAACCTACTTTTCTGTGCCCTCATCATAGAAAGATGCCACCAGTGAAGACAGCCACTGCTGAATACAGTTTTTGGTATTCTTTTTTGCTCGATGTGTTCCTTCCCAGAGGTGAAACTGTTGCGGGTTGGCAAGAGAGCCAACACCGTATGAATAGAGGAAGCCGATAGGCACGTGTTTTAGCTCATGCAGGCTGGCGTGAGGTCTGGAACAGGACAAGGAAATTAGAATTTAGAAAAACGGACGTAGCTGGTGGAATACTTAACTTTAATCCATTAATGGTGAACGTCGGTCTGACGGACGGTACATGAATCACAAGATCAATAGCAACTGATAATGGTGCCTTGCTAGGTCGTAGCAAATGACGTAGCTGAAGGCTATGCTAACTATCGTCTCGGCAAATGATAGCGTATTTTGTCAGTGAAGCATCGCTAGCAAAGTCGGTTGTACAACTGGGGCAAGTGCTAGGAAGTCTCTCTAGACCTGCCGTGTGGCGGTGCTCGGTCTGCAATCACTGATAGTGGCGACACGCGGGTCCGACGTATACTAACGGACCGCGGCTGATTTTAAAGGCTACCACCTAGCGGGCAAGTGTGGTGTCTGGCGGTGGCACCACATTCCTCCCCCGCAAATTGGCGTACGGTTGTGTTATAAGGCTTCCGCCCGTCGTGGAGAGGACCCCATGTTGACGTATGCGACGAGGTGGGGAGCCTAACAACAGGCGAGGCTGTGCCACCCGCACCCTGCCATTCAGACCGCGGGGAGCTAGGAAACGCCTGAAAACCTGCTCCAGGGTGCACGCCAACATGCGGTGTATGCGCCCGTAGAGAGACAGGAGGGGCCAAAGGGTCGACCTCCATCGGGCCAGGGCACCCAACGGGCGAAGACGTCATATGGTCCGGAGCGGGCAAGAGTTCCATGTCGGAGGACATCCGGTCACGGGAAGCGATCGGCAGCGTGTGACACAGGGAGGCGCCCGGCAGCTGCAGCGAAGCGTCCACTGCAGG
The DNA here is from genome assembly GCF_023898315.1 of Schistocerca nitens. Classification (NCBI taxonomy): domain Eukaryota; kingdom Metazoa; phylum Arthropoda; class Insecta; order Orthoptera; family Acrididae; genus Schistocerca; species Schistocerca nitens. The sequence goes on from NC_064625.1 coordinate 33,101,770, forward strand.
CATCGCCGGCGGGAGAACAGGCGGCGGCGGCGGCGGCGTGTCACTGTGGGGCAAAATGGAAGGCAGCGTCGGTAACACCTGGGGCTGAGGCGAGCCAGTAGATGGGTCCCCAGGGTGCTAACCGGACGGCACTGTCGCTGAAAGCAGACGGCGAGCGGCAAATCCCATGCGACGACAGGCGCAGCTGATTGAGATGCCGGCGCACCTCACCAGAGGCCCCCAAAACCAGATACGTAGCGCGTCCAAGGCAGCGAAGAATGCTCCCTTCGAGCCAACGCCGTGAACCTCGGTAGTGACGATAGTAGACAACGTCGCCTGGAGCAAAAGCAGGTGTCTGCCGCTGCACAGGAACCTGATGCGGCGGATGTAGCAAAGACATCAAGGTTCGATGATGACGACCGTGGAGCAACTCAGCCGGCGAGTGTCCATCTCGGGGCTGAGAGCGATACGAGGACAAAAAGAGCAATAACACGTCCTCCCGAGAATGTGACTCTTTTAACTTCAACATCTGTGACTTGGAAGTCCTGACCAATCGTTCAGCGGCACCGTTTGACTGTGGCGAAAACGGCGCAGACGTCAGATGTTGAATACCATTGGCCTTGCAGAATGACTGAAATTCTGCGGTCATGAATTGTGGGCCATTGTCGGAAACAATAGTATGGAAGACCTTCAGTGCAAAAGATAGCAGATAACGCTTGGATGGTGGCAGATGACGTCGTGGAAGACATCCGGACAACAAAAGGAAAATTACTGAATGAATCTACAACAACCAACCATTGAGCATTCCAGAATGGACCAGCAAAATCGATGTGTAAGCGTTGCCAAGGGGAAGTGGCTTTTGGCCATGCAAAGAATTTCCGCGGTGGGGCTGATTGTTGTTCGGCACACACCATGCAAGAAGAGCACATATTCGTAATCGCAGTGTCGATTCCAAACCAAGTACAGTGCTGACGAGCAAGTTGTTTCGTTCTCACTATACCCCAATGTCCTTGGTGGAGAAGCTGTAAGACAGAGGACTGTAACGAACGTGGGACCACGACCCTGGACTGATCATTATCAGAACGCAACTGCAAAACACCACGTCGAACAAATAGTATCTCCTGGTGAGCAAAAAATCGGTGAACCAACGGATCCCTGATCCGTGACTTTGACAAGGGCCATTGCATGGCAACAAAATGCAGAACAGTAGCAAGGACAGGGTTGGCAGCTGTGGCTGAAGCTACGTGATGAAAATCAATCGGAAACGATTCGACCACGGCATCGGTTTCCGCATCAATGAACATGCAAGCAAGTTCGGAGGAATCGAATGCCCTATTCTCAGCAAGAGGCAAACAGGACAACGCATTGGCGTTTCTGTGCTTAGCAGTGGACCAATACAAGATATCGTAGCGGTACTGCCAGAGGAAAATAGACCAGCGAATGAATTTCTGCGCTGTACGTGGAGGTACGGGCTTGTTCGGATGAAAAAGCGATGTCAAAGGTTTGTGGTCTCTGATGATGATAAAGTGACGACCATACAAGAAATCATTAAACTTTGTAACACCAAATACGAGAGCCAATGCTTCTTTCTCGATCTGTGAATAATTTCTTTGCGCAGACGAGAGCAACTTGGACGCAAAGGCAATAGGGCGATCGTGCGATCCATCTTTGTGCGCAAGCACAGCACCGATCCCAAAATCCGATGCATCTACCATCAGCAAAAGGGGCTTCTGGGGATCGAATGGCGTAAGGAAAGTATTGGAAAGCAACGCCGATTTCAACTGGCGAAAGGTGCGTTCGCATTCCGTCGTCGACGAACGGAACACCTTTACGGCGTAAGCGATGAAAGGAGCTGAAATGGAAGAGGCGTGTGGGATATATTTAAGATAATAGTTGATTTTTCCCAGCACACTCTGTAGCTGCTTCAAATTCTGCGGCGAAGGCAAGTCTTGTATGGCACGGAGGTGCTCGGGACTGGAATGAATGCCTTGGGCATTGAGTACATGTCCCAGGTAGGTTAAGTCACGAGCAAAGAACACACATTTGTCCTTCCGCAAGCAAAGACCATTTTGTCGCAAGACCTGAAATAATGTTCTGAGATTGGCTAAATGTTCTTCTTCCGTCTTCCCGGAGATCACAATATCTTCCAGATAGTTTGCTGCAGTAGGGACCGACGCACAAACAGTTTGTAGATATTGCTGAAACAATGCAGGGGCGCATGCACACCTGAATGGCAGCCGTTTGAATCGATACAAACCAAGATGCTTGTTAACCACCAAAATGCGCTGGGATTCTTCGTCCACTGGTATTTGCAAGTACGCATCTGCTAGGTCCAACTTCGAAAAATATTTACCTGGGCACAGTTTGTCAAAAAGATCTTCAGGAAAAGTTGCAGTCACTAGTTGTGGATTCACTGTTGCCTTGAAGTCCACACAGTCTCAATTTCCCGGAAGGTTTTGGCAAAATTACTAAGGGTGATGCCCAGAGAGAAGCCTGCACACGTTCAATTACACCTAGTGATTCCAAATCGTGTAAGGTTTTAGTGACCTCATCACGCAATGCGTGGGGAACATTGCACGCTCTGAAAAATTTCGGTTGCGCGTTGACTTTCAGTTCCAAATGTGTTTTATAGTTCGTAGTGCAACCAAGGCCCGGTGCAAAAATGTCTGCAAATTCTTCACAGAGACGAGAAACACTGTCTGAAGGCACAGTCTGGTTCACTGATAGGACCTGATTTACTATAGACAAGTTAAACAACTGAAATAAATCAAAACCAAACAAGTTCACTGCAGAAGAAGAATGAAGGACGTAAAATGACACAAGTTTTGTTTGTCCCTTGTATGTTGCAAGAAGGCTGCACTGTCCTAACACAGGGACATTCTGACCGGAATAGCTAGTTAGCTTAACATTTGTGGCACGCAACGGAGGTGTGCCCAGCTGTGTGTACATGTCTTGATTGATCAGTGAAACTGCAGCTCCGGTATCGAGCTGGAATGGTATCACTTTGCCGCCAATGTCCAAGTCTACAAAAAGTTTATTATCCTGCTGACGACAAGAGCGACTGTCTCGTCCAACGTGAACTGACACTGGTACATAATCACTTGCGACTTGACGGGATTTCCGGCGATGTCGACGCACACTATTTGTGGGACGAACACAGTCACTGTTAGAGAGAGTGGCACTGCGCGGAGTGGAATGAACTACATGAATTTCCATGGGCGAAGTTTGGCGAGCCTGAGTATCCTTGGTTTGAATTCGGTGTGAAGCAAAGGGCCTGGAATGGTTGTGAGTGTCCGATTTGAGCTTTTTCTGGCAAACACTCTGAACATGTCCTTTCTTATTACAGAAAAAGCAAATAGCCTGGCGTGACGGGCAATTCTCACGTGAATGTCTAGTAGCACACCGCGGGCATGATTTTAGCACTGCATTTGCTTGCCTGCGCGGCACACGTGGCTGAGAGCCTGGCGGCCGGGCACGAGGGCTGTTTACTGTTCCGTGCAGCTCGCCCGGCGGGCCGGTTAACCTGACACACAGGTGGCGAAGCTTCAAATGATTCCTGAGCAAAGTCAAGTGTGTCCTGCCGATCCAATATGTCCATCACTTGTTGAAGGGAGGGATTGACTAGTTTCAAAACCTGTTCCCTTATACGAACATCAGAAACGTTCTGTGCAATTGCATCACGTACCATAGTATCTGAATAAGGGAGTCCACATTGACACTCAAAAGCACAATCCCTAGTAAGGCCTTGCAAGGTTGCAACCCACTCCCGATTAGTCTGACCTGCCGTACGTTTTGTACGAAAGAAGGTATACGTCTTCGCAACTACATTGACTGATCCTTTGAAATATGCATCTAATGCAGACAAAATTTCGTCGTAGGACAGAGTTGCTACGTCGCATCGGGGAAATAATTTGACTATCACATGGTATGTTTGTACCCCGACGGAGGAAAGGAGAAAAGGCTGCCGCTCATTACCTTGAATTCTGTAGGCGGCGAGATGGAATCCAAATTGGCGTGACCACTCCGTCCAGCTTTCCAGTGCAGCATCAAAACGTCGAAAAGTTGGTGCAACAGCGTGTTGTGGCTGTGGTAGCGGTGGAGCGGCGGCTGCCGCATCGTTTTGCATTGCACGTTGACCCTGGACGAGCTGTCCAAGGGCATCCAGTAAGGCCTGCGTCTGCTGATTCTGTAAGCGATAAAATTCGGACAGTACATCTGGAGCTTGCGGCAAAGCCATTACACAAGTAAATTAGGGCACTATCGATAAGAACGCGGATTGGCCTCGTCGCCAATGTTGTGGGTTGGCAAGAGAGCCAACACCGTATGAATAGAGGAAGCCGATAGGCACGCGTTTTAGCTCACGCAGGCTGGCGTGAGGTCTGGAACAGGACAAGGAAATTAGAATTTAGAAAAACGGACGTAGCTGGTGAAATACTTAACTTTAATCCATTAATGGTGAACGTCGGTCTGACGGTACATGAATCACAAGATCAATAGCATCTGATGATGGCGCCTTGCTAGGTCGTAGCAAATGACGTAGCTGAAGGCTATGCTAACTATCGTCTCGGCAAATGAGAGCGTATTTTGTCAGTGAAGCATCACTAGCAAAGTCGGTTGTACAACTGGGGCGAGTGCTAGGAAGTCTCTCTAGACCTGCCATGTTGCGGCGCTCGGTCTGCAATCACTGATAGTGGCGACACGCGGGTCCGACGTATACTAACGGACCGTGGCTGGTTTAAAGGCTACCACCTAGCAAGTGTGGTGTCTGGCGGTGACACCACAGAAACCATCAGTGCGATATGACACGGTGAAATGTTGAGAAAATGTCAGCACACATTTCAAAACAAAAAGTGTGGAATGCACAGTGAAGACATTGTGTTGCTTCATGACAGTGAATGTCCCCATTCTCCTGGCATGACTCCAAACCGTGTTCAGCAGTTTGATTAGGAGTAGTTCAGTCACTTGCTGTACAGCCACATACTCATACCTGCTGACTGCCAATTGTTGAACTTGAAGGTAATTTTGGAGGCACGGGATTTGACAGCAATGCCGATACAAAAAGGTAGTGTTTAGCAGTGACTTGTCTTTTTTGATGGCCTCTTTGTATGAAGAGGGTATAGAAAAGTTTGTTTCCCACTATGAGAAATGTCTGAATGATGGCTACAACTGTGTAGAAAAAAAAATTAAGAAATGCTGTTTCTTGTAAAAATAAATTTTGGTACAAAAAAAAGTTTTTTGTGTATTCATTCCAAAACAGTTCTTACTTTCTGAACAGGCCTCGTATATGCAAAAAAATTTGTGATCATACATTGCTCTTTAATGAAACATAATGAATAATTTTTCTAATTGTGTGATGATACATATTACCATCCAATGGAAAGAAGTTATTCTTGAAAAATGTGTGATGCTGAATTTTATGGCTCTTGTCCGAAAACCACTGTAGCGAAGGGGGGAAATACAAGCTGTCACATGTCTGATCTGTTATTTTGGGATTCAGTGTACTTCACAGTACTAGTTATTTTGTTATTTGCTATTCAGTTGCAGCATCATACTGATATGCCATGACAAATTCCTGACAATTGCTTTGTGAAATATGACATCATGTTTGTCAGCTACTCTGGATTGTACTGTAAAAACTGTTTTACAACTTTTGCTGCTGATGTACAAGGGAGTGACTGGCCATTACACTTGGGTTTCTTTCTACACAAGTAACTTAACATTTGTTGGTGGGGTGCACATTGGTTGTCCATACACTGTTCAACTTCCTTGCCTCCCATGTATACTTGCTATCCAATTACCCTGTACCAACCGAAAAGTATGTTTCTAAATGTAATTGCTATTGGCTTTCTGAACGGTATTAATAATGATGATCTTTGGACCAGGACGTTCCTAGCAACGCTTCGTGGGAAGCAGCAGTGAAGCTGATTGCCAATGATCCACGGTACCCCGTGCTGAAGAAACTTAATGAGAAGAAGCAGGCATTCAACTCGTACAAAACTCAGCGCCTGAAGGAAGAGCGGGAGCTCCAGAGGCAGCGGACGAAGAAAGCTCGCGAGGACTTTGAGGCGTTCCTCACTAACAATGAGCGTGTCTCGTCCACGACAAAGTATTACCGCTGTGAGGACATGTTTGGCCACATGGATGTAAGTGCAAACATAATACTTAATAATTCTATGTCAGGTAATTTGTGCTTTACCTCTGAGGTGATGTGGGCTCTACATTTTTTATGGCAGTTTTATAAAACTGCAGCATACTCAGAAAAAATTATTTTGACTTGTTTTATTGCCTTGATGATACCCACTGTGTGTGTGTGTGTGTGTGTGTGTGTGTGTGTTTAAAATGAAAAAAGGTAACAAATGGTGTTGTTAAAAATCAAAGAGAAACATCTGCATGACATCCTGAAGTTTGTTGTCATAGGATCTTTGGCTGGGTTGGCAGGCATGCAAATGAACTTCAATTGGCCATGTTTTGCACAAAATGAGAGAGACACTCCAGCATTGAAAACCCTGAGAGAATTTGTGTATCACAGAATATCAGTGCGAGCTGAATAAAAATAAGAAGAAAAAAAAATCTGGCATTGAACTCTGCCATAAATAGTGACTGACAGAAGAACCACATAGTAATCAGATTTTTGTACTTTTTTGTATTTATGGTATGTGGAAATCAGAAATCAAATACGTCAGCAAAATCAGTTTGATGTGCCTCTCAAAAATTCTCAGAAAAATATATTTCGAAGTGGTCCGACCATCTTTAATTTGATAAAGTCAGTTCAATTTTTGTCAACCTGTTGTCTGGCTGTGTGGTAAAATGCTCACCTACAATGTGTGTGGCACAGGTTCAATACCCACCTCTGCCAGAATTTTAAACAAAGGTGCATGTTCCATGAACATTTCCATGAAATTTAAAATACATATGGATGAAAAAAATTTAATTTTTAATTTTTTAAATTTAAGAATCTTTTTTAAAGATCAATAATTAAAATAATTTGCAATGAAAATGGAATTTTTTGTGTGTAACATGTAATTAGGATGGGATGGCATGCATTTTTCATGAAAATAGCAAGGAGATATCTGTTAGCATATATTTGTTGAATTTTATGCTGGGTGTATCAAAAAGAAACATCGAATTTGGCACATCTGTATTTCAGAAACTAATAAACATATACAATGAATTTTGTTTTCTGATGAACGGGAAACTCAAAAGGTTTTTTTTTTCTTTTCTTTTCTACCCCCCCCCTGCCCCCCACCCCCCAATACCTTCTCATAGATGTTCAATATGTCCCCCCTTGAGATGCACAGCATATGTCAATGCGGTATTCAAATTGTTCACACATTTTAGCGAGCATGTCTTTAGTTACAGCTTCCTTAGCTGCTGGTATGCGATGTCTCAGTTCATTCATTGTTGTTGGTAATGGAGGCACATAAACAGACTCTTTTATAAACCCCCACAAGAAATAATCACATACAATCAGGTCCGGTGCCCTGGAGGCTAGTAATGTAAGGTTGAATCATTTGGTCCAATGCGACCAGTCCATTGTTCAGTAATGATTTGATATAAACATTCCCACACTTCCAGATGCCAGTGTGGTGGTTCCCCATCCTGTTGGTAAATGGAGTTGTTTCAGTTAGTCTCCAACTGTGGCAAAAGAAAGTTCTCAAGCATATCGAGATTTGTGCTTCCTGTAACAAGTGTTCTCACCAAAGAAAAATGGCTGTACAACTTTTTCCGTGAATCTGCACAAAACACATTAAATTTTCTAGAGTGTCTCTCATGACTTACAACTTGATGTGGTTGTTCTGTACCCCACATTTTCACATTATGATGGTTCACTTTTCCATTTAAATGGAATGTTTCCTTGTCACTAAACCTTAAACACGGAAGAAAACTGTCAGCCTTCACCTTGCCAAGAACGAAATTACAGAATTCCACACGTTTTTGTTTGTCACTTCATGAAGAGCTTGCAGTAGCTGAATTTTGTATGGTTCCATTTGTAAACGTTGCTGCAACACACACCAGATGGACATCAGGGGCATGTTGAGCTGCATAGTGAACAGATTTCTGCGGACTCCTGGTGAAACTATGGCAGATGCATTCGATGTCCGTGTCAGACACTCAGGGATGGCCCAGCGATTTGCCTTTACATAAACAACCTGTTTCGCAGAATTGTTCATGCCATCATCTAATGCTCTGTGGTGTGTGAGGATCCACACCATACCTAGTACGAAAGTCACACTGAACAGTTATTACTGACCCACACTGCACAGAAAGTACAACACAAAACGCTTTCTGTTGTCTCAACTGAAGTGGGTGCACTCTGCTGTTACCTAATGGGAACCATGTAAATCTTGAGAGTTTGCTCTTTCCAACAGCACATTTTTCACGAACATATCTCAAATAACATAGTAGTTTAAATCAGATGATTCTTTTGATACACCCTGTATTTAAATGATGTAAGTATTTGAACTAAACGAGGGATGGAGGAGTGGAGGGGGGGGAAACCCAAAAACATAATGACGAAAATGAGACTCAAACCAGAACTCACCTGTATCAAGCACTATTGATTTTTTTTTCCATCTTTATGTATTTTAACTTCACAGAATTGATAGTAGAACAGGCACCTCTGTTTAAAAATTTACTTCAGCCAGGAATCAAACCTAAAGCACCTATGTGACAGGCGAACATTCTCCTGTTGAGAAAAGTTGACCTTTCTTGAGCATATTAAAGACAGTTGGAAAACTTCAAAGTTGATTTTTTCAAGAATTTTTGAGAGTTGCATTGCACTATTTTGGGACATTAATCTTTCAGTTTTGAGCTTCAAATACCTTAAATATAAAAAAATTACAAAAATGTGATTGCTGTGTGGTCCCGTCGTGAGACAAACAATGGTCTAGTATGGTTGGATTCCAGGCAGTGAGTACACATAAAAGCATGACTCGCAGCACCTAAAAGAAAACAGTTAGGTTGGTCATAGAAATATTCTGCATAAAATGGAAACTACAGCTTGGCAGAACATTCGGGGCTACACTAGTAACCAGTTGCGCTGGGGAAAGCTGAGAGATTACAGCAGCAATAAAAGCTTCAACAATGACAGACTTTTCCACTTAAGCTGTAGTTATTAAGACCTCTTGTTAGTCACACAATTAGGTTTGTCTTAAAGGTATTTTCGAGTGTTTATAAGGAACATGGTGCCATATGCCTCAGAATAAAAATTAAATGTATCAAAAGTGTTGCGTGTTAAACAAGAAAGTCTGTTACTTCATAATATGAGCTGCTTTCACTGTGTGGAACTCCAACCAAGTCACAAATAAAGATGTCGAAAAATTGCACCCTGAATTTAATGAAGCACTTAAGTTGAACTTCATTTTTACGTTCTGGATTACTACAGCAGTAGGTGACTTAAAAAGCAATAAAGACTGGTTTATTCTACTCGTTTGCTCTGACTGAAATGCTCAGAGTCAAACAATTGCGAACTGTATAATTTACAAACCATCACAATGGTACCACATTGTCCAAATTCACTGCCATCTTGATGTGTGTGGCACCTTGTTGTTTACAAACAGTCAAAAATTCTTTTAAGCCAAAAATAGATGTGCGACTAAGAGGAGGCCTTAATAAATGCAGCCAAAGTGGGAAAATGCTATTGTCAGTTTTGAAACTTTTATTTCACCTGTGATTTCTCAGGTTTTCTTGGTGAAATTAATTAATAATGTGCTTCTGGTGCTCTGCCAAGTTTTTTTCCCTTTCTCTTCACAATATTTTGACAACCAACTCTGCCATCATCTTCAGGTGCTGTGAGTTTTGCTGTTACTTGTATTTGTTGCTTGAACTCCAACCAGACAGTGAACTATTTTTTGGTCTCTGCCACTATTTATGGCCAGGCTCGATACCCAATGCCCACTATGGCCATCAATGTCTTTTGTTTTTTCAGAGCTGGCAGTGATATTCTGTGAAACACACATTCTCTCAGCATTTACCAATTCTAGTGGATGTGATGGTCAATGAGATTTTAATAAATAGAGTAACAGACCCCAAGCTTTATTTAAATTGAAACCACCATCTCTGTTTATTAGGTTTTCTGATTTCTATATTTTTATAGACTCTTAATTAGGCTGTCCCAAATACTTGATGTTTGCATCACCGTACTGATCTCGTTGCATTTCATTTCACCATTAAATTCAAGGCAGTGCTTGGCGGCTGCTGGATTTGCTGTGTTGTTTTAGTTAGATATGCTGCTGATGTTTCTTGCATATATTGTTGAATGTTTTGATGGTCTGTTTCACAGAACTTATTAGGCACATTCTGACATCTAATTATGTGCTGTTCGATGGACAGTACTGTGAATAGACCGCTTGTATGGTGATGGGTAGTCATTTATCACCTGTCGTTGCAAAGCTGTACGTTAAACACTTTGAAGCAAAGGCATTAGAATCCTCCGAGCTGAAACCAACGTGTTTCTGTCAGTGCATGGACAACACATTTGTAGTGTGGCCACATGGACTGGAAAAGCTTTAAGAGTTCCTGGACCATTTAAACTCCATACGTAATAATATAAAATTGGTGATATAATATATATAGAAAAACTACACACACTGACTTCTCTCTCCGCACCTCGAGCCATCACCATCTGTCAGAGCCGTAGAGCTTGAACACTTTCAGGCAAGGAGAAGAAATAAAATGCTTATGAAAAGTATTCCAGAGGGATGAGTAGTCAGATCTTCAAATTGAACAGGCGATGCAGGCAAAATCAAGAACACCTGAGAAAGCAGTTGAGACTGTGGTCGAGGAAGAGAAGCCAAAAGATGCTTATCTGCCTTACAATGGCTCAATATCTGGAAAGATCAGCAGACTCGTAGGGAAACATGGCATACAGTGAAATGCAGTAAGATGATAGCAGTATAGTGATGCAAATGTCATACTTCTGGGACAGCGTAATTAAGAAGTCTGTCCAAATAAAGGCATCAGAAAATGTAATAAACAGGTACAGTGGTTTCAGTTTCAATAACATTTAGGGTCTGGCACTCAATGTATTAAAATCTCATCAGCCATCACATCCACCAGAACTGGAAAAAGCCGGCAGAATTTTTGTTTAAGAGAATACCAGTGCCAGCTCTGAAAAACAAAAGAGTATAAAAGTGCTTAGTGGGTGCTGGGAATCAACCTCAGCTATAAATGGCAGCATGAGACTGACAATAGTTCACAGTGTGTTGGTCTCAAGGTAGGAAGTACACATAATGGCAAAACTTGCAGCACCTGAAGAAGATGGCAGCGTTTGTCGTCAAAATATTGTGCATAAAATGGAGGTGACAACTCGGCAGAACACCAGGACACACACTGTTAATTTATTTGTCTTATCCGAACTGCAATTCAGTTTCAGAATTTCTCCTCATTTCCTGTATGGCTTGCTCAATATACAGATTTAAACAATGTGTGGGGACAGACTGCCCCCCCCCCTCCCCCCCAACCCTTCCTCCCTCCCCTCCTTCTCAGATGGAGCAAGGTGGCATTGTGGTTAGCACATTGGACTTTCATTCGGGAGGATGATGGTACAAATCGATGTTCGGCCTTCCTGATTTAGGTTTTCTGTGATTTCCCGGAATCATCCTGGGCCCTTTGAAAGGGCATGATCGATTTCCTTCTCTATCCTTAAAACATTCCGAGCTTGTGCTCTGTCTGTAATGAGAGATGTAAAATGTTAGATTTAGGGATAAAACAAAAGAGATTATTTCAGTGTAAGTGTGATTTAAAATTATTGTACTGAGGTAGAATGTATTACACATTAACTAATGGATTTTATACAAATTAAAACATTTGCTCAAAGGAGCAAATAAATTGAATAATAAACTTAGGTGACATGTTCCAAAGGTGTGGCTGGACAAATTGAACTTGTCTTTAATAGATCCTGAATTAGAAACAGCTAAGATATACTAGTAAGTGAAGCAGCTGTGATTTACAAAGCCACACCGTTGAAACATCTCATCAAAGTTTATTGCTCAGTTTATTTTTTTCTATGAACAACTGTTGTAAGTTGTATATAGTCCATTGGTTAATCTGTCACATATTTTATCTTAGTTAAATAATCTTACATCACATTTACACTGAAATAATCCCTTTTGTTTTATTCTGTGGTTAGCACATTGGACTTTCATTTGGGAGGATGATGGTACAAATCCATGTTCGGCCTTCCTGAATGTTTAATATTTTGACAACCAACACTGCCATCTTCTTCAGGTGCTGCGAGTTTTGCCGTTATGTGTACTTGCTGCCTTGAGACCAACAAACTGAACTATTGTCAGGCTTATGCTGCCATTTATAGCTGAGGTTGATTCCCAGCACCCACTAACATTAACATTTTAAACATCTGGCTATGGAGATGTGCTGTAAATGCACTAGTTTAAAATCTTTGCTCCAATAAAATTTCACTTCACCACACTTACCTTTGTATCTGATGATGGCATAACAGCTGAAAACCAGTTTCTGAAATAAGTAACAAATATTGTAGAATATTACATCAATGTTATGTGTTTTTTCATGCATAATGTATAAAATATTCTACCAAGAAATTACAGAACAGTCAATTAGTGTACTTACAGAATAGATTTAAGAAAGGCAAATCTACATTTACAGGTATTGTAGATTTATATAAAACTTTTACAACACTGGCCAGACTACACTTTTTGAAATGCTGGAAGTAGTAGACATAAAATATAGAGCAAAATCTTATCTACAACTTGTACACAAACAAGGCTGCAGCTATAGGAGTTGGAGGACATGAAAGGAAAGCAGTGGTTGAGAAGGGAGAGAGACAGTACTGTAACCTATCTCGCCTGTTGTTCAGTCGTCTGTATATTGAGCAAGCAATACAGGAAACTACAGGGTCAGAAAGGAGAAATAAAACCATCTTAAGAATGTAGATGGCATTTTTCCACTTAGTCCGTATTTATTAAGACCTCCTTAGAGTTGCACAGGTAGTTTCAGCTTAAATCAGTTTTTTGATTGTTATAAAAAAATCCACCTATAGAGCCTGTGCAGGATACAGTGGCTGATGCACAGTGAACAATTTCCATCCAAAGTGCTGAGCAAGTTTGTTCATTTGCTCGGAAGGAGAGGCCGACAGTGTTTGCCACCTTTCGGCTTGTCAGCAATAACAGAACCATTTTTATTTTACTTGTAGCTTTATATATCACGTCCATGGTGCTGTGCCCATCATTTTATTAATGAAAAATAGATGTCACTATGTTGTGGTGTTGGGTGCTTATTACATAATATGTTGCCGTGAATGAAATTTAGCTGATATGCTGAATTTTTCTTTAGACTTGGGTGTATGTCTCTATTGATTATGCCGTGTCAGTGATAAAGCCAGCTCTATATTTCATAAACTGTTTAAGGTATTGAAATGAGATTTTGGCAAAAGATAGCATGGAAAGAGGAGAGTATTCTGCCATATGGTTATTATGCAAAACTTCATTATTTACCATGTTATTTCACTAACTGTAGACTTTTCAATGAAAAAATGTAATTTTTAAGGACTGTCGATAGCTGGTGAAATGAGAAATTCTGCGGGTTTTGGAACAACATAAGTGAAGACATTACACGTTTATTTTGTACCGAGAGTGTGCTTTTTCATAAGCTACTTTACTTTTCCTCAGTTCCGCACTTAATAAACTTAATAATCCACTGTTTCAAGATTCTCTCTCAATTGAGCCTACACAATGTGTTAGTGATGTGAGACTGTGTAAACTCCACTGCTTTTGGCAAAAGAAGCAAATTTTAACATTACTGCCTGAGAAATGTGTAGGTTTTACTCTAAATTTGCCACTCGTGACGCATCTCTGAAAGTTAACAAACGTTTAACAAGCCGGACGAAAATATATCACTGCATTTTTGGTGGAATTTTTTACATACTAACCAAAGAAGAGATGACAGATTTTTTTAAATGGCCACCATGCAAGTGTGGGAATGGAGATGCTACACTTAATTTTTACAGAAAATGTGATCTTATGCTTCAGTTTAAATCGACACTTCCCCTCCACCGCTTGGCATTTCTCCCACACTGCCTGCCCCTGAACCTCACCACTACCGCACACCACATGTGTGACCTGCCATGTGCACATCTATCAGCCACAGCATTCTGTGCAGACTGTACAGGGTGGTATCTGTTTGTGTTCGGCCATGACAGTCTGGAACAAAAACACAGTGTTCTAATGAACCTAGAGCATTGACCAAATCTTGTCTCAGATCCTGAAAATCTGCCCCACTGACAGAGACAACTACAAATAATCTTCTGTGAAAGTGAGTATAGTTAAATATATCTAAAAACAAAGATGATATGGTTATAATAGAGGGAAACATTTCACGTAGGAAAAATATATCTAAAAACAAAGATGATGTGACTTACCAAGTGAAAGTGCTGGCAGGTCGACAGACACACAAACAAACACAAACATACACACAAAATTCAAGCTTTCGCAACAAACTGTTGCCTCATCAGGAAAGAGGGAAGGAGAGGGAAAGACGAAAGGATGTGGGTTTTAAGGGAGAGCGTAAGGAGTCATTCCAATCCCGGGAGCGGAAAGACTTACCTTAGGGGGAAAAAAGGACGGGTATACACTCGCGCGCACACACACACATATCCATCCACACATATACAGACACAAGCAGACATATATATTATAATCATGAGTATAGTTAAAGTTAGATTTTGTAGGCAAAGAAAATATTCCTAAAGAACAGAGCAAGAAGTTGCATTTATATATATTTTTTTAACTCAGTATTAGCCAAACCCCCCTGAGAAAATGGACACCAAATTAGATTGGACGAGACTTTTACTACATTACGAGGACAAACAAGAAGTGGCTTGTATTAAACTCTCAGAAAACTCCTTTAATAAAGATGTCAGTCAACAACTTGGGATATTGTGGGATTCGGCAGTTGTAAGGAGGGGCAAACATTGATTACAAATATTGCCTTATCTGGTGGCACAGTGAGCTTCAGTGATGTCACAGTCAGCAACACAGCTATATAAGGATCATAATGGCTGAGAAGAATTTCCCTGAAAAAAGAAATTTAACATCTTTATGTGGCTCAAAGCCAAAGATGATTTTATTGATTCATATCACTGTGAGACCACTCTTTTGTGCTCAAAGCGTGTTTCTCGTTATGTGTACAGCACAGCATTTCAAGTTGCTGCCTTATTGTCTTTACCAGTATTGAGTACAAGTATGATTTTTCTCTCGCCCATTCTTAGAGCTATGCGGCTCCAGTTATTTTGGATTTATAATTTTTTTATTTGGCCACTGTACGTTGCATACAGTTTAGTTTGAAACTCTTGGAACCTTATAGATTTTATAGTAAATCACAGAACATTTTTTGTAGGTGTGGAAGAATGTCTCCGAATCGGACCGTCGCGATATCTATGAAGATGTTATCTTCAACTTGGCCAAGAAAGAGAAGGAAGAAGCGAAAATAATGAAGAAGCGGAACATGAAGCGCCTGGCCGAGGTACTGGACTCGATGATGAACATCCAGTACTCCACGACGTGGCAGGAGGCGCAGCAGATGCTTCTGGACAACCATGAGTTTGCAGATGATGCCAACCTGCTGGGTCAGTTCATTACATGTTCATAAATTAAAAGGAAGGTCAGTGTTGGCCATAATATTGATGTTTTATTGATAGCAGAATCGATTTTCGATCACATAGTGATCATCTTCAGTTCTGTACAAATTAAACTCAGACACCGATATCCAGTTATTGATAGTAGTGATGATGATGATGATGATGGTGATAGTAATACAGAAAAATCAGTGTAAAACAATATTGTGAAAAGCTTAGATAGACTGAAGCTTTTTTTTTAATTCATACCTCGAGAATAAATGTAGCGCTAGAAGTGTTAGTGTCACAAGCAATCTGCCTTTGATAGATTTATGCATAATAGTACCGAGATTGGAAATTTTAGGTCAAATTATAGAGAGAACTTCTTCCATCTCCATTGCTGTCATTCTCGTAAAGTTTAGATATTGTTATGGCTTTTTCATCACAAGCTCTGGAATGAGATTCTTACATGCTCTAAACTCATCCTGCTGCCCAGTTTGCTTTCTTGTTGGACACGAATACGGTCAATTATTCTTTGCTACTGAAAATACAGCTGCAGCCTGAGGCTACCTCTTCCTTCATGCTCTGAACAATGCCAGAAAAATCTTTTGGAACATGATCTCTCACAGACACTCCCACCCATTGTGTGTTAACACTTCTAACATCTGCTCTTGAAAGATTTACAGTTACCATATTTACTCGAATCTAAGCCGCACTCGAATCTAAGCCGCACCTGAAAAATGAGACCCGAAATCAAGGAAAAAAATTTTCCCAAATCTAAGCCGCACCTGAAGTTTGAGACTCGAAATTCAAGCGGAGAGAAAAGTTTTAGGCCACACCTCCAAATCGAAACAAAGTTGGTCCATTGTAATATGAGACACAATTTAGGTCGAATAAATGACGATACAGCTACAGTAGTTTGGTTCGAGTCGTAAGCTTAGCAGTTAAGCGTCAGGCGCTCCGTCCGTATTTATACGGGTACCCTTCCTTTTTCACGTGCTTCGTCTGGTTTGAATTGATTGCTTATTTTTCTTTGATCTGATAAGTGCCGTTGTCTTTGTTATAGGTGTTTACGTCACTCTAAGCTGAAAATGCATTACTGTACTGTGTCAAGCATTGTTTGTTGCATTCCGATGATAAGTGTTTACGGCCTGCCGCCGATGCAGCATGGCTTGCTTTTGTGCGCGCTACCGCCGCTTACAATTTAAAAAAAAAAAAAAAAAAGAGAGAGAGGAATCATCTCATTATCGAAACAATGGCAAGAGACTGCTATTTGTTGTTACTTACACCACTGCTCTCTTTGATAATGATCAACAAGAACCAAATAATAGGCTGCGTATGATAGAAGATGTTCTGAACAAGAGTTTAGCTAAAATTTTTCTCCGTTTGAAAATCTTTGCAGACACCTCTTTAGTACATTATATTCTGCACAGAAATTAGTCATCTTAGTTTTAAAAATCTAGTCAATAGCCGTGCTTCAATTCTGACTGTATCACTATTATGCATAAGATTAATATGAATATAAACATGACATGATATGTATATTCTTCCACGTTTGCTGTTGTCGCACTCTAGTTTCGTAGTTTATTAGGCAGACAGGATTTAAATGAGATAACAGCAAACACGAAAGAATACATGCAAAAATGTTTATATTCGTATGGTGAAGAGAATACTGCGTGTGATTCACAATTCATAAAAGTTCCTATTAGCAACCATCTCTTCTCACAAGTAGGAAAAAATTCAGAACGTAGAGTTGGCCATATTGACAAACATCCCAAACAGTCTTGCCAGTCGGATTTTCATAGTACATTGAAATGTTGCTACATTCGAAGATGAACAACACGGAATTTGTATTTACTTCGTTGGATAATGTATGAAAATGAAGTGGTCGAAACTCTGGGCGGAGAAAAAAAGCTCGTCCTCCACCTTTTTATTTTTTTATTTTTTTTTACTGACGCAGAGGTTTTGGCGCCAGTAAAGTATCTTTGTGCCTGCAAAGCATGCCTGTGTAGCGCTACATATATTCGACGGCAGAAGTTAGTTGTGGCGACACCTACCAACATTTTTCAGAACTTCCGCTTACTTTGCACTCGATTTTAAGCCGCAGGCGGTTTTTTGGATTACAAAAACCGGAAAAAAATGCGGCTTAGTTTCGAGTAAATACGGTACTTACAGGAAGTAGTTGCAAGGAACTATCTGACAGTAACCATCAGTAAATATTCAGCCCTATTGTGAACTGTTCTTTGAGAGTACTAAACGGTCTGAGATGAAAAGATTTTAAAATTTCTCTATGGCTGAGACCTTAATAACATGTGTTAGAAATTAAACATGTGCAAAATTTTATTAGAAACATGGCTGTTACAGTACAGAATAATGAACGAAATACACAAAATTTCTTACCGAATGGTGCAGCAGATTACGGGAGATCCCGATGCCTTTGGTTCTAATATACCAATGATACCAGCAATTTTTTTAGGAATGGAATGTAACAATGTGCACAGTAGACAGTCAGATCAATCCATGACTACATAGTAGACCCAGAGGAAGACCACTGCAACTGTGGTTGTAATGTCAGTGACAGTTATGTTACAATATGACTTAGTATTTTGCCCAAGAAACATTTATGTTAACGCAATCCACACAGATATTACACAAGCTGAGAGTACGATAATACTGTAGAGAGAACATATTTTCGTTATGTAACAATCCTGTCATTATTTCAGGTATGGACAAGGAAGACGCCTTGATTGTATTCGAAGAGCACATACGGCAGCTGGAGAAGGAAGAGGAGGCAGACAAGGAACGGGAAAAGAAGCGCTCAAAGCGGCAGCAGCGGAAGAACCGTGACGCGTTTGTGACGCTGCTGGACGAGCTGCACGAGCAGGGCAAGCTGACGTCGATGTCACTCTGGGTAGAGCTGTACCCCACCATCAGTGCCGACCTGCGCTTCTCCGCCATGCTCGGCCAGCCTGGTCAGTAAATTGTGTAGCTCTTTTCCAACGAGTGATCGTATCACCTTCCGTGCGTAACGTCTTTATGCAGAGAATTAGTAGTGAGTATGGTGCTTGATATTCTACTTTTGTTCATAAGCTTATTTCAGCCTTATTGCCTTCATAAGTACATCAGAAATCAATTTCATTTTTTTATATTTTACATAATATATAATTTATAAAGGTTTTTTAAACTGAATGTTGTATTCACATTCTGACGTTGTAAAAGGATGTGTGTCAACTATGAGTAAACTGTTGCTGCTGTGTAGTTGTTGGATGTTACGTTTTTTCAGTAACATTTTAAAGCGTTTCAATGATATGATGTTGCAAATATAATATGTTCCATTACTATTTTGACAGGGAATTAAAGTTTGACAGCTAGTTGTTTACTCAAATATATTGATGTGTTTGTAATCTCTGGCGTTTTGGTTACCCATTATCCCTATATAAAATTTCAATTTTTTTTTTGACTGTGTGTGGTTGGAATTGGTTTGACCATTTGGTATATCATGAGGATAACCCATGTGTGTGTTTGTATTTCAGATTCCTCCAAAATATTTTTGATTGGACTTTTTGGGATTTTGTGCAGGATTTGCAATGTGCTTCAATGTTTCAACTTCATGTTTGTCATTTTTGAGGTGTGTAAAGAAGGTCTATTGGTTGTTAGTTATTTCTTTTGTGTGTTCTCAGAAAGAAAAACACACAGTTTGCAACACTGAAAATGCACTACAAATCCTGCGCAAAATATGAAAAGTCCAATTGTAAATATTTTGGAGGAATTTGAAATATATATACACACTAAGGATTATCCCCATGCTATACCAAATGAACAAACCAATTTCAAATGCACACAGTTTTTTTAAATAAATCATTGAAATTTTGTATAGGGATAACGGATAACCAAAACACACCAACAACAGTTCCATAGATATACAATCTGCAGGAAAAGAAATATATTTGAGTAAACAATTGACTGTCAAACCTGAATTTCCACAACTGTGTAAATAATAAAAAAGAATTATAATATACATGCAATATCAAATCATCAAACAACTTTAAAATGTTACTGAAAAAATATTACAACTATGTACAGCAGCAATGATTTATTAAAAGTTGACATATGTCCATTTAAAACATTAGCATGTGAGTAAAATATCCAAGGAAAAAAAAAAAAAAAAAACCTCGATAAATTTGATACTATGTAAAATATGAATACATGCAATTGTTTGCAGATGTGCTGTTCAGGGCAATAAAGCTGAAATAAGCTTCTAAAAAAATTTTAAAAAATCAAAAAGTCAAGCAGCATACTGTCTGCTAATTCTCTGCACAATGTCCTGCTGTGACATATTATATGCTTCAGGTTCCATAATACAGAAACAGAGGTATGAGAATTCTTATGATCTATTATGCAGTTACATAATTGACAGATACTGCAAATTTGCTATGAAACGACATTGCAAGTACAATACCGTGCAGAAATAATTTAAAGATTTAGTTGATGATAAAGGAGAGAAATATTACAGTCGACAGACAGGATTCATCGTTCAGTATGTCAACAAGCACTCTGTGCTAAATTTGCAGGTATGCAGCCCGAGAAGATATTGGTGGTGTGAATAGTAACATTTCTGAAGTTACGTGCATTAATGAACAGAGAGTGTGGAGAGTACATTGGTTAAGTCACACGGCATGCATGGAATGATTTTTCGATTTAAAACTCAATATTGTTGAATTTATGAAGGAAAAACGAGAACATCCAGAATGGATTGCAGATCTTGCGTTTTAAATGGACTTGACTGCACACTCCATACAGTAAAATATTGCAAGGTGAGAAAAAACTTCTTTATTACTTGATAGGGATGCATTTTAATAGAAGATCTCATTATAAGCAGGGACACATTTGGACAAACACAGTGCAGTTCCCCAAGCTCAATGCTGTTGAAGAAAAGGGGATGCTTAAAGAATTCATTGCGGTCTTGAAAGAATTGTTTCCTAAATATTTTGGGAACATCATCAGTCTTACATCTGTTTTCGAGACCATTTTCTGTTTGAGTTGGAAGCACCCCTGTTCATGTGGAGATGTAACTGATTGATATGAAGAGTAATTCCCATTTTAAAGACAAATCCTTTTACATTAAAACTGTGCAGGATGTCTACATTGCTTTCCTCAGATAGCATTTCCACATCTTCATTATGAGGTTGGAAAAGTGTTACAATATTTCAATTCAACATATTTGCGTGAATGCCTTTTTTCGATTGTGAAACTAAGTCAGTCACGATTACACGGTAGCTTCAGTGTGAAAATCTGAAACTGTCTGTGTGTACATATGCGGGCAGTTTGTACCATATAAAAATTATGTCTTCAGTGCGCCAAAAAATGATTGAATAACACTGAAAGTGTGTCTTGTTTGTGATGTATGTTGTTGAGCAATGTGAAATATGAAACCAAGTTGTAAGCAGTGTGACTGCATTGCCTTTTAAATGCAGCACTTTCGCAGTTTCCCCCTCTCCCCTCCAAGTGATGAGACAGTGTGCCATGGTACTGGGGGAAACATTCAGCAAGGCTGATCGTCCCAGCGCATGGCACTGATTTATGGGAATGCAATATCTGTTTTCGGTTTTTTTTTTTTTTTTTAAGTAGGAACTAACAAAGATGATGACACCAAAACTTGTATTAACTTTGGTTGACGAAATTCCAAACTGTTGAATACAAAATATTCTCATAAATCGAGCTCCTGTGCTTTGAGATGAATGGAAACAAACCTGATTGTGTCACGTCAGAGTTAGTTATGGAAAAGATCTTATCATGTCCTGTGTGTGTGTGTGTGTGTGTGTGTGTGTGTGTGTGTGACTTTGCACTGATTTGCCATAGTACTATAACCAGCCGCTTAATACTGCAGTAGTCCATCTTTGGAATGCAATACAGCACTCATTCTTAGTGTTACAGTCAGCAAGTTCTTGACATTTCTGGATGTATGTGGCATTGGATGTCTAAGCACAGGTCATGCGGTTCTCTAAATTATGGGCCAGTGGTTTCTGGGTGCAGAGTTGGTGCTCAATAGCCACACATGTGTATCATCAGGTTCATATCAGGCAAACTTGATGCCCAAGATGTCAGTGTGAGTTAACTATCGTGCTGTTTAAACCACTATAACATGACTGGCCTTGTGATATCGAGAGTCCTCTTGTTGGAAGATGCTGCTGTGTGGTTATAATTAAAGTGCACTACTCACAGAGGTCCAATGTGGTCTGTAATTATTGTGTGGCAGTGAAAAAATAGAATTGATTTACGCTGGGAAAAAAAAATTAGTTCCAATTTTGGCCACCAGGTGCAAATCTGGTGCTGTGAATGCAAAAAAGACGTACGGAAGTGTTTCCATATGTGTTAGGAACAGGCTGCAGGCAGAAAAAGTGAAGCAAGTGAAAAAGGCATAGCATTGATTTTATTATTGATTGCTGTTGACAGTACTTCTTCAGTATGAGCAACGGAGGCATCGACAAGATACTGCATCCGTAAAATGACGTAATCAACAGTTGCTTGCAGCAGTTCCAGTGGAATCTGAGCAAGCCATTCCTGTATACTGGTGTTCAGATCAGGTATAGATCGAAAGTGTCCCTGGTAAACACATTCCTTCCCCAGAGCCAAAAATCGCACGGATTCAGATCCGGTAGTCTTGCAGACCGTGCATGTGGAAAACCTCTGGAGATAACAGCTTTGTGGAAGGTTGCATTTAGCAGGCCATTGACTGGATGAGTGACATGAGGTGTTGCCCCATCTTGTATGAAAACAGTGGTTTCCACACAGTTCACTCTTCCAAAGCAGGAATCACATGCTGTACAAGGAGGTCTTGATAATGTGCAGACGTCACAGTATACTTGACACGCCTTCTGGATGGATTTTCTTCGAAGGACTACGGACAGAGACTAAAGGCTCTTGTGAATCCACACCACAGAGCCATGTAAAGTGAATGGAATGGCTTCTTTGTGCACAACACCACTTTAACAGCATCCCAAACTCAGCAGTTCAGTGTATTCACTGCACCCTCTGGTAGATGTCACACCATCACATGAACAGTGTACAGCGCTAGGTTTCTACCTGGTGACCACAGTTGGAAATTTTTCAGCGTAAATTGGTTCTGCATTAACACGTTAGTGTATATATCAAGTTTCACTGCCATACGATAACTATAGATCATCATGCTACACTTATTTAGAACCACTCGGTATTTCCGTTGAGCATGACTTCGAGCATGAAGGGATGCAGATGATCTGTAGTTATGTTCACATGGTCCACAGCTGTCACGGTGCCTTAGATTACTACCACAGGTCCTGTGGAAACAGAAGTAAATGTCCCCCATAGCATAATACTGTCCCACTATCGTAAGATCTCATCTGTGGTGCAATGCACGTTTCTAGCAGCTGCTCTGCAGGATGACACATGTGGACAACACCATCAATCAACCTGGTTTAGCAAGGAACAAGAGTCATCTGACTAGGTGACACATTTCCTATGATCCACAGTCGTCTCAGAGATACCATGGACACTGCAACTGTAATTGTTGATGCTTTTGTGTCTACATAGCTTCATCTTGAGCATTGTGCACTGAACAGTGTACTCCAGAACACTTGAACTTGTGCCAGAAATGTACTTTCACCAGATCTGCCAATGAATGATGCCTCTCAGTCTTTACAAAATGGATGTGCCTCACATCCCAGACTTCTTTGACAGTTTAATCAACTACCACAGATGTTCACAACAGTAGAATGTGAACAGATGACCACCTTTGCTGTTTCAAAGTTCCTCATTCTGAGGCTTTGAACCATAACAATCTGTCCATTTACAGAATTGCATATGTCAGTGGGTTTTCCCATTTGCTGTCCATACTTGTTGCTAGAATGATTCTCCATTTGTCTCTGCTCCACTTGCAGACATCCCTTACTGTGTCGTGCCTGCAACACCACTAGACAGCATTCAATCTCACAGTGAGCGGTGGTCCTGTATTTTGGATCATCAGTGTAAGTTGACATGAATGTAAGGGAAACATGTCTGAGAGGTGTATTCTAGTGCCTGTGTAGTTTTGAGGAGAACAAAGGAATTTCAAGATTTACAGCAAGTATTTGGTTCTGTTTAACATATACATCTGTAATG
The DNA here is from genome assembly GCF_023898315.1 of Schistocerca nitens. Lineage (NCBI taxonomy): Eukaryota > Metazoa > Arthropoda > Insecta > Orthoptera > Acrididae > Schistocerca > Schistocerca nitens. The sequence goes on from NC_064625.1 coordinate 33,125,474, forward strand.
TTCTGAACAAAATTTTCTTAAACTCGGATCGTTCTGTTAATGTAAAAATGGAAACTAGCATTTGCTGAAGCTCAATCTTGTACGTTTGTAAGTGAGAAGTGTATCCTTACTAGCTGATCATCTGGCATTGCCCAGTCTTATATTAGGCCAGTATTATGCAATAAAATGGTGTGATCTCTCAGGTTTTCTTGGTGTGATTGATTAATGACATGCTTCCAGAAGTATAATAAGTAAAATAACTTTCTCAAAGATATTTTATAAGACCTTTTATGGAGTATCTGGTGGTTTTCTGGAATGCTTTTATTGACATCTATATACCGTATTTACTCGAATCTAAGCCACACTAGAATCTAAGCCGCTCCTGAAAAATGAGACTCGAAATCAAGGAAAAAAAAATTCCTGAATCTAAGCCGCACCTGAAATTTGAGACTCGAAATTCAAGGGGAGAGATAAGTTTTAGACCGCACCTCCAAATCGAAACAAAGTTGGTCCAGTGTAATCTGAGACACAATTTATGTTGAATGAGTGACGATACAGCTACAGTAGTTTGGTTCGAGTCGTAAGCTTAGCAGTTAAGCTTTACCAGGTAGGCATTGCTATGCGTCAGGCGCTCCGTCCGTATTTATACGGCTACCCTTCCTTTTTCACGTGCTTTGCCTGGTTTGAAGTGATTGCTTATTTTTCTTTGATCTGATAAGTGCCGTTCTCTTTGTTATAGGTTTTTACGTCATTCTAAGCTGAAAATGCATTATTGTACTGTGTGATGCATTGTTTGTCCCATTCCGATAATGAGTGTTTACGACCTGTCACCACTTTTGGCATGGCTTGCTTTTGTGCACGTTACCGCTGCTTAAAATTAAAAGAAAAGAGAGGTATCATCTCATTAGCGAAACAATGGCAATAGACTGCTTTTTGTTGTTACTTACACTGCTACTTTCTTTGATAATGATCAACAAGAACCAAATAATAGACTGCGTATGATAGAAGATGTTCTAAATGAGAGTTTACCGAAAATTTTTCTCCATTTGAAAATCTTTGCAGACGCCTCTTTAGTACATTACATTCTGCACAGAAATTAGAGTCATCTTAGATTTTAAAATCTTGTCAGTTGCCGTGCTTCATTTCTGACTGTATCACTATTCGGCATAAGAATAATATGAATATAAACATGACATGATATGTATATTCTTCCGTGTTTGCTGTTGTCTCACTCTAGTTTTGTAGTTTATTAGGCAGACAGGATTTAAATGAGATAGCAGCAAACACGAAAGAATACGTGGCAAAATGTTTACATTCGTATTATTCTTATGGTGAAGAGAATACTACTTCACAATTCATAAAAGTTCCTAAGCAACTATCTCTTGACACAGGTAGGAAAAAATTCAGAACGTAGAGTTAGCCATATTGACAGACAAACATCCCAAACAGTCTTGCCAGTCAGATTTTCGTAGTACATTGAAAGGCTGCTACATTCAAAGATGAACAATACTGAATTTGTATTTACTTCATTGGATAATGTATGAAAATGCAGTGGTCGAAACTCGGGGCGGAGAAAAAAGCTCATCTTCCACCTTTTAATTTATTTACTGACGCAGAGGTTTTGGCACCAGTATTTATCTTTGTGCCTGCAAAGTATGCCTGTGTAGTGCTACATATATTCAACAGCAGACGTTAGTTGTGGTGGCACCTACCAACATTTTTCAGAACTTCTGCTTACTTTGCACTCGATTCTAAGCCGCATGCGGTTTTTTGGATTACAAAAACCGGAAAAAAAGTGCGGCTTAGATTCGAGTAAATACAGTGCATGCTCTGTAAACCACTGTTAAGTGCATGGCAGACAGTACTTAGCATGGTACCACATGTTAGTGTTTTCCCACACACGTTGCAGTTTTTCCCGTACAGAGTGTTAGAAGAATGATTGCTTGCATTCCCGTGTGTGATGTAGTCTAATCTTGTCTTCATGGTTCCTGCAGGAGTGATACATAGTAGAATGAAGATCTCTATATTCCTCACTTAATACTGGATCTCAAAAATTTGTATGTTTTCTCAACATAATTGGCATCTACCTTAAAAACTTCTGCCAATTAAGGTTTTTCAATATGTTCGTGATGCTTCTTCATAAGTCAAACAAACCTGTGACCACTTGTGCCGCTCTTCTTTATTTTTCATTCACTGTCCCGTGTTAATCCAATTTGGTATCGATCTTTCACACTGGAACAATTAGGACTTAGAGGTGGTCTCCCTTGTAGACTGATTGCATTTTACCAGTATCCCTGCTAAGGAACCAAAGTCGGCCAGTTGCTGTACCTACAACTGAGCATGTGTGATCATCTCATTTAATACCTATGCGAACTATTACAGTGTTATATGCAAGTATTTGTACGAAGGGACTGCCTCAAACTGTGACACACAGATGTTGTAATCGTAGAATATTACTTTTGTTCCTTTGAGAAGTGCACAGTTTTCATTTCTGGACATTTAGAACAAATTGTCAGCCTTTTCAACACTTTGAAATCTTATAAAGACCTAACTGCATCACATAGTAAGCTCATAAAAATTGGAACATGGTCCTCATTTTTATAAAAGATTGTCCCAAGATATTTAATTTGTTTATATTTTGTAAGTATAACTATAGATTGCAGTCTTGTGCAAATCAATTTTAATGTTAACATCAGACTTGAATATCTTGTTATGGCACCAAGTGCAAATTAGTAATCCACATGATTTTTTTCTCCCACCCCCCCCCCCTCTCTCTCTCCCTCTCCCTCTCTCCCTCTCTCCTCTCTCTCTCTCTCTCTCTCTCTCTCTCTCTCTCTCTCTCTCTCTCTCTCTCTCTCTCTCTTACACACACATACACTTACTTTTATTTATATGTCTATTGACTAAAGTGTTACATGTTTTCTGTAGGTTCCACACCCCTTGATCTCTTCAAGTTTTATGTTGAGGACCTCAAATCAAGGTTCCATGATGAGAAGAAGATAATAAAGGAAATATTGAAGGAAAAAGGCTTTGAAGTGCAGGTAAGTAAATGTAATGGTCTTCAGCTGTCAATGAATTGTTTGTTAAATTATTAAATTTGTGAATTATGCACATAGTCAATTTTAATAATGATGTTTGAGATACAAATTTTGCATTTTTAGTTCATTGTGGTTCTAAATGACTGTGGCCTTCTTTTGGGGAAGAGTAGTGTTCAAATTCCCATCTGGCCCTTGTAAATTAAGTCAGGTAAATGCTGGGATGGCTCCTTACATAGTCTGTGGCATCTTTGGCCTCCCATCTGTCTCCGTCAGTCTAGTACTCGTTGCTAGCCATGATTTCCAAAGTGCTATCACAGAATTACGTCTGGCAGTATATGTATTCATGATGTCTGCAGAGGAATTAATTCTTTCTCAGATGGTTTTGAGGAAATGATTTGTCTAAAAAACTAATTACATCACAGACATTGATATTTCAAAATGAACTTGTCTTCTGGTTACTCCACATAGTTGATGCTTTGAGATAAAGTAACCATGACACTTAATTTGCAGACTTTGCATTAAAAAGTATAATCACTGGGTATATTACTTTTGTAGTACTTGAGATTATGAATTTCTGTGTACAAAAGATTGCTAGATTATATCAGCTATTTTTAAAGCTAAAAGCAGAATCGTGTGTTCCCGCTGTAGAGCAAATACATTTTACATAGCGAAGGTGCACCATGCAGCATCAGAAATTGTAGATGAACTGTGCCTGTCCAACAGCATATTTATAGAATTGATATTCTATTTAATTGTTTGCCATGGGAAATGTTTGTCCATGAAACAACAACCACTTATTGTTGCTCTCAGTGATAGCAAACACGAAGTTGAGAAAAGGACAAGACAGACAAGTGGCACTACCTTTCTGTTAAAGCTATTAAATAACAGGAGTATGTAGGAGATTTTTATTTATTGGTGTCATTTACATTGTATGAAATCAGTTTATGACAAGGAAAAGAAAAAATAGAATTTCAAGAAAATTGGCTATTCCTGTAGAAGTGCTCTCTTCTGTAAGACATGTTATTGCATATTTACAATAGTCCCGATGAAGGAGGTAGACTATTTTGGCATAAACCGTTACTGAAGAAAATTTCCTTCTGAAGGATAGCCTTTACAAAACTAAAAATTACATAACTCTTAGCTCAGCACTGCAAGCTTAAAATGGTGTTGCAGACAATCAGCAAGCATTACCACTAATCTATACTAATAATAAAACTGTAAAGTTGTCGTATCAGTCTGTTTATTTGAACACTCTTAATCTCCAAAACTACTACATGGGTAAGTCAAGCATAGCTTGGGGTGACACATAGGCTCTATTTCATCAAAATTGGATAAAAAGGTGATTTAAAATTTTATTTAAAATGAGATATACAGAAATAGATTTACTCTTTGTAAAAACTGTTGATATTTGAACTGTGTCATATTTATGAAAATCCTTATATTGATTGGTATGTTCTGCATAATATGATTCAACGTGATGAATACAATGCTTATACAACCCTCAATGTGTTTAATCCGTATTTCCTACTGATATTATTAAATGTGAAAGTAACACACGAACGTTGCCACAAAGAAACTGCTGAACCAATTTTGATGAAATTTTGAGGTAGTGTGGAGCCTGAGGATGAGTATGGGCTACTTTGGGGGGCTGGGGGAGGGGGGGGGGCAGAGAGAGGAGAGAGTAAGTTTATATTTCTTAATTTTGTTCATCAAATTGTAATTGAATCATCAAAAAGTGTGTTTAAGAACATGTGATTTCAGTATAGGACACCACAAGATAATGGATAATGGTAATGGTGTTTCATTATGGCATTGTTACAATTGACTGCAGGAAATATGTCACTATGATACAGATCATTGCCAAATCCTTTGGCTTTGAATTTGTCATGATAAATTTCACTCCAGTAAGGGACATCTGGCAGATCTGCATCACTACAAGTCTTGGGCTGTCATGGCACCATCATGTTAGATTCCTTCCATGAAAGAATTTTATTGATGTGAGGAAAGACAATGTCATGGATTTGATCAACAAAAGTTGAGTTAGAATGTTTAAATACTTGTCTTTGTGCCTGTGTGATAGCCAACATATCCCCAATGCAGTGAGTGCTTATTCTTTACTCTCAGCATTAGAATAATCGTTCGATGTCTGTTCCTTATTCTTGTTAAGTCTCAGTTAAGTGCACACACACACACACACACACACACACACACACACACACACACATCTAAGTACCTGCTATTCCAGGTTCAACAGCTGTTTCCTAAACCACAGTATTTCATCTTACACTGTTTGAACTGAAAGATGGTGAGTATGAAACCTGTCTGTTTCAGGTGAACACATCATTTGAAGACTTTGCAACAGTGGTTTGTGAAGACCGACGGTCGGCCAATCTGGATGCAGGAAATGTCAAACTCACCTTCAATGCATTCCTCGAAAAGGTATAGTACTATATTCACTAGTTATTTGATGTAGGTGACATGTTTCACATCTCATAAACAGTTACATGCAGATACTGCTGCTGTCTGGCAGATAATTCATTAGGTTGAGAGAAGGTGGGCAGAAAACATTATGAGAGCTTTCAAAACTAATTGAGATAAAACTGGTTACTTCTCCCTGTCATTTGTCACTTGTGAAGTTAGACCCTTGCCAAAGAAGAGACGTAAATGTCACTGCATGAAATATGGCTGTTTTTTAATTGAGAACCTGTATGATAACACTGGCTTAATCATATCCACATATAGTATAGGAAAGTCAATTAGCACAGTTACACTCTTTAAACCCAATGTCAATATTGTGCATATAACAGAACTGTTTTTACATTGTGCAATGGAATTGTCCAACAGCAAGTTTTGCGGTGATTTTTCAAAATTTTCAAATTGCATGTGCTTTCAGCGAATCATAATTCATAAAGATTCTCAGTTTGTGAAGTGTTCCCAGTTCGTGCCTTGTGATGTTAAAGATTGTCATACCTCTGGTATTTTGGTATATAATATACTGCTGACATCACAGTAGTAGTGTGTTTCTCAATGTAGAGTACGAAACATTAGCACAAAAATACTGTTAGTGTTCTGGGCACTATAAAAGAGTACTTCATATAAACACCTTATATTTATTTATATTTTTATAGTTCAATTGAGGCAATGAATGTCTCCATATGACTAAACCATGTGACCTGTAGTAGGACTTGAAGCCTTAGATATATCGTATGACGATAATCATAATTGAACAGATTTCTTTATACCCATATGAGGTAGTGCTTTCTATGCTTCCTTTCCCAGTAATCCACTTAAGTTTTAATGTCAATAAATGATTCTGCTGCAGCTAATGAAGGGAAGCACAATTAGCTCCTCAACAGACAGGAGGTACGAGGGGATTCTGTCACTAGGCGTGTATAGTGCAACTCATTGCCAGTTCAGTGCCACCTGAGTTGTCAACCTGGCTTGTTCTGTTCATCTACAGGGATCGTTTTTGCTAATGCTGTTTTTTTTCTTATTTAGTTTTTTATGATGGCAAGTTTAAGTGGATATCATGCAGCTGTGAAATTTTGTTAATTTTGTTTTCTACTCAGTAAAAGCGCTGCTGAAACTGTTTTAATGTTGAAAACAGCTTACCAAAATGACATTATGGGAAAAACTCTAGTGTGCAAGTGGTTTGCTTGATTTAAAAATGGCGACATGTCAACTGATGACAAACCATGTTCAGGACATCCCGTCAACTGCCCGAATTGACAAAAATATTGAAGAAGCTTGAGAGCTTGTGCTCACACAGCCTCCATAAACAATTGATCAATTATCAGAGATTAGTGGTTTATCTTGGAGCTCAGTTCAGTGAATTTTAATAGAAGATTTGGCAGTGAAAAAGTTTGTTCTTCCTCAGTTTCTGACTGACAATCAAAAGGAACATCAATTTGAAACAAGTCGTGCTTTGGAACAACAGTTTGAAACCGATCCAAATTTTCTGTCAGTGGTCATTACTGGTGATGGGTCATGGTGCTTTGGTTACAAACCTAGAAACAAAGCAGCAGTCAAGCCAGTGGAAGATGTCATCACAACCCCTTCAAAAAAAAATGTTGTCAAGTCAAATCGAACATCAAAACAATACTGATATGCTTTTTTGATGCCAGGGGCATAGTTCATTCAGGGCTTGTTCCTCCCAGGTCAGACTGTCAGTCAAAACCTTTTATTGAGAAGTTTTAACAAGATTGCACAACAGTGGTAATCAAAAAAGGCCTGATTTGTGGCAGACAGGAGACTGGTTCTTCCACATGACAACGCACCTGCACACACAGCCATCTCTGTTATACAGTTTTTTGCTAAAAATGGCATGGTTCTGCTGCCCCATACATCTTACTCATCTAATCTGGCTCCGTGCAACTATTTCTTATTTCCACATGTGGAAAGGGGCACAAAAGGACACCAATTTGACAATTTTGAAGAAGTCGAGAAAATAATGAGGGAAGAGCTGTCAGCCATTTCTAAAGATAACTACAAAAAATGTTTTGAACAATCGAAGCAGCAGTGGGAGAAATGTATTAATTAGCTGTAATAGAGAGTAATTTGGAGGGGATAAAGTTGTTTCACAAACAATTTGAAAATATATAGATTTTAAAAAATAATTCAGATTTTTTTTTTTTTGGTCCCCCCCCCCCCCCCCTACTGTACTTAACATTAATATGTGCATACTAGGAAGATATCAAAACCTCTGGTAGCTGAAGTAACCATTTCAGATGTTCTTTGATAATCAGAAAAATTATTTAATGTCAAAGGCAGTTCCAAGACAGTGAAATACTGTGTGGAAGTGCAAGACACTTTACACCAGACATCTTGAAAATATGATAGACTAAAAGATTCGACCCACTTTTGTTAATTCTCTGTCAATCATAACTTAAAACTCCTTTTGTTGGTAAACATGCCACATGCAACAAATGAGTAGCCTGTCCCATAATGGCTAATATATCAGCATAGACCTTAGGTATCTAACTGAAAAGATGCTATTCGTCCATCTTTGTCTTTATCCTCTCTGTGATCAAATTGCACACTTTTAATTAAAAAAGGTCCAGATTTTCCCATTTTCATTATACTGCTAGTAAATCCCCTTCAGTCCTGAAGTGACTCAGTAAAATCTCATTGCCAAAGGTACTCTTGTCCTGTCAGGAGGGAGTGTGGGTTATGAGGCAGAAATCAAAGGAGTGAGAGAACACAATCTCTGAGAGAAATGTTGTATCATACTCAACTTTGGTACAGTGTGTCCTTGTGAAAATCCAAATTCAAGTCCCTGGCAAAGCCAGTATAAGTTGAACACTTCAACTGTTCTCAATACAGAAATAAATAGAAGTTTTGAGGCCAGTTCTGACATTACTTTTGTAGACAAAGTTGCATCTGCCCTATGATGATCCTCAACTGCTGCTAAGTGGAGCTACTTGATAACTGGGCAACAGCTGTGCAAGAACTGCAGTTGGGCTGCCTCTTATCCACGTGATCGTGGTGTAGGTGGAGCCTCAGCTCAGGATGTGGCACAAAAAAAAAGAAAGGGCACTTGTGCGACAAGTGGTTGGGCGGCACTGATAGCTGCTGCTGTGGCTGTCAGGAAACAGCAGAACTTCTAGTGCCAACTGCTGTGCCTGGAACTATTGCCTCTCTCTGTGATATTGACTGGCTACGATACCACAAATTTTAACAGAATGTTATTTGGAAACGTCACCAGAGTGCCAAATTACTATAGATTTTCACGAGGGCATGCTGAAAAAAAAATCCAAATTTTTTATTCTGTTCTTCATATTAGTTGAGGTTTACATGTCATGCATATTACTTGTTTGACTTCCCTGCTTCACTGCAAGTTGCAACTCACCACCACTAGAGGGCTCCGAATTGTAGCGTGTAACGTGGCAGTGTGTTACGTAACTGTCGGTTTGTGTGAAAAACTGAAACCACGAATTTGAAGAGTTTATCCATGCATGGAACACTCTCCTTCAGAATGACAGTGCCAAATCATGCACGAGTGCTGCAACATTTGCAAAACTTGAAGAACTTGGTTTCCTTTCATTGAGCATCTTCCATACTGTCCTGACTTGGTCCCATCAGATTTTCATCTGCTTCCAGAACTTAAATAATACTTTCGAGGACTTTACTTTGGCAGTGATAGCAGAGATGAGATTATGCCTCTGTCAACAAAGTCAATCACATTGCATCTACAGTTGCCACAGGCTTCCATAGACAAAAAATATGCTTATCCACATTAGCATAATAAAAGCAGACCTGTCATTTACACGTTTTGCGTCACAAATAAGCATAACCAAGGTGGTTTCTCTTGTACCATTCTAGTTCTTATTATACAGATTGCAGCTCCTGTCCCTAAATATTGTATACTTCATATTGTTAGATTTCCATTTGTGACTATTTACATGCTTCAGTTGGCCTGCTATTTTGAGATGTGTACAGTTCATTCGCTACATTTACATGATTCTCCCAAAACCAGATTTTGTAAACCACTTCCTCAATATTGTGTCGGGGTGGTAATGTGAACACTGCAATACCAATTCTGGAAATTAGGTTCTAGCTGCTGGATTTCCCCCTCCACAATCAATTTTTGCTCCTATGTAAACACACAACCATTTTTGAAATGTAAAATGTGCTTGTGTTGTCCAGGTTAGGTACCCCCACCTCCTTTTTTTGTTCTGTGCACTGAATGAGAAGTAGCCTGAGCATTAAGTTGTCTACCTCCGATATTTAATTGAAGAGAGAGAATTATTGTACTGACTAAATCAGAAACTAGAACAGCTGACTTCAAGGCCATTTGTATGAAACAGCTAATGGTGGGAGAATCAGTATTTGACTGGTCTAACAAAACTGCTTCAGGCTTCAACATATAAAGACAAGAGCAAACAACAGTTTTCCTCTTTTGAAGTTGTGCCTGACGTAAACATAGCAATTGTATCAGGCACAAGAATAATTTTTTTTTTTTAAGAAATTGATCATGTTGATGTTGAAATTGAGATGATATGGATCTTTTAGGATGACACATTTCTTAATGAGGTGAAATGGATGATACCCAGATCAGATTCACACGATACTTAACGATCATTAGTTTGTTACAATGGCAAGTCAGAATGTGGTTTTTAGGTGGGTTTCTGTGGTCATTGTGGGCTTGTTCCAAACCTCTACCTCAGAAAATATGATACAATTAAAATATGATAACATAGAACATAGTTAACATGCTTCAGGCAGTTGAGACAATTTAAGACTTCCTTTCCTTATTTTAACTGATGATTGTGGCAACAGGAAGAGCATTCCTCACCTTTCCAAATTAAAATAGACTTGCCAGGTCATGAAAACAGTAGACCTCACATGTCAGAATAAATGCAAGGGAACATAGGCTGGCATCTGAAACTAATGATGGATTTATACATAAGCACACTTCCCTTCTTACAGGCTGAGGCTCGGGAAAAAGAGCGGCTGAAGGAGGAGACACGCCGCCTTAAGAAGCTGGCAGCCAGCTTCAAAAACTTGCTGAGTACCTGCAATGTGGACCACACACTGCCGTGGGATGAGATCCGCTCCAAAATGGAAGGTTTGCCCGAATTTGAGGCAGTTGGCTTGGAATCGGAAAGAGTCCGCATCTTTAAGGTGAGGTACATTCTCTCTCTCTCTCTCTCTCTCTCTCTCTCTCTCTCTCTCCCGCCCCCTCCGCCCTCTCTCTCTCTCTCTCTCTCTCTCTCTCTCCCGCCCCCTCCGCCCCCCCCCCCTCTCTCTCTCTCTCTCTCTCTCTCTCTCTCTCCCGCCCCCTCCGCCCTCTCCCCCCTCTCCCCTTCTCTCCCTCTCCCCCTCCCCCTCCCCTACTCTGTGTGTGTGTGTGTGTGTGTGTGTGTGTGTGTGTGTGTGTGTGTGTGTGTGTGTGTGGTAATAATAATAATAATAATCATCTTAACCTTTGGGTGCCTACAATAACTCTACAGGCTTGGACATAAGCATTTTTGTACCTTGAAAAAACTGATATCATTCCATAAATATAATGAATATATACAACTAGCAGCACATTAGATACTATAAACAGTTACCACCACTAACATACTGCAATGGTACTATCAATAATGAAGTTCCGAAATCTTTGAGTGTAAACTTCTTTGAATTAACCCTTTCACTGCTACAGACAAATCTTTGCATTCCATTCTGAGGCAGCTTTTGTTATGTCTGTACTGCTTGCAAAATGCTGGTGCCTGTGTTGAGAGACAAAGTTCCGGCTAATATGAAATGCACATCATTCAATATTCTGATTTTTGCACCTCTTACGGTCTGGTATCTTCAACTGAATTTATTTTCGTAATCAGTCCTACTACTGCACTTCATTAATTAAAGTAGATATTGTATGACCTTTTAAAGAGTTGCATTGAGTAAACTTTGCATTTGGTTGACTTTAGCTCATACATTACAGTGAATGAAATGTAGATAAGATATTAAAATTTTATTTAAAATTGAGGGCAGAAGGATATTTCATTTTGTTCTCACATTATTGGGTTTTGTGTGTGAAGAACAGTCACACGCAATGTTCCCATTAACGTCCACATGCATTGCGAATCGTGTAGTCAGAACAATGTCAAATCTCGCAAACAATTCAAGATTTCGAAACGATCTCTCACTCTCTCTCTCTCTCTTTCTTTCTTCTTCTTCTTCTTCTTCTTTGCATTCATTGAGGCACATATGTTTTATGATAAATACTCGGAAGTTTTTTATTCACTAAGGTATGGAAGTAACTCACCCACAGTAGTGAGACATCGGCTGCTCTGGACGCATTCAGACATCCGTAGCACTGCAGGAAAACCCAAAATCCAAGTTACATGCATATACATACCCACAATATCTTAGGAACAGTGTAGCAGGATGTGTATACATGCCACCAGCAGTGAAAGGGTAACAACTGTTTCAACTTAGACATACAAAGAGTACTTATCAGTACATTGTACTTGACGTAGTAGTCACTACAGGACAGATGTTTGCCTGTATTAACAATTATTCTAATTGATCTTTTCTGAAGCACGAAAATCGTATCCTTGTAGACTACGGGTTCCTCGCCCTAAATTTCAGTGCCAAATGCAAACACAAGTCGATTAATCCATAGTATATTTGTTGAAGGACAGGAGGAGTTGTTATATTTATCAAACATTTAAATAAGGAAATTTTGTAACTACTCTTTTTAAAGAGATTCCTCAATCACAACATCTGAAAATTTATGTTTATGAGGCGTATATGCAGTAGGCAGTGATTCATTACTAATGTCCGCTTGAGACTGGCTATACATAACAATAATGAAAATGGATGGAAAAATATGTAAACAAATATGTAAATCCTGTGTGACACACAGAAACATGTAATAGAAAACAGTTAACTTTAGCTTCGAGCTCGTGCTCCTTTTCTAGTACGTGTACACATATTCCCATACAACCACACAGACACCCAAATGTATGTGTTTGTGGTGGCAGCAATATTGATTGTTGAATATTGGTTGGGTTTCACGGAGATGGGAAGGAGGCAGGGAAGGTCTCCTGAAGCAAGAAGAAGTAGCAGGTTAATTTGAGGCAGGTCTTTCGCTGAACAGCAGGATGAAAGAAGTTCAAAGAGTAGAGCATACAAGGGATGGATTGGGGGGAGAGGGGGTGTGTCAGAAGCTGGTGCTGAAGGGGGGGGGGCAATAAGGGAGAGGGGTGTGAAAAAGGGGGGGAGAGAGGCAGAAGAGTGGTGGCTGAAGGCATACATGATGTGGATGGGGAAGGAGTGGTGTGAAGAGAAGGGGAAAGGTAAGATGAGACAATGAGAACAGGTTAGCAAAAGTTTAGCCCAGGTGATTGCGAGAGTGCAGGATATACTGAAGTGACAATTCCAACCTGTGTGGTACAGGTAAACTTGTGATGGAATGAAGTATCCAAATGGTAAATGTAGTGAGCAGCTGTTGAAGTCATTTGTGGCATGGTGGCTGCATGTTCAGGTACTGGATGGTCATGTTCGTTGTTTGCCAGAGTTTGGCAGTGGCTGTTCATGTGGGGGTGGGTGGATGGGTGTATGGGACATGTCTTGCACTTGGGTCAACCACAAGGGAATGGCCCATGGGGTGCAGGATTGGAAGCAGGATTGAAGTTGGGATGAACAAGGATATTCTGTAGGTTGTGCAGGCATTGGAACACTACTTTTGTTGATGTGAGCAGGATTTTGGGTAGGATATCCCTTGTCTCAAATCACCATGAGAAGGGGTTAAAGCTCTAGTGAAGAATGTGGTTCAGCTTCTCAAAACCATGGTGATACTGGGTGATTAAGAAGAGTGTTAATCAGTGGCTGGTTAACAGGGGTACTGGTGTCAGAGGAGGAGACGACACAGGTAATCTATTTATTTGTAAGCTGCACAGGTTATTGTCTGTCAGTAAAGGCTCTGGTAACGTTATCAGCATATTTCAACTACTATTTTCCATGGCAGATGTGATGTCAGTGGGTGGCTTTTTGACATGGAAAGGGTGACAGCTGTCAAAGTGGAAATACTTTTGGTGGTTGGTGTGCTTGATATGAAAAGATGTATGTATGGAGCCATTTGAGAGGTGGAGATCAACTTCTAGGAAGTAGGCTCATTGAGTTGAGAAGGACCAAGTGAAGCGAATTTTGGGAATAGAGGTTAATGATACGGAGGGAGCCGCAAACACACAGCTATCCGTAACCTGACAGTTAATCTAGACCTTATCCTTAGCCTTCTACAGTGGTTATGAATTGCCAGTCGCTGTGGTCGAGCAGTTCTAGGTGCTTCAGTCTGGAACCGCACGACCGCTACGGTAGCAGGTTCGAATCTTGCCTCGGGCACGGATGTATGTGATGTCCTTAAGTTAGTTAGGTTTAAGTAGCTCTAAGTTCTAGGGACAGATTACCTCGAATGTTAAGTCCCATAGTGCTCAGAGCCATTTGAACCATTTGGTTATGAATTACAGTGACTGTGTGGCCAGGGGCTCTGCCAGCTTTCCGACAACTGTGCATACAAATCTTATGTCTGTGTTCCTATCCCAGAAGTCCAACAAGACCTCCAGCAGCACTTCAAGGCCTTAGATCAATCCCAAAACCTGACACATGAAAATCTCTCTCTCTCTCTCAAACCCACATCACCCCCCCCCCCTCTCACCTCCCCCCCCCCCCTCCATGCCAGCAAAGCCCTGTTTCCTTTTACCTACTCCCCAAATGTAATAAATGTAATCCCATATGTCTCACTATTGGTTGTCCCATTGTGTCTGGGTATAATTCTTTCACTGAACAAACCACCAAACTATTGTCGTTAACCTACCATCCTATAGTCAAGACACTGTTCACATCCTATATCACTAACGTCGATCAGTTGTAGAATTTTGTTTGAGTATAATGACTTTTTCGGAGACTAGAAATTTACTCTGTAGGAATGAGCATGGGTTTTGAAAAAGACGATCGTGGGAAACCCAGCTCACGCTATTCGTCCACGAGACTCAGAGGGCCATAGACACGGGTTCACAGGTAGATGCCGTGTTTCTTGACATCCGCAAGGCGTTTGATGCAGTTCCCCGCAGTCGTTTGATGAACAAAGTAAGTGCATATGGACTATCAGACCAATTGTGTGATTGAATATAATAGAGGGAAACATTCCACGTGGGAAAAATATATCTAAAAACAAAGATTCTGTAACTTACCAAATGAAAGCGTTGGTACGTTGATAGAGACAATAACAAACTCAGGTGTGTGTTTATGTTTGTTATTGTCTCTATCAACGTACCAACGCTTTCGTTTGGTAAGTTACAGAATCTTTATTTTTAGATATACAATTGTGTGATTGGATTGATGAGTTCCTAGATAACAGAACGCAGCGTGTTATTCTCAATGGAGAGAAGTTTTCCAAAGTAAGAGTGATTTCAGGTGTGCTGCAGGGGAGTGTCGTAGGACCATTGCTATCCACAGTATACATAAATGACCTTGTGGATAACTTCGGAAGTTCACTGAGGCTTTTTGCGGATGATGCTGTAATATCTCAAGAGGTTGTAACAATGGAAAATTGTACTGAAACGCAGGAGAATCTGCAACGAATTGACTGGTGCAGGGAATGGCAATTGAATCTCACTGTAGACAAGTGTAATGTGCTGCGAATACATAGAAAGAAAGATCCTTTATCATTTAGCTACAATAGAGCAGGTCAGCAACTTGAAGCAGTTAATTCCATAAATTATCTTGGAGTAGGCATTAAGAGTGATTTAAAATGGAATGATCATATAAAGTTGATCGTCGGTAAAGCAGATGCCAGACTGAGATTCATTGGAAGAATGTTAATGAAATGCAATCCGAAAACGAAGGAAGTAGGTTACAGTACACCTGTTCGCCCACTGCTCGAACATTGCTCACCAGTGTGGGATCTGTACCAGGTAGGGTCGATAGAAGAGATAGAGAAGATCCAATGGAGAGCAGCGCGCTTCATTACAGGATCATTTAGTAATCGCGAAAGCGTTACGGAGATGATAGATATACTCCAGTGGAAGACTCTGCAAGAGAGACGCTCAGTAGCTTGGTACGGGCTTTTGTTGAAGTTTCGAGAACACACCTTCACCAAGGAGTCAAGCAGTATATTGCTCCCTCCTATGACAATCTTTCTTTCCACGAACAATACGAGACTGGAATAGAAGGGAGAACCGATAGAGGTACTCAAGGCACCCTCCGCCACACACTATCAGGTGGCTTGCAGAGTGTGGATGTAGATGTTGATGTAGATGTAGAGATCCTTTGCCACCTTTCCACAGTTTCTATCCCATTACCACCAGACTCTTTTGTTGGTCACTGTGGGTGCAATATCCTTATACACCACCATCTCCTGTGCCCGTGCCCATGACCTTATAGGCATGGAACACTACCTTTCCCAATACCCTCCTAATACAATACCCACATTTCACTTTCAAAGGCCAAACTTGTAAACAAATCTGTGGTACTGCCATGGCACCTTCCTATGCCTACTAATTTATGGGCCATCTGCAGGTTTCCTTCCTTTCCAGTTAACCATGAAAACACTTTGTCTGCTTCTGCTTGATATTCATTGGTGACATTTTCATGATATGGGTTCACAGCAAGGACAACCTTTACTCTTTCCTCCATAATCTTAACACCTATTCTCAAATCTGGCTCATGTGGTCCTCCTCAACTCAACGAGACACCTTCCTATATGTTGACCTCCACCTCTCAGACGGCTCCATAAATACATCTCTTCATATCAAGTGCACCAACCTCCAACAGTACTCCAACTTTGATAGTTGTCACCCTTTCCACGCCAGAAAATCTCTTCCATACAGTCTCACCACTCGTGGACGCCACATATGCAGTGGAAAGCAGAAGTTGTCGAAATACACCAGTAACATACCAGAACCTTTATAGACAGTAACATACCAGAACCTTTATAGACAGTAACATACCAGAACCTTTATAGATGGACAATAACCTATCCTTCTGTGCCATCTCCTCCTCTGGCAGCAGTAATCTTCTTAACCAGCAACCAACCACCATTCCATTACACACACAGTATCACCCTGGCCTTCAGATTGATTGTAATTTAACAAAAACTTCATCAGAGGTAATGAAAGATGTACCATCAGCATAGTTAACTAGCACTTAGTTTTGTGGCTGTGTTATACCATTAATGTAGATAAAGAAACAGAAATGGCCCAGGAATACTTCCACGTGGAGCTCCACAGTTGAAAATGAGAGCATGTTGAGTTCACTGTTAGGTTCTTACCTTCATTCTTATAATGTAGTTTAGCACATTGTCTTATATATTTTGAAATATGAATTTAAAAAAAAAATAGTTCTACTAAGTTTCTAATTTGGATAAAAGCACTCTATGATTAATAGAATTAATGTCTTAGGCAAATATAGAGAAGTCCCACTGACTTTTGTTTCCTTTGTCCAGTTTGTTTAGCAGTTCATGGAAAAATGTAACTATTGCTGTTGTAGTGTGGATCGCCCTTTTGTGAGCCAGTGTTATGCGTTACTTTAAATGAATTCACAATTGCAAATGAGGACAACCGTCAGCTGTACATTGGAATGACGACAATGAAACTTTGTGCCGGACCGGGACTCAGACCCGGATTTCCTGCTTATCGCAAGCAGTCGCCTTACCATTTGGCTATCCGTGCACGAGTCGTGGCCAGACCCAAACTTCCATATGTCGTCAACCGTGCACCTGCAACCTTTACTCATGTCCATTATGTATGTTCCCGTACAGAGGTCAGACAATGTACTTGAAAGTCACTTGCGTAGTGTTATGAGTTGTTTGGAAGGTTTACAGAAGAAATACTCCATTTGGTGTAGAATTACTCTATAAAGTAACTTGTCAAGTGTTTAAGCAAATGAAATTGGTCTGTAATTATTGGGTAGGTGCACAATTTTTCTACAAGTTTAATAAGCACATCTGATACACATAACAGAGACTTTAGTCAGCAATAGTATATTCTCCTTCACTATCTAAAATGTGCCAACATTGGGGTAACTTTTTGATTCTACTGCTGCATAAATCACGTTGTATTGACGCAAAGAATTCATCGAGCCATGTTCGTAGTGCATTTTCATCCGGAAAGGAAGTTGCTTGAAGGTAGTTTGACAGAGTGTGGAAAAAATGAAAACAAGGGCACAAGATTGTGTGATAAAGGTGGGTGCAGAATGACTTCCCAACCCAACTCCTGTATATTGTTTTCGTCAGTCAAGTAGAATGCACACCTTATCATGGAGAAGCATCACTTTGCACAGTTTCCTTGGTTGTTGTTCTTGGATTGTGTCTGCAAGGCATCAAGTACATGACACCATCACTCTTTCACCAGATGCATAACATTATCTTTTGTGGATGTGCACAGATTTTGTAAGAGAAGTTGCTGCTTTGTTTGGGCTCAACCATTCCTTTCCTTTCCTTTCCTTTCCTTTCCTGATGTTAGCATAAAAACATTCTTCTCTTCACCAGGAACAGAACAGGATAGGAATGGTCGGTGTTGCTCATGAGCCTATTGATCATAATCAAGCAAGGTGCACATATGGCCACCTGCAGACTTTACTGAGCGAGGTGGCGCAGTGGTTAGCACACTGGACTCGCATTCGGGAGGACGACAGTTCAATCCCGTCTCTGGCCATCCTGATTTAGGTTTTCCGTGATTGCCCTAAATTGTTTCAGGCAAATGCCGGGATGGTTCCTTTGAAAGGGCACGGATGATTTCCTTCCCAATCCTTCCCTCACCCGAGCTTGCACTCCGTCTCTAATGACCTTGTTGTCAACGGGACGTTAAACACTAACCACCACCACCTGCAGACTTTTATGATTTTGTTTTAGACCATGCAGTACCCATATACCCTATTCTTGAACCTTTCCCATTGCATGCAAATGTCGCACAATGGTGGAATGGTCAAAATTCGTCACATTTGCCAGTTCTCGAGTACATTGATGTTGATCATTGTGGATTTAAATGATCTTCATCAAACCCGAAGTTTTTCCTGAACGCAGAGAGGCACTAATGCCAAAGCGATCCTCGCCATGGTCTGTCCAGTGGCATTATCCCCATATACAGCGCAAGTGTTTCTGGCTGCCTTTGCTGCTGTCACACCTCTATGACAAAATGATAATATGTAAACTCAGATAGCAACAACGAACTACAAATAAAAAATGACAATCAATAAATTAACCCATAGCAACCAGAATACCAACATGCAGAACAAAAATGCTACAAAGTTAAGCATCAACTTAATATTTATGTCAATGATTGCTCGCTTTCTATACCCTGGTCTTATCTCTGCAATTGTTGAAATTTCAGAAAAGGTCCCCTGGTCAGTTGAACTGTTTGGTAAATGTGTTGGTGTGTTTACTAATTCATTTCTGCATTCTTTAAGTAATGTAAGTGTGTCATTCCAGAAACTAGATGTTTTTGAGTTTTGAGATTATTTTCATTGCCTCGCATTCTCTTACTCCCCTTAGCACAAATGAATTACTCATTGTAACTGAGTTTGTTAATTGTAGTGCTCATTCATCAGTTTCTTCTCTACACACGCATTACTGAAATGTTCTATGAGGATTGCCCAGAAAGTAATGCACCACATTTTTTCTTCAACAATTCTTTATTGAACATAATGAGAATTACACACACGAAAGAATGGTGTTTTATCTACATGCCCTATTTTTCCACATAATCTCCATCCCGTTCTATGGCCTTCCTCCAACGCGAAACAAGGGCGTTTATGCCCTGTCGGTAACAATCCTTGCCCTGGTGGTGGAGCCAGTGCTTCACTGTGTTGAATCATCTCCTCATCGTCCTCAATATGTCTTCCACAAAAGGCATCGTTTAATGGCCCAAACAAGTGGAAGTCAGAGGGGCCTAGGTCAGGGCTGTAGGGTGGAAGGGGTAACACTGCTCACCCCTGTTTTGGGACGTGTTCAGCAGTCATCAGACTTGTGTGGGGCCAAGTGTTATCATGTTTCAGTAAAACTTCTCCTGGGTTTCTGTGGCGCCAAAGTCACCGGAACGCATCTTGAGTTTTATTAATGTGCTGACACATGCTTCTGAATTAATGGTACCACCTCTTGGCATCCTGTCATTGAGAATCACACCTTCACAGTCCCAAAACAAGGAGACCATGACCTCATCGGCGTAAGTAGTTGCTTCGAGTTTTTTCTTATCTGGGGAGCGGGAATGGCGCCATTCCATCAACTATGGTTTTGTTTCGGGCCCAGGTTTCATCAACTGTTACAATCTGGGACAAGGACTCCACCTCTGCTTCAAAACGTTGCAACAAATCAAGACAAATGTTTTTTCTCGGTGATTTGTGAACCACCATTAGACACTGCGGGACCCATCTTGCACACTCTTTTGAATATCCAAGAGAGTGGATAATCGCATCCACACTTTCTTTGCTGATTGACAGATGCAGCTCCAACTGCCGAGTCGTAATGCGTCTGTCCTCGCGAATGACAACATCAGCTCACAGCAACATGTCAGGTGTGACAGCCTTGTATGGTCTCCCTGACCACTGCAAATTGCGGAGCCCCGCTGAAGTGCCTTCTGATGACCTCCGTGCCCAGCTACTAACTGAACTTCTGTCGACAGCAGATGCTCCATAAACTTTGCACCATCATTTGTGAATACTCCTTGCAGTTTCGTTCTCTGCAGTGAGAAATTCAATGATGGCACGTTGCTTGTGACGTACATAATCTGCAGACACCATTTTGAGTCTGTTCTACAGCTACGCTATCTGTCGAAAGTGACGGAAACTTGGTGCGCTCACTGAGGAGATTTCAAATAACAACATACGTCACGTTTTACATTCGTAGCATTGTTTTCGGCTGAGGAAAAAAATGCAGTGCATTAGTTTATGGGCAACCCTCGCATGAAGGTCTGACGTAGTCTATGGCTCATTTGCCAACATTCCATTTTCTCCTTTTACTGCTACCTGGGTACTCTCCATTTTCATATATTTTGTTTACTATAGTCTAGGCAATTTTGCTAAAATTACTTGTTTCATTTATTTGTTCAGCATGATGATGGCACTTAAGTAGTGATGTAGCAGTTGCAAGATTTCGGATAGTCAGATTAAAATTACTTGATAGTTGACTCTTCACACTTTGTAAATTGTTCCTCCAATCAGAGTGCCAATCGTCACTCCCGAACCGTCCGCTGTTGCCTACCCATGCACGCACACGCGCACACACACACACACACACACACACACACACACACACACAGTTCTGCTAACAAAATACACACATTTACGTTCTGAGGAAATCCTTGAGTCCTTTCGACGGCTGGCTAAATTGGTGAAGGCGGCCTCCATCTCTCGACGAATGGAAGCCAAGCTGACGATTTGCAGCATCGTACCCAGAGTGGACTGGGGTCCTCTGGTTTGGAGTCAAGTGAAGAATCTAAATAAGAGGCTACGTCGACTCTGTGACGAAGATGGTTGTAGATTCCTCGAGCTACGCTATGGGACAGAAGGTTGTAGGATGCCCCTCGATAGATCAGGGGTGCACTGCACACAGAAAGCAGCTACATGGGTAGCACAGTACTTGTGGCGTGCACATGGGGGTTTTCTAGATTGGGTTCCTCCCCACAGGAAACAAACCGTTCGCCTGAAAAATTACCAGTTCATGACACTGATGTGAGTGTGCCAACTGTAAAAATTGTTAGTTCGCATAAAAAGGTCATTCCAAAGGACTTAAATATGCTAAATCTCATGTCAGTAAATTGTCGAAGTATCTGTAGCAAGATCCCCAAGTTACTCTTTGAAATAAACAATAGTAATGCCAATATTGGACATCAATAGCAATGAAATTTTGAACTCGGATTGGACAATATTTAGGAAGGATAGGACTAATGCTATGGGAGGTGGTGTGTTCATTGCAGTTAAATGCTGTTTAATCGCAGTTGAGATCAATACTGGGTCGGACTGTGAAATAGTCTGGATAAAGCTGTCAACCAGACAAGGAGTGACCTTTGTATTAGAATGTTTTTATAGACCACCAGCATTGGCAACAAATGTTGCAGAATGTTTCAGGGAAAGTCTTGAGTACATAGGAAATAAATATCCAAACTATCCATTAGTTATAGGTGGAGGCTTTAATCTGGTATCCATTGACTGGGAAAATTACATGTTTATCACAGGGGGCAGAAGCAAAGACTCATGTGAAGTTATTCTAGGAGCGATCTCAACATACAACCTTAAGCAATTGGTTAGAAAACCAACTTAAGATGAGAACATGTTAGATATCCTGGCGACAAACAGACTTGATCTTTTTGAGGAAGTTAATCTAGAAGACGGTATTAGCGACCATAATGTCATTGTGGCTTCTGTGTTAGTGGAATTTGCAAAAAAAAAAAAAAAAAAAAGGGGGGGGGCAGTGAAGAGTTTTCTTTTTTGGGAAAGGTAATAAAAGTGTCATTAATGAATATCCTCAGTCAGCTCCAAACATTCACCACGGGACACAAAGATATTGAGCATCTTTGGTTGGAATTTAAGGGTATTGTCCACCACATGCTAGAGAAATATGTGCCTAGCAGAAATATAGGTGAGGGAAAGGATCCACCTTAGTTCAACAAACATATTAGGAAGTTGCTGAGAAAGCAGAGAATTTTGCACAGTCGTTTTAAACATAGTCACTGTTCTGCTGACAAACAGAAATTATGCGAAATGAAAGCAGCTGTTATAAGGTCAATGAGAGATTCTTTTAATGAATTTGAAAGCAATATTTCATCTGCAGATTCTAAAAATAACCCCAAAAAATTTTGGTCATACGTAAAATCTATGAACGCTACAAATAATTCAATACCTTCTTTTGCTGACAGTATGGGTGATGTAATGGATGATGATAAACAGAAGCCCGAAATTCTAAACCTAGCTTTCAAAAACTCATTTACGGTAGAGGACTGCAGCACCATTCCCCATTTCAATTATCGAACAAACGCAAGGATGGCTGACATAGTGTTTAGTGTATCTAGGATTGTAAAAGAGTTAAGATCCTTAGACACCAGAAACACATCTGGCCCAGATGGTGGCGTAAGATTTTATGTTGACTATGCTACAAAAGCACCATTCTTATCCATCATCTATCAGAGATCATTGGAACAGCGAAAAGTTCCATGGGACTGTAAGAAGGCCCAGGTCATAGCAATCTATAAAAAGGGTAGAAAATTGGATGCACATAATTACCTGCCAATTTCACTGACCTCAATTTGTTGTAGAATCGTGGAACACGTTTTGTGTTCAGACATAATGACCTTTCTAGACTCTGAGAAGCTCATCTGCAGAAACCAGCATGATTTTAGGAAACAGCGGTCATGCGAGACACAGCTGGCCCTCTTTGTGCATGATATACAACAGGCTCTAGATACTGGCTCCCAGGTTGATGCCATATTCTTCAACTTTCGAAAGGCGTTCGGCTCAGTTCCGCACTGTCGCTTGGTTCAAAAAGTGCGCACTTACGGTCTATCCCGTGACATA
This sequence comes from Schistocerca nitens, assembly GCF_023898315.1. Classification (NCBI taxonomy): domain Eukaryota; kingdom Metazoa; phylum Arthropoda; class Insecta; order Orthoptera; family Acrididae; genus Schistocerca; species Schistocerca nitens. The sequence goes on from NC_064625.1 coordinate 33,148,483, forward strand.
TGTGGTTGGATAGAAAGTTTTCTAGCAGACAGAGAGCAGTATGTTGTCCTCTGAATGGGGGGACTTCAACAGAAACAAGCGTAACATCAGGTGTGCCCCAAGCCGCAAATAGTGCACTCCGCCACACACCGCTCGGTGGCTAGTGGAGTATATATGTAGATGTAGCACTAATCAAAAACTACTTGATCCTTCCGCACAGGACGCGATTCAGCATCATTTTATACAGTCATTATAATCACAAAGATTGGCTTACATTAGACGTACTTTACATGTCACTGCGTGAAGGCTGTCAATTAATTGTTGCAACTGTAACACCAGAGTCATAAATAAAACAGCGTTTTGCAGTGTAATGACGTAGTATAATCGGTAGCATATAAACCTAATGTGATGTATACAATATCGAAGGCTTGAATCTTGTCAAATGCAGCTACACTTTTTATTTTTCTAAATTCACATCATTTTCGTTGTCATATTGACTTTTTTATTTGATCTTATTTTTCTTCCTATCATTCTTTCTTCATTTGAAATCTGCTTGTGTTGCCTATAATCTGCAACGAAGTGCCAGGCAGGACTACTCATCAGTTGGCGATGTGGCATCCTATGTAGCCTGTGTGAGGATAGTTTCAGGTAACCAATGACAGCGAGAAATTACATTTCCTTTTACTGCTGAAACAAACTTTGCTGCGGAAAATGGCTACGCAAACAAACATATTATGAAATTTTTCTGTCTTGAGTTTGCTCGTAGAGGTTAGCCTTAAACGCTGTGTACAAAGTGTCATGATTTTAGTTCTGCCGCAGATTGTTGATCACCATTTTCTGGATTGGCGATGGCCTCTTAAGTGTTGCTCCACGTTACACATTAACAGCATTTGTGAAGTGACCCGCCATGTTAGTGTGTCGCCCATAACTGAGCAGTAGCTGGCAGCAGGTGTGACAACTCTGTAGTGACAAGTGACAGACATCAACTATCGAGCCATTTTAATTGGATTGTAGGAGACCTGACTTGCTTAACACATTTCTATCTTCAGCAGATGCAGCCCAGATGGGATCCTCGATTTATGTGTAGTTGTGTAATTAAAAATCTGAGTTGTTTTTATAATTTGGTGGTGTGAAGCATACACTTTTTTTTTTTTTTAAATCAAACTTTAAATAAAACTTACTTTACTGTACTTTGATTTTCCATAATCAAACTTGTATTTCCACAGGAGAGGTCCCAGCATTGTAATTTTCTTCAAGCAACTGTATCCAATCTCATTTATTTGCTTTGCAGGAATATCAACATGAAAATGAAGAAGCTTGTAGCCATCACCACTCAAGGTCAAAGAAGTCTAAGAAAAAGAAGAACCGTAGACGATCTCATTCACGGTCTCGAACGTACAGTGTAAGTGTTAAATTAGTTGCCATTTTAGCATGTTTCCCTTTCTAGCTTAAGTTTTGACATGTCCGTCAATATGCACAGCATTTAGTCTTATCTTGTAACCCTATCACAGATTACTTTTCGCTTGTTACTTCTCATGTGTGCTCAATTTGTCAGTATGGACTGAACCAAGGCAAGTGCTACCTTCTGGAGCTGCCAGTATATGACAGTTTGCTGATTTTGCTCTTATATTCTTGCATTCGCATAGGTATAGAAAATAAAATGTAAATATGACTGATTTTTAGACCATTAATGTGTTACTTTTTAAAAAAAATTAGTCTTCTTGTTCAAAGAAGCATGCCTGCGATGTTGTTGTGTTTCACAGAGGTAGAATGTTCAAGCTAGGTGCCACAGTTATAATGTACCAGTGACGCTAATTTGAAGTACTTAGAGTGAATTTTACCAGTAAAAGTATATGGGGTACAAGCTATGGTATTCAATTTCCAGTTTCATTAATAAAATAACAAGTAAATCAGATGTCTGATAGGAGGAGGACAACACGGAGGAGGAGGAGGAGGAGGAGAAGAAGAAGAAGAAGGAAAAAATGTGGACACAATGAAAGAAAGATTATAAAGAAAGAAATGACAGCACTTGAAGGTAGTTTCCCAAAACTGGAACAATGCTTTAACTGATCTTTTCACAAGAGCAGATAATGCATTAAAAAATTATCGTCTTCTCTTTAGTGTAAGAGACATTTATTAAAATTATCACTAATCACATAGAGAAATTCTTGGATTTTAATAAAGCAAGGGATAAGCTGTGTTTAAAAGTGGATACAGCACAATGGAACACATGCAAGCAGTGAACAAAATTATCTACATCTGTACTCTGGAAGCCATGTCATGGTGTGTAGTGGAGAGTATTTTGGGTATCACTATTTTCCCTCCTTTTCTGTTCCATTCACAAATGGTGCAAAGGTAGACTGATTGCCGGTGGACCTCCTAGTGGGCTCTGATTTTCTAATCGCTGGCAGTTTGAAGTCTGAGTCTTGTGGGAACATGTGCTCTCAGAGTTTCAACAGCAACCTTTGCCATGATGTGCAATCTCTCTCTTGTAACACCTACCATAGAGTTTGTTGAGCATCTTTCTAATGCTGTGGCACCAACTAATCATTTTTAATGGAACGTATCTGAATCATCAGCATTTTGTTGAGCACCTTGTTCTTTTTGCCTTTGCTGCAAACCCGAATGAACACTAAAAGGAAGAAATTAATCAGGGTGTTTGAAGGTAGGTGTGGTAAGGAATCACATAAGACAAAAATAATGTGAAACCAATGTATTGAACTGAAAACAGTATGAATTAACAATGAAGTAGAAACAGTTAATGAGTTTTGACAAGGGATGGATGTCTAAAGAAATAAATAGAAGAATAATAAGGATGTGAAGTGCTTTCAGGAAGCCAGAAATTAAATTATCAGTTTTGACTAATTGCTATGAGAGTGAATTTTTAATCCCATAACCAACCTAAACCTGTGATTTCTCAAAGTATTTGTATGGAGTGTAGCTATGTATTGATGTGAAACATAGACAATAAATAGTTTAGACAAGAAGAGAATAGAAGCTTTTGAAATGTGATTCTACAGAAGAACGTTGAAGATTAGATGGGTACGTCGTGTAACCAATGAGGAGATACTGAATAAAATTGACACAACTTGTATAGAAGAAGGGATCAGTTGGTAGGACATGTTCTGAGGCATCAAGGGATCGCCAATTTAGTGTTGGATGGCAGCGTGGAGGGTAAAAATCGTAGAGGGAGACAAAGAGATCAATATACTAAGCAGATTCAGAAGGACGTAGGGTTCAGTAGTTACTTGGAAATAAAGCAGCTTGCACAGGATAGAGTAGCATGGAGAGCTGCATCAAATCAGTCGCTGGACTGACAACCACAATTACTCAGTGAGAAATGGAGAGTTGCATGTTGAGAATTACAGGGAGAGACAGGAAAATGAACAAATCCGTCAGGGAACAGACGTACCAGTGAAGTTAGTTTGAAGTACTTAGAATGAAACATCAATAAAAGTCAGTGGGGCACAAGCTAAAAGAGCAGAGTGTAATCTGGATAGAGATATAAATAAGTCAATGAATGATATTCAGTTACCAAGTTCATTAATAAAATAACAAATAAAATGGATGTCTGGCAGAGAGAAGAAAGTGAAAGCAAAGTAAACACTGTGATGAAAATGAAATGTACCTGGGTGAAACATGTAGCCAGGCAGTGGAGTAGCAGTTGAATTGGGTAAGTTTTTTGCTGGTTTCTAAGAGAGAAGAAAAGACTGAAACAGTGACCTAAAGGTCAGTATGTAGGTGACATTACAAAACATACCGGATTTATGTGTGGCTGAAAAGTGTAACAGACAAAAAAATCTAGAGGAAAGAATCTTGCACTTTGTAAGTGGTGATAGAGAACAAAAGAGAAAGGTATTCACTCAAATCCGTCATTTTGATATTCATTTTATTTTCATTTACTTTGACCAGGCAGCCTCACTCACTGCCACAATTACTGCAGCAGAATGTTATCTTCTCTAGAATTTGCCTATTTCCTCTTATCTAGAGTATTGTCTGTCTATCCTATACTAATGTAAAATTCATGTCTTCCTACCATTTATTGTTAAGTAAAAATAATTACAAAGTTAAGCACTTGAAATGTCTGTGTATTGAATATTTATTGGAAGTCCACTAGATAACTCCCAGGTGCTATGAAGTTTACATTACACTGCCTGACAAAAAAACATAAGCCCCAGAAGGGGAGGAAGAAACAAAATGAAACATCACTTGTTGAGAGGTGATATTATTTTAGTTGTGCTGTTAACGTTCCTTCAATCACCACTGGCCATGACCTGAAGTCATACCTGATGGCTCCTCATACCATACCACTCAAAAACATTGGAAGAATGGGATCTCTCTCTAGGCTGCCTCCATGCTCACTGACTGTGGTAACCCAGGGGATGGTGCAGAACCACAATTTGTCGATCACAGTGTGATGCACTTCATCAGCACTCCGTGCTTCCTGATCACGGGACCACTCCAAACGCAGCCGTTTGTGTTGTGGTGATGATGGCAGTGTACACACAAGACAGTAATTAGCTAGTCCAGCTGATGTAAGTCTCCAAGCAATGGTGTGCGTTGACATAGAATTTTGCAGGGAATCCGTTACTTGTTCTTATATGGCAGGTGGAGGTGTGGTAGCATTACGATGAGCTCGGTGCACAGTGCGGCAATCGTTGCTTGTGGTGGTCAGGTGTAGTTGACTGGAAGCTTGACATCTAGTATGCTCACCATCACATTCCCGTGTAGTCAGGCATCAGGCCACATCTGAATGCATCATAAACCTGCATATTGCACATTTCTGCCAGCCAGCCAGCCAGCCAGCCAAGTGGACAAGCACAATTAGGCTCCTTTCAGACTGGCAGGTGCTGGTAATGATAACATTGTCTCACATGAGTATGTGGCATCTCTGTGTCCTTACTTAACATTTGGAACTATTCAAGCCCTTTATATAACCTACCAGGCCTGGATACAATACTAAACATAAACAGCACTGACACACTCTGGTGACCCTCCTACATACTCAGCGATGGTGCGTATGTGTATGAAGTTACATTGATATTTGACTGCTTTGTCTGAGTGCTTCACTTTGTCAGGTAGTGTGCTTAAAGTCTACAGAATGGTGGAAGAGATTTTTTCCCCATGTACCTTTCCAGCTGCCAGTTTCATTGCTTGCAAGTACAGTCAAGATACTTGATACACTACAAATATCAGTTGCGGAAGAGACAGGAGTCATTGTCATTGTCTTGAGTAGTTTTCCCTCACAATAAGGGTCTGCTTGGAACACAAGACTTCCTATCTTCTCCAGTATATCTCCTCTCTTTTCTGAGTGCTATCTTCCAGTCCCTTATAGCACGTTGTCCTGTGGCATTATCTTGGTTTCCTGGTTTCCATCTTCTCATGCATCTTCCTAGGCATCCTCATCTTGTCCATCCTCTTCCAAAGTCCGTATCACTTCAATCTTTTCCCCCTCAGACTTCTCTTGTAGGGGCTTCCTCATGTTTTATCTCCTTAAAATCTTCATTTCTATCTTTTACATTTTTGTGAAACTTGACTGACTTCTCAAAAATTTCATTTCACTTTCTCACATCTTCATTTCTCCTTTCTTTCATGATACGCTCTCCCTTCTCACAAAACTGTCAGCTTTCCTCGCATAGTCATGTATTTCTTTGTCATTCTTTCTATTTTCCTGTATTATAGCCTCCCCACTCCCTTCTCCAGATACTTTTTCTCCACTGTTACCACATGCTATCAGAGTAACTTTGATACATTACAAAAGGATTGTGTATCATGTAAGCCAGTGATATTGTATAGCTTAACAATAAATTAAGTGCACATGTGTGGTGTCTGTTCTTATTGACATGTCTGAAAGAACAGACACCATTTTGGTCCTCTGGCCACTATGAATCAAAACACAAAGGTGTTACAGACATTAGCTACTAGTAGACACTGATTTATATCAATGGGGCAAGTTGAAAATTTGTGGCCAGACCAGGATTCGAACCCAGATCTCCTGCTTACTAGGCAGATGTGCTGACCACTACGTCACCCAGACACAATGGTCGCCACAGCTGCACGGTCTACCCTAGCACACCACCTGTCAGACTCAGATTCTGAACTTACTCCGCACACTACTGGTGTAGTACCCCTGTTCGTTAGCCTCATTGCCCGTGGCATCCTGTCAATTCCCGTAAGAAGTCGAGTGTGCTAGAGTGCAAGGATAGTCCGTGGGGTTGTGGTGACTAATGTGTCTAGATGGCACAGTGGTCAGTGCATCTACCTAGTAAGCAGGAGACCTGTGTACAGATACCGATCTGGTCACAAATTTTCATCTTACCCTATTGATATAAATCAGTGCCCACTGGCAGCTAATGTCTTTAATTCCTTTGTGTCTTAATTAAATGCACATTTTGGTACACTAATTGCAATTTTTCCCAAATTTTAATTTATTGCTTTATACTGTATCGGGGTGTATCAGAATGTGAAAATACAAATAACATTTGATCCACAGCAACAAAGTGATTCGGGCCCAGAGGAGGGCCAGCACCCGAGCAGCCGAAGTCGCGGCAGCCGGCGCCAGAGGCACGGCCACAGCCGGTCGGGCAGCAGCTCCGACACTGCGGGCGCCTCGACCCGCCGCGTGCACCACAAGAAGAGCCGAAAGAAGCGCGTCCGGTCCGCCTCTGTGAGTTGAGCTCAGGCTATGGCACCACTCGTGTGCACGTTACTAACGGGCGGCGGTTCGGGCCGTCCTCACTCTGGGTGTTTCCGTGACTTTGGGAATCGAGGCTTTTAGCTTTAGTCGCTCTCTCGGGTAAGGTACCGGGTTCTTTTGTGGGTGGTGCTCTTCCTGCGGTGCCCCGCAGTTCTCCTCGGCAGGCGGTTGGCAGATAGAGCAAATTGACTCTCTGTATTTCTCATTACATATGTGAAGCATTGGTAGTACTTAGCATCTGAACGAGTGAAATATAAAAATTGGAGACTAAAGCAGCATTTTTTCATCTTGTAGAATGTGTCTGGAAGCTGAGAATAAATGGAAAGGTGCCTTTGTACAAAGTTCAGCACTGTTTATGTTCTGTAGTATAAAAAGAACCTATAGTTGCTAGTTTATAACGGTGCTCAGCCAGTTACAGTATTTCAATATTCAGAGTGCACATCAAATAGTCCCTTCTTTTGGAGCGTTACCTATTGTTCTCATTACATTTTGCTTTGTGTTTCATCAGAGGAATTTATTGTTCCACCATAAAAGCTTAACTTCCTATTGCCATTTCATTGCAGTCACCTGTCACTGTTGCCAGAAGTCTTTTATCACCCTCAGGTACTAGTCTCCCCGAAACGATGCTGTATTTTGACAGTGTTTTATATGGTTCATTCCTGTGATCATTATAAATTACAGCTGAATTCTGTCACTGCTGTAGTTTCTCAGATGCTGTATTTTATTTCTTATTGGTAATAGCTAATTCTGTGTAGTAGTGATGGTCGCATGTTTGATAGAATATGTAGTGTTCATTTTTGTGCCAAGTATTTATTGTAAAATGTATTGCAGTTATCTACAATGTCATATATGGCGTCAAGTATGTTAGTGTCAATAGAAACTATCTGTACTACATTAGTACAAATGCGCATAGTCCATAATGCTTTGCTTTTACTGTGCTCTTGCCAAGAGAATTATTTGTCAGTTTTGATTTAATGGTATCTTACAATGAATTGTCAAAGTAATTGGGGATTAATGTTTGTTGTAAAGACAACTCTTAGGTCTCAGTAATTGAACACTACAAAATCAACCATCCAGCGATACCTTGCAACGGAGCTAATAGCTAAGGAGTCATTTATGTACTTAGTTAAAAATGATCCTTGTATTAACTGCAGGTGTACAAACATTAAAAATGATCCTTGTTTTAACTGCAGGTGGACAAACATTTCTGCCATGTAATTGAAGCAGAAAGTAAGTCATCAAAACTTTGTGTCTTCTCCACACAAAAGCACATTTACTAATCGAGAACCTGTGTTGGATAGATTCACATGCTCACATCCTTGCACTTTGTATAAACATGTTGGTGTTGAGATGAAATTTGTGTCTCAGACCATCATTGTGTATTTGAATCTTAATTTCTTTCCAGTAGTACATCTCATGAGAAAAAAGCATAATTCTAAAAGCCTGTATTGCCATTACATCAGTCACATTCTAGTTCTCAAAGAGCTACAGGTAAAAAAATTTCACTTGAGGAAACTGCCAATTTACAGAGAGACTGAATGGCTTTACCAGTAGCAAAATTCCAGTACTGCTGATACACATACACATAAAGAGATAAGCCCTTTTCTGTTTTTGAAATTGGGACAGAAACTAATGGTTCCAAAAGCGAGGGGCAATTTTATTCAGTTATATTGTATCTTATCGACGGTACCCCAAGGTGGTACAGGCCAACCATTGCATTTTTCTGTAATTTTATATTCCTGCCATATGTAATGACAAAAACCACCATCTTTGAGGCTGAAATAATATGGGTGCTAATTTGTTAAGTATTGGAAGGAGCAGAAGTTATGAACACAGTTTCTGTAAAACATCTTCTGTGCTCTGTCCTGTTTTCAACTTCAACTGTCCCCTTTCCTGTATTGTTAACTGTTGCACTGTGTGACCTTTGTTTTATTTTTCGCAGTGACTACTTACTTAGTAATTAAAGTGTGCTCTCCTCCTCTTCTGGTCTTGTGTAGTGAGTTGTATTTCTAATTATGAAGTAGGAAGAAAATCTAGTTACACCGACAAAGATCTCCATTTCCCTTTTCAAAAATGTTCTTTGAAAACTTATCAGTACTCAGCACATAGGTCGCACCAGTTTTGATCACCAGTGGCTGTTTCGCATTGTTTCTATGTGAGAATAGTCCAGCTGGTGTAAACCATTGTGCTGCTAGGTACACAGGTTGGTGCATAAGTTGGTAGCATTTTTTCATAAGTTTAAAAAACACAACAGCCACACATAACAGAGCAACAGACACACATAAGAGACTAGTTATCCGTAATATATTCTCTTTCACTATTTACAAAAGTCTGTCAATGCATACGAATGAGTATTAATCCAAATAAGTATTAATATATCTAAAAACAAAGATGTGAATATAATAGAGGGAAACTTCCACGTGGGAAAAAATATATCTAAAAACAAAGATGATGTGACTTACCAAACGAAAGCGCTGGCACATCGATAGACACACAAACACACACACAAAATTCTAGCTTTCGCAACCAACGGTTGCCTCGTCAGGAAAGAGGGAAGGAGAGGGAAAGACGAAAGGATTTGGGTTTTAAGGGGGAGGGTAAGGAGTCATTCCAGTCTCGGGAGTAGAAAGACTTACCTTAGGGGGAAAAAAGAACAGGTATACACTCGCACACACACACACACACATATCCATCCGCACATACACAGACACAAGCAGACACAAATGTATGTGTGGATGGATATGTGTGTGTGTGCGAGTGTATACCTGTCCTTTTTCCCCCCTAAGGTAAGTCTTTCTACTCCCGGGATTGGAATGACTCCTTACCCTCTCCCTTAAAACCCACATCCTTTCGTCTTTCCCTCTCCTTCCCTCTTTCCTGACGAAGCAACCGTTGGTTGCGAAAGCTTGAATTTTGTGTGTATGTTTGTGTTTGTTTGTGTGTCTATCGACCTGCCAGCACTTTCGTTTGGTAAGTCACATCATCTTTGTTTTTTTTTTTTTTAGATATATTTTTTCCATGTGGAATGTTTCCCTCTATTATATTCAAATAAGTATTCATGTATTTCACAGCTATATTTCTCAGTCCACAGGAAATAAGATTATTCTCAGGAAATACCGATAGACCATGACAAGAGTCTTGTTCAGTGTGAAGATGTTTGACTAGGCCAGATTGCTCAGGGGCTGCACAAAGTAAGATTTTTGCTAGTACTGACAACTTTTCACTATTTGACCAACCAAGAATAAATAAAAATGATATTTGTGAACAAGTTTTTGAGACAGAGAGCAATTTGACAGCAACAAATTAATTTCTGCCATAATTTGTTAAGTGTTTCTCCACATACATTTTTAAAGTTGTGTAAACATCTATTTAGTTTCATGTTAGTGACCCAGTGGAAGAATACCAGACTGCAAATCTATAGGTCTCAGGTTTCATCCCCAGTCAGTGCTGAGGTTTCTGTTTGTCACTTATCACCTCTTTCACCTATTGCAATGTTTGTTGGTGTGAGAAGTGCCTAGACATACAATGGTTTAGTTATGTTGGGCTATAGCTGGTTGGATAAGTCAGTTCAATATCTGAGGAAGGCAATGGCATACTGCCTCCAACACTGTGGAAATGAACTTTAGGAAGATGACAGCTTTACCTTTATCCTTGAGTAGAAATTAGTGATGACCTTATTTCCTTTGACGTGAAGACAATTTCAGTTATTTACTTACTATAATACATTCATTTATCTTGTGTCTGGATTCAGAGAACTGCTAATAAAATGCTCTCATTGGTATTCTGTAAGCTTTTAGTGAATATACAAGCATTCAAAGAATTCTGATTTAACTATCTTGCCATGAGAGAGCTAGAATACACATATGAAGATGGAGATTACAGTGCAATATAGTGGGTGCCACAATTCTTGTCCCATATACTTCCCCCTTTAAATGATAAATATTCATTTCTTACCAGTGTTGTATGCGTAGGGGTAGTACCAAAGAGCAATAAACACTACTCTAGTTATTGGCCTGATTGGGAATTGCATTGTTGTTTCATTCTTATTATGGTGACTTCCATATATATGTGATCATTTGGCGTCTTTGGATGGAGCTCACGATATTCTTTTGCCACTCTGTAAGGACATCATAGAAATGTGAGTACTGGGTTTTCATTCCTTTGTGGTTGGTGGTGGCAGCTGTCAAAAGCTACAGACTTCCTCAGAACTGTAGTGAGAGATGTTATCACAGAAGTCACCATGAAAACCTGTAAAGATACCCTTTATATTTTGTTTCCTGAACTCTTAAGTCAAGCCCTTTAGTTACTGTCAGGATTTTAAATGCTTAGTGTAGGAATCCAACATTTTATTATAATTACTCATGAGGAAGAAATATTGAACAAAAGTTCGATGTTTGTACCATTCCATGTAGACCTACATTGGACTGCAGAGTTCATATTTCTGTCAAACTTTCCTCTTAACGCACTACTCTCTCTTGTCCTGGTGCTATACCTTTTTTTTTTTATATTTCCAAATGAACTGTATTCATTTTCACAGTTACATTTTTACTGATGTCAGTGACTGGAGAGGCCTTCTGATAACTGTTGCATACTGATCCACATTGTGAATGTCATTTAGGTCAATTTCAAGGCCTTTCGTAACTAGTCTCATTCATTTTGTGATGGTTGCTTTCCCTCTGGAAACAGTGCTGAAGATCCTTATCATGAGTCTTCTGTTGTCCATCTGGACCGCACAACCACTTAGATTAGCCTTCTCTTGACACAGGTTATGTTGACAAAGTGTGTGACTGAAAACTGAAAGTTTGCAGGGTCGAATACTGGTCATTCATCTCGCAGTAATGTGAAGCTTTATCAGGAATAACATGTGATTCAGATTCCACACTGAATGTAGCTCCATTTCTGGTAGGATTACATTGAATTGGTGTCCAGTTGAAAGATTGTAATTGATGTTTGAGCCATGTGCAATTATTACTATGGTGCAAGAGTTCCTTTTGTCTGATTCTGTATGCACAATGTTCTTTAACAGACCTTATGATTTTTCTCAGACTCTTTCTATCCTAGTTTCCTAAGTTGTCATTTTCCTACTGTGTTCATTCATTCTAAGTTAAACGGTATTGAAAGTCTCATGATGACATTATGGAAAGGATTTGTATCTGCAAATGTTCTTACAGAGGTGGTAGGCTGTCCCCAGTTCAGTGCACCTGTTGTTCATGGCCAAATCATTATTATTTTTGGGATTGTCCATTCTCTAAGGTATTTGCAAGTGTTAGTCTTCTGTATTGATTGGATGGCACCAGGTGCATCTCTGGTACTTGTTGCTGGCAGTCGTCATCTCAACTGCTAAGTCATTGAAGAAGAGTTTGCTCTACACTGGGCATTAAAACGTGTGATATCTGCAAATTGTCAGATGAGTGTTAACTTTTTGTAATCAATTCTCAGTCTAGTGTGTTCTTCACTGTAGGTTCTTCATTCATTCGTGAATAACTTTCTTCAACAGGCATGTAAAGAAAATTGGGTATAGATAGTCTTTTCATCTATTGTCAGTTCTGATCTAGAATTTCCCTGATAGCTCTCTGAATTATACTTTACGGATCATATTGATAAATGTAGCTTCCACAAGGTTCAATGTCTTATCGACTAGCCCAATTCGGTTATAAAATTCCTTGGATTGACCCCTCATCTGCCTGTTTCCACAGCTCTGCAATGATTCTGCCCTTCTCTTCTGCTATGTTGGATTAGAGTTTGAAATGATCGTGTGTCTCTCCTCTTAGTCTGTGGCAGACTGTCTGGGTTCATTACAGATTCAAAGTGCAGTTTCTCTGTAGATTCCTTTGAGTTGGAGTTTATTTAAATATTCTGCTAGTGCTGATGTGTGGCTCTGATTGTTCCCCATTTGGTCTCTGGAGGGTACGTGTTTGGGCTGAACAGCGAGTTACCTCTAATTTGATAGCTTGGTAAATCCATTTTGGTGCTCATAATGATGGTATCTTTCCATTTGAGCTGTGCTTGCCTTCTCTCTTCAATCACCTTGTTGCATGTTGTTCTCACCGTATCTGTCGTAGCCTTCCGTAGATGAGATCAATCTTTTTTATCCTCAGTGTTATCTTATGAATGGTGTGGATTGAGTGTCAGAACTTTTGAGTATAGCCATTTTTATTTCTGCACAATGGAGTGAAATGCACTTTGTTAAGTGACAGATAGCGGTCTGAGTCAGTATTGACACTTCCTGATACCCCCACATACTGTATTTTCTTTCTGTTGTCCCTGCCAATAGTGACTTCATTGTTTTGTGACAAGTATGAATAAACAGGTCTTGCATTTAAAAAATTTCTTGCATTTTAGATTTCTTAAAATGCAGTTCTGGGAAAAAATTCATTTTTACTGTGACACTCTTCCCCACAGCTCTCCTGAACTTCAGTTCATCTAAAAGTGCCTCGTATCTAACTATATTTGTCCGTGGTTTGTTGGAAATAACTTTTTTTGGTTCCAAGTTGTGCGAACAACTACCAGTATACCGTTTGTTGATGTACTACACAGAGGCTGCAGTGATAACTTTTTGGGTTGGCTGTATTCGGTTAACAGTGCACAATTTACCGCTAGTAAGTATGTTTAGAGCACCCAATTATACATTTGATATCCTGGGCTGAAAAGTTTGTTTGGTTAGGTAAGTTCATAGTTAACTGGAAGGTATGTTTCATAGTTTCGTGTAACACACTTTCCTACCCACCGCTCCCCACCCCGAACTACAAAAACGTGAACTAGCAAATAAGCAACGTACAATACTGTGAGATATAACTACCGTGCTTCATATATGCACCTGTGGTTTAAAATCAGCCAGTTTTTGTAACAAATTATTTGTAATACTGCTCTGAATTGGAAATGTCTTAATTAAAAAAAAAATTCTTATATTTCTTGTCCTTCAGCGCTTTTGTTACTTCGATTTTTCTTCATCTCATGGCAATGGAGGATGTAGAAAACTTAGCTCCCCGTGATAGGTAAAAATTAGTTACTATCCCTTCAGCTTTGTGTATTGGTATAGAAGCAATGGAGGATGTAGAAAACTTAACTCCTAGTGATAGGTAAAAATTAGTTCTTACCCTTCAGCTTTGTTTATTGATGTAGAAGTATTATTTACGATTGATTGTGAAGAAAGTATGCTTAATTGTCTGGCACTTTGTGGGAGCGTGATGCTAAATTTAATTGAGAAAAGGTGCCCGATGATGAAAGCTGATAGCTTCGAAATCAATCACAAATAATATTTTTACACAAATAAACAAAGCTGAGGGAAATTTTATTATTTGTTTTCATCTCCTTTAGTTTGAAATTGTTCACCTTGTTTTCTTTCAAGTTCCTTTGTGCTTGTAATTCAAATGGATAGATTTCTTCTGTGATATTAGTTTCTCAGTATAATTATTGTCTCATCAGAGATTAGTTCCACCAAGAGAGGAATGATTGACTGCAGTTAGTAGGTTTGCTGGTGTGACTTGTACAGTTGGATCTACAGATTATAAATTATTAGACTGTCTTCCATGTGGGCATGACAAAATTGTAATGACTTTAGTGCTACTTGAAAAGACAGATTTTCTCTAGATAACAGGGCCGTGAGAAATGGACATATCAATTTTAGCTAAACTATTTTTCTCTTGTATTGTCTGCCATTATTCTACAGCTGCAACTGAAAATAAATCTTCCTGGTAAATCATGTAAATCTCTAACTATACTAGGGGAATTGAATTATGTTGCACTGTATTAACTCTATGATTTACGCAAAATGTAAACATTTGCAAAATGGCTTGTCACATTTTTTTGTTTGCTGTGTGTAAACCATTCCTGGATGCTATTTGTTTTGTACTTTGTAGAAATCAGATTTATTCTGCTGTCCAACATTTTCACAACTTTTAACACAATAATATATTTGCAGCATAAACTCTACACAACTCAGATAGTTGACAAAGCCATGTTTGTTGGAAAAATGAAAGAAACTGTGTGTGTGTGTGTGTGTGTGTGTGTGTGTGTGTGTGTGTGTGAGTGAGAGAGAGAGAGAGAGAGAGAGAGTGCGCACGTGAGAGAGAGAGAGTGCGCACGTGCCGGGAGGAATTGAAAATATCGGTGCAATTTCAACTAAGTCGCATTTTTGTGTAGTTAATAAAATGCACTATTCTGATATGTATTAGAAATTTTATTGTAAATAATGCCTTTTAACTTAAATGTTTACTTTGGTGAGAAGTGACTATGAATTTTTTTATGTACATTGTGAATTTTATAGGAAAAAACCCGATATCACTGAAAAGTCTTGATTGGTCAGTACTCAGAACCTTTTCATTAAGGAATATGTTCATCTGCTGCTTACTGGGAATGAATTGGTAGAAACATGTCTTTTGCACACAATGGAGACGTTTCAATAAAGTGCCAGTCCGTGTGTTTGGGGTACCTTGTACAGATAAAGTAGTGTCCAGAAATAATTAATGTATTATGTGATACTGTTAAACACAAAATTTCCTTTGTAAATATTTTAGTGCCTACTCAGAATGAACTTTTGTAAATATATACACGTGTCTCTGTAAAGTTTACATTTTGGAAATAAAGTATCTAAATTGTAAAATCAGAAATCAAGTACTAGTATTGAATCTTTCTAAATAGTATACATCTTAATTATTTTCCATTTGTTTGTCCAACTCTTTACATTTCTTACTGAAATCGTATGTTGTGTTTTTATTTTCTGATAATTTTATGAGAGCAAATGTTTTGGTAACAGTGTGCACTACTGAATTACTTGCCAGTAGGTCACTGCAAAAACACTCAGGGTGTTTAGAGCTTGCAAATATCCATTACCTGTAAAGATAGATTTCAAGGTTTGTGCTGCTGACAATCTTCCTTCTTCTGTTACATTTCATTTTGTTTGGCTGAAATATTGAATTGAAATTTTCATCAATAGCAGATGCAGAAATGAAGGCACATGGAATTAATAGATGCTAACCAGATATTTGTTTATCCAACCTTTTTTTGTACACCTCATTTGATTGGAGTATGTGGGATTTATAGATTGCATATAGTTTATCAGTTTCCATTCTACTTGTGTCGTGTCTAAAATTAGGGTGAGGCTCTTTGTGTTTCCTTTCAGTATTAAACTGTATGTAACTTAAATTTTACATTGCTGGCCTTGCACACATTTATTTGCACTTTGCTGGTGGATGTTAAAGTTTTGTTCACTCCCACATAATGTCATATAATTTTTTTTGCATTGATATAATAATCACAAGCGGCAGTTTTTGCCCTGTAACTGCAATGCAGGTTAGTACAACATTTTAATAGATGAAACAGTTTTGCACTAAGTTTTTTGATCAAAGGCATTAACTACTTTTTATTCTTCTCAAATGTTGGTGCACTTAAGTTTATGTTCTTATGCATCAGTTCAATTAACAGCAGTGAAAGAAAGTAGTTCATTTTGCCATAATTCAGTATCTAGAGAGGTTGCTAATAGAGTGTATAAATTTACTTTTTAGGTACACTTCATTTGAGGCCAAGTTTTGTCTTGTCTTTAAGTGCACATTCTTCAGAAAAATTTTGAACTGCCACTTCTGAATACATTACCGCTCCAAACATTTTTGGGGAATCCATGTATGACCGTCCGAAACCAAACCAAAAAGGGAATTGGGATAAAACTACAATCTACTGCTTTAATTTTAGTGAAGCAATAAGAAAAGTCTCCTTTATCAACAGAGAAATCTGTGTTTGATCTAGTCATTACTTAACATTTAAAATAATTGAAGTAAGTTTCTAATGGATGTACAAATAGGTTTTTGTGAAATAGAGATTTAAAAGTAATGTTTTTGAAGGAAACAGTTATGTTACAATCCTATTGTAACTGTTTCACAAGATAGCTGAAACTTTTGGTTCTTCAGACATCCAAGACTACTCATAAATGTAAATTAATGACACTTGGTGTGCCTGAAAACCAAATGGGAAGTCTCAATTACCATGGTTTTCAAACACATGTCCCCGTCCCCTTTTCTTCCCCTCATCTTATTATAAGGTAGATGCTTCCAGTAAGAAATTTGAGTAGGTTTAAAGCAAAACCTTTAGACTGAATTTCAACAAAGCTTGTTACACTAATACAGTATAAAAGGCATGATTAGATTGGCAAAAGGGGGGGGGGGGTGAGAAAATCATCAATATAGTTCTCTCTATAGAATGAATAAAAAAGAAAACAAAAAGTGTGTGGAATGTTCTCAACAAAGAGAAAATATATGAATTACCTACAGGAAAAAGTACAGTTTACTTGAAACTTAATCAACCAACTGCAGTGAGTTGATTTGGGGGAAGAGACCAAACTGCGAGGTCATCAGTCTCATCAGATTAGGTAAGGATGGGGAAGGAAGTCAGCTGTGCCCTTCCAAAGGAACCATCCCGGCATTTGCCTGAAGCGATTTAGGGAAATCACGGAAAACCTAAATCAGGATGGCCGGATGTGGGATTGAACCATCGTCCTCCCGAATGTGAGTCCAGTGTGCTAACCACTGCACCACTTCGCTTGGTAACCTGGAGTGAGGACTTGTGACATTAAATCTCAGGCTTTCCAGATGACTACTTATGAATGCAAAATGAAATTACTTCATTTTTAGGAAATTGTACATCTCAAGTAAAACATTTTTACAGATCATAAAATAGAAAGTTCTCTATTCAGACCTGACGTGTTACAAAAAATTATAAAAATGCTTGAAAGGAGAATAATTCACACTAAATTATTAGATTAAATACTGATCTATGTTACAACTTGTGGCTGTTTGGGCCATGTGTCAGTTTCAAGAAGAATTAAAAGTGAGAAATTGTACTGCTCTTTGTTGCGTATATTGTTTTGTTGCCTTAGGTGTCCTTTCCAAAAATGTGCGCACACAATTTCTGTGTATTTTCTTAAAAAGAACACAAGTGGGTTGTAACATGCGATTTGCTTATTAAAATGTGCACATACTCGTTAAAAGTAATTCACCTTTCAAAATGGTAAGCAGTGAAAGATATTTATTTTACAGTAGTTGTTGGGTACTCAGTGTGGAAGCTGCTGGATACAAATGGAGAAATGACCAAACAGGCAGCCACCCATATCAAATTACATCTTCTAGTCACAAGGCATTTTCCTCATTGTAGCATTGCCCCTGGCATTAAAGATCATAGAATCGCGTTTGTTCTTGACATTGTAAAAAGTTGTCTTAGAATGATTTTTATGCAGTTGATATTCCATATTCAACGAAGTAAAGTTGGATGGGTTAATTTAGATAATGTGCCTTAATTTTGAATTATGCATACTGCATGGTAATGATATTTGTAGTTTTCACC
The DNA here is from genome assembly GCF_023898315.1 of Schistocerca nitens. Taxonomy (NCBI): domain Eukaryota; kingdom Metazoa; phylum Arthropoda; class Insecta; order Orthoptera; family Acrididae; genus Schistocerca; species Schistocerca nitens. Next base: position 33,166,490 of record NC_064625.1, read on the forward strand.
TTAAGACTATAACAGTATCGCAGAATGCAGATGCAGCCGATAAGACCTGACTTAGCGTGTTCAAACAAGGTGTGACTAGGAACTCTCATTGCTTCTAACTTTTTGCAGTTCACTATTGAATACTTGCAAATCAGAGTTATCAGTGCACTGTCCCATGTGGTAATAAAGCGTGAATAAAATTACCAGACTACCAATAAAGTGGTATTGTAGTGATAGCTATCTGCTGCTCTTTTCACTAACATTTGTTCAATGTTTGTAGCATTCTTAATTTCATTGTGCAAACTACAAAATGTTACAGTCTTGATGCAGTTTTAAATTGGTGTAATTGGACAGAGGTATTTTGCAATAAATCTGTGATGCACTTCTTTGACATTAACACTTTGTTGCTGGTGTTTCTTTCATATGTGATATTTCTTGAGGCATTGCTAGTTTTGCTAAAGTGGTGACTTTTAAGGTATGACTAAAAATGTGTGTCTAGGTCATAATGTGACAAAGTGCCCGCAACTTCATATTCATAAGTACACATACAGTTTGAACAGGAAAAATTGAATTTAATGTTCCATTTTTCCATAGCTGTGTAAGCATATATAAATATACTTTCTCGGAACATGTGAAGGGCCGTAGTAATTCAGCACTGGACTTGGAAGGAGTCAGGTCCAGATTCAGGTAGCCTGTGATTTCTGGTAAAGTGCTTAACGAAAATGTTCAGATGGTTCCTTTTAAAATGGACATAGCCAACTGACACCTCCCGTCTTTGTTCTGTGTGAGCTTGCAATCAGTTTCTTAAATGTGCTGTCATTGGAGGCATGACATGGTACAAAGGTTCCCTCATACTGTATTCTCACATCTGTTATTGTTTTCCTAGTATGACATCAAAGTAGTGCTAAACAAAACAAAAAGCGAGAGTGGGTATGATGTGTACAGAGTTGTAGATCTGTCTCACACCTGACAGTGTAAAACACACTTGACATTTGTGTTGTTTGAGATACAGTCGTTATTGTTAGTGTTTAGGTTGATACTGACATGCAAAAAGACCATTCTGAACTGGTAGTAAGAAGCTGTAGTTTGAGTTCAGTAGTAGATGGTGATGTGGTGGATATTGTTTCATTTCCTTGATAGATACGATTCATTCTTTTGAAATTACTTTTGCTATATAGTGAATTTAAATCTGAGATAATGGAAGTAGTATAAGAAACCACTCACCATAAAGTTGATGACTGAGCGGTGGGCAGGCACATTGAGTCACTAAATGTTTCAAACAATGTTGTCCTCGGAAGTAACTGACCAACACATTTATTTTGCATATGGTGTAGTAAATCACATGAATTAGCTACATATAAATAATCTACAATAAGGGCCCATATAAAAGGGAAAAATAATGGATATAAATATACATAAAATATATAATTGCTGAAACATTTTACAGCCTTTTCAGTAGCATGCAGAATTCGGCGCAGTCACCAGTGAAGGCTGTCATGGGCAACCTTCAGCTGTATGTTTTATGGTTTGCCTAAAAGCTCCACAGTCACACTTGAAAGAAGCTGTTTTTCCCCACCTACATCTATCATAGTTTGTTCATATTCTGTTTGGGTAGACCAGATTTTGCGATGCTTGTCAAACCTAGTTGGAATGGTGGTAGCAAGGGAATGCATATTATGAAAGGCAGAAGGCGTTTGTTTTTTCGATGCTTACAGCACAGTCTGGTCCTCACTGTCGGTGACGTCTCAGTGGATTTGCAGAATAGGCTTGTTCTCGATCTTTTTGAGTTCTCTAATGAGTGATTTTTCTCATCGCAGATGGGAAGGAGATATTGTGCCTGTTATTAGACAGATAGTTAGATTTAGTAAAACACTGATGTGACTAGTATAAGTACTGTCGAGTCAAACCAGTGCACAATATTGTGCGACAGACACTAGACCTAGACTAGACTAACCAAAAAACACACGCCCACAGCTACATTATCCTATCTGGCTACATAGTCAGTCTGGCCCAAGTGAAGACAATGTCTGAAAGCAGAGTGATGATTTCGGCCATATATACATGCCTGTTGACCACTCGATGCTTCAACAGTATGGTGAGTGATTACCTGTACACCTTCCATTATTTGTATTCCACACGGGACATTTCAGCAATATAACGAGAAGTATATGTTAAACATCCTGTTTTCTAGTGCAGATTTTACTGTTTTGTCAGGGTTACTGATGACAAAAGTAACCATCAATACACAAATTTCACATATAATCCATGCTTCATTGCAGATGAAAGATGCTAACAAGTTCTGTCCGAGAACCAAAACTGCACTGTGTAAATTTGTTTCTGCATCAATATAATAGAGGTGGATGAAGTACACAGTAAATGCTTGCCCTGACTTGATTTTATAACTATGGCCTTAATTCAGCATTAACTTCTGACTGTTATATGTTTAGAACCAGTCTGATCATACAAGAACAGTAATCATCTCACAGTTTCATGCTTTGTTACTCATATTTTGGAGGCTGCAGTTGGTGTATTGTATTCAAATAATTGACCTAACTAACAAAAGACATCACACTACTATTTGGGTGAGCTACAAAAATGATGTCCGGAATTACAGGGCTCAATATGTCTATGACATTAGATATGTAGACAGCTATATATTAGAATGCACCTTGCATCCTACCCACAATTTAATTCAACTTTACTTATTCCTGCCTATTTTCTGTTAAGGTGGTATTGCTTGCTGTTTCGCTGTGATACTGCTTGTCTTGCTCATCTTGTACAAAATTATGAAAAGGATAGTTGCTACTTACCATGTAGCGGAGATGCTCAGTCACAGGTAGGCACACAAGAAGACTGTCAAATAAAGCTTTCGGTCAAACAGGCCTTCATCAGAATAGACATACACACAAATGCTCACGCAAACGCAACTAACACACACATGAAAACAGTCTCTCGTGTGTGTGTGTGTGTGTGTGTGTGTGTGTGTGTTTGTTTTCTGATGAAGGCCTGTTTGGCTGAGACTTTGTTTGACAGTCTTTTTGTTGTGCCTCTTTTCTTAATATTGTTATTATTCCGTGCTGGATTTTCCATTGTCTCACCTTGTACAAAGTAAGTTTCTTTTAAATTTCCAATGAGTATGATGATTTACACATTTTTTGTAGATACTGGCTGTATGTTCAATGTTGCTTCTTGAAGGTCCGCTTGAAAATGGCTCTTTAGCTGAAATAATTGGCCAACAATTGTATAAATGCACAGTTTTCTCAGTGACTATACAGTCCCAGTGGAAATAATATCCTTCAAATCATTTACCTGAGAGTTAACACTACTTTTAGGCACATTTTACCCAATCAAAAACAATTAGCAATTTTAAATCCCTAATACAAACTGTTGAGCCTTATTAATGGTAATAGGAATTCCCTTCTGATTAAACAAACACATTTCATTGTGATAACAGTGCACACAATAAAGCATGTTAAAAGCCTGCATAACATGTAGTTCATAAGCCTATGGTATGCACTTTATTGGAGGAATAGTTCCATTTTTTGCTGTGTTGTTCATTCACACTGTGTACTGTAAAAGGTGGACTTATAAAGAAAATGATTTGACAAATGGGAGTAACATAGTTTTTCTGAATTTGCCTTTGTTTTGCCAGTAGACAGTGATGTTTAACTAAAGGCAGAGCCACATAGCAGAAATTATTACTGCCATGCAACATTCTGAAGCCAGTTATATGTTGCAATTTGAATGCAATTCTTGGATAAATTTTTCTTGGTCTTCTTGCTGTGTCTGTGTCAGATTTGTTTGCATAGTTAAGCTTTCAGTGACTACTTCTGCTGTCACCATCCGAAGTTAAGTCATACTAAAAGACTGTACAGTATTTTCATACATAGTTTATCAAGTTACGAAGTCACGAATTTCCATGTGCTGCCAGAGGTTATGGAAGTTCTGTGACTTTGTGACAGCACCACCACATAATTCGGCCAAATACATATGAAAGTACAACATGGCCTATTTAAATGACAGTTAACTCTTGGCGATGACGGTGGAGGGAGTCATGGAAAGATTGTGAATAAAAACACATCTGATGTAGCAATAAAACTGAGGAGCATTTATCCAAAAGTGGCACTGCATGAAGCTAGTGTTGCAGGATGGAAATCTTCTCAGTTAGTACTTTTATATTAGCGCTCATCAATTTCTCACATTGTTGAAACTGCACGATTAACAAAAATACTTATCTGCCACATGTTTACACCTTGCAAATATCATAGAAAGGATTAACACTGAAAGATGAGAGAGCACAGGTGAAATGAAATGGTGATTTAATGATCTGTTACCTGCAGTTTGAATATTGGATCCCACTGAAATATTACAGCAACTTGATATGTACACAAGTATTGGAGTGCTGTAGAATTAAGGATGGAGTATGCCTCTGTATCACAACAGTAAGTATTGCTGGTAGGATGCCAGCCAGGTAGTTAAATCATGGACTTCAGCACAAAGTTACACGATATGACTTTGTGTGAGTGATATCATGGAAGAGACGCATTAACATTTAAGAGTTGGAACTGGAAATCTCTAACAGTTTACAAAGAGTGAGGCTTTTTGCCCCACATGTACATAATTAAGGAGAGGGGAAAAAAACCATATAAGCTGCAGGCACAGTATTCAAAGTTTAAGGAACAAAAGGTTGAAAGGACTACCAGAAATCAGTAGTTTGCAAGCATTTATCTTCAAATGTGACCAGTTTCAGTGAAGGATCTAAAGCTGTCAAAAGTTTCTCGACAACAGGAAAGATTTGTCACACTGTGCTACACTGTTGCTCTAGTAGGACTGTCAGATAGTGGGCAACAGGAAGTGCCCACTTGAAGCTCCTTAAGTCTCACTTTGTGATTTGGATGCACAAAGACCTGTGAACACTGACCATTTAGATGAATATAAATAAGTCCTGGTGGAACTTCGGAAAAACTTGGAACAGGCCATTGTCCTGAGATAGTCAACTTCTCTGTTAGGAAGAGGTCTGTAGCTGAGCAACTAATAACTCTTAACAGTGTTTACTAAGGGCTTTATGGTTTCCCAAGATCCACAGTGGTTTCTAGGAGAAAGGCCTAACATGTAGTTTAGAAATATTAATGGTAAGTGTGAGATGTGCAAACTAGCTACTATGAAACATACACATGTAAGAAATTAATAACCTTGCTAAAACAATAACTATAATATCATGCTGTATGTACGGTAACATTTTTTTGAAATTGAGTCCAATATCTTCAAGTAAAGCAACTTCCTCCATTGGTTATAGAACTGAATTATTCAACACCAGCTTCTGTTCTGTGCCTGAATGAAACCTTTCTGCTTAATTTAAAAGTATCATTTCCCCAGGTGAGGTTGGTGTTGGTCTGAAATATGTTATTACTGTATTTCTAATACGTAATCTAATCTCTGCTTGGACATGGACACACTTTATCTCTCATAGTATTAAAGCTTACAATATGCCTATGGATTCTGCAATATATTGTGTAATTTGATGTTGTGGATGTTTAGATAGAGTGGTAATTGTCTGATGTTTTGATGTTGCATAACTTTCCTTCATGATCTTATACAGTCAAGTTACTTCAAAATGGCCCTATAGCTAATAATGACCAATAATGTGAGAAACAAACGTTATTATTTGCAAATATAGAGTCCTGGAAGATTTTTTTTTTCTCCAAAGATCCATTTTACTTCCTTTTTATACCATAGAAAGGAATGAATGAGAAGAACATCATTTGGTGTAATTTTATATATACCCTTAATATTTAGTTTTACTGTCAAAAGCTATAACCTAAAATGTGTGTGGTAAGAAGTACTATGTTTCTTTCCTTGTCTTCGAACAAATTTTGAGACACAATATGTGATGCACCATGTCTTTTCCATAGAGCCCTCCATTGTAGTAGTTCCTATATTTCTGCGGCGCTGTTGTTCTGCAGAAACAAATCTGTAACGAGTCATGCAGTTGTTGTTTTAGTGATTTCCTGCAGTATTCTGAAATTTAGCTAGTGTTAACTTGACTGGAAACAAACATAGCCAACCAGGAAAAGTGAGGCTCTTTTCTGTTTCTAGTCAGTCGCTGTGTGTGCATTGGCTGCAGAGAAGGATAGTGACAGAGAATGTTCAGGAGTGTTGCTTTGTGATTGTATCCTGGAATGGTCTGTTAGTTAGAATATTGTATATAAAAAGAGTTTGAGGGCAGTATAGGGTACTAAAAAAATTGTGTAGCTGTTAGAAGACTACATAAAGCGGATTTTCTGTTCCCTTTTTAAATCTAATCAACATAATACTTACTACAGAATAAGCTGTATATGCGTGATGTTAACAAGAAGCTAATTAGGTAACTGATTTTGAACTTAATTTTATTTTTAAATTTCACAGTTATTTACATATTTATTTAGTGTTTTATGATATGCTGAAACTGTGCCTGGAATTAAGAACAGAAGTTCTGCTTTCTGGTAGCTAAATAGTCGAGTTCATTTAGTACAGTGAGTCCCATGTATTTGTCACTAAATATCCTTTAAATAAGAGAAAAGGGCCGGCAGTTGTACCAAGAGAATGGTAATTGCAGAAAATGGTGTGTTCTGGAGTTTGACAAAATATTTAATATGAAAAAAAAAAAAAAAAAAAAAAAACTGGACACACATAACAAAAATATTTGTAAAAGTTAATATAAGAGAATCAACAAAGTTGATTCCATTTTCATTAACAATGGACTGCATGTGAGTGTGGGTGACGACAGGGGGCCTGGGTCACATAGAGGTATACATGAATCAACACACTGCTTGTGCTCATTTATTTATTTAGGAGACACTAACAAAGCATGTAAAACCTGTGAGATTTTTAGTTTCAAAAGTTTTAGTCAGCTAGCCACTTGTTTGTTGAACTTTGCATCTCACCACTCACTAACAAGGCAAATGTCTTTCTGCTACTCATCTTGTTGCTTTCAACTGCACTGTAATCACATTCATATTATCAGTGAACTGCTTCATTTTACCATGTTAGTTGTATTTTTTTGTTTCACCTACTCAGACTGTGTTTCTGTTCTACGTCCTCAATAATTTACACTCTTGATGTTACTTCGCCAATAAGATCCCTGCTCTATACACGACAATGAGTGTGAAACATCACAAAAATACCTTCACTACAGGAAGTTGATAGTGACAGCTTGAGATATTAGCATTTGAATATGTCTTTTACACTAATTATTTTCTGATACAGCTTAATGTCATCCATACAACCCAGTATTCGCTTCCAAGCTTAATATCACTTTCTATTCTTTCTTCCCTCACATCAATGATGCAGCGGTTAAGGCAAAGGATTTGTGTTATGGCCCTGATGAGTTTCTTCCTCCATCATTGCCAAACTGCGCTAATACTCACCAACAAGATAGCACAGCTGTTAAGATACTCCACTCTTATAGGTTGGAGAAGGAATACAGGGTTATTACAAATGATTGAAGCGATTTCACGGCTCTACAATAACTTTATTATTTGAGATATTTTCACAATGCTTTGCACACACATACAAAAACTCAAAAAGTTTTTTTAGGCATTCACAAATGTTCGATATGTGCCCCTTTAGTGATTCGGTAGACATCAAGCTGATAATCAAGTTCCTCCCACACTCGGCGCAGCATGTCCCCATCAATGAGTTCGAAAGCATCGTTGATGCGAGCTCGCAGTTCTGGCACGTTTCTTGGTAGAGGAGGTTTAAACACTGAATCTTTCACATAACCCCACAGAAAGAAATCGCATGAGGTTAAGTCGGGAGAGCATGGAGGCCATGACATGATTTGCTGATTGTGATCTCCACCACGACCGATCCATCGGTTTTCCAATCTACTGTTTCAGAAATGCCGAACATCATGATGGAAGTGCGGTGGAGCACCATCCTGTTGAAAGATGAAGTCGGCGCTGTCGGTCTCCAGTTGTGGCATGAGCCAATTTTCCAGCATGTCCAGATACGCGTGTCCTGTAACGTTTTTTTCGCAGAAGAAAAAGGGGCCGTAAACTTTAAACCGTGAGATTGCACAAAACACGTTAACTTTTGGTGAATTGCGAATTTGCTGCACAAATGCGTGAGGATTCTCTACTGCCCAGATTCGCACATTGTGTCTGTTCACTTCACCATTGAGAAAAAATGTTGCTTCATCACTGAAAACAAGTTTCGCACTGAACGCATCCTCTTCCATGAGCTGTTGCAACCGCGCTGAAAATTCAAAGCGTTTGACTTTGTCATCGGGTGTCAGGGCTTGTAGCAATTGTAAACGCTAAGGCTTCTGCTTTAGCCTTTTCCGTAAGATTTTCCAAACCGTCGGCTGTGGTACGTTTAGCTCCCTGCTTGCTTTATTCGTCGACTTCCGCGGGCTACGCGTGAAACTTGACCGCACGCGTTCAACCGTTTCTTCGCTCACTGCAGGCCAACCCGTTGATTTCCCCTTACAGAGGCATCCAGAAGCTTTAAACTGCGGATACCATCGCCGAATGGAGTTAGCAGTTGGTGGATCTTTGTTGAACTTCGTCCTGAAGTGTTGTTGCACTGTTATGACTGACTGATGTGAGTGCATTTCAAGCACGACATACGCTTTCTCGGCTCCTGTCGCCATTTTGTCTCCCTGCACTCTCAAGTGCTCTGGCGGCAGAAACCTGAAGTGTGGCTTCAGCCAAACAAAACTTTATGAGTTTTTCTACGTATCTGTAGTGTGTCGTGACCATATGTCAATGAATGGAGCTACAGTGAATTTATGAAATCGCTTCAATCATTTGTAATAGCCCTGTAGAATACCTGCCCGGCCATCCTAAGTTCAGTTTTCGGTGGCATGTCTAAATTACCTGAAAGCCACGTTAGTATTTGTTCTTTAAACTAGCCCATAGCCTATTTCTTTTCTATCCTTGCCCTATTTAAGCCTGATCTCAACACCAGTAAGATATTGAGCTCTAATTTTTTTCTCCCTCTTCCCCAACCCCACCTATCCCCCGACCCTTTTCTTATCTAAAATCTCTAAAGACATAACTGTCAGCAAGTGCATGGACATTCAATGATGTAACAGTAAAAATTTTAAAAAAGTCATCTCTTGTTTCTTTCTCAAGTGATCATCCCTCCATATTCATCGGTCCTTCAGCCACTTGGTTATCTCCAACTTTATAATCAACATTTTCGTGGTGGTAGTGCAAGAAGCAGCAGGCATGGAATGTCCATCTAGGAAATACAGTGCAGCATTGGTTGTCCAGTTTCTAGCGTAGTATTGAACACCATGCATATAAAAAAGTGGAATTTAGTGACTGTACAGAGGTTGGCTTGTCTACGAGAACAGATGGTATGTAACTAGAATTCACTTTCAGTTTGCAAAATTAGGTCCAGATTAGAAACCCTTGTGAGGAAGGAGCCCAACTATTATTGCCTTTAAGTTTGATTATGTAACATGAGATGATGATAAGGTTAAAAAAAGGCAGTGTTTCACCAGGCCGTATTTTAAAATTATACGTCATTAAGCACTACTTGTTTTGAGCATTGCTCATTCTTGAGTGCACCTACAATAGATGTGGGTGCATCGTCCTCATGAAAGAGAAACTGCGTGCTATACGTAACTGTACATAGCACAGTAGACAAAGTGCACCATCTCGCAGCTAAGTGTGGCACGTGATCTCTTTTTGATGAGCATCTTGTATCCGCATATGTTGCAGATGCACTTGAGAATGAGCAACCCTTGAAATTAGAAGTGATTGCTTGTGGTACAATTTTAAAATTCAGCCTGTTCTTCTTAAAATTTATCAAGGCAGTTGTGCCCTCTTAGAACAAGTAGAAAAAAAAGGTTGTAATTGAATGTCAAAAACACTGTAGAGAAATGGGAAGTGAAGTATGTTCCTCAAATCTTTGATGCTCCAAACATAATTACCTTTTTTCTGTAATGGTTTCTTGTAGATAATACTTTCTTTACTCGGAAGATATTTTCGTACTGAGCGAGAACTTCTGTCATTCACTTTAGTTTCTAGATGCAAAATACTGTTCCATTATATTTCAAACAATGTGGGGGCACAGGTGAAGCAGTTTACCATATAAAATGCTAGGATCTTCCATTAACCCCTGTGTGCCACCACAAATGCTCTTACAGAATTTAAGGAACAACACATTAGACTTTCATAATTGCTGACTGAAACATCTTTTCACAAAGAAGTGAAACACAATATAGGTATTCTGCTGAAATCACCAACTACCAGCCTTTTACTCGCAAAGGAGTAGTTTAGTTGTCACTCCTTGAAGATGGAGAATTTTTAGACAGTTGCCGAGTGCGTGTTCATTTGAATAGTTTGCTCCATTTGCCAATTATGTTCTTGGTTAATTCACACAACCTCTTTAGAGTCATTTTCAAGTATGGGAAACATTTATGCTAAGACCAGATGTGTCACATTCTAAAATTCACAAGTTCAGATGAGATGTGTCATTATCTGCTGAAGTAAAAACTGGAGGAGGTTTAGAAAGTTTATGCTGCAGATGATGATGATGATGATGATGATGATGATGACGACGAATGTCCTACCAATTTGTACATTTTACTATATGACTGCTCTTCTCTGAATAAACAGTTCAGAATGACTTGTTATTGAATCAGTGTGAATAAAACGAAATAATGGAATGTCTGATTTCAATAAACATTACTGCCTAGTACAAATCTTTTGCTCTGTTGTGGAGTGTGTGCTCTGTTTTGGAACCCAGAGCCGGCCTTGCACACACTCCTGACTAGTGACCAGCACCCCTCAAAAGCTGTCCTGCACACCTTACAGAACAAACACTCCTGGAGGGAGGGACATAGCTGAGGCTCAACTACAGCCTACGCGATCGATTCCAGAATGAACCTTTTGCTCTGCTGTGTAGGCAATATTGACGCGAAGGAAGTACAGCGATTTTGAAATTTATTTTATTTCATTCTTCACAAAGCCAATGTAAATATTTTTAATGCTCAGTGCTTAGCCACAGTCATACATTCCACTTCATTATTTTGATCAACCTGTACCGGTTTTCAGCCACCCGCGTCACCTGATGAGAACCACCACCATCACCACCACCACCACCATCACCATCACCACCACCACAGGCCAGACGACGTGTCCGACGAGGAAGCTCGACGACGCCACCATTTCCCCGAGAAGAAGGGTGCCACCACGCCGCCGGAGGACCCACCCGAGTCTTCGGAGGAGGAGGGGGCAGTGGTGGACGGTGACGAGAGCGGGAGCGGCGGCAGGGAGGAGGGGGAGGAGTTGCCAGGGGAGGGGCGCGCGCCGCGGCGAGAGGAGCCGCCGCCACCTGCCTCCCCCCACGAGGAGGGGGAGCTGAGCGAGGACGAGCTGGAGCAGCGGCGGCTGGTGCTGCTGAGGCAGCTGCAGCAGGAGAACTGACCACGGGGGCGCGGCCGGGTGAGTGTGGACAGTTAAAAAACCTCGACAATAGTTCGTTTGGTACTTCCCTCAATTTCTTTGTATCCTGTGCTAATATTTCCATCCCTACATAATTACTACACCGTACCCCACTCTTGCCCTGCCGATGTATGCAAGGGTGCTCACTAGTGAACTCTCCAGTTGTAGTTTCCCAAATAAGACTACGTTCCTCTGCCTCCTATTGATGACAAGCGACATTACTTTGCCAGATAAGTTTAGGGATGTCTGTGCTGATGCAGTGTTGAGATAATTGTCGGGAAGTGGGAGAGAAGCATTTTGGTTTTATTCGGGGCTACGAAACCGTATTTTGCAATATAATCTCCATTCAATATGAGGGCCTGTATGGCTGCATGGTACCACTTTACTGGTCGATGTCAGAACCGATGCTTAAATGCTTTGAAAACGTCACCGTTGTGCGCAAACTGCTTCCCACAGAGTGCATCCTTTATTGGGCCAAACAAATGGAAGTATTCTGTTAGGTGGTGATGAACCCAGTGGGTACACACCTTTGAGTATCCCAGTTGGTGGACAGGAGTGTCAGCACTACGAACAGAGACATCCAGTTGTGCAGCGAGATGTTTGACTGTGATACGTTGATCACCTCGAATGAGAGCTTCCGCACGTACCAATATTGCAGAAGTCACAGCTGTATGCAGCCAGACGGCACCTGGTAGAGTGGACAGGTTTGTGCAACCTTGTTGCAACGGCGACAGATGACTCGTCCAACACGTCACTGTGCATTTTTTCATTGCCAACTCTCTGTAGACTTTCTGCAAGTGCCTATGAATATCTGGTATGCTCTGGTTTTCCCAAAAGAAACCCAATCACAGTTTTCTGCTTGGAATGATCCTCCATTATAGGTGCCATTTTGAAGGCTACGTATAGTGGTGCCACTCAAATGTTCATGAAACTATTAAAGGCTGAAACATGACTATTCCGTGATGTCTGACAACAAATTACACAATTTTTCAACAGAAATTGGCTGAGAAAAAAAAGTGTTGCACTACTTACAGAACATCCCTCGTACAAACTGTCATTGTGAAAAGTGATACATGAAATATTTAAGAGACACTTCACAGTGTTCAGTGGGTTTATTGTTTGTCAAGTCATTGAAAAGGCAAAAGAAGATACACTTACAATTTCAGGCTCAGTCCCATAATAGAAATATCGGAAACTCACAGGAAGAGACTGCAGTGCAGGACTTTGTTTCAAAGATAGCTTCAAAATGTACCACTCTGAAAGTTCATTGTAAGTGATCGTGTGTGTTTTAAATTAATAAAGAGCTACTGTTAACAATTCCTGCAAATCTCAATTGTTTTTGACTGATAATTCCCGCACTAGAGCGGTGTAAATGTAACATTGCATTCCTTTACCAGCAAGCAGCATAAACCAACCACCATTACAATGTTAGACAGGGTACGAGCACAGAAACTACTGGTTTGTAGGGTCAGTAGCAAAACCTGATACAGGTGAAAGTATACCATAATAGAAGCAAAAACATTTCAGTAAGCAAGAAAACTATTTTTTATAAGATGACTACGAATATGTGGTTATGAGCAGCTGCTGACTCCACTATGAAGTTTCGCCCCAATTAGCACAAATGTATTTGAAATGTACACTTTTTGATTCAGTCCCCATCTTATTGGGCTCAAATTTCACCTGTGGCGCATGGTTGAGGAAAGTGGTACATGATTGGTGGGTCACTGGCACACAACATGCCGATAATGGTCCAAAACTGGGGAAGTTGAGCACGGCCTGTTGCCTCGGCCTCTTGAGATCTGAACTTTTCTGTTTGAAGTCAAAAATCGTGAAATTTATAGCTCTCCTGTTAACACGATTGAAGAACTAGAGCAGTAGATTGTACTGCCATGCCAAATGCAAGGCTGACATATGGAACACCTTGAACAGTTGCAAATTTTACAGTAGATTGTAACATGTTGTGTGCTGAAACAGTAGTGTATTTGTTGTTAAAGTAGACAATGAGTAAAATTTGAGCCCAAATTATATGGACTTCATCAGAAAGTTTACACTTCAAAAACCTTTTCCTAAGTACACTAATGTTTCATAGAGAAGTCAACAGTGGTTCTTAACTACACATTTGCAGCTAATTCGTGAAATGGCTCAATTGTAAAGCCATGTTTACTGGAATGACTTTGCTTCTGTTATCGTATACTTTCACCTATTTCACTTTTTGTTATTAAAAATGATAAACCCCTGCATAATCCGTTACGTATGTACCAACCTCTTATTGAGCAGAGCTTCTCTTGTCTGTCTCAATCTATTTCCAATATCTTCCTTACTTTAGCACATTTCTGTGTAATCTGCTTACTTAGATAGGACAATTCTGCCACTTTAATAACCTCTGTTAACTAGTTAGTTAGTTAGTTGATATCAATCAGTACCACAAATTTGAGTGCTAACTTGGTATGAAGCGTATTTTACTCTAAATTTGTCCATTAGTATTACCACTTTTGATTTTCCGTGTATTCCCAGTCAACCTTAATTTCTCCCTGTACGTTTTTTTGTTGTCTTGGATATAATGTTGTATTCGTGCTGTAACACCAACATTATAAACAATAAATACTTCTAGAGCTTGTCAGAAATTGAGACACATACAAATATTTTATTGCTCAACTGTGGTCCCTTTTCAGATAACTTGCCTTTGTAATAAAATTTGAGAATACTCAGCAAGAGAATTATCTGGCACTGTGCTTGCTGTTGTTTCCAGTAAAATTTCTCTTTTGATAATTTGCCTACATATTAAGCATGGGAAAACCAAATTTTGGCATTTTCAGTAGTTGCAGAAATAACAGAGATTCTCAGTTTTACAAACTCATAACTCGAACCGCAGAGAGTATTGCAATATTTTATAAAAACTTTGTGCAAAAAACAGCGGGGATAAGGTGTAGCCTTAAAGCACAGGTGTGTACTTCTAGCCTCCGCTTTTACATTTTCTGCTTCTCCATCGTAGTACGGCATTCATTTACCGATAGTCCATCGCACTTTTATTAGCTGGGTATTCCCATATGGACAGTTCGAGTTCAGCTTTACTCATCTAAGGAGAGGTACATAATGCTTTAATGATTACAGAAGATTTATTGAGATGATAATTTGGTTCCAGAGAGAAAATTACATTTTGACCCTTCGGAGAAATTAAGTTATTAAGATTGCACAGTCTCTCTTGTGGAAGGCTCTAGTCATTGGAATGTCTGTATGTCTGTTTGATACAAATTTTGCAACTGATTTTAAACTAATTTCCCAGGGAGCTAGAGACTTGAAATTTTCAACCTAGCCCAGAACTGGATGACAAAGGAGTATTAACTTGCTTTCTTGTCTGGTGTGTTGTGTACCACTGCCATTTCCCCTTTTTCCTGCTACAGTTATGAGTGGTTAGCAGAAAGAACAATTGCTGGTAAACCTCTATATGAGCTTTGATCTAACTTTTACCTTTACGGACTTTTCATGAGGTATACGGAGAAGGGGCAGTATATTTGTTGACTCATGTGGAGAGAAACTGTAATAAACCTGAGATTTACCACACGTGTGTTTTAATCTCATTAAAATGTTTGAAATCGATAGAAAAATTTCACACACATGAGACTATAAAAAGCAGAAAATAATTATTTAAATAAAAATTAATTTTTATGTATCATGCTTTAAATTGTAGTTTTTAGTCTAAAATAATTTCTCCTAGCCTCCTGCAGATTCATAACCCCCGTCAGATAGTTATTAAAATTTGTGATGTGAATTTTTAATACTTGTAGGATTTAAAATGAGAAACATGTCACGGATGCAATACATAGTTGATGCACAAATACTTCACTGCTGCATGTGCCTCATGCTATTCCTTTTAAATATTTCAGGTATTTTTGTAGCTATTAAAAATTCATGTCACGAATTTTCAGGAATATCTGTACAGTGTTATGTATCTGCATGGGAGTGGGAGAAATTTTTATACTTTGTATGTGGCAGATTAAAAATTTGGTTTTACTTAAAAATTATCCTGTGCTCTTATCACTCCCCTTTCCAATAACTTCATACTTTTCTTGCCCCTTGTTTATTCATACCCATCTCTCTGTAACTACCCCTATACCCCTGTGCACAACACATACATGCCACAAATGCACCACCTGAGCATGCTGCCTGCTGTTCCTGTATGCTTACACTCGTCCACATTTCCTCCACCTTAGGTTGCAAGTAAACATCTATTGCGAAAAGGTAATACTCCTGAATTGGCACTAATTTCCTACATACTTATAGACAAGTGAACAATAGCTGGAACTTCTCATTTGTTTTAAGTGTTTGACTCACTAGTGGGCCACCAAAGGGCATTTTGTTGTCTGGACGCATTGTAGACTTGTCATATATCAGGACATAGACACAGCTCAAAGTATTAGATTTCCTGTCATTAAAGATATGGAACTTCCTGCCAGATTAAAACTGTGTGCCAGGCTGTAACTGTAACACGGGACCCTCCTTTTCACAGGCAGTTTTCTTACCATCTGAGGAATCGGGGCATGCCTTACAATCTGTCCTCGCAGCTTTATTTCTGTGAGTACTCCTCTCCTGCTTTCCAAAACTCCACAGAAGTTCTCCTGCATGCCTTGCTGGGCTAGAATTCCTGGAAGAAATGGTATTGTGGAGGAATGACATAGCCATAGCCTATGGAATTGTTTGCAAAATGAATTTTCACTTGGCAGTGGAGTACGCACTGATACGAAACTTTCTGGGTGATTAAAGCTTAGTGCCGATTTGGTACTTGAGCCCTGAACCAGTACACTATCTGCCGCAGGGTGAAAGATTCATTTTAGAAACAATTTCCTTGGCTGCATCTAAGAAAATTCTCCACCAGTGTTCTTCCTTCCAAGAGTACTAGTCTCGGAAGATGTGCAGGAGAACTTCTGGGAAGTTTTTAAAGTAGGAGAGATGTAGCGGGGGAAGTAAAGTTTTGAGGGTGGGCCACAAGTTGGATCCAGGTGGTTCAGACGGTAAAGCAGTTGCCAGCTAAAGGCAAAGATTCTTAGTTTGAGTCTGTTGTGCACTCCTACCTGCAGAGTGAAAATCATTCCATTAAGAGGCCAGTATTGTTAAAATTGTGGTAAAAGAGAGCTTAGTGTGCAAAGTCAGTCAGCTTTAGGACAGGGGTGGGTGTGGAGGAGGAGGAGGAGGAGGAGGAGGAGGAGGAGGAGGAACTTTGGTCCTCATGTACAGAATGAGTGCTTCTGCCTCAAAGCAATCTATCATCATGCCTGATAGTAACAAGATGTGTTGCCAAAATATTGCACACGTCTGCCAAAAACAATCTAGCAATTCACACAAGAACTGTCCGTATAGGACTCATACCTTTTGATGAATTAAAGGTCCACATAGTTGGTGAGCACCCTGGTTCTTATAAACATTGCCTCAAAATTGTTATTATGTGCAAGACACTCGTACAAATGTTACTGTCACTGATTTGTTTTCATAAGCTTATTTGCCTTAGTTCCATGTAATTTATTTATACCTTTAATGTAAGAGAGGAGGAGAAGAAAAAGATGTAGTAGATCAAGACAGTAAATTGCTAATTATTTGTTAATGAGAAAAATGCTTTTAGCACTACCTGTGTTGAAAACAGTCTTTCTCTGAATAACTACTTTCAGATAATCAGCTATTCGCAACTGAAATTTCATATATCTAACAGGTGCTGTGACCCTCTGATTACGATCTCTCTCTCTCTCTCTCTCTCTCTCTCTCTCTCTCTCTTTCACTCACTCACTCGTGTGTGTGTGGGGGGGGGGGGGGGGTGTGCTTGCTGATTATCAAAACAAGTATGTTTCTGGTGTTTTCCCCTACAGTTGTTACCACCTACCACTGAAATAGGTGTCACAGAGGACATTCCTTGGTGTTTACACATTTTATGTCCTCCTGTCCCAGCACCACATCTCAAATGACTTGACTCTATTCTTTTCTCATTTTCCCACAGTCCGCTGTACTGCAGACGTACATTCTTGACATTTTCTTCCTCAAATCAATGCCAGTGTTTGATCTGAAGCTTTTGGAATGACAACTTTTTTCTCGAGTTTGCTGAAGTTGGGAATGCCAGAAATTGGCACCTATATTACTTGTGACTTGTTGGAGGAAATCCATCTGATCTGTAATAAAAAGGAAGTGAATCTATGGTAAATGTGGCAGTCAAGTGTTAGGATCACGTATGAAAACACCAAGAAGAACTGCTTCAATAATGTAACAAAGAAGAGTAGTAGTTGATAGTGGAAGTTGCAAAGAAAATGTAGGCAGATAAGAGAAAGAAGTAATAATAGGAATAATCGGCAGTACATAGCACGGGACCTAGTTGAAGAAACGAAGATCGGGATTTATTGTCGTATTGATGTCAAGGTGGCCACAAGCTCGTATCTGGAAAAAATGGGGAAGGAATTCAAATGGGCCCTTATAAATCCATCACAGTGCACTGCAAATATTCCAGAGGCAGGTCACAGTGAATAGGTTGCTGAGTATAGGACAGTTTACACCTGTAACACTGGCACTCTGCATGGGTTCACATTCCGATCCTTAGTACGAACCACTGTCACTGAGAGAACTGCTGAGTAGCAATTTATGCTACTCATATGTGCCAGGTAGTGTAGTACTTTCTGGGCAGATCACGATGTAAGTGGGTGGTCACAGATTAACTGACTGTGATATGGCTCACTAGCTGCGACCTCAATGACTCATCTCTTCTGGGACCCAATGTAATTATTAGTCCAGTAGTTTCCTACTCCCATCCACTTTAATTTTCAGTGTACAAGTTTTTCATTTTGATTATCCTCAGCAATACAAATACAAATACAAATACCTTTAATGAGTTTCACACATCACTGCTGCCATTTCTTTTGTAGTTCCTCCTTTTGCCCTATGCCTGATAGCTTGTGTCAGTACCATATAGTGTTTTCTTGCAAGTGCACTTGGTCTCTCTTTTATTATTATTTGGAACATTGTACAACGAGGGTGTTACATTTACTTACATTGGGAAAGTGGTTCTGTTACAGAACGAAAGTGCCACCTACTTAGAAAAGATCATTTTGAAACGTCCTGGCAGATTAAAACTGTGTGACAGTCTGAGACTTGAACTTAGGGCCTTTGCCTATTGCAGGCAAGTGCTCTACTGATGGAGTTACCCGAGCACAACCCACGACCTGCCGTCACAGCCTTACTTTTTCCAGTACCTCATTGCTTACATTCCAAACTTCACAGGAGAGCTTCTGTGAAGTTTGGAAGGTAGGAGATGAAGTACTGGTGGAAGTAAAGCTGTGAGGACATGTCGTGAGTCGTGCTCGGGTAGCTGTCAGTAGGGCACTTCCCCACGAAAGTCAAAGGACCGAAGTTACAGTCTTGGTCTGGCACACAGTTTTAATCTGCCATGAAGTTTCATATCAGCACACACTCCACTGCAGAGTGAAAATCTCATTCTGGATTACACATTAAACTCTTGTTTCTTTAATTGTCCACCTACATACACGTATGTGAAAGCTATTTAGGAGATATGACAAAATGCATCAACTGGTACTAAGGCCAGCGTTCCTCACCTCCCTAATTGTTGCTGTGTAGTTACAGTGCACCCAGAAATGCAGTATCACTGTGAACTGTACAAATACTTACTGGCTAATCTAGTACCCTGTCCTTATGTTCCATTAACAAATTCTGTATCAACTGTAGTGAATCAATAATATTTATTACAACAACATTCCACTTGATGAAGTGCATTCTATTCTATATTCAGGAACTGTTTTGAAAAAAGATAAAAAATGTAAGGCTGTTTCTCAATTTCAGTTGAATGTATTCTCTGGTTGGATACTAAATAGTGTTTTAATAATAAGTCAGATACAATCATTTGGCAATGTGTATTATGAATTTGTATTGAGGATGGAGATTCAAAACACTGTGTCATTATTAGCCAAAGTTCGGCTCAGCTGAGGAATGTTTCTGAATCATTTATTTGTGCCAGAACTGCTCGAGGCATCAGCTATACAGCAAGGTATCTTTACTCCTAATATTTAAATGCAATAGTTGTGTTTACATCACATTCTTATTACAAGTTGCTTGAAGTATTTGATGTTTGTGCATTTTTTGTCTAGTTAGTTCCACAAAATGTGAATGACTCTTCCTTCTACATAACATTTCCTCACATTCCCTATTCTGTTCTCTTGCCTTTTGCACTACTGTGTGTTGATTGGTCAGCCATGTTCAGATTGTTTTAGAAACTGATAAAATAAAAGAAAGGTAATAACAAGTGAACTCGTTTGTTACAAAGCTGTTTATGTTACTCAAACACAAGCAGCTCTTCTGTGCTCAGTTTAAATGATCTTAATGCTTTCTCTACATCTTTCAGGATCACCAACTGCAGAAATGGCCACAGTTCTGATCCGAGTCGTGCCTAAAGCCACACCCCTGTTGGACTTTCCAGCCACCTGAAGTGAAACAGTCACTGGAATAGGAACACGTGCCAATAGAGATGCTGTGAAACTCTTTTACATGAGAACAGAACTATGATGGTTTGCACAATACCCTTACTGCCAGACATTTTATCAGACAGAAGAATCATTGATTGTAAAGAGTCTGCATACAGAATAATGAGCTTGTACCTGCACTGATTATTTCAGTGCATATTTACTCTCAGTATCAGTATTTACTCTTTGTTCTACCAGTTGCTTATAATTGTGTGTTTTCCTAACTGGAGGAAGTTAGGTTTTGACAAAAATTACATTTTTATTTTAATTTTTTAAATTTATTGGTCTTTATATTATGAAAGTACACATTAATTTTGAAGACATTTATTTAAATTGGGAAGTGAAAAATTACTAGTTGTGCAAGTTCAACAAAGGACTTAATATATGTAAGGTACTGGAGTTGAATATAATTAAAATTTAAAACATGAGAAGCATCCCAAACCATAAGATGAAAATGCAGTACCAGGTAGTGTGTGTTGCTTGTGTCTAGTTTTTGTATAAGAATTAAAAACTCATTTTGGAAATTGTTACCATCTAAGGAGTAATGTGTGTTGGGACAAGGATATCGCAGTTTTCAGTGTTGATGCATTTACTCAATAAGTTTCCCGTTTCACACCTAAATTGTGTTAGCGTCAAGCAGGCTCACAAGAAGAAAACATTCAGTGACTGGACATTTCTACAGGAGTTAAAAGCTCATCACGTAATGCTGCGATTGATGTTAAATGGTTTTTGCCCAACAAGTTCATAAATACCATTTGTGCAGTTAGTGAATTGTAGTGATCTAGTTTGCTTGACTGAAGTGCTTCTACAGTTTCTAATCATGCCACACTTGGTGCAGCGTATTGTACGAACATGTTTGTAATTATGTTCAGCGAACACAGTGGACGTCTGTAACTTTTATACTGTCAAAATATGTACCGGAAGCAGTAAAATAAAATGAATACTTTTCTAAGAAAACGATGAGATGCACTTGACTATTTTATTTATTCATTCTTATAGTCTAAAATGTTAAATAAAAACAGTCTGCCATGAGTGGTTGCTAAGTACTTTATCCTCCATTTTGTGTGCTTTTTAGCTGCTCAGAAACTGTATTTGGTGAATTGTGATCCATCTGTATATACCAGGGTGGTTTGAAAAGTTCTCAGTATCACCATGAGAGGTCAGCACTAGCGCAACGAGTTGTTCATGCGATGTTTGGTGGACTGTTGCCTGTAAACACGTGCCACGTCAGTGCTCTTGGAAGAGAGCTGTGGCGGTGATGAAACTCTGTTGTTGTTCCCACGTAGTGATTTGCGGAGATTGGCGGGGGGGGGATCTAGATTTGAACAGTGATTAAGTACTTCGTAAAGAAAGGTATGAAAGCAAAGGACATTCATGCCAATTTCCAGAATACACTGGGGGACTCTGCTCCTTCATATTCAACTGTTTCCAAGTGACAAATGAATTTACATTTGGTAGGGAGAGCTTAGAGACCCATGCAATGGTCAGCCAAGATGTGTCACTACACTAGAAATCACTGCAAAAGTGCACTAAATGTTCGAGGATTGCGGATTGAAAGTGCATGAAATTGCTCATGCTTGCCAGATGTCATCTGAAAGGGTATATCACATTTTAACTGAAGAATTAGAAATGAAAAAAATTTCTGCAAGATGCTTGCCTTGACTCTTGATGCTGGATCCAAAACGCATGAGAATGGGCGTATCAGAACAATGTTTGGCCCGTTTTAAGAGAAACCAACAAGATTTTTTGTGCCGGTTTGTGACCACGGATGAAAGTCGGGTGCGCTAGTATACCCCAGACCACAAAACGACAGTCAAAGCAGTGGAAACATGCTGATTCTCTGCCACCAAAGAAAGCAAAGACAATTCCTTTGGCGGGAAAGGTCACGGCATCAGTGTTCTGGGATGTGAAGGGGATTTTGTTTGTAGAGTGTCTCCCCACTGGGCAAACAATTACTGGAGAATACTATGCTAACCTCCTGGACAAACTGCAATAAAAGATACACGAAAAAAGGCCAGGTTTAGCAAGGAAGAAAGTCATCTTCCATAAAGACAATGCACGCCCGCACACGTGCTGTTGCTATTGCAAAATTACACAAACTAAGGTATGAATTCTTGCCACACCTACCTTATTCATCTGATATGGCTCCATCAGACTTCCACCTCTTCCCAGAACTGAAAATTTTTCTTGGTGGACGAAGATTCACTTCAAGTGAAGAATTGATAGCCAGAGTTGACAACTATTTTGCAGGCCTGGAGGAAACTCATCTTCAAGGTGGGATCAAGGCACTGGAATTCGTGTGACCAAGTTCATTAATCTACAAGGTGACTACATTGAGAAATTAAAAAATTTTCAGTATTCCATTTCGAGAACTTTTCAAACCACCCTCGTACATACAAAACACAATTACCTCCAGAAATATGGAGTATTTTAAAATTTGAATCACAGTTGCTTCCTTGCTATCCTTTTCCACCTCCCTGGACTTGGAATGTTTCTTTATGCAGCTGCTGTTCTTGGGGTAACATTTGCATAGCGATAAAAAGAGCAGAATCCTATTTTTCATTGAACATGATAGTGCACTGATGAGACACTGTACTCCCATGTGGAGAGCGGGAGACAGTTATTTAAACTCCCTTCTACCCAGACAAATTTAGGCTCTCCCCTCATTTCCTTAACCCAATAACACAGTATTTATATGCCCTACTGGTTACTGTGAAATCAGTTTTAATGCATATCAGCTAGTGTGGTTTTTGGATGTAGAGCAACAACCCTCTGTTACCCTGCCCTATACTTTGACTTCTTTTTCCTCTGCTACTAAAGCCTGCTATTTGATGTAATTGTGTTAAAGCAAATGCTGGAATCGTTCTGCTGAAAATGACATGAGCTAATTTCCTTCCCTATCCCAGTGCAATCAGGACTAGTGCTATATTTCCAATGACTTTGTCATTGACAAGATTTTATCTTCCTTACAATAGGTTCTTGTTACGTCATCCCTCCATAGTTGATAGATATGTAAAGCTCACAGTGGGATGTTTGTGGAGACAGGTGGAGTTCATATTACTGTATTTAATGCTTTATTCTGTTATGCCTCAAAAAGACAGTGAAATGTACAGTAATTCAAAAAATTCTTGTTGTTGAGTATAAATGAATACACTGTGGTTTTTTTTTTATAATGGAAATTCCACTATAAAAACAGAGAATTGCACTGTTCATCTACCTTTATTAGTAGGTTACGTGTACTAGAGTTTGAAATCTAATGCAATTGTTTGTATTTAAGTGCGCCTATGCGTCACTTTCAGATTGAAGTTTGTGTGTCACAGTTTCGCGTATATATGCAAATAATGCTATCCAGAGGCTGAGAAAGCTGCCTGGACTGTGATCATCATCATTACCAGAGAAATATGTAGTTCCAAACTGAGTGTTTTACTTCTAACAACTGCTTTTTTCAGTTGGTTTATGACAGATAAGAAAGCATCTTTTCAGGATATGTATTCTTAAAACAGAGTGCTCCCTCCAAAGAAACTGCAGAGTTGAGAAAGACGTAAGGTGTTTCACATCTCATTGACAAAGCTAACACAAACAAGGAGGGTTATCTGCTACAGACTTGTGTTAAGAATTGTCCCACCAAATGCCTGGTGTGGATTAGGAAATCCAATAGCTTACATTGGAGTGGGGACTCAAATACTGCTATCTCCTAGTACACGTCAGGTGTTCTAATGACTGAGTCAAGCATGCAAAGGCAGTGGTCAGGTGTGATTAAAACAACTCGTAAACCAAATGTAGATGGCTCCATCTTTTGTCTTGACTTCCAAGCAGAACGGTCACACTATCTCCTCTGGAACCTATCAGTCTCTGCCGCATGCACAGTGGCCATTGCGTTAACGCTCCTATTCATCGGTCCCCTTGAGCTGAAAAAAATCCTCATTGTGTCTGACTCAGTGAGGATACGACCTCCCAAAGGATTCGAGACTCTTTAGTCACTTGCTTGAGCCTTCAATTAATGAGAGTGTAGAGTACATGGAACGAACACGATGGCACAGTGGTTGCCACTATTATTATCTGCAACCTGCTGCTCCCAGGAAATCGTCTTGAGGATGTGCATCCATCACAGGAACATCCCTAGTCTTCTCCAAAGGGTAGCTTCACAGACTCCCATGCAACTCAACATGGGGTGCTTCAAACAACCTACTCTGTTCATATCACCACTCTCGTAACATCAAAAAATGCAACAAGTTACAGAATCATCATAGATTTACCAGGGGATAAAATTAATATGTAACTGGTGGCATATTCCCGCAGATAGTTTCTGCTGCAAACCACAGACTGTCTGTTAGGTGGTACTACCAGACCTAATTTTCGAATCTTTGTATAATAAATTAGGTAGTAACATCTCTTCAGAATGAATTACTGTACAGGTTGTCTCACAAAAGATGCCCAGGAGGGATCTGCAGGTCGTGTGGCACATTTGCCGGCTGTTGCTGCTGTGTCTGCCAGTTGTCCCTATGCGTAGTTCCTAGACACTATGCAAAAACAGCATTGTATGTGGAATGTCTGCTTGAATTTAAACGAAAATTTCCCGGTGTGTATGTTCCCAATGATTCAAAGATATGCAAATGAGTGAAGAAATTTCAAGAGACTGGATCTGTGGTACGCAAATGACAGAATAGAGAACCTAGTGTTTTAACCAAAAATAAATTAGACGAGATAGGGGAAGCCTTGGAAAGAAGCCCGAGAAAATCTCTACGTCGTTTGGCACTTCAGACTGGTGTGTCAAGAGCATCTGTTCACAGAGCTGTGCACAATCTGAAATTGAAACCATACGAAATAATGGTAGTGCATCAATTGAGCAATTGAAACCATACGAAATAATGGTAGTGCATCAATTGAGCAACTCATTTACTGTTGCTTGACATCCTTACTGCAACTGGCTGTTACAGTCTGTGGATGATGGGCAAGTTGATCCTGAGGTGCTTTTTTCTTCTGATTAAGCATGGCTGCTTTTGTCAGGATACACAAATTTTCAGAACAGTCGATGCTGGATCTCCAAAAATCCTCATAAATTACAGCAACAACGTCTGCATGATACGAACATAGAAGTGTGATGTGCAACTAGAGCAAGACAAATTACTGGACCAACCTTTTTCGACAAAACAATATGTTCTGACAGGTATGTGAACAATATACTGCATCCTTTTAAGGGAACTAACACCTAATGAAAAGATGTACGGTCCTGTTATGTAGGACAATGCAAGGCCACATATCGCCAATGCTTCTATGACAGCAATAGGAAGTGTTTTTGATGATATGATAGTTAACTGGCTTGCTCATTTTCAAATCTGTGATTTTTATCTTTGAGGGCTGTTTAAAGACAAGGTGTATGCAACCAATCCCCACAAGCTCTTAAGAGTTGGAAGACAGGGTTCGGCTAGTCATTTCCCAAACTTCAGCAGCTAAAATTCATCGGGTGACTGCTAATGTGTTCAGGAGATGTCAGGCTGTTCTTATCACAGAAGGGCATCATTTTGAGCAAAGGTAAAGATAAGCTTAAGCTAATCAGATGGCAGTGTTGTTTATTCTTAACTAAGGGGAAGCGCGTGTGCAGCTGACTACTGGTAGAGTCGGGCACGACGGATGTGGTAGTGGCGGCCAGTAGCAGTGTTGCGCAACCCACAGACCCCTCCTGGGCTTCTTTCATGGGAAAGATGTGTTTGCAAAGTTCTTTAAATTATTTCCTGCAATAATCTAAAAGAATTCCATTTATGGTCTGCTGCCATTAAGGTAGAGGCACCATTCCTTGACAGTGCCCCAGTCTTGCATACCTATCTCACTTTTGTTGAACAATAAAGGTAGTAAAATCATTCTCTTTGGAATGCATACAGGAAATTTTTTGTCTTACTATATGACACCGTAGGTTTGGAGATCCTGAACAACCATTTTTTTTTTAAAGGGAAAATAGACTGTGAAGTGATTGTTGACTTCTGAGAACAATGTTCACTATTTTTGTGACCACAAGCATTATAGTAAGGTTTTTATTTTGTACATGATATGTAAGATCTCCAAATTAAATAAAATAATAGTATTATATTGGACTCATCCACAATACTGTAGGAAGTAAAGAAACTTGTTAAAAATAAGACCAAGGACGAGTGTATGTGGCTGGTACATCATTTTTTTTTTTGTGATGTTCCAAATTTTGGCACCTCCTGTCAACACCTGGTATAATGGTTTTAATTTTACATTGAGTTTAAAACATATTGGTAGGGACCTGAAAATGTAGCATCTCTTTCTGATGAAATTCACATCTATTTTTGACAAATTTTGCATCTAACTTTGTGTGTGTGTGTGTGTGTGTGTGTGTGTGTGTGTGTGTGTGTGTGTGTGTGTGTGTGTGTGTGTCTGTGTGTCTGTGTGTGTTAGTGATTAGGAATACAAATTTCAAAGGTTGTCATGCTACAGGCCTGAAGATGGAGGCTTAGGGCTTTGAAATTGTTTAAAAAAGAGGTGAATGGGGAGCTTTTTGACTGGAATGTTTGCTTTTGCAAAAACTTAAAACAGTTTTTTCCTAAAATGGTCTTTGCTCGTTTTCTTCTTTTGGCTCTATTTAAGCTTTCAACAATATTATGTAAAGAATAGTTGCTACTCACCACATAGCGGAGATGCTGAGTCACAGATAGGCACAACAGAAAGCTGTCACAAAGTAAGCTTTCAGCCACAAGGCCTTTGTGAAAAATAGACACCACACACACACGTGGCCTCAGTCTGGCAGCTATTCTGGCATCAGCCACGAAAGAGAGAGAGAGAGAGAGAGAGAGAGAAGAGAGAGGGAGGAGAGGAGAGAGGGTGTTTGTGTGTGTGTGAGGGGGGGAGGGGGGGGGGAGAGGGGTGACTATTTCTGATGAAGGCCTTGTGGCCGAAAGCTTATTTTGTGACAGTCTTTTTGTTGAGCTTACCTGCAACTCAGCATCTCTGCTGTGTAGCAACTATTCTTTTAATAATATTGTTACATTACATCACGGATTTTTCATTGTTTCATTAAGCTTTCAACAAATGATTGTTGAGAAGCAGCAGCATTTGCCTCCTACTGAACAGAATGCCTCTCTGATCTAAGGTGTTTCTTGCCATTACTTTACTTTTCCCACCCAATTTGATAATTACAAACTCTGGAGAATATTGATTTTGATCTTTTGTAGGTGTTAATAGCTGTTTGACCCATACTTGATTGCACTACAAATAGAACCGACAAGATATTCAGCACAGAAGTAGAACCAAAGCTAACTCTATTTGCACATTAGAGGAAGACTTGCGGCAGAGTCAAAATACATTTTGTTTTCTGGTCTCTACAGCTGCAGAGTGTGGACAGTACACACTGGCAGTTGGCCACATGTGTAAACAAAGTAGAATTAAAATTTCAGAGGGGTGGGGAGCGGTGTGGGAAAATGAGGTGCACCTTCCTCTCGTCGGACTGCCAGCCTACATTGATGTTCTGTTTTTCAAGGCTGAGCTGACACACGGTCTTCGGGACCACTGATGTTGCAAAGGTCATAATCGAAACCCTTGATGGACCACAATTAGTCTCTTCACTAATTTCCTAGTAAGAAAAGAAAACAACGAGCAATACACAGCACAAAGCATTCGGTAACTGCTACCATACAGTGGCTTGTTGAGGTCGGCATCGTCGTAACTGAGGTAGTTCAGCCTCCATCTCTGCCACTACTTGATACAGCCACATTTCAAAACACTTACACCTAAAATTGCCACATTACAGTGTGCATTAAGCTGACCTTTGAACTTAAACTAGCAGACAAATGTATGTGTTTGTGGTAAGACATTAGGTCCCCCAATTGGGTTTTATTCTGCATTATGGACACACATCTTATACAGACAACTCGACCACCCACAATTGGCACAGCACTACAGCATCGAGCACACTGATACTTCATTGTGTCCATGCACTTTTTGTTTTACAAACAGATTCTTATGCACATTATCTTTTCAAACTGGGTTTTGAAACATGACGTGCAATACCGGTACCTGAAAATATGTTACATTTTCAATATTTATATGCAGAAAATAAAGCTATTTCATACTGTCCCTGCTAAAATAGTTCATATGGTTACAATTTGCTATAAAATATTATTTATTTGGTAATTTGGTGTTGAGACAGAATTCACATCTATATTCATTTCATTTTTCATGTTCCTTACATATTAGTTACAAACATTAATTACATTATGGATGCTTCTAACGGAAATTTATTTCGGTTAATTCTGATACCAATCTAAGACACAGTGTCTTACTGGAACAACTTCCTGTCAGTATCTGCAGCAGTTTGTTCCAGGTAAGGGCCCCCAAGAGAGATTACAAACCTGAATAAATTACAAAAGTTGTAGAAGCTGTCAAGGCAGACACCCAAATGGCTACAGCAGCCAAACAGGTTGGTGTGCCCAGGGTAACACCGTAATACAAAATAAGCAGCAAAAGTCCCAAACTGTGTAATACTGTTCTTCCACTACGCTGACTGAGGATGAAGAAAATAGTCTAGTCCAGCAGCTTTTCTCATCTGCAAAAGGGCACCTTCCAGTAACAAAAGAAATGCAGATGATAGGTAAAGTAAAAAGACAAAACCCATTTACCAATGGAATACCAGGCAGCACCATTTATGAAAAGAAATCCAGTTTTAAATGGAAGAACACCAAACTTGACAACTATGTGTGGAAATGTCTGCAATCAACAAATTTGTAACTGGCTGCAAAAATAGAACAGCATTTGAAACAAAGTACTTTCTATTTTTTTGAAATAAGGAACACAGAGTGAAATCATAGAATGGAAGCTTTCACTGCCAGTACTGACATCACTTAAAACTTCGGGCTAATAGGCTGTGGTCAATATGTAAATATCTCTCCCAATGTTTCCTCTCTGACTGTGGGGGACACCTTCAGAGGTAAAGTGGCCACAGTTTGGCACTTTACCTCTGAAGATGTCTTCTGCAGTTTCGGATGAAACATTAGGAGAAAGTTTCATACATCAACCATGGCCTGTTAGCCTTGAAGATTAATGTGATAAAGGGGGAAAAGTGATCACAGATAAAGGGAATAAAGTTGTATACAGTGTTGTGGCTGTAGTTTCCCTTTGCTTTCAGCTGTTTGCAGTACCAGCACAACACGTCTGTTTTGGTTAATGTTACATGGCCAGATCAGTCAATCATCCGGACTGTTGCCCCTGCAACTGCTGTAAATGAGCTGCCCCTCTTCAGGAACCACTTGTTTGTCTGGCCTCTCAACATATACATGTGGTTGCAACTACGGTACGGCTATCTGTATCGCTGAGGCACGCAAGCCTCCCCACCAACGGCAAGGTCCATGTTTCAGCCGTAATTTATCATGAGGGCATGCAGCTTTACTGTATGGTTAAATGATGATGGTGTCCTCTTGGGTAAAATATTCCAGAGGTAAAATAAGCCCCCAATTGGGTCTCCAGGTGGGGACTACTCAGGAGTACATCATCATCAGGAGAAAGAAAACTGGCTTTCTATGGATCGGAGTGTGGAATGTCAGATTGCTTAATCGGGTAGGTAGGTTAGAAAATTTAAAAAGGGAAATGGATATGTTAAAGTTAGATATAATAGGAATTAGTGAAGTTCAGTGGCAGGAGGAAAAAGACTTCTGGTCAGGTGATTATAGGGTTATAAATACAAAATCAGATAGGGGTAATCCAAGAGTAGGTTTAATAATGAATAAAAATTAGGAGTGCGGGTAAGCTGCTACAAACAGCATAGTGAATGCATTATTGCAGCCACGATAGACATGAAGCCCACACCTACCACAGTAGTACAAGTTTATATGCCAACTAGCTCTGCAGATGATCAAGAGATTGAAGAAATGTATGATGAGATAAAAGAAATTATTCGGATAGTGAAGAGAGACAAAAATTTAATAGTCGTGGGGGACTGGAATTCAATAGTAGGAAAAGGAAGGGAAGGAAATGTAGTAAGTAGGTGAATATGGAATGAAAGAGGAAGCTGCCTGGTAGAATTTTGCACACAGAATAACTTAATCACAGCTAACGCTTGAGACCTGGAGACAATGGAAGGTTTCAGGTAGATTATATAATGGTAAGACAGAGATTTAGGAACCAAGTTTTAAATTGTAAGACATTTCCAGGGCAGATGTGGACACTGACCACAGAACTGTAGATTAAACTGAAGAAACAGTAAAAAGGTGGGAATTTAAGGAGATGGGACCTGGATAAACTTCAAGAACCAGAGATTGTAGAGAGTTTCAGAGCATTAGGGAACGATTGACAGAATGGGGGAAAGAAATACAGTAGAAGAAGAATGGGTAGCTTTGAGAGATGAAATAGTGAAGGCAGCAGAGGATCAAGTAGGTAAAAAGGCAAGGACTAGTAGAAGTCTTCGGGTAACAGAAGAGATATTGAATTTAATTGATGAAAGGAGAAAATATAAAAATGCAGTAAATGAAGCAGACAAAAAGGAATACACACATCTCAAAAATGAGATTGACAGGAAATGCAAATTGGCTAAGCAGGAATGGCTAGAGGACAAATGTAGGATGTAGAGGCATATATCACTATGAGTAAGATATATACTGCCTGCAGGAAAATTAAAGAGACCTTTGGGGAAAAGAGAATCAATTTTATGAATATCAAGAGCTCAGATGGAAAACCAGTTCTAAGCAAAGAAGGGAAAGCAGAAAAGTGGAAGGAGTATATAGAGGGTTTATACAAGGGCGATGTACTTCAGGGCAATATTATGGAAATGGAAGAGGACATGGATGAAAATGAAATGGGAGATATGATACCGCATGAAGAGTTTGACAGAGCACTGAAAGACGTAAGTTGAAACAAGGCCCTGTGAGTAGACAACATTCCATTAGCCAGTTTAATAAATTGTTTACAGACGAATGGAGAAACTGGTAGAAGCCAACCTCGGGGAAGATCAGTTTGGATTCTGTAGAAATGTTGGAACACTTGAGGCAATACTGACACTACAAATTATCTTAGGAGACACATTATGGAAAGGCAAACCTACCTTTCTAGCATTTGTAGACTTAGACAAAGTTTTTGACAATATTGACCGGAATACTCTCTTTCAAATTTTGAAGGTGGCACAGGTAAAATACAGGGAGTGAAAGGCTATTTACAATTTGTACAGAAACTAGATGACAGTTATAAGAATTGAGAGGCATGAAAAGGAAGCAGTATTTGGAAAGGGAATGATACAGGGTTGTAGCCTATCCCTGCTGTTATTCAATCTGTATATTAAGCAAGCAGTAAAGTAAACAAAAGAAATATTTGTAGTAGGAATTAAAATCCAGGGAGAAGAAATAAAAACTTTGAGGTTTGCCAATGGCATTGTAATTCTGTCAGAGAAAGCAAAGGACCTGGAAGAGCAGTTGAATGGAATGGACAGTGTCTTGAAAGGAGGATATAAGATGAACATCAACAAAAGCAAAACTAACTAAAGCAGGTGATGCTGAGGGAATTAGATTAGGAAATAAGACATTTAAAGCAGTAGATGGTCGAAGAAGGGAGGATATAAAAAGTAGACTGGCAATGGCAAGAAAAGCGTTTCTGAAGAAAATAAATGTGTTAACATCAAGTGTAGATTTAAGTGTCAGGATGTCTTAAAGTATATGTATGGAGTGTAGCCATGTATGGATGTGAAACACGGACAATAAATAGTTTAGACAAGAAGAGAATAGAAGCTTTTGAATGTGGTGTTACAGAAAAATGCTGAAGATTAGATGAATTTATGGCACAACTTGACTGGAAGAAGGGATCGGTTGGTAGGACATGTTCTGAGGTATCAAGGGATCACAAATTTGGTAGTGGAGGGCAGTTTAGAGGGAGACCAAGAGATGAATGCACTAAGCAGATTCAAAAGGATGTAGGCTGTAGTAGTTACTTGGAAATGATGAAGCTTGCACAGGATAGAGTAGCATGGAGAGCTGCAGCAGGCCACTCTCTGGACTGAGGACCACAACAACAACATGGTAGCGAAAGATGAGGCTGTAGGCTTGCTTTTAATAGAAAACTGTGCTGGTATCTTGCTCTTAGTATGATTTTTTTTTTCGTATGAGAGAATTTGTGGCATAAGAGCAAACAGTATATCAAGAGCATGGGGGATTGGACAATTTCAAAGTGTTTGGATGTGTGTTTCTATGTTTTATGAATGCGTGGCAAATGTGTTCCTGCCTTGGATAACTGATCAAGGAACAGCCAATCATATTTTTAATTGACGATCATCTATCTCACATTACTTTGCACTTGTCTGAGTTCTGTTCTAAGAATGATATAGTGCTTATTGCATTTTGCCTAAATCTACGCATATTTTACAGCCAATAAATGTGATTGTATTTCATCCATTACAATAAGACTAGAAAGTACATGAAATAATGTCACTTATGCAACTCTGGAATAAGTTGGAAAAAAACAGGATTTGTAGTAAAGGAAGACCTGCCATGCTTTATTGAACAAACAGTATGGAATGGTTTTAGAACTAATGGTTTATTGACAAATGTAAACTTCAACAAAACTGTCCCAAGAATATGGAAAATACCAATAGGTTTCCTCCAGTGATATCTAGGTCTATTAATCTTTCATATTGTTTACAGTTTCTGGAATCCATTACTTCAGCTGAAAAACTGTCAACTTTTCAAAACAGTTATGCAGTGAGAAACTGAGATGTGGACAAAACAGGCACCCCCACTTTTCCTTATGTGGAGCAAACTGTTCAACAAAAACTGAAAAACCAGAAGCATTGAAGAAACTGAATGTCTGTTACATAGAGTTTGTGGTAAAATTAATGAGAAGAAATCCCAGCCCAATCATATTAGAGCACCCCTCAAAGTTACAACAACAAACACTAATTTCATTGACCTCAGCCTTCTCAAAAATACATTTGCTAGTTCTCCAAAGTACCCAGGACAGACTAATGTGGCTAGTTTGGAGTCTGGGCCACTGATACTGAAAAATGCTCTTCAGACAGAAATACCTTCACATTTCAAAAAAGGCTGTCTTGTGGCCCAAAACAACCACCAAACCAAGAAAACACACAAAAAATTCCATCAGTAGTAACTTCTGAGGCATGGTAAGCAAACTATACAAAAAAAGATGAAGAGAAAAAAAGGAGAACTATGGAGAAAGAATAAAGAGCCAAGAAAAGAATGAAGAAAAACCATTAAGAAAGACAAGATGTGAATATAAAAGCTCTGTAAGTTCAGAAGATTGGGAGGACTGGAGACAAACTGGATGCTGTTGAATTAAATGAAAAATCAGAGGAAGAAATGTGTGAAATCACAAATTGTGAAACACTTATTGCTAAGGACTTTGTGCTGGTGATGCTTTTTGGGTGAAAGTGGAATTATGCTTTGTTTGCAAACGGATGTGTATCATAGCAACCATTTTCTGAGGTGGAAGTAATATCAATGAAATTTGTTATTGATGATGAGAACATCTTTAAAATGGATGAGGAAGACACGAGTGGAGCAAAAAGAGACTCAACCATTGTGGAGTTATTAGCAGCTGTTCACTTTTTTTTGTTGTTCAAGATTATTTCTTAAACCATCCAAACTACTTTATATTACACTAGTGAACCCAGCAATGCTTTCCAATTGCTAAATATGTAAGGGAATTGAATATATGCCCTAATCTTGGGTATCTGTGGTAAATGTGCCAGGATGCAAATTTGGGGTACTTGTTTTGACTTCATCCAATTTGAAGGTTTGGAACTCAAAATTGTAATAGATCATGCAGAATATGAATGAAAAATATCTCAAAAAGATGTTCACTGTTTTACTTCAAATTTTTACACGATACTCTAATAAACATTCAGACAGACATAAGCTACATATTTTTTCATAAACAATAATATATAGTTTTTGTTTTGAAACCAACAGAGAGAAAGAAAATGCTGTGCTGTGAAAATGTGCAGTTTACTTTCTTCTCATAGTTGATTTTAACTATGATAGCTGGGCATTTGAACTGTTAGCCAAATTATTTCTCCCATATACAGGGTGGGGCAAATAAAAGTGGCCTGGAGAACAGAGTTCCAGGGTACAAAGAAACACAGCAGAGGAAAGGAAGTACAGTAGTAACCTGATTATAGCGCATGTTAAAAGTGGCCACCATTCATCTCTTGGCACTTTT
This sequence comes from Schistocerca nitens, assembly GCF_023898315.1. NCBI lineage: Eukaryota > Metazoa > Arthropoda > Insecta > Orthoptera > Acrididae > Schistocerca > Schistocerca nitens. The sequence continues at coordinate 33,200,577 of NC_064625.1, forward strand.
GGGTCCTGGTCAGCAAGTTGCTGAAGGTAGATCGAAGCAGGACTGCTGGAATTGCTGCAATCTTGTCCAAAATTTTTTGCTGCAGTTCTTGAAGACTATGAGGATTGTTGTGATACACCTTAGACTTATGGCTCCCCACACAAAGTAGTCGCACACCGACAGATCAGGTGACCTGGGTGGCCAGCTAGGGCTGCAAGCAGATTGACCTCTGCTAACAACTCTGTTAGGCATGAAGATTGTGTATATGTGCTCCAAGGTTTGGCTGGCTGTATGGGCAGTTGCTACATGCTGTTGGAGCTAACTGTAGGTCTTTTCCTTCTCCATTAATGCTGCCATAAATCATTTCAAAATGTTGGCAATGTAATGTGCCGAAGCCAGCATCTGATGAGAAAAGATAGGACCAATAACACATCATGTAGGCACTGCACACCAAACCCCAACTTTCTGATGGTGCAATGGTGTTTTGTGGAAGTTAAGCAGATTCTCCACTGTCCAGAACATGTGATACTGTGAGTTGACATAAAGACTCAGGTGAAACCGGGCTTCATTAGACATAAAGAACATATCCATGTCCAAGCTGTTTGTTGTTATCTCAGTGAACAGCCACTCACAAAACTGGAGGCATTGAGGAGCATCTGATTTTAATGCATGAACAACAGACATTTGGTAGGGATCCAAGTGCAGGTCCAAGTGGACTATTTGTCCGCACGATACATGTGATGTGATGGTCTCTTGTGACAGGTGTCAGGTCGATTTGGTAGGACTCTGAAGCATTTTCTGGTGAACTACAGCAACATTGTCTTGTGGGGGCATGTTTCAGAATATTTTTTGGCTTGTTAAAAATGGATCCTGTCTGATGCTGTTTTCGGATGAAGTATTGCATGTACTCTTTGCTGGCACTTTGACTCCATTAGACTTCTCAGCAAACAACTGACCACACCATTTCCACGACTTTTGTCACATAGCTTTCCATAACGAACACCTGCTGCTCCACTGTGAGTACCATCATCCCCTTTGTATTGCTCCACTCACAGGGACACAGCCCCAAATATGCTCTGAACTGATGTGGATCATGTGGCAGGCATACACGGGATGTGGTTACAGGGCATACATTCACATTCAATCATATCCACTTGTCTGGACAAATTGTATTTGCCCCACCCTTTATATTGTTTACATATAATTAGACAAAAATTGTATAAATAACAATGTGCTGTTTTGTCCTATTCCTCGCACTGGTTAACAGAAAACTTGTATATATGGGAAGATTGTATTTATAGCTTATCTTTATATGATTATAACAATACTACACAATTTGACTAGTCTGAAACTTTGTAATGATACCCATTTGCAGACTGAAACTATGTGAAATAATGATATTGAAGCAACTACTGCAAGAAAGAAAAGGAAAGCACACATTTTCACAGTAAATCAGAGATAGTATTTTCTTTCTCGCTTCCAGTTATAAGAGAAAAACCTGTACATTCTTGTTTAAAACAATATATAACCTATCCCTGTCAGGATGTTTATTAGAGTATTATGTAAAAATGTGAAGTAAATTGGTCAAGAAATATTCGAGATTTTTGGAAACAACATTAAATAACTTCTTGTCCTTATATAGTGATCTAGATTAATAAAATAGTAGTTTTTCTGTAAATTTCTGTGTTATACACTTTAATGCACGCTAATTAGGATTTAAAGGTTTCTGTATCATTCTATGTTCAACTAACTGTCAATCTACATCTACATCTACATGGCTACTCCGCAAGCCACCGTAAGGTGCATGGTGGATGGTACCCTGTACCACTACTTGTCATTTCCACTCCCAAACAGAGGGCGGGAAAAATGACTGACTGTACACATCCGCATGAGCCCTAATTCCTCATACCTTATCTTCTTGGTCCTTACCTGTGATGTATGTTGGTGGGAGCAGAATCATTCGGTAATCAGCTTCAAATGCCGGTCCTCTAAATTTTCTCAATGGTGTTTCCCAAAGAGAACGCCGTCTTCCCTCCACGGATTCCAATTTGAGTTCCCGAAGCATCTCTGTAACACTTAAGTTTTGTTCGAACCTACTGGTAACAAGTCTAGGAGCCCTTCAATGTCTTCCTTCAATCCAACCTTCTACGGATCCCAAACACTCAAGCAGCACTCAAGAATACATTGCACCAGAGTCCATATGTGGTCGCCATTACAGGTGAACCACTCTTTCCTAAAACTCTCCCAATAAACCGAAGTCAACCATTTGCCTTCCCTACCACACTTTTCACATGCTCATTCTACCTCGTATCACTTTGCAGTATTACAACCAGTTATTTAAATGACTTGACTGTGTCAAGTTGGACACTAGCAATACTGTATCTGAACATTACAGGCTTGTTCTTCCAATTCATCCACATTAACCTACATTTTTCCTCATTTAGGGCTAGCTGCCATTCATCACACCAACTGGAAATTTTGTCTAATTTGTCTTGCATCTTCCGACAGTCACTCAACTTCGACACCTTACCGTACATCAGCCCATCATCAGTAAACAACTGTAGACTGCTGTCCACCCTGTCTGCCAAATAATTTATGTATATAAAGAACAACAGTGGTCCTGTCACACTTTTCTGGGGCACTCCTGGCGATACCCTTGTCTCTGATGAACACTCGCCATCAAGGACGACATACTGGGTTTTATTATTTACGAAGTCTTTGAGCCACTCACGTATCTGTGAACTTATTCCATACGCTCGTACCTTCGTTAACAGCCTGCAATTGGGCACCGTGTCAAATGCTTTCTGGATATCTAGCAATATGGAATCTGTGTGCTGCCCTTCTTCCACAGTTCTCAGTATATCATGTGAGAAAAGGGAAAGCTAAGTTTCGTAAGAGCAATGCTTTCTAATATCGTGATGATTTGTTGACATAAGCTTGTTATCCTTAAGAAAGTTTGTTATATTTGAACTGAGAATGTGTTTAAGGATTCTGCAGCAAACAGAAGTTAGGGATATTTGTCTGTAATTTTGCAGGTCTGTTCTTTTACCATTCTTATATATTGGAGTCACCTGCACTTTCTTCCAGCCACTTAAAACTTTGTGCTGGGTGAGGGATTCATGATAAATGCAAGTCAGGTAAGGAGCCAATGTCATAGAGTATTCTTTGTCAAATCGAACTGGGATTCCATCCGCACCTCATGATTTATTTGTTTCCAAATCTTTACGCTGCTTCTCTACGCCAAGAATGCTTATTTCTATGTTGTTCATAAGGGCGTCCCTCCGACGGTATGTTTGTACAGTTCTTCTTGTGAACGATTTTTTAAACATGAAATTTAAAACTTCAGCTTTTGTTTTGCTATCTTCAACTGCCACACCAGACTGGCCAACAAGGGACCGAATGGTAGCCTTAGACCCATTAAACGATTTTACGTACGACCAGAATTTTCTCGCGTTCTCTGCCATATCTTTTGCTAAGGTGTGTCGGTGGTAGTTGTATACTTCGCATATAGATCTTTTCACACATGCACGAATCACCACTAAGCTTCGCTCATTGTTGTTTGTGTGTCCCCATTTGAGCGTGGAGTGCAATAGTCCCTGCTTCCTCAGCACCTTACAAAATTTCTTATTAAACCATGGAGGGTTTTTTCCATCCTTTATCCACTTACTAGGCATGTAACTCTCCAGATGATGATTTACAATCTGCTTAAACTTTGCCCATAATTCCTCTACATCTTACTGATACCAAGTGATGCCATTTCACTGTCTAAGAAAGATGTTAATAACTGGTTATCTGCTCTGTCTAGCAGAAACACTCTCTTAGCCTTCTTGACTGATTTATTAATTTGCACAATCATAGTTACTATAATGACATCATGATTGCTAATCCACATTTGTATACTGACATTGTTGGTAAGGTCCAGCCTAGTTGTAGCTACAAAGTCTAAGATATTTCCATTGAATGTGGGCTGCCAAGCTAGCTGCTCAAGGTAATTTTCAGGAAACGTGCTCAAAAGTATTTCGATGACTGTCTGTCTGTACCCCCCACAATGAATCCATAGACATCCCAGTCTATAGTTGGCAGGTTAAAGTCACCTCCAACTAGGGTTACTGGTACACATCAAAATCCTGAATGACAGAGACTGGTGCTACTGACTTGACTTACATGTAACATGTCACAAACAATTTCATGTGAAAAGTTACTCAGGGTATTCAGTAAAGGGAGTCCTAGATTGTAAAACATATTTTTAAACAGTGGGTTGAGAACCATACCAAAATACATAATTCTATTTTCTATACCAACAAAGACTGTGTTTTTATGGTCTGATATCATCTACTACGTACTCTGTGCATACTTACACAATAGCAGATGCACCACCAATGTAATATAATGCAGGGTGCATGGTATGTAGATCAAACACCAATACGCACAAAATAAAATCAATGCAGAGAAAGCCTTCCATTAAGTCTGAAACCTGACAACTTACACTAACAGAAGTTGCTCCATACAATGCGCTTCTCAAACAGTTTCAAGAAACTGAGGTTCAAAGTTATACTAGCCTGTCGAATACAGTATGAGAGCACAGGCTAAAGCAGTCTTGCTTTAAAAAATAAACACTGTAGTTATGATACATACACAAATGTATCAGTAAGTAAAGGTCCATTTCATCAAGATTATACTGAAAACTGTATATGCATATCTCACGGTAAAGTCATACTGCTTTGAATAAAATACACTGTATTTATGTACACTAATGAGTGTAACAATGAGCAAATTACTATTTCATCACAATTCTTTGTTATACATAGCTACAAATAATCCACAATGATTTATCATTGCTACACTGTCTGAGAAGGAAAGCAAAGCACCCGGAAGACATGGTTGAGTGTCAGTGTAACTTTGTACATGTACACACCATCAACAAGTACGTAAATGACAGAATTACAATGGAAACTCTAGGTTCAAAATCGTCAATAGAAGGTTTTCACATAAATGTCCTGGTGTTCTGAGAAAATCTTTTGGGATACATAAGTGTCCCAGTTTTTAATCAAGAAACAAAATGCACGCAATAATATCTCTGATTTAATTAAATATTTGTGAAAAACAAGTTTCCTATAAATAGAATGGTATAGAAATATATGTATAAGACTATCGCATTTAGTTTAACTCACTTTATGCCTAAAGAAAGTGTAAGAGATATGTTGAAAAGAAAAGTGTAGGCATTACCTACCCCCACCTCTAACTTGCTTACCTTCTACTATATGGCCCTTGAGACAAGTAAAACTAAAACCTAAGGAGATATAAAGGTGCATCACTTTAACCATTTCTTCTAACGGGCCTGCCACCATACATAAGTTAATTTTGTGAAGAATGTGAGTGATGTGCTGAGTGTTAGCAGTGCTTATCGAATAGTGTTTGTCACCTATGCACACTTTCCCTGACAGTAAGGGACTGATGACACTGTAGTTTGATCCCTTTATAACCCAAACCAACCAACCCTAACAGTCTGTAGTCAAATGAAATCTTTAATATTAGTAATATTAGCAATATTACGTAGTTTTCGAACTAACAAATTGTTCCTAAGTACCTAGTGAGTAACTAAACATTGCAGAAACTATATCTACATGTTGCATTACAATTCACAAGATGAAGAAATACATTCTTGCTATGGGTATTTCAGATGCTGCATTTTCATAGGCCTATTACCGATTTCAAAATATCACAGTAAGTGGCAAGAAATGTAGGCATAAATGTAGTAATGAAATTAAGTATAAAGAATAAACATAAGTGTCCCAGTTTTTTCTCTTTGAAATCTGGTCAGCCTTCTCCTATGGGATAGTATTGTGATGCCATTTTTCTAAAGGGCAATGCTCACCTATAAGTCACGTGTCTTTACGAACTGCCTGCCTACTTCCGTGGTCAGTTAGCTCCCCCGATCTGTGCCCGACAGAACACGTGCGGGACCAGCTCGGACGTCAACTCCACCACATTGCCTGTATCCAGGATATCGGGGACCAGTTACAGTATTTGTGGGCCAGATTGCTTCAGGAGAGGGTACAGTGGCCAGAGTGTATGCAAATTCACGCTGATAAATGAGCTCATACTGCTACATTCTTTGTAAATTTGATTTGATATTTTCATCAGTGTAATAACACCACATACCCTCTAAACCTGTGAAGCTTCGTTCTGTTTCTTCTTCCACTTCTGGGTGTTTCACTTTTTTTGGTCGTGCAATGTGTTATTTTTCCTTTCTGAAGAAAAGAGATACAAGTGTTTGATGAAAGATTAGGGGGAGAAAATTACGTGAATGGGTCTGTCCAGGTAGATTTCCAGCCTACAGCCTACTGCCTTAGCCAGCTGCACTACGTTGCTGCTCGACAGCTCATACTCTGCTACTGTATTCCACAGCCTCATAAAACCTTTAAACTAGACTTCATGAAAAAACCTGAGAAATGCATTGTACTAGATTGGCGTTTATTACATATAAGTATGTACTATGAGAGGTGTTCAGAAGTAATGCAACACACTTTTTTTATCAGCCAATTTACATTGAAAAAATATGGGATTTGTTGTGAGACATTGTGAAATTGCAGCCCCTATATTTTCGTGAAGTTCCAGTAAATGGTGGCACTACTCGGAGCTTTCCAAATGGCGTCTATGAGAGGTGCATTTCACGCAGAGAGCTGTCACTGAGTTTCTTTTGGTGGAAGACCAGAGCATTGCAGATATTCAAAAGTGCTCGCAGCATGTCAACACAGACCTGGCAGCGAACAAAAGCACAGTGAGTCATCGGGTGAGGCACATGCCACCATCGCAACAAGGTCGTGGAAACCTGTCCGATTTCCCGTGTGCCTGTCGGCCTCACACAGCCGTGACTCCTGCAATGTTGAAATGAGCAGACACTCATTCGAAGTGATCGACAGATGACAACCGAACACCTCGCTGCTCAACTGGATGTCTCCGTCGGTAGTGCGGACACACTCGTCCACCATTTGGGTCCTCAAAGGTGTGAGCCCACTGGGTTCCTTGCCACCTAAAGAAGACTATAAACAGCAGCAAGGACTCATCTGTGCAGAATTGCTTGTACATTACAAGGCTGATCGTCATAATTTTTTGTCAAACACTGGTACAGGCAACAGAATGTGGGTTCATCACTTCGAACTGAAAACAGAATGGCAATTTGTGCAGAATGGCAATTTGTGCCCCCCCCCCCCCCCAAAAAAAAAAAAATAGTTCAAATTGACAATTGACACCCTTAGCACCAAAACAGCCATGACAACAGTTTTCTGGGACTCTGAAGGGGTCATTCTATTTCATGTCCTCCTTCCATGGCACAACAATCAACTCTTATTGTGCTACACTCAGGAAATCGAAGAAACAACTTCAGCGTGATTGTCACCACAGAAGTGCAATCGAATTTCTCTTTCTCTTGTACAACGCAAGATCTCACACAAGTCTGCACACCTGGGAGGAGCTCACAAAACGTCATCGGACTGTTCTTCCACATCCATCCTACAGCCCAGATCTCGCACCTTTCAACTTCCATTCATTTGGTCCGAGGAAAGACACACTCCGTGGGAAGCAGTGGGAGGATGACAGGGAGGTTACTGATGCACCAAGACATTGGCTCTGACGTTACCCAGTAGAGTGGTACCATGTGGGCAAACGGGCCCTCCCACTGAGGTGGTGTAAGATTTTTGCACTGAATGGAGATTATATTGTAAAAAAGGTTATTGTAGCCAAAAGAGTGAGGAATAGTATGGTATTTGGAATTCTCAATTAAACCAATCTCTATATATATAAAAAAAAGTTGTGTTACTTATTTAATGCCCCTCATACAATTAAAGGCTGAGTAAAATAGGTGACCATGTGCTTCCATTATTAGTAAAAATGGGAAAAGCTAAGGGGCATAATACGCTGCTACTTTATAGAAAATGACTTACTTTATCAATGGCAAACTGCAGTACTGCCATCCTGTTGTGTATTTTGTGCCTCAATGAACTGATTGTAAGTTATTAACTTTTCAATAATGCAGATGCCTTCAGTTATCAAGTTCAAAGTATAAATAGAGTCCAATAATTATGGAATGTAGTTGAATTAAGTCAGGTGATGCTGAGGGAATTAGATTAGGAAATGAGACACTTAAAGTAGTAAAGGAGTTTTGCTATTTGGGGAACAAAATAACTGATGATGGTCGAAGTAGAGAGGATATAAAATGTAGACTGGCAACAGCAAGGAAAGCGTTTCTGAAGAAGAGAAATTTGTTAACATCGAGCATAGATTTAAGTGTCAGGAAGTCGTTTATGAAAATATTTGTATGGAGTAAAGCCATGTATGGAAGTGAAACGTGGACGATAAATAATTTGGACAAGAAGAGAATAGAAGCTTTCGAAATGTGGTGCTACAGAAGAATGCTCAAGATTAGATGGGTAGATCACATAACTAATGAGGAGGTATTGAATAGAATTGGAGAGAAGAGGAGTTTGTGGCACAACTTGACTAGAAGAAGGGATCGGTTGGTAGGACATGTTCTGTATCACTTTCTTCAGTACTGCACACATGATGGAGTTTTGTTGAAATATATTTGCACAAGATATGTTGTATATGTCCATGTTGTGCAAATGTGTACCTTATATCTGACCTCATTATGCTTGTATTTTCAGTCTACATGCTATACAGATCCAATGATGGCAACTTAGATTTGCCGACACTGGTCATCGTAACTGAAGCAATAATTATTGATCTTGACTCTTGAAGTTTTGGCTTTTGTATTTCATATATCTGTTAACAGATAGGAATTTTTGAAGAAAATACCTGCCTCTAGCTTCTCTCCCCTGAAGGCTTCAAATCCCTACACAGTCAAGTTTCCAGTGAAAATTGCACTGTTGTCAGAAATAAATTATCCTCAGTAGTATTGGAGGGCAGCGTGGAGGGTAAAAATCATAGAGGGAGACCAAGAGATGAATACACTAAGCAGATTCAGAAGGATGTAGGTTTCAGTAGGTACAGGGAGATGAAGAAGCTTGCACAGGATAGAGTAGCATGGAGAGCTGCATCAAACCAGTTTCAGGACTGAAGAACACAACAACAACAATTAAGTATGCTTATTCTATAAAAAAAAACTTTACACACAGTTTATCATGTTGAAATGTAAAATGATTCTGTTACTTTTCTACATAGTTGCCATGTTTTGCAAGGTTTTTTGATAATGTGACACAAATTTTTCCAAACCAGTGTTATACTAGGTCAGGTCCGGTGCTCGTAACCAGCTGTTCACTGTCAATGCCTGACGTCTGAGTTGGGGAAATGTGTCAGAATCACTTGGGGGTTAATATGGAGGCCGCGGGAACACTTCCTCGTCTTCCTATTCGAATCTTCCGAGCTCTGCCTGGGTCATCCGAGCTGTGCGAGGCCGAGCATCGTCACGAAGGAAGAGAACTTTGCGAGACAAAAGTCCAGGGCATTTTCTTTTGATAACAGCTCACAAATTCCTCAACACATTACAGTACCTATCTGCATTCATTATGGTGCTGCAAGGCAGGTAGTGAAGAAGCAAAATCCCTGACAGACGCAAAAGATGGTTGCCATAACTTTCCCTGCCAAGGGTGTGATCTTTACACTTTCACCAGCTTTCTTCCACAATATGCCCCAAACATTTTGTCTCCGAAATTGAATGATAGATTCAGGTCTCGTCCCTAGAGACAAGTTGCTTGAAGAGCAGATCTTCCTCTCTCTGACATATTTCCAGAAACATTCTGACTGAATCCATTGCTTGCTTGTGCACATCACTCAGCAACAATGACATCCATCTTGCAGAGACTGTGCTGTGATAAATATGGTTCGTCAGAACCTTTGTAATGGACACACATCCAACTGTAGCCTCAGGAGGTAGCTACATTAGGATGCTGTCAACGGTAATGTGACAATCTTCCTCCACAGTATTGTGAATTACAATAATGGCAACATCTCATGTCCCTATAGTAACCCCCCCCCCCCCCCACCCTGTGTGACGTTCGTCATCCACATCTTCGCACCCATTCACAAAACCGTTCAAATGGTCATGCAGCCTTCCCCGTAAATCGAGGTTAACTCCTGACAGATATCGACAGCAGATAGTTGTTTTGCAGTGGGAGGAGCAAAAAGGAAAACAGAGTGCAGATCACAAACGTACATGCTTTCCAGTGGTAACTTCATGCTACCTGGCAGCATACGGATAAGATGCTGCAGTATGCATCATAAGCAGGTATTTGTGTTCTCAAGTTCTCAAGACATACCAGTCAAAGTCGCCAGCCGTTACATGTCAGGGGCATGTTCATTTTACAGAGAAATAATACAGGGAACTTACTTATTGGACAACCCTTGTAGCTTTTGTGGCCAGTGCTGTAATTATCCTTAACACTCTTCTTATTCAGGTGTTAAATAATTACATTATTTGAAAATTATGCTTCCATAAAAATATATAATTGCAAATATTATCTTAGACAAAATATCAATACAAGTTTGTACTACAAAAGACATGACAAAACTGTTTGACGAAGCACTCTTTCTATACAAGACAATTTCTGACACGGTAAATAACAGATGGTAAAAATTTGTACTCTAGCAAATTAAACAGTTTCAGTGTTTCCGCTTGCCTCGGACAAACCTCTTAGCCTCCTTTTCCATTCTCTTCAAATCCTGCTCTTCTTCACCCTCGGATGCGGAGACATCGGAACCGGAATCGGTAGGTTCGTAATCGTCTGAGCTGGCATCATTCAAGAATGGGTCGTCATAGTCGTATTCATCTTCTTCTGAATTCTCATCGGCATCTTTTGGAGCTAAAAGTGGTATAATCTATGTAGCTACTTTAGAGACAATATAATTAAATGACACTACAACCAAATTACATCTATAAAACAAGAGAACAGTTGCTGAAATATGGGAGGAGAAATAATCATGGAATTCATTGGCTTGATAACCTACTGAAAACCAATAATGCCCTTTCTATCTTACAAATATGTACTTAATTTCCTCATAAGCATTTAACACAAATACCTAATTTTGTAATCAGCAATCTGGAAATGGTAGAGAGGAGGCATGGAGTTACAGGCAGGCACAATAAAAAATACTGCTAGAAATATTCAGCTTTCAGATTAAGTCCTTCATCACACAAAGAGAACACACACAGATTCACACAAGCACAACTCACATACACATGCTAAGTAATAATCTATCCTTTCCACATTGTTATTCCACCCTAGATTTCCATCGCTTCATTTTGTTATCAAACATATACATTTTCTTCTATTTATTACTTGTGTTCAGCTCACTGCTAAAGTGCTAAAGTCATTTTATTTCATTACTACTGAGGATAATTTATTTCTGACAACAGTGCAATTTTCACTGGAAACTTGACTGTGTAGGGATTTGAAGCCTTCAGGGGAGAGAAGCTAGAGGCAGGTATTTTCTTCAAAAATTCCTATCTGTTAACAGATATATGAAATACAAAAGCCAAAACTTCAAGAGTCAAGATCAATAATTATTGCTTCAGTTACGATGACCAGTGTCGGCAAATCTAAGTTGCCATCATTGGATCTGTATAGCATGTAGACTGAAAATACAAGCATAATGAGGTCAGATATAAGGTACACATTTGCACAACATGGACATATACAACATATCTTGTGCAAATATATTTCAACAAAACTCCATCATGTGTGCAGTACTGAAGAAAGTGATACATTAGCATCTCAAAAACACAAGATTTACATAAAATATTATGCATGTTGCAATGACTGCACATGCTCATATTCACACAACAGATGAAAGGCTAGTGAGAATCAAAAGTCAAAGGTGAAGGCAAAAATGTTATGAACTATCAGCAGGTGGCATTGCAGTAGTAAACATACAGAAATACAATCGTAACATATAAAGCATAAGGGAGGAGTTATATCCAAGGAGTACACAAAAAATGCAATATACACAATTTTGTATGTAATTACATAAACCACGTAATCCAAACAAGAGTGTAACGGAACAGCAAAACTCATTTTACAGTTTTTTAATTTTTTTTAAATAAAAATACTTCATTCTTAAAATACCATATACAAATCATAGTATTGTAGATCAACAACTGTACAACACATGGTCAAGATGCTACAATAATGTGGTGGTTGAGGTCTACTCTGGGTGTAATAAACTACTAGTAAGACTAGAAATTAAGTAATGAGTAAGTGTATAAAAATAATTTGCAATATAGTGATCTGTATATGGTATTTTAAGAATGCAAAATTTGTTCCCTTTTATTACCTACATATAACATGTCATGTACTTTGTTAATTCTTTCTGTACTCTCATCATTTGAATGTTGATTGAACTTACCTTATGGATGTTTTGACTTTATATGCAGTAGGGTAATATAGTTTATAAACAATACTTCCTCTTAAATTGTTATAAAATTGTAAATCTAAAATGAAAGCAATTTTTAAAACACTAACTTTTTTTGTAAAACAAATTTTGTCATTCCAGTATACAACAGTCTGGATTATGCAGCTCATGTGACTCCATACAAAACTGTGTACACTATCAGTCAAAAGTTTTCAATCACCCATGGCAGAAACTTTGTATGATATGTTTGTTCATTGAAATAAAGTAAATCAAATAGACCAACAAAATAAATATTTTCTCTCTATCATTAAACACAATAAATATGTTTTAGCCCGCATCTCGTGGTCGTGCGGTAGCGTTCTCGCTTCCCACGCCCGGGTTCCCGGGTTCGATTCCCGGTGGGGTCAGGGATTTTCTCTGCCTCGTGATGGCTGGGTGTTGTATGCTGTCCTTAGGTTAGTTAGGTTTAAGTAGTTCTAAGTTCTAGGGGACTTATGACCACAGCAGTTGAGTCCCATAGTGCTCAGAGCCATTTGAACCAAATATGTTTTAGATTTTAGCCTCTTCAAAGGATCCAGCCTTTGCATTCAGAACAGCTGCACAAATTTTTGGCATTCTGTAAGAGTTTGTAGTCTTTTTGCACATATTGCAGACCAAAACCATTGTAAATTATTCCATAGATCTTCAAGATTAGATGACTTCAGTTTTCTGACCTTCCTGTTGAGTTCATACCATAAAAGTTTAAAGCAATTTAAATTAGATGACTGACTTGGCCAAATCACATTCCTTGGTTTGCCATATTTCTCTTTTCTACTGACACACCTTTTGCACAATTTAGAAGCATGTTTGAGATGATTGCTCTTCTGCAGAGCAAACCTACAATGAATATAAGCCTCCTGCCAGATGAAAGTGCACTGTTGATCAGTATCCGGTGATATCCTTCCTTCTTCTGGCACTGATGACCTTGCTGTTTGGTCCCCATCCCCCAAGCAGACATTCTTTCTTCTTTAATGTTCCATTAATTCTCAATTGATCACCAACTTTATCACCCATGAAACACCACCACACCGCGACCGGCAATCCATCATGCTTCACCGTTGGCGTTACACACTGACCCTTCATATGTTCTCCACAAAGTTGACAATCAAACATTTACGTGGCTTCCAAACACTTCAAACACAAGATTCATCTGTGAATAACATTTTGGAACATTACTGCACACTTCAGTTTTTATATTGCTGTGTCCATAGCCATTTTTTCACTTTGTTTGTGTAATAAAGGTTTTTTGGCCGCTATGCACGTCTTTAAACCTTGTTCATGAACACGGCATTCCATGCTGAGACAGAGATTGCACCAGCTCACATACTATTTACTTCCTCATGAGTTTCAGGTGCAGTACACATCCTCTGACATTTACTCAGTATACGTATGAACCTATCTTCCTCGTATGGTGTTACTCAGGTTCTTCCAGATCACAAAACACTTGCATTGGCAACAGTTTCCTCGAACTACTGCAATAGATACACCACTTTAGACGTGACTATGCAAACTTTTGTTGCTATTATCCCACTAGAATAACATTTGCGATGCAGGACTACAATTACTGCAAGTTTTCCAATTCCAATCTCCTGCTTCTGTCCTGTTAGGAGGTAATATGGTATGAACCTGATCAGGTATACAAACACACAGCTAGACAATCACAATATACTGCAAACTGATGCGAACCGATTGCTACACAGACAGTCAAAAGTAATAGACCTATTCAAATGCAACCATCTTATGTAAAGGCATGTCAGTGTTGTCATGGATACTCATCAACACTCTTCTATGTGAAAAACCAGTCAAATACACAACAGAGGTGGTTAGTCTTTACATCTTTATACTTACTTTATTATCAGACAGGGGATATGATAGAATATTCAGACCTAAATCTGCTTTAATTGCAGATCCATAGTTGTGATGGGTGATCAAATGGCTTGGCTCTAAGCACTATGGGACTTAACATCTGAGGTCATCAGTCCCTGATACGTGATCAAAAACTTTTGACCAGTAGTGTATATTGCATTGTTTTGTGTACTCCATGGATGTAACTTCTTCCTTATGCTTTATATGTTATGATTGTATTTCTGTATGTTTACTACTGCCATGCCACCTGCTGGTAATTCATAGAATCTTTCTCTTTGACTTGTGATTCTGTCATCTTTCAACTGTTGTGTGAATATCAGCTTGTGCAATTGGTATAACATGCATGATATTCTATGTAAATGTTATTGTATTACTGACCTGCTGATGTATCACTTTCTTCATGTTCCTGGAATGGTGTGTTACATCTTGACACTACATATTACACATATGATGGACATTTATTCAGCTGTATTTGCATAAAGTAAGTTCTATATATCCATCTTGCATAAATTTATGCCCCAGCCTATCAATCCAACCTGATTATGCTTGTATTTTTGACCTGTATGTTTTACAGAGCCAATGATGGCAACTTAGATTTGCCAAACCAGGTCATCAAAAATTAATTTGCAGGGTGTTGCAACATGAACATACGGGTTTTAAGGCTTTGTAGCACATATTACATTCACCTCACAATTATAAATAACACACCAAATGAAAGAGAAACACAAACAGTTTTTCTTACAATTATTCAGCGTGAACACTAATGACACATAGTGTCGATCGGTGAGTTGTTCCAAAATCTTGATCTATGTGTCAGGAGTAACTGTTGCAATAACACTGTTTCTAAAGCAGGATAGATCAGCTGGTATCGGCGGCACATACACACGATCACATCAGATCACGTGTGAATGTGGAGGTAACACATAAAATGCTGTGTCAACTGGGCCCCTTGCACCCAATCCACTGGTCGCATACAATGTCGTTTAACCAGTCGCATACTGAGTTATGCCAGTGAGGCGGTGCACCATTTTGCTCCCAAATAAAGATGTGTTGTTCAGCTTTTTCCTATTGAGGCATGGGCCATAGCTGTAGCACATCAAAATAAGAAACATCAGTTACAGTTGATTAACCAAAAAAGAAAGGCCCATAAACTTTCTGCAGGGATATTTCTTGGGGCTAAGTGTGAAAGACTCGCACTCGTTCAACATGTTTTTCAGTCACTCTTTGTCATTCCATACTCTTCCCATTGCACACAGGTATACAAAGAAAACTGTTCGAGTTGCTCTTATATTTGGTGTATTATTTACAATTGTAAGTTGAACGTAATAAATGCTACAATGCCTTAAAACCAGTATGTTCATTTTGAAACACCCTGTATAATTAGTGATCTTGGCTGTTGAAGTATGTACTTCTGCATTTCATATTACTCTAGATCGTCCCCATACTTGAGTGATTTCAAGCATATATAAGATAGCATAAGGATAGGACATTAAATAACATAAATTTTACTAGAACTCTTGTACAAAGATTCTTAAGCAAGTGATTGTTACTCTGCTTTACAGTGTGTTTTTTCCATCTGTACATGAGGTTGAGGATACCAGAAAAGGGGGGACGAGGTGCAGAAAAGTGTGACACAGGTCACATCTACCTTTTCACAGCTTTCATGAGCTTAAAAAAACATCCAACAACACAAATATTCTTTAAAAAAGATCCAAGCAAATTACAATCTGATGGCACCAGTTCTGAGCTCTGCAACTGGTATTTTAACACCTTAAGTTTCAAATAATGAGGTGCATTCTTCTTATACAGAGCTGTGTGGCAGTCTGTGTTGTCACAAAGCAGTAAAATTCTATTTGAGATAAGTGCCAAGTGCTTCGTTCATACAACAAGTTTGAGCTGCCTTCTGAATGTGTCACTGTAACAAGCATTATCCCATTTCAACTGCCTTATTTTCTGGTTCAAAACGGTGCACTCTCCCATTTCTACTGAAGAAAAGCACCAACATGTAACAGCTGAACTGCTCCCAAGACACTGTCTGTTGCACAGGATCATAAGGCAGCACACACTCGATGGCCCATCCACTGTTTCACTGTCTCAGTTTGCAGACATACTGCTTCTCCAATGTTCATTGCTGACCTTGTGCATGCCATGAATGACAGTAGTAGGCAGTCATATGCAGTTTAGCACAACTCTACTTACACTGTGTATATGTGTGGTGTCCATTCCGTCTGTCAGACATTACTTTGTGTTTCACAAAATACTACTGAGAAAATGTAAAGAATCAGCATTTGAAGCTGACTGCAGAATGATTCTTCTGCTGTCAATGTACATTTCATGTAAGGACCATGAAATTAAGATAAGAGAAATTAGAGCTCATACAGAGGTATGTCAACAGCTGTTTTTCCCTCGCTCTATTTGCAAGTGGAACAGGAAAGGAAGTGACTAGTAGTGGTACAAGGTACCCTTCTCCATGTACCTCAAGGTGGCTTGTGGAGCGAGTGAGTATGTATGTATGTATGTATGTATGTATGTAGATGTAGGTGCAGATTATTGTAAAATTTGTAAACTACAAAGAGCCAAAACAAAGATAAAAGTAAATCTTCCAGTTTTTATTTTTTTCCCCCCCAGGTGCAAAATTTTTGTAAGTGGCTGAACCTCAAAGTCTTAAAAGAAGTTTCTAGTGTGATCAGAATGAAAGCAATTTCAAGCAACTGTGTGCTATTGTATTTTTATAACAACCTAGACTACAGCACAAGTGAAACATTTGTGAAACTCCAGCAATCACATGAAGATTAAGGTTCATACAGTTCCAGTTTTCAGATGCTTGGATGTATTTTCATATGTTTATGAACCAGTAAGAAACAAAACTCACAGAAGATGATAATCAAAATCAAAAGAAAGGAATATTAGAGTTTAACACCTACTGATGATGAGGTCATTATGACAGAGCATGATCTCTGACTGGGGAAGGAAATTGGCCATGCCCTTACTGAGGAACTGTGCTGACATTCCTTCAGTGTTAAAGGGAAGTTGCAGAGGACCTAAAACTGGATGGTCAGATGAGTCCAGTGTCTTACTGCTATTCAACATCATTTGGTATCAACACCCAGGACTTACCAATACACTGACAGAGGCAACAATCTTATACTGCCTAACAGCAAAAATGATGGGAAGAAGAAAGTGAAAGAAGATTAGGGTCTAAGGCCAACAGTGAGTGTGCAAGGGCCCAAGGACGGATTCAGTCAAGTAAGTTATGGAGAAAGAAATCAGCCGTGGCCTATTATAACGGTCCGTCCTAATGTTTGCCACATTGGTTTATAGATAGCACAAGAAACCTCAGCCTATACAGTTGGACTCCACTGACATCCTACACCACCATCTCAACCATTGCCTTTCATCTTACCATATAGTGGAGATGCTGAGTCGCAGATAGGCACAACAAAAAGACTCTCACAATTATAGCTTTCGGTCATTAAGGTCTTCTTCAACAACACACAAACACACACACACACACACACACACACACACACACACACACACAACTGCCAGTCATTTGTGTGAGTTGCGCGCGTGTGTGTGTGTGTGTGATCGTTAAAAGTTAAAGAAGGCCTTAATGGTCGAAAGCTATAATTGTGAGAGTCTTTTTGTTGTGCCTATCTGCGACTCAGCAACTTTTCTTCTCATAATATTGTTACATTACATCCTGGCTTTTCCATTGTTTGATCATTGTCTAATGTCTCTTGGTCAAAATCATTGCAGAACAGATCAATTTAACTAACACTGCCACATGTAAATGAATTACAAATGAGAAAAGATTGTGCAAAATTGGTTGCAAAACACCTATCTCAGAGACTGAATGACTGTAATGTGGAAGTGGTTCTCTTTTTTTTGGAGACAATTCAAACATGAACCTCACTGCTCTCTCAGGTTATCTCAGTGCAATCAATTAATAGTGCACTTTCGCGTGTTCTGTCAAGCTTTTGATATCATTTCGATTACTGACCCAGCCATCAGAACAGAATCACACAGTTAATTAATCACGCCCAGAAAACATGAGAAATCACATGAGATGTTCCACAACGCACCCAAATTGGACAATCTCCACCCAAAAGGTCAACTTCTCAGTGTGCTGAACTCATCTTTTTAATATCTGAAGAAGACGACTGGGTCAGCCATCAAAATGGAATCAATGATTCAGCTGAACACCCAAAAGCAGACATTTAGTGAACCTTGTTTCCGTAACATGTAATTACTGGTAATAAAAGTGACATTTTCAAAAAGGAGATCCTTTAATAAATTTCTGAGGATGAGAAACATCTCCATGCTGCATCAGTGCCCTTTATTCTCCAGAACTTGTCCTCAAATCTTCCTTCTGTTCCACAGACTGAAAGAGCAGCATTTTGAGAAAATAGAGAACAGTATAGGCGTGTAATCAACCATCAGAAAGGTAGCCCACGGTCCGAGTAGCACCACTGCAATGAAGTGTGGTTTTCCAATGGCACTACTTTAAAGGCTCTAGTATGAATTTATGGCACAGCTGGTCAACATCTTGCTTACATTCTGGGTTCCATAGTGGAGTAAAAGACTCCTGTACAAAGTCAGTCACATTAATTGTGATTCCACGGATTTACTGAGCAACTGGATGCAGCTAAGGGAGTGCTCACTGTGATAGACATTGCTGACAAGAAGGAAAGATTTGTCACCAGAATGTATCACAAGTTGATGAGCCAAGCTCTGTAAACAAACACAACAAATTTAAAAGTAAATTAAAAGACACACTGACACAGTCTAATTACACACTGCTTGGAACTACTCAGCTCTTCTGTCTTCAAGCACACACTATACCATAAGGCCTAAATAGGGTTCTCCTCACACTTCACAGCAGTTCAGAGTTGCAGTGGCTGTACTTTTACATGGGTACATGGCAATGCCATTGTTTTCACAGTGGCGGTGGACTTAAATTCAGAATAGTTCAGCTAATTTCCATGAAATAATTTATATGTTATATACATGAATCTTCTTCTTGAATCATTCTGTCTACTAGTCAAAATCACATCAAAATTCTTACAGTAGTTCCTGAGATTAGGCTGTAAATACGAAATGTGTCTGGAGAGTAAGTACTGTTTTGTTCTACCGCCACCACAGCACTAGTGTTGCAGTTCTCACACATTTGCACTCCTCTCTCTGGCTCACTGTCTTTCCACTGATGCCATTACAGCCAGATTGCACTGTGTTAGAATTAATTCACGACTGTTCAAAATGTTTAAGACAATCTCTGCGTCTACCGAGTGTGAAATGTTTTCTTAATACGGTTTTTGAACACACAGAAATTCATTGTCAGCTTGTAGAAATTTGTGGTGAAAATATAATGACTAACGGAACTGTGAGAAAGTGGGTGAGACAATTCAATTCAATGATGGATGAATGAATGTTCTTAACGAAACACGTAGCGAGTGGTCTTCTGTTGTCAGTGATTGATTGGTTGAGAAAGTGAATCAGAAAATTTGTGAAAACAGACGGTTCTCAGCAACAATGCTTTGCAATGAGTTTCCACAAATTTCAAAAACTGTTTTGCATAAAATTGTCACATATCACAAATTTTCACAAAATGTTTACCTGTTGGATTCTGAAAATGCTTACAGATGTCCACAAAACAAAGCAACTTAACAGTACTTTGGCATTTCTTACCCGATATAGTCCTGAGGGAGATGAATTGTTAAACAGAATTGTGACTGGTGATGAAACTGTGTTTGTCATGTCGCTCCACAGTCAAAGTAACAGTCAATGGAGTGGAGGCACTGGCAATCCCTCCCCCCAAATAATAATAATAATAATAATAAACCCCGTGGAGGCCCGGGAAAAGAATAGGCCTCCGGTATGTTCTGCCAGTCGTAAAAGGCGACTAAAAGAACAAACCACTAATAGGGCTAACCCCCCTTTTAGTGTGACTAGTTGGTTCAGGACAGAACTAATGAAGCCTCGGACAAGCGCTGTCATGGTCGGGGACGACACTTGAACCCTATGCCCGTCCACAATGGTAATGACACTGCTAGCCACACGGAAAACGATTTAAATCCAAACAGAGGTGTTTTGCAGGATATGCTTCCTGCAACCACTCTAGAAGGAAAAAAAAGACAGAGGATGAGATGGTCAGATGAAGTTAACCGACACCTCATGTTCTGTTATTACCAAGCAACAAACTTAGGAACCAACACAACTGGATACAGATCACAAGTATACACAAAATTTATTACCAGATACCCAGAATTAAAATTTTTAACAGAACAACGACTAGCTAATCAGATCCATGTAATAATAAAAAATAACAGGATACCCCAGTCAGAATTAGAAAATATCAAACAACAAGTACAACAAATACTGAAACAAAATAATGTGAAATCAGAAGAATACAATAATGGACTCAAACATCCCAGAGCAAACAAACAAAGAACACCACACATCAATTAAACAATCAGAGGAAAATGTAATCTTTAGACAGCCACCAGAACATGCACAAATAGAACATGAAGTGACACACATGTTAGATATAGAAGAAAAATTTCAGCTAACATGTACAGAATACAAAGACACAAATATAGACATTAGACCATACTTGCATAGACCACAAAATAACCCACAAGTCGAAACAACAATAACGACTATCAACACAATCATACACAACAAAATAAATGAAAATACAACTATGGATGGCTTATATAGGAGCACTCACTACACTAAATATACACACTAGGCAGAGATCAGAACAAACCAACACACAGAAGAAACCCACAAAACCAGCATTTCAACACAGGCTACAGATCAAAATAGAAAAACTGAGAAAAGACATCGGACAGCTAACACAATTTATAAGAAATGAAATCTCGGGAAAAAAAACGAAAAAGGTTAGGTAAAATCTCACAACAAGAAGCGACAGAGCAATTAGACGAAAAGAAGCAGAAATTACAAGCATTAGCCAAACGACTCAGAAGATACAAAAAAAGTGAAAATAGAAGGAAACAAAACCAAACATTCAACACAAACCAAAAGAAATTTTATCAGACAATAGATAACACACACATTAAAATAGACAACCCACCAAACATAACAGACATGGAACACTTCTGGAGCAACATATGGTCAAACCTGGTACAACGTAACAGGCATGCACAGTGGATACAAGCAGAAACAGACACATACAAGATGATACCACAAATGCCTAAAGTGATAATTTTGCAACATGAAGTCATCCGAGCAATTAATTCTACGCACAACTGGAAAGCCCCTGGATAAGATAAAATAGCAAATTTCTGGCTAAAGAAGTTCACCTCAACACATTCACATCTAACTAAATTATTTAACAGTTACATTGCAGACCCATACATATTCCCTGATACACTTACACATGGAATAACTTATCTGAAACCTAAAGATCAAGCAGACACACCAAACCCAGCTAAATATCGCCCCATAACATGCCTACCAACAATATACAAAATATTGACTTCAGTCATTACACAGAAATTAATGACACATACAACACAGAACAAAATTATAAATGAAGAACAAAAAGGCTGTTGCAAAGGAGCACGAGGATGTAAAGAGCAACTGATAATAGATGCAGAGGTGACATATCAAGCTAAAACTAAACAAAGGTCGCTACACTACGCATACATTGATTACCAAAAAGCTTTTGATAGTGTACCCCACTCAAGGTTACTACAAATATTGGAAATATACAAAGTAGATCCTAAATTGATACAGTTCCTAAACATAGTAATGAAAAATTGGAAAGCCACACTTAAGATCCAAACAAATTCAAATAATATCACATCACAGCCAATACAGATTAAGTGTGGAATATACCAAGGAGATTCATTAAGTCCTTTCTGGTTCTGCCTTGCTCTGAACCCACTATCCAACATGCTAAATAATACAAATTATGGATACAATATTACTGGAACATACCAACACTAAATCACACATTTGCTATACATGGATGATCTAAAACTACTGGTGGCAACAAATCAACAACTCAACCAATTACTAAAGATAACAGAAGTATTCAGCAATGATATAAATATGGCTTTTGGAACAGACAAATGTAAGAAAAATAGCATAGTCAAGGGAAAACACACTAAACAAGAAGATTACATATTGGATAACCACAGCGACTGCATAGAAGCGATGGAAAAAACGGATGCCAATAAATATCTAGGATACAGCCAAAAAATAGGAATAGATAATACAAATATTAAAGAAGAACTAAAAGAAAAATATAGACAAAGACTAACAAAAATACTTAAAACAGAATTGACAGCAAGAAACAAGAAAAAAGCTATAAATACCTATGCTATACCAATATTGACGTACTCATTTGGAGTAGTGAAATGGAGTAACACAGACCTAGAAGCACTCAATACACTTACACGATCACAATGCCACAAATATAGAATACATCACATACATTCAGCAACAGAAAGATTCACATTAAGCAGAAAGGAAGGAGGAAGGGGATTTATCGACATAAAAAACCTACATTATGGACAGGTAGACAATTTAAGAAAATTCTTTATAGAACGAGCAGAAACTAGCAAAATACACAAAGCAATCACTCATATAAATACATCGGCTACACCATTGGAATTTCATAACCACTTCTACAACCCTTTAGATCACATAACATCAACAGACACGAAGAAAGTAAATTGGAAAAAGAAAACACTACATGGCAAGCACCCGTATCATCTAACACAGCCACACATCGATCAAGACGCATCCAACACATGGCTAAGAAAAGGCAATACATACAGTGTGATGGAAGGATTCATGATTGCAATACAGGATCAAACAATAAACACCAGATATTACAGCAAGCATATTATTAAAGATCCCAATACCACAACAGATAAATGCAGACTTTGCAAACAACAAATGGAAACAGTAGATCACATCACAAGCGGATGTACAATACTAGCAAATACAGAATACCCCAGAAGACATGACAATGTAGCAAAAATAATACATCAACAACTTGCCATACAACATAACTAATAAAACAACACGTTCCCACATACAAGTATGCACCACAAAATGTACTGGAGAATGATGAATACAAATTATACTGGAACAGAACCATTATAACAGATAAAACAACACCACATAACAAACCTGACATCATACTCACCAATAAAAAGAAGAAATTAACACAACTAATCGAAATATCCATACCCAATACAACAAATATACATAAGAAAACAGGAGAAAAAATTGAAAAATACATCCAACTGGCTGAGGAAGTCAAAGACATGTGGCATCAGGATAAAGTTGACATCATACCAATTATACTATCAACTACAGGAGTCATACCACACAATATCCACCAGTACATCAACGCAATACAGCTACATCTAAACGTATATATACAACTACAGAAATCTGTAATTATTGATACATGTTCAATTACCCGAAAGTTCCTAAATGCAGTGTAACATATATCGTATAGTTAAAAGGAAGTCACGCTTGATGAAGGTCCGCGTCACTTTCCATTTTTAACCAGACATAACGTCTGAGACAGGAAAGAATAATAATAATTTCAAAATAACATTGTCAGCACAAAAAATCATGTACATTGTGGTCTGGGACACGCTGGGGGTTCTGTTTAGAGTTCCTTCCCAGAGGTGAAGCGTCAATATGGTACAATACTGTGAAACACTGATGAAACTTTAGCACATAATTTGGAATGCTCAGTCAAGGCACTTTGTTGCTTCATGACAACAGAAGGCCCCATTTTGCACAGGATCACTCAAAATCATATTCAACAATTCGGTTGGGAGCAGTTTGAGCACTTCCTGTACAGCCCCAATCTTGCACTTTCTGACTCCCACTTTTTCTTGAACTTGAAGTGTGATTTTGGAAGAAGGTTCTCTGACAGTGATGATAGAATTCATCAGTGGCTGCCTTAACTAATGACTTCTTCCTACAAAGAGGGCATAGCAAAGTTGGTTTCCCAATATGACAAATGTCTGAACAATGGTGGTAGCTACATAGAAAAATATTTTAATAAATGCTCTTTCTTGTAAAAATAACTTTTGGTTTGGAAAAAAATGCTTTTTATGGCCTTTTCCAAAACAGTTCTTACTTTTCATACAAGCCTTGCTCAAACAGAAGCAAGCAGGGAACGAGAGAGAGAGCGAGAGAGAGAGAGAGAGAGAGAGAGAGAGAGAGAAATTAGAGTGTAGAGTGGGAAATTTGAAAGTAAGCTATAGGACTCACCGCCTTTCTTCACCCTCTGCCTCTTCTTTGGTGGCTTCTTTGTATGCTTGTAGGTCTGTCTGTGGAGTGGATTTTTTGTGTAGCATTCTGTTCCGTAACGACATTCTGGCCGGTCATCTTTATAATCAGGATCGCCAGGGTGGCTGAACTCGGCGAAATGCTGAGGGTTTTTCCTAAAGAATGATACAGATCTCTCAGTCTCCTAAGATGATGGAAAACTTATAAACAGCCTGCAAGAAGATACAGTTCTAGGTTTCTACTGCATGCTAACAACAACAAAATTGACACACACACACACACACACACACACACACACACACACACACAGATATGTTACAAGCTCACTGGACAAACTATTAGTCTCCCTTAATAGTGCGTGTCCAGGTCTTCTGGCCCGACCATTCTCTTCAGGTGGTGTGAGTTTTGCTGTTACGTGCACTTGCTACCTGGATTTCAATCAGAGTGTGAACTGTTGTTGGTCTCACACAATTACTTATAGCTGAGTTCATATTGTGCACAAAATGGAAATAATGACTCAGCAGAACCCACGGAAGCACACTATTAACCAACTGTGCCGAGAATACGTGAGAGATCGTATTAGTTACTCTGTAAAAGAGCACAATGGTCGCTTTGAAGTGCTGTAGAACTGGTACCAGGGGGGTTGTGTGACCCTCCACCAGATACAGTGTCTGCAATAAAAGTATCGGGAACAAAATTTTCCTGACGTGACTGTAAGTCACACTGTGCACGCACCACGGATGCTCGATGGTGGGAGGGGGCTGAGGTGGACCTTCAACTTGCCCGAAGTGCCAGTCACCTGTCAGCATTCGTTTGGTGAGATTGTGTTTTTTAGTGGAACTCTGTCGAGTGACTCGTTGCACTTGCAAAATGCAGAGAATGGTCAAACAGCGGTACGCCATCAAATTTTGTGTCGGACTGGGAAAACCGGGTACGGGGACGTTAGCGTGATTCACTAAGTGTTCGATGACGAATGTGTGTCACAAACTGCAGTTTTTAAGTGACACAAGCTTTTCAAAGGGGGCTGAAAAGTGTGGAAAATGAGCCCTACACTGGACTGCTGCTGATGTTAAGAACCAATGACAACGTGCAACGCACGTACGAAGTGTTGAATTCAGACTGTCCGTTACATTTACACGTGGCTGCAGATGCAACTGGCATTGATAAGATGACACTGCACATCATTACGAGTGACGATTTGGCAATGCACAATATATGCACTAAACCTATACTGAGGATATTGACGAGCAACTGAAAGCAGAGGCGAGTGTCTGCTTACGAAGACCTTCTGCAACATGTTGAAGAAGACTACAGCTTTTTTGGCACCATCATCATCGGAGACCAAACTTGGATATTCTAATACAATCCAGAAACAATGTGCCTAAGTTCTGAGTGGTACACTGCAGAGTCACCTTGTCCAAAAATGCATAAATGAGCAAACCCACAGTGAAAGCCATCCTCGTCATTTCCTTCAACATCGAGAGGTGGTCGACTACAAATTTATACCTGAAGGTTGCTTTTTATCTGGAAGTGCTAAGAAGATTGAAGAGAAAGGTCAATTGAGTGAGGCCAGCTATTGCTGGAAATCAGACATTATGACATAACAGCCCCAACTGCTCCAAGATCATCGACTACCTGATCATAAATGGCGTCGCGACGATCCCCCAACCCCCTTACAGTCTCAATTTGGCACCAGCAGGCTATTTCCTATTGCAAAAAATCCTCCCTCAAAGGATTCTACCATGGAACTGTAAGTGTTGTCATAGAAGCTTGCACATATACTGTTAAGGCCCTTCCTGAATCCATCTACCACGGAGTCTTCGAGTTGTGGAAAAGCCTCTGGCAAAAGTTTGTTGATGCTCAAGTACTATACTTTGAAGAAATTCCCAATACTTTTCATACAAACTCTGTATGTAATTGGTAGCGGTGATGTTTTGCGGTGTATATGAGTCACTTGGCTGTATGGAATCAGGGAAGTAAAATGGGTCAACATGGAGACATGACAGACTGGCAAAAATAAGCAGTCATGTGTGGACATACATAAGGTCACACTGTGAATGAAGTTGTCCGATTTGCTGGTGCATCATTGCTGACTGTACAGTGTATCTATGAAGAGTGGTGTACCATCTGCAGCCATTTAATATGGCAAAAGAACAGTGGTTGTAGAAATATCCTAACGGGGAACTGTAAAAAGTGTCACAACTTGTCATTGGTTTCAGACCCAATAGCAAGTATTGACTTTGGTGAATGTAGTCTTCAGCAGGCCAAACGATGACACAGAAACTAGGACAACAGATAACTGGAGGCACACAGCACAGTCTGACAAATCACAATTTTGCACCTTCTAAAACGATGTACGCCGCTGAGTAGAAATGTAGCTGAATGTGGTCGCACAAAACTAATCTATCGATGCCCCTTGTAATTGCAGATTACGATACCTGAATCGTGTATTTTGATTACTCGTAGGAGATAACTTTTATTTTCATGCATGAGGTGTGCTTTTTAAGTAAGTACCATTTTGACATAAAAATGAAACAAGTAGACTTTTGCTAGCAATTTTATTTTTACATGAGAGCCTGTACTTTCATCTACTTTTCTACATAATTCTGATCAATATTCAGTGTGTTTACGTTTGTTAGTAGTGTATGAAGTGCATCCTCTGGTTGAGAATCCTGCCAACTATGAAATACATGCTGTGATTTGTTTTCTTAGTGCTAAAGGCTTAAAGTGGCTGAAATTCATCAGATCAGTGGTGAATGTGGAGAAAACATTATGAGTGATGAGATGGTAAGGATATGAGTGAGGGCTTTTAAAAATGTCTGTATAAATCAGCACAATGAGGAACAAACTGGGTGACCTTCAATCATTACTGACAATTTGGTGCACAAAGTTGATGAAAAAGTGAGAGATATCAAATGCTTTATGGTTTCGATGATACACGATGAGCTTTTTCAAGTGTCTAGAAGCGCACTTAATTCAATTGTTGCCACATCAGGCAGCAGATTTCTACAAGGATGGTATTCAAAAGTTGGTTGTATGCTACAATAAGTGCCTTAATATTGGTGGGAATTGTGTTGACAAGTAGATTACAGTACAGGCTTTCAAGCAAAAATAAAATTACTGAGAAAACTCGACTTGTTTTATTTTTATTTCAAAGTGGTTCTTACTTAAAAGGCATGCCTCATACATATGTATACTTCACAGTAGAATGCCTATACTCATAAAAAGTGTAATTAAACTATTTAGTGATGCAAATGATGAAATATTCATGAAAGCATCCAACTGCAAAATGTCTCTGTCAGAACATGAATAAACTGGAGACTCAATATATAATGATCTTTGTGAATAAAAATGTTTGGTCCAGTAAAAAGTACTCATTGTAAAATAGCAGAGAATATGTTGGCAATGTTTCGTTTGTAGTGAAATCACTGTAATTTATATTTTTATACCTGTCATTATTGTACTTAATTTTATGTAATCAAGCATCATAACATCAATGCATACACAAAATTATCATCCTGCAAAGAACTTTGGAAACTGTCAATGATTTCATCATCTCAAAATTCATTAATTATTGATACTGTAATTTTTTTGATGTCTAATTCCATTGGGAATCGTGTGCACAAGGTCCAAATAGTTTGCACTGAAGATGGTCATCCAGTGACCGAATTTGATCTGTAAAATAAAGGATTTCAATATTTATGACCAATGCTGCCACTTATCCAAAATACTTACTGTAATTGTATCTTCATGAAAAATATGAAATAAAAAATGTAAACATTTGTGAAGCATTACTTTAATATTATTTAAGAGATGCAGTCGATGCCACATCAGTGGCAGTATCAGTTCAGTTTCCAGAGGTGAAGTCTGTAACGTTTGGCTGAGTAAATTGTCTCAGAAAATATAACTACTCTCAGAATTCCAAGTCTTGTGTCCAGCCTGATTCTTTCAGTAGATATGATCGTACAGCAGTACAAAGAATCTGTGCACATTGAGAATTCTACAGCATAGTAAATGAGTAACAGCCACATGTGTACAAGATGAAATCCAGTCACAAAGTTAAGTGTGCCAATTGCGGTTGTTTTTTAAGAGTGCACAGACAGCCCAATGAGGTGATTAACCTGGAGTGTGCAAAGGGTGTAGTTCAGGCTGGAGGTGATTCTGTGATGTTTTGGATGTTTTGCCTGGAAGAGGTTCTGAGATGTTTTGGGAATATTTTTCCTGGAAGTGGTTCCATTATGTTTTGGAGATGCTTTTCATGCCATGACTCGGACCTACTCATTCAGATCACCATTAACAGAGATGTTTATTCAGCATTCTCAACGGCCACATCTCTCTCTCTCTCTCTCTCTCTTAGTTAAATCTATGTCTGTATCTACATCTACACTCTGAAAAACCACTGTGAAGTCCACAATAGAGAGTAAGTCCCACTGTACCAGTTATTCGGGCTTCTTCCCATTCCATTCCAGTATTAAGCATAGGAAAAATGATTGTCTAAATGCCTCTTTGTGTGCTGTAATTAATCTAATCTTTTTCTCATGATCCTGGTGTGAATGAGTATAGGGGTTACAGTATATTCCTACAGTCATCATAGAAAGCTGGTTAGAAGGGCTAACTTGGCTCCAAATTCAGTATAAAATCTGAAATGGATTCCATTGGGCTCTGTAGCTTTGTTCAGTTTTAACGATTTCAGCTATTTCTCCACACCACCGACACTAAAACTTACTTCATTCATCTTTTCACTGGCTTGAGGATTAAGCTGGGGCAATTCTACTAGGTTTTCCCTTGTAAAAGAACATTTGAAAAAAGGAGTTAAGCATTTCAGCTTTCACTGTGTTACCTTCAGTTCCAGTTCCTGCCTCATTCACTAAGGACTGGACCCTATCTTTGGTGCCATTAACAGCCTTTACATATGAGCAGAATTTCTTTGGGTATTGTGACAGATCACTTGACAATATTATGCTACAGTAGTCATTGAAGGCATCACGCAGCCAAAAGTGTTTCATTCACCATCTCTCTATCTATAGCCCTATGCTTTGTTATACACCTATTATGCAGTGATATCTCTTTAGAACTTTCTTCCCAGTGACTGTATACCATGGAGTGTCCCTCACTGAGACTCGGTCACCCTATTGCACCTTGACTGGGTCTGTGGATCAATTGACCTGAAACCTATAGAAAATACCTGGGACAGTGGGTGAAACATAGCAAATCAATATACCCACGATCTGGTAGTTCTACTGGATCTAATCATTAATGAGGGGCTTTAGCTGATGATGGCATACCCAAAGATAATTGTGGATTCTCTTCCTCACCAAACTGAGGCCACTACTCTGTCTAGATCGAATGTTACATGGTATTAGTGTCATGTCTCTCAGTATTTACGAATATTTTGCCTGGTGAGCTTAAAGAGAGTGTGAATGATAACAGTTTCAATGTATGACAGTGGTGTATGAGACAAACAATTTGATATGGGACATTTGTGGTCTATCGAGCTGGGAAACAGTCTCAAATTGATCTTATGTATATAGACTGAAGTTGCGAGTGAAAATTTGTACTGAGACCGGGAATCAAACCCTGGTCTCCTGCTTACCAGGCAGGTGCGCTAGCCACTAAGTCACCTCGGCGCAGTGGTCACACAATTGCATGGATTACACTGGCGTGCTCCCTCCTTAATCTAAATTCTCACTGCCATCCCAGTCTACTTTAAATTCCCCCTTCAGTCTATATACATAAAATCATATCTATATGAGACCAGTAAAGTTTCTGTAGTTGTGTCATTTCATTTGTATAAGTCTTAAATTGGCCTACACAATTTGTCTAAGCTATAGCACATGGGCACTATACTAGATTTTCAATATTCTCTTGCTCTCTTACACTATCAGCTTTGTTAGCTGTTTTATTAACATTATTAACTTAAACTTTCTTGTGAAGGTAATAAAAGAAAAAAAGGCTTTTGTAAATGTTGTGCACAATCTAATTATTTTTACTACTCAGTTTAATCTTAACCCTTACAGGCAAAGTAGTCTCACAGTAAGAAGGCCAGACAAATAGACTGATTTTACTGTTAATTCTATGCTGTTAAAATTCACAGTGTTTTGAGATAAATTTTGAACAAATGCCAATTTCATATTTTGCAAGTGCATGAACAAGGGGATATTTAATACATAAAAAATTAGCAAACAATCTCATGTGGCACATGTGTGCTCTAGCTTCATCAGTTTTTGTAAACCCATTTGAAGCTTTTTCTCGGCTCGATACTCCTACATCAATTTGTTCATCTCAACTTCACAGACACTGCTGTGGTATGTTGCAAACAGTTATTGTTTATTTGTGGTATTCACACTTACTATAGGGATATACTTGCTGATCACCTGAAACAATTTCACATCAAATAGAAAAGAAACAAAATCTTCCCAAGGTATACCTATCTCTGCCTTCCCAACTCAATGCCTAGTGATGCTAGCCATGTTTTAATCTTAGGGTTTCTCAAGATAGCAAACAGTATATCCTAGAAGCCGAAATAGTTCTCTTTGCTGATGATACAAGTACTAAAGTCAGGCCTAATGGAGAAACTTCAGCACATCAAAAGATTATAAGATGGATATCAACAAAAGCAAACAAGAGTAATGGAATGTAGTCAGAATAAATCAGGTAATGAGATATTAAAGATATTAGATAAGTTTTGCTATCTGGGACAGTCAAAGGAAAACAAGACAGAGGAAAAAATTGGCCACGTGCAAGTAGGACTTGCACTCTGAATGTTCTGTAGAAACTTAATGATGTATGTAGACACCCGACCCATTTTGAGAATTTAGAATCTCAATGATTATTGCCTGTTATCCGATACCGAAAATATATCAGTCCCAGGAATTACAAGACTTTTGAGAATGTTTGAAGTTGGATGACAAATGACAAAAAACAAATTTTTTGATGTGATGTAATTACAAATTAACAACATTCAGATTTTTTTTCCTTTACTTGTACAGTGGAACTTCACTTCTCCCAAATTTTATGATTCTAGATCAAAGGGAGTATCCTATAGGTTTTAATGAGTAAGTGTGGGAGTATCAAAATATATGACAGAAATGGTCATATCTTTTGATTGCATTAACTTAGATGCTCAAATCATTTAGACCAGCAAGAGACTACAGACTTTAGTATGTGACACAAATTTTAACTTGATTCGGCTACCTGTTCCTAAGGAAATAAGTTTTTAACAGTCAGTCAGTCAGACAGACAGACAGACAAGTGACCCTATAAGGGTTCTGTTTTTACCGATTAATGTTTCAAACCCTAAAAAGAAAGTAAACTTTTAATATTTCAAAAGTAATTGCCATAACTGTTAACACATTTATCCCACTGTGACACAAAATAATCAATACCTTCATGGAAAAATGTTTGCTGTTGCATATGGAATCACAATTGTCCTTAGGTGTGCATCTTTTCATCCAAAACAAATTGACAACCACAAATGTTGTTCTTCAGGGCTACAAAAATAAGGAAATTGCTTGGGAAGAGGTCGAGACTGTAAGGAGGCTGTGTAAGAGCTTCCCAGCACAACTCCTGAAGTGTAGTCTAAATGACCTCAGCAACACGTGGGCCTACCATGTGGGAAGCACTTACACATCATACAGTCCCAATCTCTCCCCATTTGATTTCCACATTTTGGAGCCATGAAGAAAGACATTTGTTGTTGCCAGTTTGCTTCAGACAAAGAGTGTATGCCTGGGTACAATAGTGGTTCTATGGACAACCACAAGCATCTTTCCATGAAGGCACTGATCATCCTGTCTCACAGCAGGATAAGTAAATTAACATTTATGGTGATTATTTTTGAAATAACAAACAGTTTACTTACTTTTTCCCATGTGTCTCATTTTCATATGACTGCCCCTTACAAGTCATGATAGCAGCGGAAGAGGAGATATAAAATGCAGACTGGCAATGGCAAGAACCAAATTTGGCAAAAGACAAATTTGCTGTTGTCAAATGTAAAATTAAGTATTGCAAATTCAATTCAGAAGGTATCTGTCAGAAGTGCAGTCCTGTATGGAAATGAAAGGTAGATGATAAATTGATAGCAGTTTGATTTCCGGGGAAAATTTAAGTGTACATTGAAAGGATAGGCAAATGTGAAATGTATTTGTTGCAGTAGACAAGAAACTCAAATGCACAGAGGTAGAAACTTAAGCGCCATGTGAGATATTTTGGGTATGACTTAGTACCAGAGGTGGGCATAAAATTATATTGGATCCTTCTATCGTCCACCAGACTCATCTCTTGACATAGCCGAAAACTTTAGAAGAAACCTCAGTTCTCTTGCATGTAAGTTCCCGAATCATACTGTGATCATTGGTGGAGATGTTAATTATCCGACAATTACTTGGGAAAATTGCAGTTTTGTTAGTGGTGGGTGCGATAGGATATGCTGTGAAACTTTACTAAATGCATTCTCTGAAAACTACCTAGAGCAGATAATTACGAACCTCACTCATGATCTAAATATATTGGATCTAATGGCTACAAATAGACCTGACCTCTTTGAGGATGTCCACAGTGGAACTGGTATCAGTGACCATGACTCGATTGTGGCAACAATGATTGCCAAAGTACAAAGGACAACTACAACAAGCAGAAAGATATATATGTTCAGTAAACTAGATAAAAACTTATTAGTGTCGTATCTCAATGAGGAACTTGAAACTTTCAGCACATGGCAGGAGCATGTAGAGGAACTCTGGCTGAAGTTTAAAACAATAGTTGACCATGCACTGGATAGAAATGTACCCAGTAGAGCAGTTCATAATGGATGGGACCTCCATAGTTTACAGTAACTGTAAAGAAACTTCTAAAGAAACAGAGATCACTGAATAATAGGTGTAATACAAAACGTGGGGCTGTAGATAGAGAGAAGCTGAATGAAACGCATTTGGCTGTCAGAGAGCAATGTGTGATGCCTTCAATGACTGCCATAGCAGAATATTGTCAAGCGATCTTTCACAGTAGCCAATGAAATTCTGGTCATATGTTAAGGCTCTTAGTGGCACTAAAGTTAGGGTCCAGTCCATAGTGAATGAGACAGGAACTGAAACTGAGGGTAGCGCAGCAAAAGATGAAATGCTTAACTACATTTTCAAATGTTTCTTTACCAAGAAAAACTCAGGACAATTGCCTCAGTTTATTCCTCATACCACTAAAAAGATGAATGAAATGTGTTTTAGTGTCAGTGGTGTTCAGAAACAGCTGAAATCATTAAAACTGAACAAAGCTCCAGGGCCTGAAGGAATCCATGTCAGATTTTATACCGAATTTGCAGCTGCATTAGCCCCTCTTCTAATTATAGTTTACTGTAGATCCCTCGAACAAAAAATGTGCCCAGTTCCTGGAAAAAGGCACAGGTCACACCTATCTGCAAGATGGGTCGTAGAGGTGATCCACAAAACTACCATCCAATATCCTTGAGATTGATTTGTTGTAGAATCTTAGAACATATTCTAAGCTCAAACAAAACGAGGTATCTTGAACCGAATTGCTTCCTCAATGCTAACCAGCACAGATTTCGAAAATATCGATCTTGTGAAACCCAACTTGCACTTTTCTCACATGGCATACTGAAAGCTTTGGATCAAGGCAATCAGGCAGATGCTGCATTTCTTGATTTCTGAAATGTTTGACTCAGCATCACACTTACACTTACTGTCAAAAGTATGATCACATGGGGTATCAATGAAATTTGTGACTGGATTGAGGATCTCTTAGTACGGAGGACGCAACATGTTATCTTGGATGGAGAGTCATCGTTAGATGTAGAAGTACCTTCGGGTGTGCCACAGGAAAGTGTGCTGGAACCCTTGCTGTTCATTTTGTACATTAATGACCTAGCACTTCCCCCATGAACCATGGACCTTGCCGTTGGTGGGGAGGCTTGCGTGCCTCAGCGATACAGATGGCCGTACCGTAGGTGCAACCACAATGGAGGGGTATCTGTTGAGAGGCCAGACAAACATGTGGTTCCTGAAGAGGGGCAGCAGCCTTTTCAGTAGTTGCAGGGGCAACAGTCTGGATGATTGACTGATCTGGCCTTGTGACATTAACCAAAACGGCCTTGCTGTGCTGGTACTGCGAACAGCTGAAAGCAAGGGGAAACTACAGCCGTAATTTTTCCCGAGGACATGCAGCTTTACTGTATGATTAAATGATGATGGCGTCCTCTTGGGTAAAATATTGCGGAGGTAAAATAGTCCCCCATTCGGATCTCCAGGCGGGGACTACTCAAGAGGACGTCGTTATCAGGAGAAAGAAAACTGGCATTCTACAGATCGGAGCGTGGAATGTCAGATCCCTTAATCGGGCAGGTAGGTTAGAAAATTTAAAAAGGGAAATGGATAGGTTAAAGTTAGATATAGTGGGAATTAGTGAAGTTCGGTGGCAGGAGGAACAAGACTTTTGGTCAGGTGATTACAGGGTTATAAATACAAAATCAAATAGGGGTAATGCAGGAGTAGGTTTAATAATGAATAAAAAAATAGGAGTGCGGGTTAGCTACTACAAACAGCATAGTGAACGCATTATTGTGGCCAAGATAGACACAAAGCCCATGCCTACTACAGTAGTACAAGTTTATGTGCCAACTAGCTCTGCAGATGATGAAGAAATTGATGAAATGTATGACGAGATAAAAGAAATTATTCAGGTAGTGAAGGGAGACGATAATTTAATAGTCATGGGTGACTGGAATTCGTCAGTAGGAAAAGGGAGAGAAGGAAACATAGTAGGTGAATATGGATTGGGGGGAAGAAATGAAAGAGGAAGCCGCCATGTAGAATTTTGCACAGAGCATAACTTAATCATAGCTAACACTTGGTTCCAGAATCATAAATGAAGGTTGTATACCTGGAAGAATTCTGGAGATACTAATAGGTATCAGATAGATTATATAATGGTAAGACAGAGATTTAGGAACCAGGTTTTAAATTGTAAAACATTTCCAGGGGCAGATGTGGATTCTGACCACAATCTATTGGTTATGAACTGCAGATTGAAACTGAAGAAACTGCAAAAAGGTGGGAATTTAAGGAGATGGGACCTGGATAAACTGAAAGAACCAGAGGTTGTAGAGAGTTTCAGGGAGAGCATAAGGGAACAATTGACAGGAATGGGGGAAAGAAATACAGTAGAAGAAGAATGGGTAGCTCTGAGGGATGAAGTAGTGAAGGCAGCAGAGGATCAAGTAGGTAAAAAGACGAGGGCTAAAAGAAATCCTTGGGTAACAGAAGAAATATTGAATTTAATTGATGAAAGGAGAAAATATAAAAATGCAGTAAATGAAGCAAGCAAAAGGGAATACAAACGTCTCAAAAATGAGATCGACAGGAAGTGCAAAATGGCTAAGCAGGGATGGCTAGAGGACAAATGTAAGGATGTAGAGGCTTGTCTCACTAGGGGTAAGATAGATACTGCCTACAGGAAAATTAAAGAGACCTTTGGAGAGAAGAGAACCACTTGTATGAATATCAAGAGCTCAGATGGCAACCCAGTTGTAAGCAAAGAAGGGCGATGTACTTGAGGACAGTATTATGGAAATGGAAGAGGATGTAGATGAAGATGAAATGGGAGATAAGATACTGCGTGAAGAGTTTGACAGAGCACTGAAAGACCTGAGTCGAAACAAGGCCCCGGGAGTAGACAACATTCCATTAGAACTACTGATGGCCTTGGGAGAGCCAGTCATGACAAAACTCTACCATCTGGTGAGCAAGATGTATGAGACAGGCGAAATACCCACAGACTTCAAGAAGAATATAATAATTCCAATACCAAAGAAAGCAGGTGTTGACAGATGTGAAAATTACCAAACTATCAGTTTAATAAGTCACAGCTGCAAAATACTAACGCGAATTCTTTACAGACGAATGGAAAAACTGGTAGAAGCGGACCTCGGGGAAGATCAGTTTGGATTCCGTAGAAATGTTGGAACACGTGAGGCAATACTAGCCTTACAACTTATCTTAGAAGAAAGATTAAGAAAAGGCAAACCTACGTTTCTAGCATTTGTAGACTTAGAGAAAGCTTTTGACAACGTTAACTGGAATACTCTCTTTCAAATTCTGAAGGTGGCAGGGGTAAAATACAGGGAGCGAAAGGCTATTTACAATTTGTACAGAAACCAGATGGCAGTTATAAGAGTCGAGGGGCATGAAAGGGAAGCAGTGGTTGGGAAAGGAGTGAGACAGGGTTGTAGCCTCTCCCCAATGTTATTCAATCTGTATATTGAGCAAGCAGTAAAGGAAACAAAAGAAAAATTCGGAGTAGGTATTAAAATTCATGGAGAAGAAGTAAAAACTTTGAGGTTCGCCGATGACATTGTAATTCTGTCAGAGACAGCAAAGGACTTGGAAGAGCTGTTGAATGGAATGGACAGTGTCTTGAAAGGAGGATATAAGATGAACATCAACAAAAGCAAAACGAGGATAATGGAATGTAGTCAAATTAAATCGGGTGATGCTGAGGGGATTAGATTAGGAAATGAGACACTTAAAGTAGTAAAGGAGTTTTGCTATTTAGGGAGTAAAATAACTGATGATGGTCGAAGTAGAGAGGATATAAAATGTAGTCTGGCAATGGCAAGGAAATCGTTTCTGAAGAAGAGAAATTTGTTAACATCGAGTATAGATTTAAGTGTCAGGAAGTCGTTTCTGAAAGTATTTGTATGGAGTGTAGCCATGTATGGAAGTGAAACATGGACGATAACCAGTTTGGACAAGAAGAGAATAGAAGCTTTCGAAATGTGGTGTTACAGAAGAATGCTGAAGATAAGGTGGGTAGATCATGTAACTAATGAGGAGGTATTGAATAGGATTGGGGAGAAGAGAAGTTTGTGGCACAACTTGACTAGAAGAAGGGATCGGTTGGTAGGACATGTTTTGAGGCATCAAGGGATCACAAATTTAGCATTGGAGGGCAGCGTGGAGGGTAAAAATCGTAGAGGGAGACCAAGAGATCAATACACTAAGCAGATTCAGAAGGATGTAGGTTGCAGTAGGTACTGGGAGATGAAGAAGCTTGCACAGGATAGAGTAGCATGGAGAGCTGCATCAAACCAGTCTCAGGACTGAAGACCACAACAACAACAACATGACCTAGCAGACAACATTAATAGTAAAATCAGGCTTTTTGCAGATGATGCAGTTATCTATAATGAAGTACTATTTGAAAGAAGATCCACAGGTATTCAGTCAGATCTTGATACGATTTCAACATGGTACAGAGATTGGCAACTTGCTTTAAATGTTCAGAAATGAAAATTTTGCACTCCACAAAATGAAAAAAAAAAAAAAAATGTAGTATCCTATGACTGGAATATCAATGAGTCACTGTTGGAATCAGCCAAACAAATATCTCAATGTAACGCTTTGTAGGGACATGAAATAGAATTATCACACAGGTTCAGTTACGGGTAAAGCAGGTGGTAGACTTAGGTTTATTGGTAGATTACTGGGGAAGTGCAATCAATCTACACAGGAGATTGCTTACAAATCACTTGTGGGACCAGTTCTGGAGTATTGCTCAATTGTGTGGAACCCGTACCAGATGGGACTAACAGGGAATACAGAACGCATA
Source organism: Schistocerca nitens (assembly GCF_023898315.1). Classification (NCBI taxonomy): domain Eukaryota; kingdom Metazoa; phylum Arthropoda; class Insecta; order Orthoptera; family Acrididae; genus Schistocerca; species Schistocerca nitens. The sequence goes on from NC_064625.1 coordinate 33,238,740, forward strand.
CAGAGAAGGCGAATGGTCACAGTTTTGTTTTATCCATTGGAGAGTGTGGCAGATCCTGAAGGAACAGAAATGGCAGATTCTTGAAAACAGATGTAAACTAATCTGAGAAAGTCTATTAACAAAATTTCAAAGAATCAGATTTTAATAATTATGCTAGGGACATACTATAACTCCCTATGTATCGCTCACTCAGGGATCGTGAGGATAAGATTAGAATAATTAGTGCATGCACAGAGGCATTCAAACAATCATTCTTCCCATGCTCCATACCTGAAAGGAACAGGAAGAAACTATAATAACTGGTACAATGGGATATACCCTCTGCCACGCATCTCACGGTGATTTGCAGACTATAGATGTAGGTGCAGATGTAGATGTAGATGAACACTTCAGATGAGAAGAGAACAGAAGTTTTCAAAATTAGGTGCTACTAGAGGAGAATACTTAAGCTTAAGTCACGTATATAGCAAGCAAGGACAAAGAAATTTGTGGCACAACTTGACTAAATGAAGGGGGTAATTGATTGGACACATCCTGAGGCTTCAAGGAATCATCCGTTTGGCAACTGAGGGGGCGGGGGTGGGGAGGGTGAGGGAAGGGAGAGGGGGAGGGAGGGAGGGAGGGAGGGAGGGAGGGAGGGAGAGAGAGAGAGAGAGAGAGAGAGAGAGAGAGAGAGTGTGTGTGTGTGTGTGTGTGTGTGTGTGTGGTAGTGGAGGGGGGGGGGGGGAGAGGGAGGTAAATATTGAGGAGGAAGACCAAGGCTTGAATACAATAAGCAGTTTCAAAAGTTTGTAGGTTACAGTAGCTATTCCTTAATGTAGAGGCTTAGCACAGGATAGACTAGAGTGGAGAGTTGCATCAACCCAGTCTTTGGGCTCACAATCAAAAGAACAACAATAGCAACTGGAAAATAAAAATATTGTGGAGTTAGGATATCCCTGGCACTCCCGAGGATAGGGATTATGGTAAGGGTAGGTGAGGGAATTAGGTGACACGCACGCAACACTCTGCCAACGCCTGGAGATACTTCAACCAAATGTGGTGCACATATCGCTTACCATCTAGGAAAAAATATTGTGGGTGTAAATACGATCCTATTACTGTCAGCAGGCCTCTCGGTGGGAGGGGGATAACACATAGGTTGGGATAAACAAGGTATTTGCTCGTTCTGGGCGATCAGCTGATTTAAGCCAAAAGTGTGATTTATTATTCAATGCAAACCTGTAACAAGCACTCCCGTATTTGCAGGGGACTCGAACTGAGGTTTGGACAGGCGAAGGGTCACGAATGTAGTTGGACGTGGCACCCTGCCCGTCTCCACTTTGCTGCTTCTCTTCTGTGCCTCCACCCACTCGTTCCAAATCCTTCACTGGCCTCGGTGACGGCTGCCTCTGTATAGGCTCCTCTTCCGACGGCTTCTCCGTGGCCGGCCCTTCGGAATCACCATCGTCGCTCATCTGGTGGATGGCCGAGGTGGGTGTCACATCCTCACGAGCCCCCGTGTCCGCCACCCCGCTGTCCCTATCGACATTGGCATCGGTGTCCCGTGCCGGGCTCTTCTCTTCCGCCACCGCCACTCCACGCACCTTCTCAGTCCCCGATTCTTCACCGGAGAGCTCTTCTATCCTCCGCTTGGCCCGCTCGGTTGCCGCTAACAACCACTTTGGCACATACTTGCTAGCAGACATGGGAGATGCGTCACTAGGGCCATTCTTCGTGTTGTCACTCAGTACATCCGGATCTGGCAATTCACCACTCAGGTCCGCAGTACTACTAACACCGGCAAGCGCCACAGACATTTCTCCACTGGGATCGTCAGCTGCAGGTGTAACTGTAATGGTACACAAAGATTCTTCATTTACAGATGGCACACCCGTTTCTTCTACTTTAAATGACTTCTCCTCAGTGTTGGCACCATTATTTATATTGTCATTACTAGAAGTGCCTTCTTCAGATGGGGAACCATTAGGTGAACTAACTTTTACACAGTAGCAGTAGCTGTCTGGTAGAAAGGAAAATCTGTCGCCTATCTTCAGCTCCACAGAAGAAGATTTCGTTATCACTTTCTCATCGTTGTAATAACATGGATTGAGGCTTGTCTGAAAAATAAAATCATGAAAAATTGCAACATCACAAGTTATCATATTTGCCAAATAATAAAGACATTAACATAGTGTTTAAATAAGACAAACTGGATTATGCAGTGCTTTACTCACAGAAGTAAGTTCGATTTTTCCATCCTCTGAAACTTTAATCTGGGCATGTGTTCGGGACACTCTTTTATCAGTGCACTGCAAATAAAAGTAACAAATAAAACACTGACCATACAATTAAGACTTCACAGTTGGTGTTTACATCCTCATCAATACTGGTTTTTTGATGGATTAGTCTGTGGTCTAAGGCACAGGGACTCTTCAATCATTATCGTATTAGGATGCGTAGAGGGGTCACAGAAATTCTTAAACACAAAAGAACCTTAACAGAAAAGAAGAAATGTAATTAGGAAAGTTGTGTACCTAAATGCTAAACAAAGCAACAGCATCTGCCGGGCTCTTTTCTTCTGCCACCTCCACTTCACGCACCTTCTCAGTCCCCGATCTTCACCGGAGAACTGTCTATACAAACACTATAATATCACGTCTCAACAACTGTGAGGTTAAAAGTAGACAGTTTGACAGTTTCAGAGAGCTGAGTAAATTTACATTGAATCAACGACAACCTACATTTCCAAAATCACAGAAGGAGATGAAATCGCAAGCAAAACAATACGCCTTAGACCACAGTTCAGTCCTCAGAATCCTAACATCACCAAGGGTGAATGAAACAGACTCAGACTGACCCAGTAAAATATTTAATCAATACTGCACTGCTTGATAGTTGCTGAGGAACAACTGACACTTGCTAAGAACAAGCGACAATTGCTCAGAAAACCTCACCAATAATAGTAAAAGGAAAAGCTGAGGGCGAATGAATAAATTGCAGCAAAGGCTGTGCACGAATGCTTTATATGCATTCTACAGTTCAAGTATGGTGTTTGACGAAGGCTGTTGTGGAACCAATTAGTGCAACATTTCCTGTTGTAAGATAACATCTCTGCAAGACATTAGTTAAGCACTTAAGATTGTGGATGAGCAGCTGGACGGCTTGAAGCCGATAAAAATGTCGTTAGTCTGGCCACAGTAATGGGTGGTTCCAGAAGCATTATCTCCAATTAAAAAAGGCCACTGAATGTGAAAATGCTATGAGAATGCATGCTGGTGGTCATAGATGGATCAACTTAGTGCACGAGGATCGATACATAGCGAAAAGGATACATGGCGAAAAGGATCACACATCTCACTCCTAGGCAGATTGCTGCAGACCTGCCAACCGGTACTTCACGGCAATTAAATCAGGCTGGTTTGTACACTTGGAAGCTCTGTTAAATGCAACCCGCTTCAACCACAACACCACCGAGACAGAGTTTATTGGCATCTAGAGCATGTTGGTTGGGGTTAGCATCAGTGGTCCAGAGTGATGTTCTCTTATGATTCCTGCTTACTGTGGCATGTGATTCTCACCACCAGTTAATGTAGAGAGAGAGAGAGAGAGAGAGAGAGAGAGAGAGAGAGAATGCATTACATACTACAGACTGTTGATGAATGTCACTGGTATGGCCTAACCATTGTGGTGTGGGTAGGCATTATGTGCAATGGTTGAATACAGCTGCATATCTTTGTGTGAGATACCGTTACAGCATGGGAGTACTGTAGGGAGATAATTATGGATCATGCTCATTTGTTTAGCAGTATGGTAGGTCATAACTTTCTGTTTATGGATGAGAATTCCCGTCCACACGGGACTGCTGAGGTCTCGGATGCAGTGGATAGTGAAGATATTGAATTGTATGGGATGGCCTGCATACTCCCCAATCCTAAACCCTATATAGCATGTCTCGGAAGCTCTTAGCAGACAAATTTCTCAACGAGAACCGTGCAAGAACTGAAAATCACCTCGAGAGAGAAGTGGGAAAATATCCCCCCCTCAACAGTTTGGTAACCATCATGAATAACAGGTGCAAAATGTGGATTAGTGTCACAGGAGGGCATATTCATTACTGATAGTCTGAGATTGATCTTTATGTCGAGTCTTCTTTATAAATATATCACTCCATCTCTATTACATATGTACTCTGTTCCATGTCATCCATAATTGCCTGTGATTATTCCTATTCAGCAAAGGCACTGTTCCTTGACAAATGTCAAGCAGTGTATGACATTAAATACGCTCGGACAAAATTTAATATTGTGTTAGTAGAACTAGTAGGAGCAGAAGCAGCAGCTGCATCGCAATTAAAAACATAACCAACTGACTGCAGGCAATATGTAATATAGGCAACAAAAACAATCTAATAAAGTGTCATTTTAAGTGTCCTCACTTTAGATAGGAGAATAAACAGGACATGGAAAAGATAAATGAAACATGCTACTTCTGTTGCTCTGTGTCAATTATCCAACTTCATAGACCTTGTGTTTTCCATTTGTTCAACTGCCCAATCTTTTAATTTAAAAACAAACACCAGTAATGGACTAGGCCCTAAACCTGTTCCGACTAGCCGACTGTTGCCTACGAGGCAGTATGGTGAGTGATCTACTGATTAAGAGACACATGATCAGCATGTCACCAATCTCTCCAGCCATTATTGCCAGTAGACGAATCCTGCTGGTGCTGTTACTTGGCATGGATGTGTGTGATGTCCTTAGGTTAGTTAGGTTTAAGTAGTTCTAAGTTCTAGGGGACTGATGACCACACCAGTTGAGTCCCATAGTGCTCAGAGCCATTTGAACCATTTTTTTGCTGTTACTTCTTTATTCAAGCATCTCCTCTTCTGGCATCATGAGTGAAACCCGTTATCTCAGAAAAATCCGAGGAGGTGCCTTCTTATTTAAAGAGTTTCAAATTATGCCATTTGCATCCCTTGTGTGTTATTAATCTTCTCATTTAAACAGCTTCCCATTAATTATGCACAAGGGATTATACACTGAGGTGAAAATGTGTGATAGTGGTGTGCACATATACAGACGACAGTAGTACCACATCCACAAGGTATAAAAGGGCAGTGCATGGCAGAACTGTCATTTATACTTAGGTGATTCACATGAGAAGGTTTCCAGTCTGATTACGGCTGCACGTTGGGAATTAACAGACTTTGAACGTAGAATGGTAGTTGGAGTTAGACAGAGGGGACGTTCCATTTCATAAATCATAAGGAATTCAATATCCTGAATCTACAGGGTCAAGAGTGTGCCAAGACACCACATTTCAGGCATTAACTCTCACTACGGACAATGTAGTGGTCGACGGCCTTCATTTAACAACTGAGAGCAGCAGCGTTTGTGTAGAGTTGTCAGTCCTAACATATAAGAAACACTGAGTTAAATAACAACAGAAATTATTGTGGGATGTATCCATTATGGCAGTGCAGCAAAATTTGGTGCTAATGGTCTACGGCATCAGATAACTGACACTAGCGCCTTTGCTAACAGCACCACATCACCTGCAGCACCGCTCCTGGGCTCGTGACCGTATTGATTGGACCCTAGATGACTGGAATACCTAGGCTTGGTTAGATGAATCTCGATTTCAATTGTGTTTGCAGACACAAGGAAGCCATAGACCCAGGTTGTTAACAGGGCACTGTGCAAACTGGTGATGGCTCCTCAATAGTGTGGGTGTTTATGTGCAATGGACTGGGTCCTCTGGTCCAACTGAACCAATCACTGACTGGAAATTGTTATTTTTGACCCCTTGTGGCCATTTGCAGCCATTCGTGGACTTCACGTTTCCAATCAATGAAAGAATTTTTACGGATGACAATGCACCAGCTCGCTGGGCCTCAGTTGTTCTCGACTGGTTTGAAGAACATTCTGGACAATTCGAATGAATGATTCAGTCACCCATATTGTTCGATATGAGCCACATCGAACATTCGTGAGATATAACTTAGAGGTCAGTTCGTGTATAAAATCTGGCACCTGCAACACTTTTGCAATTATGGGTGGCTGTAAAGGCAAGATGGCTCAATATTTCTGCAGGAAACTTCGAACGACTTGTTGAGCCCATGCCACGTTGAGTTGCTGCATGACAACTGGGAAAAGGAGGTCCGACATGATATTAAGAGATATGCCATGACTTTTGCAACCTCCACCACTTGAATTTATACAAACAAAGAAAGAACAAAAGAAAGAAAGAACAAGTAAAAAATTAAATCCCTGTACTGGATCTTTTGTTGTGCATTACTGTGAGCATGTTTCATAACTTTTCAGCACATTAAACCAGACTGGGACTCAAACCCAAAACCCTGCCTTTTTCTAGCAAATCCTTTTACCATCTGAGATATCCAAGCATGACACACAACCTGCCCTCATAGCTTTAGCTCCTCCAGTGCCTGTCTCTAACTTGCCAAACTTCACAGAAGTTTTCCTGCATACCAAGCCCGACTAGTGCTCCTCGAAGAAAGGATGCTGTGGAGACACCGCTTAGCCATGGCCTGGGGGACTGTTTTCTGGATGAAATTATCACTGTGAATTGGAATTTCTGCTGTATGGAAACTGCCTGCTGGACCAGGACTTGAACCTGAAACTTCACCTTATGTGGGCAATACTCTTATCAACAGGCATGCCTAGCAATCAACCTCCGCAGCTTCAGTTCTGCCAATTCTTGTCTTCCATTTTGTGAACCTTCCCAAATGTCCTATCTAAGAATGGGTCATTAAAGAAACAGAGCATTATGTCAGACTGGTCAATGATGAGGATGGAAATGTCTTTTCACAGCCCCTATTCCAGATTCACATAAGGTGCTTTAAGGGACGATATTTATGAAACTGACAGAAAATGTAAATTTTCACTTTATATTTTATCAGAAGAACACACTGACAGTAAGTTTCTAAAGTTTCAATGATGAAATCACATCCAAAGTGCCTGAAAAATAATTAAATATGTGGCATGACCTACCTGCCACGCCCACTTTTTGAAGAAACACTTCAATACCAGCTTGATAAACAACAGTTCTGTTGATAATATTGGCTTCCAAATTATTTCCTGGATGTTGTCAAGCCAACTTACAGGTTTCTGATCGATCCTGAACTTCTAAAAAAAGTGTGTTAATGGCAAAACCTAGAATCAAAATAAGTCTCCAAATTCACTCATATGAAAACTCTACCCTGAAACCACAGTGTTTAATGATTGAAACATAGGGAGGATGGAAGTATTAGAGAGAATGGGCTTTAACATAAGAAACTTCAGTCAAGACATATTGAGAAAAATAAATTTACAGCATCTTCCTGATGCTGAAAAGTCAGTTGAAGATGTGGTAAAGAAAAGAATGTAGAAAAACAAGAAACCAGAATAGAAGCCTTGAAGAGAAAGCGGACCCTGAGTACAAATCTGGGACCTTCTGATGAGGTGACATAAGGAAAAAAAAAAAAAAAAACATTAAGTCAAACCTCAATTTCATTTCCACAAAATTATGTTTTTTAAAAGTTTATGCACTTTTTTTCTCAGAATCTATCATGGCTAGAATTATGAAGTTTTGTACACTCATTTCTATAAACCCAATAAATGTCTCAAGAGCAAATTTTGAAATCCCAAGTGTAAGCTGAGATATGGGGCAAAGCACTTGGAATTTTGCACAGAATTATAATCAGATAAATTATTAAACTTCTCCATTTGATACATTTAAAAAAACCTCATGAGAGAAGTTAATGTAAATGCATTAAACAGAGAAAATTTTGTAGAAATCTCTTGAATAGTTTCTGAGAAAAAGGCACATATATCATTTTTTTGAAAATAAATTTTTTAGATCCCATAAAAAAGTTAAATACATGTAATTCAAGAAACTTAACAGTAAATGTGTTCATTTCATGTAAAGTATGGTACAAAATTTCATTGCTGTATCTACAAAATTGTGATTTGGTGCATCTTTTAAATAGTGTGTTTTTCATGAATGTCCCCCATTAAGGAGATCCCAGAAAACTCTATTTAGGATGCCCATACACGGACTCAAACCTCACTCTGCCCTTATGTGCACACAGTGACTTAGCTGTTAAGCCCCCTTGCTCAGTTAGCTATACAAGGAATATCTGGAAGTAAGAATGACAGGCCACTGCTTACCTTCTGGAGGCAAAATTCCAAGTACTGCCAATGGACACAATCAGATTCAGAGCAAACAAAATTAGGAAAAAAAGACTCAATTAATTTCTTTAATTACATGTTCTTAACCACAGTAAACTTCTTCAAAGCTGAAATACTTTTACCACCATCGAGAGTGTGAATTTTGTAAAATGAATGTTTCTTGTGAGCTATCAGCTGATTTTGGTACATGACCATTGATGATCAAGTACTTCAACAGTGAACATCACTTCACAGCCATTGGAATAGCACAGAAGTATACAAAAAACTTGCCACCAAAGGCAGAGAATCACATGCTTTACACTTCATCAGTAGTTCTGATTAAGTGCCAAGTTGGAGTGACTAGTATGCTTGCTCCAAACTGCTTAAGTAACAGAACCGACTATGTTGTCCTTGACGGAGAATGTTCATCTGAGACAAGTGTATTGACAGGAGGGTGCCAGGGAAGTGTAATAGGACCACTGTTGTTTCTGTTGTTTTATATAGTAAAATGATATGGCAGACAGGACAGGGCGGGCAGCAATCTATGGTTGTTTGCTGATGATGCCATGGTGTATGGTAAGGTGTCGAGGCTGAGTGACATAAGGAAGATACAAGACAACTTAGACAAAATTTCCAGATTGTGTGGTGAATGGCAGCTAAACCTTAATGTGGAAAAATGTAAATTGATGCAGATGAGTAGGAAGAACAAACCTGTAATGTTTGGATACAGTATTACTAGTGTCCTGCTTGAAACAGTCAAGTCATTCAAACATACACGAGTGTAACGCTGAAAGCGATATGAGATGGAATGAGCATGTGAGAACTGTAGTAGGGAAGGCAAATAGTCACCTTCAATTTATTGGGAGAATTTTAGGAAAGAGTAAAGGAGACTGCAAATAGGACACTGGTGCAACCTATTCTTGAGTACTGCTCAAGTGTTTGGGATCCGTACCAAGTCAGATTCAAGGACAACATCAAAGCAATTCAGAGGCTGGCTGCTAAATTTGTTACCAGTAGTTTTGAACAATATTTAAGTGTTATGGAAATGCCTCGAGAACTCAAATGGGAATCCCTGGAGGGAAGGCGATGTTCTTTTTGAGAAATACTGTTGACAAAATTTAGAGGAAAGGCATTTGAAGCTGACTGCCATATGATTCTACTGCCGCCAACATAGATAGTGTGTAAGGACCACAAAGATAAGATACAAGAAATTAAAGCTCATACAGAGGCATACAGACAGTCACTTTTCCCTCACTCTATTTGCAAGTGGAACAGGGAAGGAAATGACTAATAGTGGTACAGGGTACCCTCTGCCATGCACTGTACGGTGGCTTGCGGAGTTATCTATGTAGATGTAGATGTAGATTTCTGGTATTACCAAAGGAGGCAATGTGGAAATGAATTAGGCAGTCATTTACTGAAAGACAATGGTTGGACATTGCACTGTGGATTCAAATATAATAGGTGTTTCATAAGTAACACAACTTTTGAAATCTGTCACTCCTGTTCTAATAAGTTGGTAGCATTGAACATTGCACAATTTTAATTTGTTTTCTTTGTGGTTAGTAATGGAGTGCTCCACCATGGAACAGCATGTTGTCATAGTGAAAATCTAGTACAAATGTGATGAATGTTGTGCAGATCACTCACAAACTCCACGGAAAGTTTGCTCATTTTAATGCACCAAATACATTGACTGTGACAGACTCATTGCTAAATTTGAGGAAACCAGTTTGATTGTAGACATTAAATACTCGATGCATCCTCATGTTAAACATTCTGTGGAAAAAATTGTTCATCATAAATGATTATTTTACTGAGTTTCTGGCGAAACATGTTACCCAAGTTCACAACCACTGGGTGTTTCCAGAACCAGGATGAAACAAATTCTGAAAGAAGATGTATGCCTTTGGGCCCATGTAATCAAACTGACACAAAAAAATGAAGCCAAACAATGACAAAAAGCACTGAGCATTTGCCCACTGGATGCTTGTGAAACAAAGAGCAGACAACAATTTCATAGGGAAAATAATGTTCTCATATGTTGCACTTTGTAAACGAGAAAAATTTCAGAATTTGGGGCAAGAACATCCTCCAATAATTATGGAGGAGTGATTACATCCACAATGGGAGACTGTGTCATGTGGAATTTGGATGGAGGGTGTAATTGGGCCATACTTCTTCGAAGATGGCACCAGACAGTGGACTGCAAACAATACTGCGATATGTTATGATAATTTTTATTTCTGAGCTGGATCGTGTGAATGCTGTGGAGGTTTAATTTCAACAAGACGGTGCGATCTGTCACATATTGTCTGCAAATATGACTCATTATGGGAGAAGCTCCATGACTGGGTGATGTTTTTGCATTGGTGACATGAACTGGCCACCTAGATCTTGTAATTTGACATTGTATGATTTCTTTCTGTGGGGAGATTTGAAATCTTGTGTGTACACCAACAGACCATCATCACTTCCCGAGCTCAAGGCCATGATTCAGAGTGTAATTTCGGAACCAGATGTGCAAGTATGCTGAAAAGTTACCAAAAATTCATTGAAAGAACAAAAGTAAGCCAGAAAAGTCGTGGAGAGCATTTGAATAATATCATACTTCATATACAGGGTGTCCCATTTATCTTGACCACCCTACATAACTGCTGGTCCAGATGCAAATTACAAAATGTTTCCAGCAGATGTTCTTTAGCCGTCAGGGGGACATCTATCAGCACGATTGCCTTTGTTGTAGCTTTGTTTTTTACAAAGATATGAACAGAGGTATGACTTTTTTAAATGGCACCCTGTATTTTTTATTCAGTAATTCATTTCCTCTCCTAAAGACCTATTCAAAAATGTATCATAGTGTACCATTCACAGAAACACAACGTTATTAATTACATAACACAACACTGACTTTGAGCCTGGGATCACAAACTCGTCCACTTGCTGGAGTTGTCAGAAAACATTTGAAAACCGAGTAAAAACATAACACAAAACTGACTTTGACTCTCACTGCCCAGGAGTAGAACATTCAAAGGTGCTCAAAGTGGTGACCCTGGACGCTGATACACTGGTGCACTCATTGAATGAAAGAATTATTTACTGTTTCCAGTGTTGCCTACTGAAGATAATTACAAGCAAGCACGATAAGTTCCTGTGTGTCCTCTGGAGTTGTTGGAATATTGTGATAGGCAATGTCTTTAATGCAGCCCCAAAGAAAAAAGTCAAGAGGATTTAAATCAGGAGACCCATCAGGCCAAGTAACTGTCCCTCCTCGACCAATCCATGTGGCAGCATACCTTCGGTTCAGAACACGACATGCACACAAGGCATTACGTGCTGGACATCCATTGTGTTGATACCACATAAGCATTCTGGCCCTTCCAGAAGAGGAGGAAGAATTCGTCTGAGGAAGTTTGCATATGCTGTGCCATTTAGACTACTATTGATGAAATAAGGGCCAATAATTGTAGTACCAAGCATCCCACACCAGACGTTAACTCTTCATTGACACTTATGTTCCACCTGTCTAAGCCATTGTGGGTTATCACTGGACCAATAATGCATGTTCCTTGTATTCGCCTGTCCTTTGTTTGAGAAGGAACATTCATCGGTAAATAGAACAGGTTGGCAAGGATTTGCTGCTGTGCCCACTGACAGAACTGTACACGATTCTGGAATCATTCCCATGCAATTCTTGATGTAGGTGGACATGATAAGCATGGAACTGGTGACATGTAATTATACGATATACACTGGTTTTAGGAATGCCAATCTCGTGTTCAAGCTGTCGTGTGCTCACATGTGGATTCATAGCAATGGAAGCGAGAATAGTAACTTCAGCAGCTTCGTCTGCGCGACTGCTACGACGATTGCGTTGTCATGGGTTGAAACTTCCCATTTCTTTAAGTGTAGCTACAAGATGAGAAAATATCAGTTGGGAAGGTGAGTTCTTGTCAGGATATCGCTCTCTGTACAGTTCCGCCACCTGCATAGCATTTTGCCTACCTTCAACAACAACAACAATAAAAGGAATGTTATGTCTATGTAGCTTGTAGAAAGGACAGCCTTTACTGTATGCCTACTCTACACAACAGTATTTAAAAGGACTAAACTACTGTACTAAATGTACCCGTACATAAGAAAACAGTATTGCAATTACTGTTCTGCTAACTTACATTCTCCATAGATAAGTAGCATTTCTACCTTCTCTTCGTTGGTGTACATTCTACTCGCACAACTCTTCAACTGACGACGGTTGACAGAATGATGGGTGTACATTCTACTTATGTTTACATTTGTCCTCTCTCAACATCAGCAAGTCGATGTGTTCCATTATCCCAAGTATCTTCACTAAGCGCTGGGAGCGTCAATGTCAGTGTTGTGTTATGTAATTAATAACATAGTGTTTCACTGAATGGTACACTGTGATACATTTTTGAATAGGTCTTTAGGAGAGGAAATGAATTACTGAACAAAAATCCAGTGTGCCATTTAAAAAAGTCATATCTTTGTAAAAAAAAAAAAAAAAGCTACAACAAAAGCAGTCATGCTGTTTGATGTCCCCCTGATGGCAAAAGAACATTTGCTTGAAACATTTTGTAATTTGCATCTAGACAAACAGTTATTTAGGGTGGTCCAGATAAAAAGTGCACCCTGTATAATCCGGTGTAGCATACACTGCAATAATACGTAAAATTCTTAATTTCATCAGTAATGACAAACTGCCTATTGGCTTCTGTCTCGGGTTCTTTGGCCGACATTCATCTAATGATTTTTCTGACGTTTTGCCAGCACGAGTGGCTGGCATTGTCAAAGCTTCACCCTCCATTGCCAGTGGTGAACTGGAGCCGAGCTCGCGGTCGCAGACTATATGTACCTGGCGTGCCGACGTCCGAGGGCTTCTCCGCGGTCATTTCCGGTGCGGTTCTCCTCTTGCTACCTGCGACGGTCGTTCGCTGCAGTACGGGAAGCCAGGATCCGTTTACCTTAAGGCTTTCCTCTTTCTTGTTGAAACTGTTCGCGTGTTTTTGTATTTCTACAGCTTCTCTGAACAAGCGCGTGTGATAGTGCTTCTCTACAGCCAGACACGGAAGTTCTGGCTGTAGAGAAGCACTATCACACACACTTCTTTAGAGAAGCTGTAGAAATACAAAAACACGCGAACATTTTCAACAATAAAGAGGAAAGCCTTAAGGTAAACGGATCCTGGCTTCCCGTACTGCAGCGAACGACTGTCGCAGGTAGCAAGAGGAGAACCGCACCGGAAATGACCGCGGAGAAGCCCTCGGATGTTGGCGCGCCAGGTACATATAGTCTGCGGCAGCGAGCTCGGCTCCAGTTCACCACCAGCAATGGAGGGTGAAGCTTTGACAATGCCAGCCACTCGTGCTGGCGAAACGTCAGAAAAATCATTACATGAACGTCGGCCGAAGAACCCGAGACAGAAGCCAATAGGCAGTTTGTCAACAAGTGGCCACGAAAGCCTTAACAATTTTGTTTCATCAGTAATATTAGGAAAAGGATATACTGCTACTCACAGCACAGGTGACCCATTGAATTGCAGACATGCACCATGAAGAGACTGTTAACATTATAGTGGTCATGTGTGCAAGAGGTGAGCTCGCTTGTGTGAATATGTGTGTGTTTGTTTTCTCTGCTGAAGAAGTCTTTGGCCAACAGCCATAATGTGTAACAGTCTTTTTGTCATGCCTGTCCGCAGCTCAACAGATCATCTTGTCGAAGATAGCAACCTATTCTTTTACTAATAGTGTTGATATTCCAACCTGGAGTTTTCATTCTTTAATTTCATCAATAAATTTGTATGTTATATACTCAAAACTTGCATTTTTTTATTTTTTATTTATTTATTATTTTTTTTATAGGAGACTCCATACTTTATGTCTGACACAGTTACACTGCTCTCACAAAAATGTTGTATTTCACAACATTAAACACTGGCTGCATCCTCCTGTTAAGACATTCTGCAGAAAACTGTCGTGATAATCAAAAACAGTTTTTAGAAAAGGTATTGTTATTCAAGTCTTATTTTATTTCCTTCCCACAGTATCCACCTACAACTTCTGCACACAGCCATCAAACAAATGTGGTGATAACCATCTTCACAGCAAACGGAAATCATTACCTCTTCTCGAAATATTGATGACCTGCTAACTTCTTCGGTAATGGGAGAGATGTACGGCACTCAGTGGCAAACCATGGCTGTAGGAGATGATGAGGATACTCTTCACATTTAAATGACTCTGTATCTCCTTTACCCCCTTCCCCTCTCACTTTCTACAACCTACCATTGTTGTTTAAACCTTTGTCAAGTTTTCGGACCTGTTTCGAATCATTCCATATCACTCATTATCTTGAAAGATCCCACACAGGTATTAGTTCCTTATATTCAGGAGGTACTCTAATTCATCTTCAGAGGGTCAAGTAATTTCCTTGGAGATTTTAAAATCCACAAAATTGTTGTGATCGCAATCGGATTTTCTTCACCTTTCCTAGTAGATTACTAGCCCAAAGAAATCAAGAAGACCAGCAACTATATATGACATCATAATTGCAGCATTATAATAGAACTTCTATTCCAGATGTAACTCATGCTAAACAGGAACATACATGAAGGCAAGGAAATGATTTACTCAGAGAAATTTCACACTGACTGATAAACTTGTCTGTTGACAAAAAGCTTCTACTGCTGCTCTACTGCTGTCAATGACCAGGTCATTAGAAATGGCGTACAAGTGTAGGAAGGAAATCCTCTGTGTCCTTTAGAAAGGAACTGTCCTAGCACTGAGCTTGACTAATTAGGAGACACGTAACTCCAGGTCAGCAGATGGGGTTGGAACTGCCATCTTGTTAGTGACTAGAGCCCAGATTTTATGTAATGACATATTCTGTTCCCTTACATGTTGCTATAAGAAAAAGTAAAATGTCGACAAATTACACTGAAAGGACTCTCATTCCAAAGTTTTAAAGTACGTATTTTTACATATTTTGAGGTATAATAAGTATTTCACACTATACTACATAATTTTACATGTTTTAATATTATTGCAGAATTATTATACATTTTTGTAAGTCCCATACATTTTTTTACATAGCAAGAAAGGCAAAAATTAAGATTCACTGTTGTGTTCCTCATACTATCGTCAATCCCATTACACTCAAAGCTAAATTCAGCAAGTTCGATGCAGACAACAGTGACTTGTTTTAAACACTTTATTTTGTTGTTCTCAAATGCCTTACAATATGGGACAGTCAGTTGCCTTTATGTTAACCATGGTACCAGTTGCATCTTCATTGTCATCAACGCTAAAAGCACTGATTTATGCTAAAAGTGTTTTAGCCACTGATGGTAACATTGTCCTCTGTCAAGCATGAGAAACATATAGGCTGTACAATGAGGTCTCAAACTGAACAACATTTATGAAGCAATACACATATTAGGAATAAATATCCGATTTCTTCAAAGAAATACATTCTAGTTGCATAGATGCACAGACAGCATACATCTTCTAATAATGAATTTGCATTGGTTGCAGCGAACATACCAAGGAACAAGCTTCAGGTACTCGAATTCAAACATTTCTTACAGAAATATTGCAACTGCAACAATCACGACAACACCACTCTCAGGAAGAATTACCTGATTTATTGTTACATTAACATATCAGAAGAAATTGTGGCTGACATTGGCAAATCACCTACATCGATTTCTACTTATGAGAGAACAGATTCTGTAGGCCATTTCACCACCAGTTGGATTCAGAGGCTACATCTAAACCCATTTAAACAATGGAAAATCCAGGCTGGAATAATGACGATATTACGAAAAGGATAGATCGCTACTTGCCATATAGAGGAGAAACTGAGTTGCAAACAGGAAGAACAAAAATACTGCTTGACATGTGAGCTTTTGGCCAAAATGCCTTCTTCTAAAGTAGATAACACAAACACATTCGTGCAAGCACAACTTATACACAAGTGACCACCATCTCTGGCCACGAGGCTGACTGTGAACAACTGCACCTGATGGGAGAATTAATCTGGATGGGGGTGGAGAATAAGGAGGAGACTAATGTGGGGAGAAGGAGGGTTAGCAGAGTATGGTATAGTATAGGGCTACTTGTGAAAGCATGCAGAGACAGAGTAAAGCTACTAGGCACAGACAGGAGGTTTTGGGCAGGATAGGGGAGGGGAGAGTGAAGGGGGGAAGAGGGGGAGTAGTGCTGAAGTGGGAACAGGGAAGGGGTTAAGCAGGCGAAGGACAGGGACTAGCAAAGGTTGAGACTGGGTGGGGGGATGTGGACATATTTCTGGGAGAGTTCCCATCCGTGAAATTCAAAACAGCTGGTGTTGGTAGGATGGACACAGATGGCACAGTTTGTGAAACAATCATTGAAATGAAGTACGCCGTGTTGGGCAGCATGTTCGACAACTATTTGGTCCAGCTGTCTCTCTCCTGCTGTTTGTCAGTGGTTCATTCTTGTGGACAGACATTTTGGCTGTCATGCCCACACAGGAAGCAGCACGGAAGTTGCAGCTTAGTTTGTAGATCCCATGAGTGCTTTCACAGGTACCCCTGCCACTGATGGGATAGGTGGTGCCTCTGACTGGAGTGGAGTAGGTGGTGGCGGTGGGAGGATGTATGGGACAGGACTTGCATCTAGATCTATTACAGGGATATGAGCCATTAGGCAAGGGGTTGGGAGCAGGGGTGGAGTAGGGACGGCCAAGGATATTGCATAGGTTTGGTGAGTGGTGGCAAATCACTGTGGAAGGGGTGGGAAGGATAGAGGGTAGTATATTTCTTATGTCAGGCTTTGACAAGAGGTAGCAGAAACCCTGGTGGAGAATGTGATTCATTTGTTCCAGCCTCGGGCAGTACTGAGTCACAAGGAGAGTGATCCATTGTGGCCAAACGGTGGGACTATGGGAGGTAGTATGTGACTGGAGAGACAAGGTACAGGAGATCTGTTTCTGTACAAGATTGGGAGGGCAATTTCGATCCATGAAGGCCTCGGTGAGACCCTAGGCATATTTGGAGATGGCTGCACATCACTACAGATGCAACGGGTATGGGTGGGCAGGCTGCTTGGAAGGGGTGTCTTAGTATGAAATGGGTGACAGGTATATTTGGAGAGGGCTGCTCGTCACTACAGATGCAATCGCTATGGGTGGGTAGGCTCCTTAGAAGGGGATTCTTAGTATACAATGGGTGGCAGCTGTTGAAGTGGAGATATTGGTGGTGGTTGGTACTACTGATACAGCCAGAGGCACTGATACAGCCATCTTTGAGGTGGAGGTGAACATCGAGGAAGGTAGCTGGTTCGGTTGAGGAGGACCAGGTTAAGTGAATAAGGAAAAGATCTTGAGGTTCTGGAGAAATGTGGATGGTGTGTCCTCACCCTTGGTCCAGATCACAAGAGTGACTCTGGGGCTGGTGATGGCTTTGGGATTCTGGGTAGTTAGGAAGGATTAATCCAAATGACCCATGAATAGCTTGGCATAGGACGGTGCCATGCAGGTGCCCATTGCTGTACTACAGATCTGTTTGTACATGATGCCTCCAGAGGTGTAGTAATTGTAGGTGAGAATGCAGGTGGCCTTGGTGACCAAGAAGGGGGTTGTAGATTTGGAATCAGTCAGCCATTGGGAAAGGCAGTGTTCAATCACAGCAAAGCCATTGGCATTAGTGATGTTAGTGTAGAGGAGTGTGGCATCAGTAGTGATGAGCAGGGCACTGTGTGGAACAGGAACGGGAACTGTGGAGAGTCGATGAAGGAAATGGTTGGTGTCTTTGATATAGGACACCAGGTTATGGTCGATAGGCTCAAAGTGTTGGCCCGCGAGAGCAGAGATTGTCTCCCTCTTGTTGGGGACATCCTGAGTGGATGGGTTTATGGACTTTAGGATGCATGTAGCAAGTGGGAGTGCCAGGAGTGGTAGGGGTGAGGAGAGAGAAAGACTCAGGAGACAGGTTCTGTGATGCACCTACGGATTTGAGGAGAGACTGGAGATCCTGTTGGATTTGTGGAAATAACCCCATCCTTCCTAATCACCCAGAATCTCAAAACCTTCATCTGATTCTGGTTCATTGATGATATCTTCACGATTTAGATTGAGGGTGAGGACACCCTACCAAGATTCCCTCAGAAAGTCAACACCTTCTCCCCCATTTGTTTCACCTGGTCCTTCTCAATCGAATAAGGCACCTTCCTCAATGTTGACCTCCACCTCAAAGATGGCTATGTCAGTACCTCCGTCCATTCAAACCTACCAACCACCAGCAATATCTTCACTTTGACAGATGCCACCCACTCCATGCCAAAAAGTCCCTTCCATATGCCCTATCTAAGCATGGCTGTTGGAACTATAGTGATGAGCAGTCCAGCTTCAAATATACAAAGGGTTTCATTGATGCCTTCACAGACCATAATTACCTTCCCAACCTTGAACAGAAACAGATCTCCCATGCCTTATCTCTCCGTCTCCTATCACCTCCCAGAGTACCACTGTTGGGCCATGAAGGAGTGGTCCCCTGTGACTCAGTACCACACAGGACTGGAGCAACTGAACCACATTCTGCATCTGGTTGTTGACTACCTCTCCTTGGGCCCTGAAATGAGGAATATCCTACCCATTATCCTTCCCACCCCTCCCACAATGGTATTCTACTGCCCAGTGAACCTATGCAATAGCATTGTGCATTGTTACTACACCCCCACTCCCAAGCCCTTGCCTCATGGCTCGTATCCTTGTAATAGGCCAAGATGCAAGACCTGTCCCATACATCCACTCCCACCATCTATTCCACTTTAGTCACAGCATCACCTATCCCATCAAAGGCAGAGCTATCTATAAAAGCAGCCACATGCTCTACTAACTAAGCTGCAATCAATGTGCTGCATTCTATGTGGGCATGACAACCTTCAAGCTGTCTGTCCTCATGAATGGCCACTGACAAACTATGGCCAAGAGACAGTTGGACCATCCAGTTGCTGAGCATGCTGCCCAACACAATGTGCTTCACTTCGTCCCTATCCATCACCCACCTACCCCCTTCCCTGCTCCCACTCCAGCACTACACAGTCCTCTATTCCACCAATGCAGCCACAGTCTTTCTACTTCTCTCCTTTTCCACTGCACCCCCTCCCCCTCCAGCCCTCTGTGTAACCTTCTGACTGCACCTAGCTGCCCTGCCCTCCCCCCACCTTGTCCCTGCATGCTCCCACAAGCAGTACTTTACCATCACCAACCCCTAGCCTGCTATCCCTTGGCCTACCCACCTCATCCTCCTCCTTACTCCCACCACCGAGATTGCTTCTCCAATCATGTGCATGTGCTCGCAGCCTGGCCTCGGTGGCCAGAGACAGTGGTCATGTGCATGTGGCTTGTGCTTGCATGAACTGTGTGTGTTGCCTACTGTAAAAGAAGGCCTTTCGGCCAAAAGCTCATATGTCTAGCAGCCCTTCTGTTGTGCCTATTTGCAACTCGGTATCTCTTGTATTCGTTGAGTAGCAATCTATCAGTTTCATAATACTGTCACTGTTTCATCCTGGATTCCCTATTGTTTAATGTACACTATCAGATTTTTTAAGAGTAACTTTTTCTATGATGTAAAGCTTATTTCCTGTAATGCCAGCTGTAGGCAGGTAGTTGAATTTCTGTGATACTCTTACACAGCACACATTTCAAATTGTGAGACACTACTAGGTCATGAAATGAAATTTTCGTAAGTAACCTGCTTCGTGGCTAAATTAAAACTTTTTTTTAGCACCTTTTGAGTGAATTGTAATCTGCACTGGCTTTTCCATCAACAGGATTTATAGAGTTGTTCAATCAAGGAAAAGGAGGATTTCGTTACTCATAAAAACAGCCCAGTGATATGAGATGGCAGACAGGGAGCAGACTCTTCTGGTAATCACTTTGTACAAGAATGTGACAACAGCCTACGCGCAAAAATGGTATATGGTATGTTTGCTGTCTGTGTGCTGCAGAAATCTGAATCATGAAGGAAATGAAAAATGTATGGTGCCTGCATGTGAAAAGACAATTCTGTGAAGTTAGAGAGGTATAACAAAAATGAAAAAATGAGAAATGGCATTGTTAACAGAAAAAAACTGTGAGGAATTCCTACAAGAGAAGACTGAGGACAAAAGACTAAAATGCTTTGGGCATGTGAAGATAATGGATGAGAAGAGGATTGCATGAGATGGAGGGGAAGAATCTGAGGGGAAGGCCAAGAGCCAAGTGGCTAAAAGGAATGGAAAGAAGCATTTGAAAGCGAGATGCAGATTGGGTCAGAGTAGCACCAGAGAAGCAGTGGGAAGGTCAGAGAAGATGGAGAGGCTTGTGTTCCAAGCATACCCTCACAGTGGTGGGACACTGTATGAAGCAATCATGATGATGATGATGATGATGACTGCTCGAACTTTGTAAAGGCTCTTGAGATAAAGAAACCGTCTTCACCAGCAATCCTGCCATGACCCCACTCCAGAAGAGTTCCCAACAATGCCCACATAAATCTTTAAATCCATACCAAAAACTCTCACCTTAATGCATACATATCCACCCCCCCCCCTCCCCCCTCCAATCCGTTGAACTCCACAGTCATGCTGTAATGTTCCATTCTATAAATAATTTAAGCACACTGCTCAGAGTGAAGGTTTTAATAAATAATTAGGTTATCTTTTAAATGCTTATTCTCACCATCAACTAGTCTTTTGAACAAGGATGTTTCCCAGATCGATTAAAATATGCTGAAAGTTGTATTGTATTCCATTCTCATAACAGATTCTTTTTACAAAAACTTTTTCGGTTAAATGACGCTTATAAAAAGGCAGCAATTGGAGCAAGTTAAATGAAATACAGCTGAAAAATGAGATTTCAGAAAATGCAAAATGGCTAAGTTGGGTTGGTTAGAGGATAAACATAAGGCCATAGAAATATGTGTGACTAGGAGAATGATGGATTGATGGATGCTACCTATAGGAAGGTTAAAGACGCCTTCAAAGAAAAGAGAAGCACTGTAAATTTCAAGAGCTCCAGTGGCAAAGTGATACTTCGCAAAGAAGAGAAGGCTGAGAAGTGGAAGAAATATATAGAAGGGCTGTACGCAGGAGATAAACTTGAAGGCAACAATGAGTGATAAACAGTTCAGCCAGTAAAATGTGTGATAAACAGTTCAGAAAGGATAGAACAGACGCATTAAAATGTGGTGCTGAATATTAGAGAGGTAGATTGAATAACTAACGAGGAGGTACTGAAATGAACTGTGAAAAATACAATTATGGTACAATTTTACCAAAAGAAGCAATCAGTTTAAAGGAGGCATTAAGTATGGAAAGGGGGGGGGGTAAATCTAGACAAGAATAAGGTAAACAGCTTCAAATGGATGTAGGTTGCAGTGGTTCTACAGAGATGGAGAGGCTTGCAAAGGATGCACTACCATGGAGAGCTGCTTCAAACCATCCCTAGAACTGAACACTAGAACAACAATAATCAAACTCACATGTATAAAACAGCCTCTAATGTCTGTTGTTGTTGTTGTTGTTGTGGTCTTCAGTCCTGAGACTGGTTTGATGCAACTCTCCATGCCACTCTATCCTGTGCAAGCTTCTTCATCTCCCAGTAACTACTGCAACCTACATCCTTCTGAATCTGCTTAGTGTGTTTATGTGTTATACATTTTCCATTAAGTAAGTAAGTGAGAAAAAGTGTAGAATGTTGTTGTTGTGGTCTTCAGTCCTGAGACTGGTCCGATGCAGCTCTCCATGCTACTCTATCCTGTGCAAGCTTCTTCATCTCCCAGTACCTACTGCAACCTACATCCTTCTGAATCTGCTTAGTGTATTGATCTCTTGGTCTCCCTCTACGATTTTTACCCTCCACGCTGCCCTCCAATGCTAAATTTGTGATCCCTTGATGCCTCAAAACATGTCCTACCAACCGATCCCTTCTTCTAGTCAAGTTGTGCCACAAACTTCTCTTCTCCCCAATCCTATTCAATACCTCCTCATTAGTTACGTGATCAACCCACCTTATCTTCAGCATTCTTCTGTAACACCACATTTCGAAAGCTTCTATTCTCTTCTTGTCCAAACTGGTTATCGTCCATGTTTCACTTCCATACATGGCTACACTCCATACAAATACTTTCAGAAACGACTTCTTGACACGTAAATCTATACTTGATGTTAACAAATTTCTCTTCTTCAGAAACGCTTTCCTTGCCATTGCCAGTCTACATTTTATATCCTCTCTACTTCGACCATCATCAGTTATTTTACTCCCTAAATAGCAAAACTCCTTTACTACTTTAGGTGTCTCATTTCCTAATCTAATCCCCTCAGCATCACCCGATTTAATTTGACTACATTCCATTATCCTCGTTTTGTTTTTGTTGATGTTCATCTTATAACCTCCTTTCAAGACACTGTCCATTCCGTTCAACTGCTCTTCCAAGTCCTTTGCTGTCTCTGACAGAATAACAATGTCATCGGCGAACCTCAAAGTTTTTACTTCTTCTCCATGAATTTTAATACCTACTCCGAATTTTTCTTTTGTTTCCTTTACTGCTTGCTCAATATACAGATTGAATAACATCGGGGAGAGGCTACAACCTTGTCTCACTCCTTTCCCAACCACTGCTTCCCTTTCATGCCCCTCGACTCTTATAACTGCCATCTGGTTTCTGTACAAATTGTAAATAGCCTTTCGCTCCCTGTATTTTACCCCTGCCACCTTCAGAACTTGAAAGAGAGTATTCCAGTTAACGTTGTCAAAAGCTTTCTCTAAGTCTACAAATGCTAGAAACGTAGGTTTGCCTTTTCTTAATCTTTCTTCTAAGATAAGTCGTAAGGTTAGTATTGCCTCACGTGTTCCAACATTTCTACGGAATCCAAACTGATCTTCCCCGAGGTCCGCTTCTACCAGTTTTTCCATTCGTCTGTAGAGAATTCGCGTTAGTATTTTGCAGCTGTGACTTATTAAACTGATAGTTCGGTAATTTTCACATCTGTCAACACCTGCTTTCTTTGGTATTGGAATTATTATATTCTTCTTGAAGTCTGTGGGTATTTCGCCTGTCTCATACATCTTGCTCACCAGATGGTAGAGTTTTGTCATGACTGGCTCTCCCAAGGCCATCAGTAGTTCTAATGGAATGTTGTCTACTCCCGGGGCCTTGTTTCGACTCAGGTCTTACAGTGCTCTGTCAAACTCTTCACGCAGTACCTTATCTCCCATTTCATCTTCATCTACATCCTCTTCCATTTCCATAATACTGTCCTCAAGTACATCGCCCTTGTATAAACCCTCTATATACTCCTTCCACCTTTCTGCCTTCCCTTCTTTGCTTAGAACTGGGTTGCCATCTGAGCTCTTGATATTCATACAAGTGGTTCTCTTCTCTCCAAAGGTCTCTTTAATTTTCCTGTAGGCAGTATCTATCTTACCCCTAGTGAGACAAGCCTCTACATCCTTACATTTGTCCTCTAGCCATCCCTGCTTAGCCATTTTGCACTTCCTGTCGATCTCATTTTTGAGACGTTTGTATTCCTTTTTGCCTGCTTCATTTACTGCATTTTTATATTTTCTCCTTTCATCAATTAAATTCAATATTTCTTCTGTTACCCAAGGATTTCTATTAGCCCTCGTCTTTTTACCTACTTGATCCTCTGCTGCCTTCACTACTTCATCCCTCAGAGCTGCCCATTCTTCTTCTACTGTATTTCTTTCCCCCATTCCTGTCAATTGTTCCCTTATGCTCTCCCTGAAACTCTCTACAACCTCTGGTTATTTCAGTTTACCCAGGTCCCATCTCCTTAAATTCCCACCTTTTTGCAGTTTCTTCAGTTTCAATCTGCAGTTCATAACCAATAGATTGTGGTCAGAATCCACATCTGCCCCTGGAAATGTCTTACAATTTAAAACCTGGTTCCTAAATATCTGTCTTACCATTATATAATCTATCTGATACCTATTAGTATCTCCAGGATTCTTCCAGGTATACAACCTTCTTTTATGATTCTTGAACCAAGTGTTAGCTATGATTAAGTTATGCTCTGTGCAAAATTCTACAAGGCGGCTTCGTCTTTCATTTCTTCCCCCCAATCCATATTCACCTACTATGTTTCCTTCTCTCCCTTTTCCTACTGATGAATTCCAGTCACCCATGACTATTAAATTTTCGTCTCCCTTCACTACCTGAATAATTTCTTTTATCACGTCATACATTTCATCAATTTCTTCATCATCTGCAGAGCTAGTTGGCATATAAACTTGTACTACTGTAGTAGGCATGGGCTTTGTGTCTATCTTGGCCACAATAATGCGTTCACTATGCTGTTTGTAGTAGCTAACCCACACTCCTATTTTTTTATTCATTATTAAACCTACTTCTGCATTACCCCTATTTGATTTTGTATTTATAACCCTGTAATCACCTGACCAAAAGTCTTGTTCCTCCTGCCACCGAACTTCACTAATTCCCACTATATCTAACTTTAACCTATCCATTTCCCTTTTTAAATTTTCTAACCTACCTGCCCGATTAAGGGATCTGACATTCCACGCTCCGATCCGTAGAATGCCAGTTTTCTTTCTCCTGATAATGACGTCCTCTTGAGTAGTCCCCGCCCGGAGATCCGAATGGGGGACTATTTTACCTCCGCAATATTTTACCCAAGAGGACGCCATCATCATTTAATCATACAGTAAAGCTGCATGTCCTCAGGAAAAATTACGGCTGTAGTTTCCCCTTGCTTTCAGCCGTTCGCAGTACCAGCACAGCAAGGCCCTTTTGGTTAATGTTACAAGGCCAGATCAGTCAATCATCCAGACTGTTGCCCCTGCAACTACTGAAAAGGCTGCTGCCCCTGTTCAGGAACCACATGTTTGTCTGGCCTCTCAACAGATACCCCTCCGTTGTGGTTGCACCTACGGTACGGCCATCTGTATCGCTGAGGCACGCAAGCCTCCCCACCAACGGCAAGGTCCATGGTTCATGGGGGAAGAAAGGGTTTGAAATTATGTGCAAACATTGCTGGAAGTCGCTAAGTGTTCTCATTCTTAAATACTGGATGAATGAAGGCTGTATATTTGCACGCATCAGTTACAATGCCTCAAGACAAACACACTGAATTTTTGTTTCTCCTAAGGTGCAACTGACACCATGTTCAGGGACAGCATTTCAGTAATATACACCGACAAAAAAAAAATTGCAACACCAGGGAGGAGTTGTGTGACATAAACAAAAGTTGCTAGGCATGTTTCTACATCTGAAAGATGATGTCTTTTCAAACTTTTCACCAGTTGCACGAGAGTGGCACTATTAGCAAATCAGGTGTGCTTTAAATACACAGTGTAATGGTTGTGAGCATTAGTTACATCTGAGGTTAGATGTGGTGAGTTGATGTTAGTCAATAATGCCTTTAAAGCAGTGAAGATGCTATTATTAATACCTCACTGAGTGTGAACAAGGTCACGTAATAGGGCTACGAAAAGCTGGATGTTCCTTCTGCAGTATTGCAGAAAGGCTCAGTAGGAATGCAGTCACTGTAGGCGATTGCCAGCAGCAGTGGACACGAGAATGTACGGTCGCAAACAGACCGGGCTTCGGACAGCCGTGTGGCACTACTGAGAGGGAGGCCACTGTGTTTGGTGTATGGCTCTGCTGCATAGTACTGCATCTGCAGCATCAATCTGAGCAGCAGTTGGCACCACAGTGGCACAACGAACTGTTACAAATCGATTAATACGAGGACAGTTCTGAGCCAGAAGCCCCACAGTGTGCATTCCATTGTATCTAAAACAACACCATTGCAACTTCAGTGGTGTCAAGCAAGAGATTGGAGGGCAGGATGGAGGCCTGTTATGTTTTCCAATTAAATCTGCTTATGCCTCAGTGCCAGTGATGGCCATGTGCTAGTTTGGAGAGAGGCCAGTTGAGGGCCTGCAACCAACCTGTCTGCAGCTGGACATACTGGACCTGCACCTGGAATTACGGTACGGGGTGGGATGTCGTATGATAGCAGGAGCACTCTCACAGTTATCACACACACCTTGACTGCAGATTTGTACAAAACAGCATTTCAGGGGGTGTTTTCCAACAGGATAACACTTGCCCACACACACTGTAACCCCACATACTCTACAGTGTGTCAACTTGTTGCCTTGGCCAGATCACCAGATCTGTCTAGCACATATGGGACATCATCAGACAACAACTCCTGCTTCATCCACAAACAAGTGCTCATCGAGTGCAACAGGTGTGGAATGCCATCCCACAAACTGACATCTGGCACCTGTACAACACAATGTATGCATGTTTGCATGCTTGCATTCAACATCCTGGCAGTTACCCCCTTTATTAATGTAGGCTACTAGCATTTCACAATTGCAACAACTTACCTCGCACTTACATTTACTCGTGATCTTGCAATGTCAATCACCGCAATATGTTTCCAAAATTTCATTACTCTACATTAGTTATTTTTTGGTGTTATGGTTTTTGTCCCGTCAGAGTAGATAGATAATTACAGGCCCACCAAGGGATTAGTACTTTATATGCATAATGCTCCTCACAGATACATACATTGATAATGTGGTTTTCCCAAAGTGCGTGGGAGTGAAATATTGCTTCCTTCTTACAGTCTGATATCACTGTATTTTTCACATGGCAATTTTGGAGTAATCCATGTAACTTCACTTTTGTCTTTTAAACTTATCAGCATTATGGTCTATCTTTTACGTCTGAAGATGGCTAAAACCGTCAATTTCTTATTGAAATTATGTGTGATTGTTCTGGAAAATACACTATTTTTAGAAACTTAAAGATTTAATTTATTTTGCCTGAACATTATTGATGTTTAAGTGGAGTCACTGATAATTACATTAAGACTTACTGCATTTTGTAGTGAACCTTTCCTTCATTTGCACTCAGAATTCTGACATTCAGCACGCTTGGAGCTGCTCACAATTTTCTGTCTCCAGGACACCTCATCTGCTTGTTGGCTAATCTCTTCTGTCAATGTCTTTAAATGGGAGATATCTCTGTTGAAGACTGTCTTCAGGAGTGATTTCTTGTACCTGGATGTCTTCTTCAGTGCTTATAAAATAAGGCTTTATGGTTGTGAATAAAATTCTTCTCAACCCACTGTGGTGTCAAAATTTTAATATAAGACTATACCTCTTAATGAGTAGATCATAACAACAGTTAAATTTGGTCAATAATTATGTAAAATATTTACATGTTATTGCTATTATGTAACTTTTATTTATTCAAGGTAATCATAATATTACCCCACCCTTATATGTGATTTCATGTGTTTTGCTGTAAATATTTTTTCTGGGTCACCGTTCATAAATGTCATTCTTTTAACTGACTTTAATAATCATCTAATAATTTTCTACCCTTTTTTCCTCCAGTTCTTAGTTGGCATTGAGGAATATATTTAAACTGCATACACAGCTACTGCCCTAAAATAGTTTTAAAGTGATTTATTTTGATGTTTGAAGAAAGCTCCAACTCCCAGTGTCCAGCATACACTTACTGTTATTGTATTCCATCTGAAATTTTTCTTCACACAGTGAGCAGCAATTGTTTTAGTATCAGTAGCAGTAGTAGTAGTAGTAGTAGTAGTAGTAGTAGTCTCATCCATCCGTAGATCTCTTTTACAAGTATTTTGGTATTACAAGTTAAAAACAATAAAAATAAAGTAATTCACATACAGACATTTACATACTTAAAGGTCTAGTATAACAATGTCGGGGCAGGTAGCCAGCCATGGTCATATAGTAAGAACCATCCTGACATTTGGCTGAAATAATTTAGGGAAATCACACAAAACCTAAGTCAGGATAGCTGCCCCTGTTGTGACCTGCCGATCTTTGAAAATGCCGCCGCGCAGTTACGCGCGTCCTCTACATGCGGCGCTGTCTGCAAGCCACGCAGCAGCAGCGCCATCTAGGCAGCCAGCCACCCAGCCAGCGGCCACTAGACTTGGACTCAGTTATGATTTGACTGTTAAAGTGTACACACGTCTTACTCTGTTTACTTGTTCTGTGACTTTCATGTATTGTGTCTTCCTTGAAATATATTTGTTCACCTTGAAGTTATAACAATTGGCGACGAGGTAGTGATTTTTCTTTTCCATTATTGACCCACATGTTTCCATAGCTACTTTAGAGCAACTATTGCAAGGTCTCATAGAACAGCAAACGTTCTCACAAATGCGATTCACGATTTCGTTGAGGCATCAAATGCGGGGCGCCTCTCGCCGTTGTCTCTACCTACTTTTCCTCCTCACGACGAGATGGTGGAAGACTGGTCTGATTACAAAAAACATCTTCGACAGCACTTCTTGGCATTTCATGTCGCGGACGAACAAACATGTAAGTATCTGTTCCTTTCATGGATTTCACCTCAAATGTATCGGTTGTTGTCGCAATTGGCTCCTTTGAAAGAAACTGCGTCTTTGTCCTTTGCTGAAATGTGCTCACTTCTGTCCGTATATTTTCAAAAGCATACGCATGTGGTAGCCTCTCGTGTTGCCTTTTATCGTTGTCAAAAACAACCGAATCAATCCTATCGCACTTGGGCTGCTGAACTTCACGGCCTCAGTAGAAAGTGTCAATTTGTTACTGAAGTTCACAAACAATCCTACGCCGATTCCATGGTACGGGATGCTATTATCCGATCGGCGCCCGACAAAGAAGATAGGCAACGTGACCTTCAGTTGGCAAATCCAACTCTAGATGAAGTTCTATCCATTGCTCAGTCTTTTGAAATTTCTCGCGCCGCTGGAGCGCAAATAGAGGCATGGGGCGACGTCGGGGAAATACAACCTCTGTGCGATGTTGACGAAGCGTGTGGTGTGTCCCACCGGCCGATGTGGCCGCAGTACGCTCCCAAGCACAGCCTCGGCCTAACCGTAAACAAACCTCTAAGAAACTGCAGCAAAACCCATGGCAACTACCATCATGTCCGTGGTGTTTTCATCAATTCTCAGAAGTATCTTCAGTTGGGTTCTCCAATCCTGTCACCTGTCACTAGGCAATTACGGACTTACAATAAACAGAAGATTTCTCTCTTGGGACAATTTGATGCTGGGGTATCTTACAAATCTGTCGTTTGCACTGTTCCCATATTTGTGGTCGACCGTAGTAATGTGGAAAATCTTTTTGGTTTCGATGCCTTTCGCGTTTTTGGGTTCTCCATAGATGACTCTGTCAATATCGTCTCTGATGCTATTCCTTGTCGACAACATTTTCATCCCTTTTTTCTCCTGGGTTAGGCCGTGCAAACGGCTTTGAAGCTCATATCATGCTCAAACCCACTGCTCGGCCTAAGTTTTTTCGGGCTCGGCCCATTCCTGTAGCCCTTCGTGATCAGGTCAAGTGGGAGCTGGATCGTCTCACTGCTTCAGGGGTCTTGCTTCCTGTCACTTCCAGTGAGTGGTCCTCTCCTGTCATTGTCGTTGCTAAGCCAAATGGTGATATTCGTCTCTGTGGCGATTTCAAAGCGACTGTAAATGCTCAATGCCTCATCGACACTTACCCTATGCCTCGACCTGAAGAATTGTTCACTAAACTTGATGGAGGCAAGTATTTTTCTAAACTTGACCTGTCAGAAGCTTATCATCAACTTCCTCTCGACGCTGCTTCCCGGCAGTTTCTGGTCCTTAACACGCCTTTCGGTCTCTATCAATACCAACGATTGCCATTCGGGGTTGCCAACGCCCCTGCTCTCTTTCAGCGATTCTTGGAACAATTATGGCTCACTGTCCCTGGGTGTATTAATTACCAGGACGACATTGTTGTCACTGGCTCCACCACTGACGAACATCTTCAAAATCTCCGCACACTTTTTCATGTCTTACAGACTGCCGGTCTTAAGTGTAATCTTCAGAAATCAAAATTTTTTCAGGCATCCATCACGTACTTGGGGTTTCAACTCTCTCGGGATGATATTCATCCGCTTCAGCAAACAGTCGCTGCGACCGATGCCCTTCCTTGCCCTACATATGTTAAGGAACTGCTTTTTACCGTCTGCTGCTTCGGTGGCTCAGCCATTGCATCGCCTGTTGCAAAGAAACGTGCCTTTTCACTGGTCCGCGTCATGTGATGTGGCTCCCAGCAATTGAAGACTATGCTGAAACAGGCCCCATGCCTGGCTGCTTATCGACTTGGCCAACATCTTGTTCTTGCCACGAACGCCTCTCAATACGGGGTCGGTGCAGTCCTTGCGCACCGTTTTTCTGATGGTTCTGAACAACCCATTGCTTATGCCTCCAAAACGCTCACGGATGCCCAACAAAAGTATTCTCAAATTGAAAAAGAAGTTTGGCCATTATTTATGCTCTTCATAAGTTTGGTGTTTTTCTCTGTGGATCCAAATTTCATCTTGTTACGGATCACAAATCCAAATTTCATCTTGTTACGGATCACAAACCACTTGTTTCCTTCATCAACGTCACTTCCCGACAAGGCTGCACACTGCCTCCAGCGTTGGGCTCTTTACTTGTCTCGTTTCAATTACGAGATTCATTTCTGGCCGACGGCTCAACATGTGAATGCTGATGCACTGTCTCGCCTTCCCATGAGTCCTGATCCGGCACTTGATAGGAACGAACTTTTGTGTTGCCACCTGGATGTTGCCGAGCAGTGGGTTGTGCACGGGTTCCCCATCACCAGGGACCGGCTGGCGGCTGCTACGGGTTCTGACCCTACCCTCTCCCAGGTTTTACGCTGTATTCAGAAGAGTTAGCCAGATCGTACGTCCACTAAGACTTCTGATCCATTGCAGAACTACTACGCTTTGCGTTACCACCTCACGGCTAGGGATGGTGTTATCCTCCTTTCCACCAAAAATGCTTCGCCGCGTGTTGTGGTACCTGTGTCTTTGCGTGCTTTGGTCTTGCGCCTCCTTCACCAAGGGCACTGCGGTGTGTCTTGCACAAAATCTCTGGTGCGCTGTTATGTGTACTGGCCCGGCATCGACTCTGAAATCGCACACATGGTCGCTGCCTGCGGCCCTTGAACATCACAGGCCGCCGCCCCGAAGTCATCTTTGTCACCGTGGCCTTCGCCTGAGAAGCCCTGGGAGCGTATTCATGCTGACTTCGCAGGACCTTTTTTAAGTACTTATTGGCTTCTCATTATTGACACCTACTCTAACTTTCCTTCCATTCACCGTTGCACATCGCCTACCACCGTGGCAACCACCAATGCTCTAGCTCACATTTTCTCTTTGGAAGGCCTTCCCTCTATCTTGTTACTGATAATGGTCTGCAATTTTGCTGATTTTTGTGATCGTCATGACGTCATGCATGTCACGGCCCCTCCGTTCCATCCACAGTCAAATGGTGAGGCTGAACGACTGGTCCACACATTTAAGGCTCAGATGAGGAAACTCCTGACTTCTTCTGCTGCTGATGATGCGCTTCTCCAATTTCTGGCTTCTTACCGTTTCACCCCCATGGGCGACCACAGCCCGGCTGAGCTCTTACACGGCCAACAGCCCCACACGCTACTTCATCTTCTGCGGCCTTCCACCTCACGGCCGCAGGTGCCTTCGCTTGGCTGGTTCACCGCCGACGAACTTGTATGGGTACAGGGATATGCCAGGTGGCCAAAATGGAGTCCTGGCCGCATCGTATGACACCGTGGCCGATGCCTGTATGAAATCTAGAGGGACATGAGTGTTGCAGTGCGTCATTCGGACCAGTTTCAGCCTCGTGTGTTGGCAACGCCTGTTCCGGATGCCACTACACCACCTTTGGCTCTACCAGACGCTCGGGATACTAGAATCTCTCATTACTCACAATGCAGTCCTCTCACCATCATTTTGGTGCCAGCACAAGAACTGACGCCACCAGGAGACGTGCCCATGAAGGAACCAGATGACCATCAACTGTCGGAGCAACTCTACTCGCCTCCTCCTCCTACGGACATGGACACATCGCCCATGTCTCCTGTTATAACAACCAGACTTGCTGCAACAGGCAGATTGGTGCAAGGCAGATTGGTGCACGGGGCCCCAGCAGATTTGACCCCCATGTCTCCTGTCATCTCGACCCGTTATCATCGGGGACATTTTCGTCCGTACGGGAAGCCTCCTCCTCGACACTTTACGCCCAGTCAAACAACACCTATGGACGTTAGCAATCTACAGGCCACCTCCATCAAGACCTGTGCAAAAAATTAAAAGGGGGGAAAGTGTTGTGACTCGCCGATCTTTCAAAGTGCCGCCGCACAGTTACGCGCGTCACCTACATGTGGCACTGTCTGCCAGCCATGAAGCAGCAGCGCCACCTAAGCAGTCAGCCAGCCAGCGGCCGCTAGACTCGGACTCAGTTATGATTTGACTGTTAAAGTGTACACACGTCTTACTCTGTTTACTTGATCTGTGACTTTCATGTATTGCGTCTTCCTTGAAATATATTTGTTCACCTTGAAGTTATAACAGCCCCATTTGGTTTACTGCTAGCATACAATACTGTTTTGCAAATAAGTTATTTAATAATTTAAAAGGCTAATGCTACACTATTCATCCACTTCTTATACCCAATCAAAGCACACATCATATTTGCTACACACACATTGTTTCATAACACAGCACACACTATCAGTGTACCACAACTTCCCAGTTCCTTGCCTGAAAAAGTCTGTCAGCTACCCCATCTAACAAGTGAGAGCTTGAACTCAGAAACAGCATAAGGTGTTAGTATTATACGTTGCATAGCTTTGGCAGTAAGTTTTCCCAAAAAAGAAAAAAAGATGGAAAAATACAGTGTAAAAGTGTTATGTGGAATGATAGATGTTTTATTATTATTATTATTGTTATTATGAGTAGTAGTAGTAGTAGTAGTAGTAGTAGTAGTAGTAGTAGCAATACTAGTAGTGGTAATTATTATTATTATTATTTATTTTTTACCAACCTCTGCTCTGTGTTATCTAAGTAATCCTTACTGTATAGAATTTGCTGCGTAACAGATACTTTTTTACTGCCCTTTTAATTAGGTTTCTTTCAACAATTTTTTAAATCTATTTCGGTAATTTATTCCTTGGCAGGAAATGCTGTTTTGATTTTTATGTTTAGTCTTTCTTAATAAATGTAAGTTCAGTCCAGGTCTTGTAGCATGATCATGGACAGAGCTGTTTGTGCAGTAATTAACTATCAGTTTTATTTTTTATGTGTACAACTGACGGGTAAATGCACTCACTCACACATTGCAGTTTAAATCTCCTGTGTTCTGAACAGATCTTTACAATTAGCTCAATTACAATTCTATGTTATTATCCTTATTGCCCTTTTCTGCAGTTTTGAAAATTGTGTTCATATTTTGTGCATTTGTTCACCAGAAAAAAATGCCATAGCTAAGAGTGAGTGCACAGATAAACAGTATGTAACAAAGACACTGGCTGTTATACACCGATGACAGGACTCCAAGGGCATAATATGCTGCTGATATTCTGTTTGCAGGTATCTACATGTTTTCACACCACTTCAGCTGCAAATAAATATTCATTCCTAGGAATTCTGCATTTGTTACACAGTCTATAGAGGTGCCATCTACATTTAATTTAACAATTTCATTTTCCCCTCTTCAAACCGATATTCATGGCATTACTTTCCTTTATGTTCAATGTCACTTTATCGCTTACTGACCAACTGTAAACTTCTTTGAGGGTTTTATTTGCTTTCTCTGCAAGGACCCCCCCCCCCCCCACCTCACGCTACCCCCCCCCTCTCCCCCCCCCCCCTTGGTGATTAGAATACTGCTGTCATTAGCAAAGAGAATTTATTGCACATGCCTAACACTACTGTGAAGGTGATGCACATCAGGAATAGTACCGAAAATGAAATGATCGTATGGCATTTATTGGGCGGGATATCCCCTCTGTGTCTTTTTAGTCGATGCCACATTGGTGACTTGCGTGTCGATGATGATGAAAATGGTGATGAAGGACACACAGCACCCAGTCCCCTGCCAGAAATCGAACCCGGGCCCCCTTGCATGGCAGGTGGTAACCACCGTGCTACGGATGCGGACAGGAACAGTAC
This sequence comes from Schistocerca nitens, assembly GCF_023898315.1. Taxonomy (NCBI): domain Eukaryota; kingdom Metazoa; phylum Arthropoda; class Insecta; order Orthoptera; family Acrididae; genus Schistocerca; species Schistocerca nitens. The sequence goes on from NC_064625.1 coordinate 33,272,973, forward strand.
TAGTCATAATAAACTGCCCTGAGGAACAGCCATTTTAATGTGTTTTGGTTCTGATAAGTGGTTTAGTAAAAGTTTGGACTTATTTGAGGTATGCGTTCCCACTACTCTTTGTAGCCTACCTGCTAGGTATGATTGAAACCAGTCATTAGCTATTACTTCTATTCCTTCTAGCTTATTTAGTAGAGCATGTTACAGTCAACAGTTATCAAAAGCCACAGAATGCAAAGCCTGATCACTTTCTGCACTATCAACAGTCATTTATTCATTCATCCATCCATTCATTTAAACATTGTGTTGTGCAAAAATGGAGGTGAAAGATAGCCTTACGCGATGTGCAATGATTCAAGTTATACGACAGGCAGAAGCACACATGCTGCTGCATCATGATAAGCATTCCTGAAACTTTAGTAATTTTTCACAACACTATTAGCTATCTGTTAGCAAAAGAAAAAAAAAAAAAAGTTTAAATCTGTTTAATATGAGCATTAGTGTCACTGGAAATTTATACCCAGAGCTCCAAATATTCTGATAAAAGTACAGCAGTGGCTTTGCTCGCTTTTTGAATAAACTATCTTGGCTGATAATAATAAAACTGGATTAACTACAATGTGTAAAGAGGCATCTGAACTGTCATTTTTCCCACAATCCAAATACAAATGGAATGAGAAGAAACCTCAATATGGGGCAAAACGGGAAGTACCCAATGTCACCCACTTCAAGGGGTTTGCAGATTATGTATGTAGAGGAAAATGTATATATCTTGTGTGTGTGTGTGTGTGTGTGTGTGTGCAGCTAACACACAGTTTGCCTGTACTGCTCCTCGTGAACATGACTAACTGAAACATACGGGCACCTTTTTGGATGCATTTTTTCCTTAAAGAAATTAGCACCAATTAAAATTACACTGAAGCACCAAAGGAACTGGTATAGGCATGAGTATTCAAACACAGAGATATGTAAGCAGGCACAATACGGTACAGCAGTCGGCAATGCCTGTATAAGACAACAAGTGTCTGGCACAGTTGTTAGATCAATTACTGCTGCTACAATGGCAGGTTATCAAGATTTAAGTGAGTTTCAACAAGGTGTTATAGTCGGCGAACGAGCAATGGGACACAGCATCTTTGAAGTGCTGATGAACTGGGGATTTTCCCGATCGACCATTTTACAAGTATACCGTGAACATCAGGAATCTGATAAAACATCAAATCTTCGACATTGCTGCGGATGGAAAAATATCCTGCAAGAACAAGGAGAACGATAACCGAAGAGAATCAGTCAAAGTGACAAGTGCAACCCTTCTGCCAATTGCTGCAGATTTCAATTCTGGACCTTCATCACATGTCAGTGTGTGAGCCAATATGGGCTTCCGGAGGCGAGGCTCACTCGTGTACCCTTGATGACTTCACAACACAAACCTTCATGCCTCACCTGGGCCCGTCAACACCAACATTGGACTGTTGATGGTCAGATGAGTCTCATTTCAAAATGTATCGAGCGGATGGATGTGTGTGGGTATGGAAACAATAACATGAATCCATGGACCCTGCATGGTAGCATGGGACTGTTCAAGGTGGTGGAGGCTCTGTAATGGCGTGGAGCGTGTGCAGTTGGAGTGATATGGGACCCCTGATATGTCTAGATATGACTCTTGACAGGTGACATGTATGTTAGCATCCTGTCCATTGTGCATTCTGGTGGGCTTGGCCAATTCCAGCAGGACAAGACGAAACCCCACACGTCCTGAATTGCTACAGAGTGGTTCCAGGAACACTCTTCCAAGTTTAAATACTTTTGCTGGCCACCAAACTCCCCAGACAGGAACATTACTGAGCACATCTGGGATGCCTTACAACATGCAGTTCAGAAGGGATCTCCAGCCCCTCATACTCTTACGGATTTATGGACAGCCCTTCAGGATTCATATAGTTGAATTCTCTCCACACTACTTCAGACATTATTCGAGTCCATGCCACGACATGTTGTGGCACTTCTTTGTGTTCACAGGGACCCTACTGATATTAGGCAGGTGTACCAGTTTCTTTGGTTCTCCAGTGTAGCACATCAACCTACACACAGACATCAGTTTACTGGTTAATTCATTACTAAAATGAAACATAATATCTGTCTGACACAAAACTAAAATCATTTGATCATTAGCCTATACTGAGTGAATGAATGAATAATGCTAAGTACTTTCTTAAACATCTAACTACTGTGTACAAGACAAATGTGACAATCGTAAAGTTACTTAACACTTTCAAAATTTTTTAGATTTGTATACAAACAGAATTATTGTGTTTCTCAATACAATGCTACAAGTCACTATGCCATCTGATAGCACCACAATCAGATAAGAAGTCAATCCCAAAAGTCTCTCCTGAGAAGATGAGGTACTGGCAGAAGTAAACCTGTGGGGACAGGTCATGAGTTGTGTGTTCTTGGGTAGCTCAGTTGGTAGAGTGCTTGTTTGCAGATGGTAAAAGGTCCCAAGTTAGAGTCCTGGTCGAGCACACAGTTTTAATCTACCAAGAAGTTTCACCACTTACTTTATACATAATGTTGCCAAGGAACCACATGTGCACAGATTACCACTGTACAGCCGCCATCTGTTGAGTATAGTGCCTTCTGTCAATTATTGCTCCACATGAGAAGCACAGGCCTATGTGTAACAGGGATATTGCACACATGCCCTCTGTCGTATTATGGGCCTGCGAATTTACAATCCTATGGCCAAGATAATAAAATTAACTATATCTAGATATCTAATCGGTTGTACAATGTTTGTCTTTCTGAAGATACACCTTACCAAGTTGAAAGCAGTAATCACAATTAAGAAGATCTTCTGCCTAATGTATTTTATCAGGTTCTTTAATAATTGAATCTCAGAAGGCTCTCATCATGGGCAGTATTTCTGTGGCTGAATAATCCAAAGAATACCCTGTGGAGATACAGTGCTCATTTATGGCTTACCTACTGGCCTGCAAAAGGCAAGTGTGGTGAGCATGTTCCATGTACCTTTTGTGCACTGTGTGCACGGTTTGATCAATGTAGGCTTCATCATGTTGATGTGGCATATCATTCTTTACAGTGTCAAGAACAGAGTTCTTTGTAGGTGGCTGGAAGATTATTTTAACATAATTTTTCTTTAAGATTTTACCTAATTTAGACAAAATATTGCTGACATATGAGAGGAACACTCTGGGCTTTGAGAGGCCCATGTTTTCTTTATCTTGTGACTTGTATGTTTACTCCTGATTGAAGCTGTGCTAATATGACGTGAAGAATATCTCTTTTCTTTCAATATAAATTGTGGGTTTCCCAGCTGTCTCTATCATATAAAATATGTACTGAGTGTCTACTGTCCAAAGGAATAAATAGCAAAACTGTGGTGGCAACTAGATGCCTGCACATACAGATCTGTATACATGGGACCTTGGTAAACAGAACATCCTAATGACCCATCAGCTTTGTGACTGAGTAAGACACATAGAAATCGTAGATGGCCACCTTTTTCCATTCCGACTGTACATTGTATATTCTTGTGGATTGAATTTAGACGACATAAAAATCGTAAAATAATCCCTGGAAAGCCATGTACATGGATCTGTTAAAGGATACCGAATGTCTAAGTAGTACTGCTGTGTATATAGAGCTTCCAAACAATCTCTATTAGATGATGTCCACAAAGCAAAACCTGTTTAATTGCTGCCTTCAACAAGTTGCCTCTTGAATCCTCACTGAAAGTGGCTAAGGAACTGAACTGCATTCTAGATCCAGACAGAGTGGCAAAGTCTTTCCCACACAACTGGTGACAGCAATAATACGACAGCTGCTTGGGTCTGCACAGTTTAAGGAGGGCATTAAGGCAGCTGTCTTCCTGTGCATCAGGAAATTATCCAGTTACCCATATAAACTTAATATTAGCAATCCCACAAGGTTCCCCAACATGTTGCAATGAATTTTCTTGCAACCTCGTGCCATGTGATGTGCCACAGGCAAAGCTGACTGCACCTTCCATATGGAGAAGGGACAATTACATACTTCATTTAATGTTAATGTATTACGACATTTTTTGGAAACAGAGTGCCACCTCTTTAGGTATCAATATCAGTTCTGCAAACAGAAATCTTGTGAAATTCAGCTCACTATACATCTACATCCACATTTTGCAAGCCACCTTACAGTGTGCAGTAGGGAGTACATTGTTACCACTGGCATTTCCCGCTTTTCTTGTTCGTCATGTACAGTTTGCTGGAAGAACGACTCCCAGTAAGTCTCCACATGAATTCAAATCTGTCTAATTTTATCTTCATGCTTTTTTCACAAGCTATATGTACAAGGAAGCACTATACTGATTGAATCTTTTAGCAATATACACTCTTGAAACTCTAACTGTAGACAATACTGGAGTTCACCGAGCATCTTACGGCTTTCACGCTTACTAAATGAACCTGTAATAAAACACACTGCTCTTCTTGGGATCTTTTCTATTTCCTCTACAAATCCTACCTGGTACTGATTACACAACTGATGAGCAATATTCAAGTATTGGTCAAATGAGTGCTTTGTAAGCTACTTTCTTTGTTGATGGGCTACATTTCCTGAGAGTTCTTCCAATAAATCTCAGTCAGGCATCTGCCTTACTCACGATTCATTTTATGTGGTTGTTCCACTTCAAACTGCTCCATATGCATAATCTCAGATATTTTATGGAAGTAACTGCTTCCAGTAATTTTTCTCCAATTGTGCAATCACACAATAAAGTGTCTTTTTTTTAGATATTCATAATTGTTACATTTTATAAAATGGAGAATCAATTGCCAATTCTCTGTATACAACAGCATCATGCACGAAAAGCCTCATGGAACTTCCGACAGTATCTACTAGTTCATTCATATGTATCGTGGAATGTAACAGTTCTATAACACACTCTTGGTGACACGCCAGATGTCACTTTTACGTCAGAAGATTTCCCTCTGTGTGGAATGACTACTATGTTTTGTTTGCTACAAAATCTTCAATGCACTCACACAGCTGGCCATATAATGACTATACACTTGTATTTTTTTTCATTAGGTGGCTCTGCAGAACTGTACTGAATGCCTTCCTGCAGTCAAGAACCACACGTATACCTGGCCACCTGTATCCACTATTGCTTTCTGCATCTCATGGACAGACAGAGCAAGAAAGCCGGGTTTCACATGATCACTGTTTATCATAATTGTTTTCGGAACACACACATTGATTCCTACAGGAGAGATTTTCAGTCTCTAGAAATGTCATAATATGTGAGCATAAAACATGTTCTGAAATTCTACAACAGAATGACATAACAGATACAGACCTATAGTTTTGCAAGTGTGTCTGATGGCCATTCTTGAAAATGGGTATGAGCCCCCCACCCCGAATCATTAGGAATGCTTCATTCCTGTAAGTGTAAGACACTTACAGTACACTGCTGCTAAAGTGGGGTGCATGTAAGAAGACAGCAACACAATGGGTTCTCTCTCTCTCTCTCTCTCTCTACTCAATATTTATTGCATGATAATATTGTGTCAATATACGAGGTGCATTCAATAAGTACAGCAACAAATTTACATTGGGGAAAAAAAAGGCAGAATTGGTTGTGGGACAGTGTGGAATATTTCCACTTCAGCTCCTATACTTTCTTGAAGTATTAACAGGTGACAGCACTATATGCAGTCTTCCAATGGTTCAAATGGCTCTAAGCACAATGGGATTTAACAGCTGACGTCATCAGTCCCCTAGACTTAGAACTACTTAAACCTAACTAACCTAAGGACATCACACACATCCATGCCCAAGACAGGATTCGAAACTGCGACTGTAGCAGCGGCACAGTTCTGGACTTAAGTGCCTAGAACCGCTCGGCCACAGCGGCCGGCCCGCAGTCTTCAAAATGGTGTCTGTGATGGAGGCATGCTCCCACCAGGTAGCTGTCATTGAGTCCCTTTCGGCAGAAAACCAGAGTTTCGAAGATATTCGCAAGTGCCTGCAGAATACCTACAGAGACCTGGCAGTGAACAAAGCATAGTGGGCCATTGGGCAAGGCCTCTGCCATCATTGCAACAAGGTTGCACAATCCCATCCGATCTCCTCTGTGCTGGCCAGCCACACACAGCTGTGACTCCTGCAGTGTTAGAGTCTGCGGACACTCTCATTTGATGCTGCCTTCACAGCGAATGTGTCATCGCTTGACAATGTGGATGTATTGCAATTGCTGTTGCTATGTGCTTGCTTCAAACACATCACTGCACATCTGTACGATTCTGTTGGCAGTACTGACACACACATCCACCAGTCGGTGTACTCAAAAGTGTCCCTTGTCATCTAACAGAAGACCACAAAGAGCAAAGAAGGACAATCTGTCCAGGATTCCTTGCATGTTACGAGACTGACAATGACAATTGTTTGCCGAACATCATCACAGGCAATGAAACATGGGTCCATCACTTCGAACCTGAAACAAAACAGCGATCCACGGAGTGGCGCCACACCACCTCCCCTCCAAAGAAAGTTCAAAGTTACACCCCCAGCTGGCAACAGTCTTCTGGGACTCTGAAGGTGTTATTCTGCTTGATGTCCTCCCTCATGGTGCAAGTGTACAGTGCTACCCTCGGGACATTGAAGAAATGACTTCAGCATGTTTGTCACCACAAAAATGGAAACGAATTTTTCCTTCTCCATGGCAACACAAGGCCTCACGGAATTCTACACACCTGAGAGGAGCTCGCAAAAATCCTCATGCACCATACACCCCGTATCTTGCACCTTCCAACTTCAATCTGTTTGGTCCAAGGAAGGAGGCACTTCCACAGGACGCAGTTCATGGATGATGCGGAGGTTATTTATCCAGCAAGATATTGGCTCCAGCCAACCAGTAAAGTGATAGCAGGCATACAAGCCCTCTGAGTAATGTGATGTAAGACCATTGCACTGAACAGAGATTACACTGAAAAATAGGATTTGTAGCCAAAAGAATGAGGAATAATATGGCAATGGGAATCCTGAATAAAACAAAGCTGCCTAAACGTCATATTTGGCCAAAAGTCCTGAGGCCAAGAATGGAAGAATATTATTGCACAATATTTATGCATGGGATGGGTCAGAACTCTGCCTTCGCAGCGAATGTGTCATCGCTTGACGGTGTGGAACTTGCATGTATTGCAATTGCTGTTGCTATGTGCTTGCAAAAAGAAAAACAAGAGGAAGTGGTGGTGGTTAAAAAAAGTGGCCTGGAAAGCACTCTACACACAGCCATAATAAAATGCCAAGAGAAAATGCAGCAGATACGGGTGACTATGGGAATTTTTTAAGGATGAATGAGGAATCTTTCAACAAACTGAAGAACGGTACTGTTCACATACTAGTTGGATTTAACTTTCTGCAATGCTGGAAGTGATCTATGAACATGAAAAGATTAAGATACTTCATTGTAGAGGATACATAGGTAGTGCTGTTATGTATTTCTGCAACAAATAATTCAAGCTTTGAAAATGAACAAATAAGTATTTGCATTGTTATCTCCCAGCACTTAAAAACACTTTTGTCGAATATTTCTACAGCTAGTTACTGAATATGTATTAAATATGTAACCAAACAACTCCCCTGAATGCACTTCAACAGATGATTCCTTTGTCTTTCTGTACTCACATTCATACGACATTGCAAAATCAGTTGTTTACATGTTTGCAAATCACGAAGTCTCAGCAGGGACAGGCGTGTACGGTGGAATACAACCCTTACATGGTAAAATATACTGAGTGAGCACCAATATTTTTAAAGCTCTGCTGTCTCCTTGAACATACTGCGAAAACAGTCAAAACTGCTCTCACACAGTCAATATTAATGCACAATACTCATAATTGTGCAATGAATATTGAATGAGTGAAGCTACCTTAACCAGACCTCAACTAATGCTCCTTACATAAAAACTTTCTTGTACTTCATCTTGTTACAGACACTGGCATTCTTGCAATACCATACAGTGCTTCCACAAGTACAAAAGTCATGCTTTTTTCAGAAGTACATTTGACTCATTTCATGATTAAAAGTGCATTCTGAGAATGCTACATGTATTCTGCTACTGCTATTTCCATTTCTTAGATAACTTATCTTCAAGGAGATTTCCAAACCATACATCTTTTTTGGGTCAAGTGTTAATATGCCCAACAGGCCAAACTGAACCTCTCTGAGTATTTTACTGGAAATAAATTGACACTGGCCATTTTGCCTCCTAGCAGTAGCTGGGATAAACAAGTTGACTTAGGCAAAGCCTCATTACACTTGAGTGTGTTTAATGCAACAGAGATGCATCAAGCACACAGGATGTCACCCACTAAATGACTCCAGAGCACACTTCCAGACTGAAGTTCACCTTACATAGATTTGTACCATCCATGCATTTGGATCACCACTGTCTGACAAACAATTATCTACTGGTAAATTCATCACAATCATCCACGACAATGTCAATGTTTGCATCAACTACAGTAGTACCATCTAAAGTGCCCCCTCCTTCTCAACCCAAGTTTGACCCTAAATTACTAATATCTCAACAGGCCCCCCTTCATTGAACACTTTTTGCTACATACATATTTGTTTGCTCTGACTCCAATGTTGGACAATGCCTGGTACAATGTTCTCATTACTTTCTTTTTTCTAGTCTGCTGTCACAGGTGTACAATACTGATACATGCATTTTGAGTACATTAATGCCTGTATTGTTAGCCACAGAGTTTACATCACAAGTATACTTCTGGCACAGGCCTCTTTTGTTTGGCTGGAGCTCAAGTGGGAGCCACTGGCAAGTTGCAAAGACTTGTCTGCAGAGGGAGTTGGTGGACAGCCAGTTCGTGAGTGACACAGAGAGACAGTAGGTAAAGGACCAATGGGCATCGGTAGAGCGTCATAGGTGAGGGTGCACCCGGGTGGAAGTGGTGACTTCGGAGTGTGTAGTGGCTGTTGCAAAGCTTCACGGGAGCTGTGCATTGTGTGGCAGAACTGGGTTTTGTTGGGGCAATACGTGTCATCTCAGGGAATAGCTTGCAGCATTCAGTCCATGTGAGCTGCTCTGCTGGTTGTTATCCTTCTCGGTGAGTCTCCTTATTTTAAAGGTTCTGTTTGGAAGTTGTTCAGTTTTCACTATTAATGGTTACTGTCCAAGCTCTCCTATCCGCAACATACTGAGCTCCTACACCATGTCAGCATAGTTGTTATTTAACTTGGCTCAGTTGTGCCTGTCTTCTTAGGCCTCTCCAGCACCTCACATTCTACGAAACTTCCAGCTTGCTAATTGGTCACTAGTACCATAATTCTGGAAGTACTTCGCCTGACCTGAAAGGAGGATCTAGAAGATAAAGTCTCAACATATCAGGGTAGGTCAGTGTTCTATCTTTCCCTTACATTGCTGTTTTCAGAGAATGTGTTTCATAGCAGTTTTTTGTTCTCCAGGGGTAGATGCAGCAAACTATGTTAGAGAGACCTCTCTCCAGCAGTTTGTGTTTACATAGGAAGCCAACAATATTTCCATCATTTTAGCATGGAGCAATCATTGTGAATAGTAATAAGAACAATAAATATACATTTCACATGGTGGATAGGAAAGAAATTTCAGATTTTAACGGTGGTTGGATTTCTACCTACGGCCTTGCCACAGTGGTAACACCAGTTCCCGTCAGATCACTGAAGTTAAATGTTGTCGGGCTTGGCTAGCATTTGGATGGGTCAACTGCTCAGGTATGCCAAATTATGTTTGCAAGTGGGGTGCACTCAGCCCTTGTGAGGCCAATTGAGGAGCTACTTCATTGATAAGTAGCAATCTGTAGAACGCCAGTGTTATTTCTCCTGATAACAATGTTCTCCTGAGTAGTCCCTGCCCTGATATCCAAATGGGGGACTATTTTACCTCCGAAATATCTTACACAAGAGGATGTCATCATCACATAACCACACAGTAGAGCTGCATGCCCTCAGGAAAAATTATGGCTGTAGTTTCCCCCTGATTTCAGCCTTTCACAGTACCAGCAAAGCACAGCTGTTTTGGTTGATGTTACAAGACCAGGTAAGTCAATCATTCAGACTATTGGTCCTGCAACTACTGAAAAGGCTGCTGTCCTGTCCCTCTTCAGGAACAACATGTTTGTCTGACCTCTCAACAAATACTCCTCCGTTGTGGTTGCACCTATGGTACAGTTATCTGCACTGCCTCCCCACCAACGGCAAGGTCCATGGTTCGTGGGGGGTGGGAGTATCATCATAGTGCCCAGAAATGAGGAATGTCCTACCAACAATCAACCCACCCCTCTTAATGCAGTATTCCATCACCCATTCAACCAATCTGACATCCTGGTCCATCCATATGCCATACCCACTCCCAACACCGTGCCACATGTGTCACATCCCTGTGGAAGACTCAGGTGCAAAACCCATCTAATTTACACAGCTGTCGCATCCTGCTAAACACCTATAACAGGTGTATTCTATACCATCAGAGGCAGGATCAGCTGCGAAAGCAGCCACGGCACATACCAGCTCTACTCCAATTTCTAAGCAGCATTAGATGTGGGTATGACCACCAACCAGCTGTCCACCAGAGTGAATGGCCACCACTAAATTGTGGCCCAGAGCAGTGTTGACCACCTAGTGGCAGGACAGTCTACTGACCACAGCATGCTCAATTTCAATGGCTGTGTCACACCTCATTCCTTCTAGACCCTTACCCCAGCACTAGCTTTTCTGAACTACGGGAGGAATTATCCTTGCAACACATCCTTTGTTCCAGTGGCCTCAATAACTGCTAGCCCCTGTTCTGCACCCAATTCCACCCTGTCCCAGTACTCTACCTTCTCTCATCCTGCACCCACACCCTCTTCTCCCTCCTCTTTCTACATTCTGTCACCCACTCCCCGACATTATTGCCATCATGTGCTGCGCTACCTCACCGACTCTGGAGCCTGTGTGTTGCATACCTATCCTGCGCAGCTCCTGCTCCCCTCCCCCACGTTCCAGCCATCCCTCCCCAACCCTCCCTCCTGCTCCTCACCTTCTTTCTCACCTCCCCACGACCCCTCACCACAAGTCAAGTTGCAGAACTGGGAGGGGAGAAGGAGGAGGGTGGGGGGGCATGCTATTTTTCAGCATTTAAAGATGCAATTTACAATAGGCGTTCACAGTGGCGGGTGCTGTGTAAGAGCACAAGAGGACGTGAACACCCTAACTTTTGACACCTTGTGAATTCATTGCTTATTTTTGTTTGAATACTGTGAACATAGCATAGATGCTGGAATCTGAAAGAAGCAGCACTTACATCTACTGTGCTACTGCCTCTCTAGACTCCGTGAAACTTGGCATCAGGATCTCATGCACATCTTCAGTTGTGCACGTTTTAAGGAGCTTTTGCGCATGTGCAACTCGTGGGACGTAATTGCCTTATGCACCAAATACATGCAGATATCACAAACAATGTGCATAATTCACGATGAGCACAGCTATCCCTTGCCACTAAGCTAGAAGTTTCCATCAGTGCCACTAGATGGTAGCACACTGCACCAGAGTTTTATTCCCGTTCACTTGACATAAACTCTGCTAGATGATAGCACACTCCTCAGATATGCTGATTCTCTCACTATATGTTTTGTTGTTGTGGTCTTCAGTCCTGAGACTGGTTTGATGCAGCTCTCCATGCTACTCTATCCTGTGCAAGCTTCTCCATCTCCCAGTACCTACTGCAACCTACATCCTTCTGAATCTGCTTAGTGTATTGATCTCTTGGTCTCCCTCTACGATTTTTACCCTCCACGCTGCCCTCCAATGCTAAATTTGTGATCCCTTGATGCCTCAAAACATGTCCTACCAACCGATCCCTTCTTCTAGTCAAGTTGTGCCACAAACTTCTCTTCTCCCCAATCCTATTCAATACCTCCTCATTAGTTACGTGATCTACCCACCTTATCTTCAGCATTCTTCTGTAGCACCACATTTCGAAAGCTTCTATTCTCTTCTTGTCCAAATTGGTTATCGTCCATGTTTCACTTCCATACATGGCTACACTCCATACAAATACTTTCAGAAACGACTTCCTGACACTTAAATCTATACTAGATGTTAACAAATTTCTCTTCTTCAGAAACAATTTCCTTGCCATTGCCAGTCTACATTTTATATCCTCTCTACTTCGACCATCATCAGTTATTTTACTCCCTAAATAGCAAAACTCCTATACTACTTTAAGTGTCTCATTTCCTAATCTAATCCCCTCAGCATCACCCGATTTAATTTGACTACATTCCATTATCCTCGTTTTGCTTTTGTTGATGTTCATCTTATATCCTCCTTTCAAGACACTGTCCATTCCATTCACCTGCTCTTCCAAGTCCTTTGCTGTCTCTGACAGAATTACAATGTCATCGGCGAACCTCAAAGTTTTTACTTCTTCTCCATGAATTTTAATACCTACTCCGAATTTTTCTTTTGTTTCCTTTACTGCTTGCTCAATATATATACTATGGTAAAATCACATCGGACTTCAGTATATGTTAAAATTGTACTGACAGTAAACCTATTTTGTAGATTTCTAAATGAGTTACAGTATACTAAGTTATGAATTTTATGATACAGTAATCCATTTGAGGTGCTGAGAATCATAACGGCCTAAAGCGCATCACCGTCGATTGAAGCATTGCATTTATTCATTCTTCTGGACTCTGTTGATCTTATGGTGCATCAGCTTTATCTGTGCTGTAGTCCCACACTGAACATATGAAACTTCACAAAAAGCTGTATCACTGGTTTCTGGTACTCTCTTAAAAGTGGAATTGACAGTGTTGTTCTTTAGGTCCTTATGGATCTCAGCACCTCATCTGCATTCTAGTCAAGTACCATGTTGATAGACATTGCTACTTGAGTTTAATCATTTCCACAAACGGCACTTTGTGTTTAGAGTTGGTTGTTTACTGTGTGGGAATTGGCTTTCGTGTGCAGTGTAAACATGAAATATGTTGCATCTATTTTAAATGCTTACAGAAAAGTAAAGCTGTGAGGAGGGGTCGTGAGTCATGCTTGGGTAGCTCAGTCAGTAGAGCACTTGCCCGTGAAATGCAAAGGACCCGAGTTCGAGTCTTGGTCCAACACACAACTTTAATGTGCCAGGGAGTTTCGTATCAGCATGTACATCACTGCAGAATCAAAATCTCATTCTGCAAACAGAAAAGGTAAATCACCAGGAAAAGTTAGCCGCAAAGGAACTAGGGCCTCCGAGAACAGATTCCTTGATTGAGAGAGTGATGAAATCAAATAAGTGTGACTACAAGCGAACATTTAACAAGGAAATGTACAGTTAGCACAAGTTGTTGTGTGAGTGCAGCGTAAGAATATCAGATTTTCAGGTCAAAAGTAAATTCATGAACTAATACATCTGTTAGGGATCTTGTACATTTGTCCAAAAGACTGGAAAAGCACAAAAACTCCCACAAACACAAAAATGCAAAGTGGAGAGCTGTGAAAGCTTACATGTTATTTCATAACTACCCTACACTGTACTCAATTATGTACAAAACAACAAAATTCCACAACAATAATTCTTTCTTTTGTCAGACAAGTTATGAATCTTTATTATTATCACCACCACCACCACTGTTATTATTACTGGCAGTGGTTGTAGTTGTATGAACTTGTTGATAAGCATAACTGTTGTACAGCAGACGCTATTAATTTCAGACATTCAAATTTATCTGAATCTAAAAATTTGTATGAATGTGTACTCACAAGCCACCACTGGGCATTCGATAAGTAATGTGACACATTTCTTTTTTGAAAGCAGGTTTGTTTCATTCAGGCTTCCAATACACCATATTCCCCCCCCCCCCCCCCCCCCGGTCTTCTTGCTAAGAAACCCTATTTTTCAACATAATCTCCATATGCAATGTGGTGGCTTTACTGGGAGGGCTGTATGCCCACATGGTATTGCTCTACTGGTCAACGCTCAAGCCAACATCTTGTTGCATCAGTAACCTCCCCACCATCCACATACTGCTTCCCACAGAGTGCATTCTTCACTGGACCAAACAGATGAAAGTCAGTAGGTGTGAGATCCGGGCTGTAGGGTGGATGAGGAAGAATGATCCAATGAAGTTCCATTAGCTCCTCTCCGATGTGCAAAATTGTGTGAGGTCTTGCATTGTCATGGAGAAGGAAAAGTTTGTCTGAATTTTTGTGGCAATGAAATGCTTATGTCATTTATTCAATCTCCTAAGTGTAGCGCTGTACACTTCAGGGCTGATCTTTGTGCCGTGACAGAAGACATCAAACGGAATAACCCCTTCAGAGTCCCAGAAGACCATTGCCATTACTTTACCAGGTGAGGGTTCATCCTTTAACTTTTTCTTCTGACGGGAGATGATGTAGCTGCCACTGAAGGGATTGCCGTTTTGTTTCCGGTTCAAGATGTTTGACAAAAAACGGTCACAATTAGCCTCGTAATGCACAAGCAATTCCACATCTATGGTCCCTAATCACTCTTTGTGGTCTTCTGTTAGGCAGCCAAGAATCTAGCAGATGCATATCTTTGACTACCCCAACTGGTGGAGAAGTGTGTTAGCAGTACCAACAGAGACATCCACATGCGTAGCATGGTGTTTGATTATGACCCATCAATCTTGCATGAAATTATAGGGGCTAAAGCGACAATATTCCTTGACATCTCACAACAAATTCTTCATTTTTTCAACCAAAATCAGCTGAGAAAAAAAGGATTGCATCTCTCATTGAACGTTTCTCGTGTGTGTTTCTCAAAACCTAGCCTACGTTAATATGGGGTCTGTCAAGACAGTACCCACCCCCTCCCCACCCTCTCTCTCTCTCTCTCTCTCTCTCTCTCTCTCACACACACACACACACACACACACACACACACACACAAAACTTCAATTCCTCTCAACTGCCTTCTTAGGGAAATACAGCAATGAAGGGTATATGGAATGGGGCACAATTGCATATGAGGGGCTTAGGGATGTTCTACATGCCTGTTCTGAAGAAGAATGTAGCTCCAGAAGCTGATCTACAGTACTGAACACCTCACCTGTTGGGGCTATTTGTTGCCCAATGCCTCACTGAATGGTGAGCAGTTCTCTTCTTTCACTCGACACTGATTTTTCCATATTACCATTCACAGTAGCACCTACTTTTAAAATCGGTAAATTTTCAGCACTTTTTTCAACTGATTCATTTTCATTTTATTGTCAGTGTCCATAAAACAATCACTTTGACATTTTGTCTAAAACTTCAGTATGTGCACTTGTCAGGCGAAGGAACAATACAATTAGCGCTAAGCAAAGGGTGGTAAAAAGACTACTCAGTCACAAAGGATTTGAACTGTAATCACAGGCATCATGAATCAGATGTATAAAGGGAATATATACAATAATTACCTTATTCCATTTAACAGATGGAAAGAGAGTAGCTCGAACAACAAATTTTGCTGAATACAAAAGTTCCTGATACAACAGAGAGCTAAAAATACAAAGAGAAAAGAAACTAAGAAATTCCCCAGCACGCTGATGCATAAAAATGAAAGATGAACATGTGAGCTACCTATGACACAACAGCATTCCACTGATAGTTAAGAATTAAGATTATTAACTGAATCAAATGCAAAGCAAACATACTATTACAAGGAATGAATATAAGCACATATTCAGTCCTTAACATGGCAGCTCAGTCTGTACTGCATTATTCCATAAACTCACCAAAAAGATAATGGAAGTATTACACAAATGAGAAAACAGTGTGTAATGTAATTATAAGACATGACGGGACATGCAGGATAAGAAAATAAGGGTCGACAGAAGCGTCCGATCCCACGCGTCGGCTTTGACCCGTGACGTAAGGGTGTTGTCGTGTGTGACGTCATGACGGCACGGAGTTTGGTTTGTGAGTGTGGCGTGTTTGTAGATGTTGTCGTGTTGTGGTTTGTTGTGCTCTCTGTGGTATGTTCAGGGTTTTCGTTTGTGTGGTGTAATGGGCTCTGTTTGAGTGTCGGGTCTGTTTTGTAGTGGAATTCGTTTCAGTGAGTTAACGATTTTTTGTGAAGGTTAATTTAGTGTTGTTCGCTGTACATCGTGTGGTAATTTTAGTCAAATTAATCGGTTGTTGTTTTTGTTCAGGAATGGATATGACGGATAAAATTAACAGTGTGCAGGTCAGGGGAAGTGTTCGATCCCAATGTGTGGCTGTGTATGTTGATATTGGTATCGGGTGATGTTTTTGAGCTATACAGACCAAGGGAAGTGTTTGACGCTAATTTATGGGATCGGGAGCTGCTGTTGAGCTATATAGGTCAAGGGAAGTGTCCGATTCCAGATGATATTGTGTTTAGTGGTATTTGGGGAGTTTTGCGATGTCGGTTTTTTTCGTCGTTTTGTATGGGGGTTGGTGTCTAAATTTGTTTATATTAAGTTTGCCCACACCGAAAAACACCCCATTTCCCGCGCTTGTCCCGTTAGTGTCATTAGGCTTTTTGTGGAAAGTGTGTGTGTTTGTTTCTCGATGTATTTTCGTCCTCATAATGTGTACGTACCGACTTTATATGCGCCATATTGGAATTGTGGTTTATGGTCGTTTCAGCTATATTTGTGACGTCATGGGGTCAAAGCAGACGGGCGGGATCGGACGCTTCCGTATTTCCGAAAATAATTCAATTAGTAAACCAGACATCATCTTTCCCTCTGTTGTGTAACGATGTTGTTGTGTGTAACATTTCATTTGTGCATGTACAAAACAGAATACTGACAATATTTATTCTGCATGTCTTAGTATTTTGGAATGTAGGTAGTGATGACTGACTTATCTAAAGCATATCCCAAGGTATGGGTAGGTTTGGAGATGACTGTTATATTTTGAATTGGCAAAGCCAAAAAATACGAAAACTTAGTTGTGGTGACATTCTAACCTGGATCATAACCTTGCATGTAGGTTGCGCAAAGAATGCAATGACACATGCATATCCATAATTGTTATAGAACATATTTTATACATATATATTGCATTTCAATGAGTGATTTATGTTTGCAAGTTTATGATGATTGCAAGTCAAACCAAATGAGTAGTATTGGTAAATCCAATGTACCCTACACCACAGGCACCTTCTGTGATGCTCAACCTGTACATGAATATCAAACACGCTTGTGTGTTCTGAGCATTGAAAAGAAAGAAAGGTACCTGGATACAAACAGAAAAGCAGTAAAACTTTACAAAGGGCCATCAGAGAAATCTAAGACTGTGGAACAGCTAAACTGTGAATCAATGTTCATATGACTTTTTTAAAATTAAATCATGGGGATAGCGAGCTGGATCGGTCAAGATAAGTGATCAGTTTTTACTATTATCAAAAGTAATAACACATTTGCTCTTAATCATACAAGCATAGGTATTGTCAACATCTGTGCATGGGTGGCCCATTGTATACTTTAGCCATAATATTAATTCAAGTGTTCACTTGCAATAGAGCTAGAAATGTGAGTAGTAACATATACTTCACCAATAATTAAAAAAGAGATCAACTTTATAAAATTCCTTACTCTGTGAAACGGGGGGAAAAATCAGCTTGTGTTTGTAAAACATGGGCGAGAATAAACTAAAAGGGAACACAACTAACAATTTAGGACAATGGATAAGAAAATCAAATCTCTGAGCTACACTTTCCCCATCACAGAATATGTTTAAAATGGTCAGGGATAGCACCATGAAACATTTTGAGAGTATGTAAATTAAAGGTCTAATTTTTTTGTGCCATATTTACATTATGAACAAGGCATATTTCATTTCAGTGCGGACTGTCAACAAGCTAACGAGTAGGAGTGTTTACAAATATCCACTGAAATAGGAGTAGGGTAAATTTTAAGTAGTGAGTTCCACAAAGGACTCAATCCTTCAGTTTAAATCTTTATTTATCCACAAACGTACATACTGTATAAACTTACTCATCTTTTCCTTAAAACTCAAACACTTAACCAAAACAAACAAAAAAATTGGAGCTGCGAGCACCATATTCAATAAACGCACATTACATATTACAAAGCGTAGGATCAGAAGTGTAAACGTACTGGCGAACTACATATATCAGCCAGCTCTGAGAGTTAGTGTTGTCGTAACATGTGTATTTACAAGTATATTTTGGGAGCTAAATGTCAATATATCTGCTCTTATTTATCGGCACTCACTTGCATCACTGGTCCGCGACCGATTATAGTCTCACCAACCGGAATATCAACTTCATGTTTCGCGTCTCCATCTAACCGCACGAGTGTAATCTTGCTCATTATACGAAATTATTATTAAAATGTAATTGGATTTAATCAAACAGAAGACGAAAGGAAGTAAAAGCATAACAAATTTTCTTTTGCGCCTGAATAAAACCAGTTACCATGACAACCAAAGATCACATACATGATACATGTTACACTGTTACTGAAAGTCTGGTTTCCTTTCTGTGAAATTATTCGTAATTTCAATAGTTTCAATTTAATTACTTAAAATTTGAGGCTTCACCATTGATTTTGATACATTTTTCATTTTGATTTATAATAATAACTGGGTTAATCATCTTACCTACTCGTTCTACAATCACTCAGAAAAAATTTCCATATCCTTTCACTATCAATTAAGAATTTACCAATTAACATAAAAACAGCAAAACTGAATGAGTATTATTTGGACTGACATCGCAATAACAATTTTGCTAGTTCGACACGTTGTGGAACAGTAGTAAGCAAAACATGTACATAGAATTAGTAGGAGCATAAAATTTCAGAATTACTATTTTACTAGATGTTCACTTAATGATTAATTTTCCTTTTTACTTAGCTGCGAAAGACATAATTTTTGTCCTCCCTCGCGCAGGAGTGTCTCCCGACAGTACGCACAAATGGAATATCTCTGAATGTAAGCTCTGAGATGCCTTCAACAACTTTGGCATACACATCTCTTTCCTGTTGATCGTAGAGGATTCGGAAGGTAGGAACGCTTGTAATGATTATTGTATCGGGTTATATATTCACAATCTGTTGACCAGTGTCGATTTTCTTAACTATTATTAATTTAATGTGTGTTTGTTAACAGTTCCGTATGCTACTGTAATAGTTTAAAGAAATTAGTACCCTAAATATGTATCTTTAGATTACGGAGATCATGGCTGCAACGTGTTCACATAAATTTTATAACCCTCTTATATTTGTCAAGCGTTGCTTATATTAATGATCATTTTATTATACCATTTTCTTGGTTTTAATATTAATCGCTTTATTACAGATTGGTACCCCATTCCATATTCGGCCATGGGGGCCTATAAGTATATTCAGGAATTGTATAGAAAGAAGCAAAGTGATGTTATGAAATTTTTGCTTCGTATAAGATGTTGGCAATACAGACAGCTGACGAAAATGCATAGGGCTCCTAGACCCTCACGACCAGATAAAGCTCGAAGATTAGGGTACAGAGCCAAACAAGGTTTGTTGACTACTTTGTGTGGTAACCTACAATTACCAGTGATGATGATTTGTACATGCACCACGCTTACATTGTGTGTGGGGATATACTGTACCACTGATAGTTTCCGATAGGTTTTGTAAACTGATCCATATGAACATCGAGATACTAACGTCTTCATATTTCAGGATTTGTCATCTACCGCATTCGTGTTCGACGAGGTGGTCGTAAGCGCCCTGTACCAAAGGGTGCTACTTACGGAAAGCCTAAAAGCCATGGAGTTAATCAGCTGAAGCCCACACGTAACTTGCAGTCCATTGCTGAGGTCAGTTTCTGAAAATCTGCTACAACTGCTTTGAAATGCAACTTGTCATATTTGTAATTTGACTACGCCGTGAAAAATTGTCTTTGGAGTTATTTTCTTCTACTTTTCTGCAAAAGACCTCGGAAGGAGCGATGTATATGATGAAACATCTAGTGGACTGAGAGCTATGATTGAGTGATCTTCCTTGGATGTCTGATACCCCATAAACCATTCATATATTCGGTTTTTATCTTTCGAATTTGACTAATTGTATGAAATACTTCCTGCAGGAACGAGTTGGAAGGCGTTGTGGTGGTCTGCGAGTGCTTAACTCTTACTGGGTTGCACAGGATTCCACATACAAGTATTATGAAGTAATATTGGTGGATCCGGCTCACAAGGTTAGTTTCCTTACCTTTCAAGCAGTGTTTTCTTGAACATATGTTTGTCTACAAAAAGTTTATTATTTGTGTAATATGATTTCTATAATTGCTTCTGTGACCTATGTTTTGTTATTGAGGAGAGTATTGAAATGCAAATTGCTGCCGGCCGCGGTGGTCTCGTGGTTCTAGGCGCGCAGTCCGGAACCGTGCGACTGCTACGGTCGCAGGTTCGAATCCTGCCTCGGGCATGGATGTGTGTGATGTCCTGTTGCATTGTCTAGGATACACCCAGGCCATTTCCTTGTAGCTTTAGTTATTAATGCTGTGGTAGAATCTTCTGTTGATGTATTTTTTTGTCACATTGTCTAGGATACACCCAGGCCATTTCCTTGTAGCTTTAGTTATTAACTTGTCCTCTGACCTTGGTTGTAGAACAGAACTTGTATCGCTCATCTATAATGAGTTGAATGTTACTGAATAGACATATTTGAACACATTCCGTGGATTTTGTGACTATTAACAAACTGTTGTGAAATTTGTGTGTGTTGCATGAAGCCAATTTGAAACTGCAACATAACAAAAGGGTTGATGCCCTGACTTTCCTTGGGTGTTGACTTGATACACAGATTTACATTGTGTATCATGCTTGTTCCATGTAAACTGTCAGTTATTACATGCTTATTGGCTAGGTGAAGTTGTACATTTTACTCTGAAATTTTTGTGCAGGTTCTTTTTAAGAGTTCTGGCCTGCTGACATTGTTTCTTCTTTTCAATATTTGGGTATCTTTGAGAAAGAACATGAATGCTATCTAGGTGAACGGCTGATCATTGCAATTGAGTTCAACATTGAATTAATTGGACAAATTTGCTACCCAGAAATAGGCCTAAGCAGTTTAGTATACTGTAAATATATTTTACTCTACATAAGCCAGGAAGTCTTTCCCGATTGATAGCTCATTGAATTTAGGGATTCCCGGCTCCACATCTCATGCAGATTCCTGTTGGAAACCAATGTCGTAGGGTCATTGCATTTGTTTTTACTTCCTTTTGTGGGGTATGTTGTTCTGTCCAATAACATTCCTTACATTCACTTTGATCTGTACATAAACTGATGGTGGCTCTGTAAACCAGTATTTTTTTTACTACTGGCAGTGGCATTGGACAAAGGTATTTTTTCATATGCACAACTTTTAACTATGTGTTTCAGAATGCATATAAGTGGTTGAAGTGACTGGACCGCTCACCTTGAATACTGATCCATAGAGTAGCCCCAAGTCTAGATTAGGTTGTAAGGTGAGAATTTGGTTGAAGAGTTGAAGCCAACAAATGTAAATGCAAGTAATGGTTGTGGTGACAGATTGTCCTGTAGTACAGCCTATTGACATGCACACCATAATGAAAGGCACTTTCCCATACTTAAAGTATCTTCCATCATAAAAGTAAAACTGCAGGGTACACACAATATACACATATTGTAAATACTCTATGAAAAATGTAAGGGGATCTATTATGTAACTTTCACCCATACAAGTGGTAATAGTTTTCAGCTGCTGCAATTGTCTTTGTTGGACTTGCCTTTCAAAAGCTAACACTTGTGCGAAAACCACACACAGAACAGTGAAAGTGTTTTTGTACAGAAAATAGTAAATATGTATACTTGTAGCTGTAGGTGCCTAAGTGTGCGTCAATTGTAAAGCTGTTTGTAAAGTTCTAGTCATTTGAGTTACAGAGTATGTGAATATCTTCATGGCAAATGAGTGGAATAATTGTCATGAAAAGCACGCAAATTGTAAATAGTATAGCAAAGGCTCCCACTTGTTGTCTTTTATGTATTGAAGCAGCATTTTATTGATTAGTTGCAACATTTAAAGAATGTGTTAGCAGAACACATCAGTGCAGTGTAGGAGTTGTAACATGTAATGAACATCAGCAGGAGAGTGCTGAAGATCAGTGTGAGTTTTTTCAGAAATATATTGGGACATGCAACAAAGCAGCTGCACAAGTAGTTATTGGGGTTTGAAGAGGTGGTGAAATGTTGCTAACTGTGGTCATACCTAAGTTTTCTTCTAAATGTGCTCACACTGTAAATCAGCATATTTGAAAATGCTTAATCTGGTTAAGAATGAAAGTTGACAAGGCATAAATTAGCCAGATGTTAACTGAAAGTGGTTGTAATTTTAATGTATTGGTATCTGACTTCCTGCCACTGTTGCACAATAAACTGTACTGCAAAATATGTCTGGGCTAAACCTTGAATACACTGTATCATTGAAATAGTAGACTTTTATAATATGTAATTATAAATACGTTATTCCGAATTATCGCATATTAGCTTAAGTGATAATGAACTTTTTCTTCTTGTTCAGAGGGGCAGTGAAACGATATTATTTGTTGTCACAAATATTTGGCTATTGTTCTACGAATGCGTCACACTTTCTGGGTGTGCCATTGCGCCATTTTTCCGAATGTCTTGTGATTTTAGTGTGTGGTTAGGCAGGAACCTGAATACAGTACGAATTGTCACAAAACACTTTGTTGTGGTGACACTGATCTGTAGCATAGTCTAAGGTCTAGGTTAAGTAAGGTTAACAAATTGGTGAAGCCTAGAAATGTGAGAGCAAAAGACCTGATTGTGGTGACAGGCTTACCTATATCACAGTAGTGAAAGTGTTACCTTGCTTTTCAGGAACAATAGGCATTTTCTCAAGTACGTTGAAATTCTGTAGGATGTTGCTATAGGACACAGCCTCAATTGATAGAATCATTAATGAGATTACAAATTTCCTGTTTCATGAAACTATTAATTTTTAAGCAAATATAGCTTGTTGCAGCTAGTTCGTAGCATGCTCACATGGATTGTTGCACAGAAGGGCCACATGTGACATTGTTCCACCAGTGTTGATACTGTATCAAGAACTGATGTATTATGAAATTTGAACTTTGTAAACTCTGTAAGATCTTACTGTTCACACACAGAATGTGGAGAGACTTGAGGTTATTTCGTGGGTTACCTAGCTGATTGTACACTGAGGTTGAAAAGTCATACCACCTCCTAATATGTCAGACAACCTTTTGCCCAATATAGATAGTTCAGAAACTCTATGTGACATAGGCTCAACACGTCATTGGAATTCCCTTGCAGAAATACTGAGCGATGCTACCATTATGGCCATCTATACTGAGCCATGCTACCTTCATGGCCATCTATAATTGCGAAAGTGTTGCTGGTACAGGATTTTGTGCCTAAACTGATCTCCCAATTATGTCCTGTAAATTTTTGATAGATAGCCATCATTGGCCTGAATTGTCCAAAATGTTCTTCAAACCAGCCACAAATAGCTGTGGCCCAATGACATGTTTGGAAACATGAAGTCGATGAATGGCTGCAAATGCTCTTAGTAACTGTATGTAACCATTTCCAGTCAGTGATGGGATCACGTGAACCAGAGGACCCAGTCTGTTCCATGTAAACACAGTCCACACCATTATGGAGCCACCACCAGTGTGCAGAGTGCGTTATCTGCAAATAGGGTCCATGGTGTCTGTGCTGCATGTAAATTGTATCCTCAGGTCTTACCAATTGAAATTGGGATTCAATTGACCAGGCCAGTTCTGCAGTCTAAGGCCCAAGCAATATAGTGATGATCCCAGCAGAGGCACTACAGGCGATATTGTGCATTTAGCAAAGGCATGTGTTAGTTGTCTGCAGTCATAGCCCATTAACACAAAGTTCTGCAACACAGTCCTAACATATATGCTCGTCACACATCCCACTTCATTTGTGTGGTTATTTCAGTAAGTGTTGCTTGTCTAAGTGCAAACAGCTCTAAGCAAATGTGACTGCTCTCGGTCATTGCGTTCAGGCCACTGGCCACTGCATTGTCTGTGGTGAGAGGTAATGTCTGAAATTTTGTATTCTCAACATGCTCTTGATGTAGTAGATCATGGAATATTGAATTCTGAAACAATTTCTGGAATGAAATACCCCATGTGTCCGGCTCCAACTACCATTCCATGTTCAAAGTCTGTTAATTTCCATTGTGCAGCCATAATCGTGTCGGAAACCTTTTCATGTGAATCACCTGGGTACAAATGACAGTTCTGCCAATGCATTGCACTTATACCTCATGTACCCTATTGTTACACCATGAATTTTGTCACCTCAGTGTATGTTCTGTTGAGGATATTGCTTGACACAGACATTACACCTTTTTTCTTTCTTTCCCCCATTGAAGTGAGTAAACTTTGTCTGGCAGAACTGTAGTGCAGTAATTCTTTCAAAAATGCTGCAAACATCCCTTTTGAGGAAATCAGCACGTTCACTTTCCTCAACACTCAAGTTGTGGTATGGCATCAGTTTACTTGGTTCTGTACACTTTGTAAATTACTTTAGGACATACATTTTGTTCCTGTTTCATGCTGAATGGTTTTTTATCATTTGTGTATAAGCGCATTGAAAATATGGATAATGTGAATGGCTGATAAGTCACATACAGTGTGTTCGGATTCTGTGGTGTGGTTGGTTGATGGTCATGTCTTGCTCTGTGATCCTCACAAAAGCACAGCACAATCTTGGGTTCAGTTCCTGAAGCTATTGTGCCTTATTTGCTGGATTCGTATTTATGCTTATGTATTTCAAAAGTAGGCAGTTTCAGTGGTCCATCGCATTAGTGATATATCCAAGCCACTTTTTTTTCTTCAGTTCGTTATGCTCAAGTGCCAGGTAATAGTGGTATGTAAAAATAGTACATTTAGTGTTCATACTGCCATTAGGATACCTTTAGTTGTTTGTTATGGCATTGTGTGCCAAAGGCAAGGTTGCAGATTTAAAGTCTCTGTTGTTAGCAATAGTTTAATCTGTAAGGCAGTGTCAAAGTAGCACACTCATAGTGGCAAAGTGTCAGATTTATTTTGGAATTGGTTGTTTTATTCCTGTGGGTTTCTTAAATTAGGCAGTATAACATTTGATGTTCCTTTTAATTTGGAGGAGGTGGTTGTATTTTTTACCTGTGACACTGAATCACTTCTCCCTTATGGTTTAGCAATACGCTTAACAAGTTAACCAAAACTTCTATAGACTTGGAAATACTTTTCTTCATGAGAGGAGAGGAGGGGGAGCAGGCAGTAGCAGTCAAAAGTATACAATGCATTCTTTTGCTGATTCATTGATTCACAGAACTTGGGTATTCATTTCTGCGTGCCTTTATATTTTTGCAGGATGTTTTGCCTGACGTGCACCAGTTTTAAGTTTCATTTGCATTCCCTGATGCAATGAACTGATTTTTTTTCAAGATCAGTACTAGTCACTACATGTTTGAGGTGTAGTTTGTGATCCAGAACAATACTGGAACTGTTAGTTAACTTATAAGATTACTTCTATGGCAAATTTTTTGTTGCAGTGGCAGTTGACATCAGTTTGTGTGTCAGCATTAATATATATGAACTTAATAGTATAATATTGCAGCTGTTTAAGATTGTGTAAGGGAATTAAACACTTGGAAAAAATTTTGGTCTGTTTCTTGCAGGCAATTCGCCGAGATGCTAAGATAAACTGGATATGCAAACCAGTGATGAAGCATCGGGAGCTGCGCGGACTTACCTCTGCTGGCCGCAAGTCTCGTGGCCTCGGCAAGGGTCATCGCTACAGCCAGACCAAGGGAGGATCCAGGCGAGCTAACTGGCTCAGGAGAAACTCTCTGCAACTCAGAAGGAAACGTTGATTGTGTTTTGTTGGTGGAAAGCAATAAAGTTCTTTTCGTGGTCTTCTACTTTTCAGACTTCTCCCTGTTATTCATAATCCATTTCCCATGCTATGAGTTACTTTTGCCCTTTTGTACGTTCAAAATTCTAAAACTTTCTGATGCTGATTGAATATTAATGCTTCCTGCCAAGAAATACAGTGACCACTGGTGCACAATAAACAGCAATCAGTAATATCAAAAGACCACCATGGAATTACCTTTGTTGTGAATAGGTTTTTGAGCAATCTATCCAGAAGTTGACTCGCATTACAGTTGATAAATTGTAATAATCATTTTAGCTATTAGTTATTTTGGGTTCACTTTTGATTGAAAGTGGTGGGCGGACAGATGTAAGAGGAAATAAGGTAGTTTACAGGGCGCGCAGTAGTAATGGGATTTCTTCATCGATCCTCAAGGGGAATTGCCAAAGTCTCTCGAAACATCGTGAAAAAGGTGGAACTGTATTGCTCTCTTCTGGCTCAACTTTAAACGGACACTTTTGGGTTCCTGGAATATTTAAGTTATTTAGACTCGAAGAAATCACAGAACTCAACTCGTCTTGAATGGTATTAAGAAACAGGCCTGTGTTTTCCATTAATAGGCTAATTCAATTGCAGAGGAGATATTGCTGTTTTTTCTTCTAAACTTTGTATTCAAATTTTCTAATGCCAAGTGAAACATTGCAGTGATTAAAAGCATTGTCTCTAGGAAATAGCTTATTTGGCTATTGATGAAAGCAATATATATCTGTTGAAGATAGTTTACTGATTTCACTTGTATTGACACAGCTGGCGTATGAGACTCATTTTATTGGGGAAATAATGGGCGATGTGACATTGATATACAGGTAGCAAATAATGTGTGAATGTGAAAAATTACAAAGTGATGCTAAGAATATTGCCACAAATTGTGTGGTCATTGTACATTCCAAAGTGGTTAGGGACAAACGTGTTTTTAGGTCATAATTACAGATTTTCACTGTACATTTACTCAATTCTAGCACGAGAATTTGACCACTGAAAACATAAAAAGAAAGTCCCAGATGTTTACCTGTGCTCCTAAAATGGATAGCTGCTTAAAATTTAGAGGCTATTTTTCATTTCATATGTAAAATAATTATTACATTTGCAGTATGTGACACAAATTCTTATGACACTCAGGTCTCCTAATCAAATTTGAAAATAAAAATGTCTGGATATATTTTACTGTTGGTGTACTGAAGGTAGAGAGGAAGTGGTTACCGGATACAAAGAGAACAAATCTTAATACATTAATACCATCATTTAATGACACCAAGTTTTGTCCCTGACATACCTAGAAACAAAATTCACAACCACAGAAGATTAATAATGTGCCATTATTATACCTGCACTAGTAATTTACAGAGATTAGCTATTAGTTGATGCCTGACTGCCTTGCATCTTTGTCATCAGTACACTCTATTAGTATTAAACTGAGTAAAGCTCTCTTGTTGCTATCTGCGTCCTACACAGCAAGTATCACTTGGCATTATAATGCACGGTCCAGTCACATCAATATTACTATATGTCCAAAGTCTGATAAACGATCTTTTTCAGCTTGGAAATTCAGGAAGAGTCAGTGAGGTTCTGGGCGGTACCAACAGGGATTTGGAACCGAGCCGACTCCAGTGCAGTGGACAGCTGCACTAGGCTTCTTACTGTTAGTTGGGGATTTATGGCGTGAACAGCCCAATTGAGGTGGTCCCCACAGATTCTTTATTGGGCTTAAATCCAGCAAGTTTGATGGCGAAGGGAGTACTGTAAACTCATATTGGTGCCTTTTGAACCAAACATGTATACAGTGAGCTGTGATATGCTGCATTGACCTGCTGGTAGATGCCATTTCTGAGGAAAAACACATTGCATGCAGGGGTGGACATGGTTCGCAAGGATAGACACAAAATTGTGTAGATCCATTATGCCCTCAAGAATGAAAAGATCGCCAAGGGAATTCCACAGAAATATTCCCAGACATAGTGCTCCCTCCTTCACTCTGGACCATCATTGCTGCAGGGCTGTACATGCCAAGTCATCTGCCTATTGGAGCATAAAATGTGATTCATCTAAAAAGGACACCTGTCACCACTCAGTGGATGTCCGATTCCAGTACTGGTGTGCAAATTCCAGCATTCGTCAGCATGGGTGCATGAACCAGGTGGCTGCTACAGAGGTTCGTATTCAGCAACATTCGATGAACAGTGGTTGAAGAGATACTGTTGGTAGCCGCTCGGTTCATCTGGGCGGTCACTTGCTCAACAGTAGTATATCTCCACAGGTGTTATTCAGCCCTGTCATCTACAGCCCATGGTGCACCACAGTTACCTCAGTGGCGGTTTTGGATGGTGCCATATTGCAATGCATGGTATACTTTAACCATGGCAGCATGTGAAATGAACATAGCCATTTTGGAAATGCTTCCACCCTTGGCCTGAAAGGCAATGATTGTGCTCTTTTGGATGTCAGATCAGTCATTCCTGCTTCCACGTTATGACTGCACTGGTTTTCGCATCCCCTGACATGCGTTAGATACCATCCACTGCAAGTGCTGACATCTGTGTGTGGCTGTCGCACATTGATATCGACAATGGCCACATTAATGTAACTGAAGTGTGTAGATGCAGCTTCATAGTAGCTGGATGTGAGGGATCTGTAATGTCATTAAATTTTCTGATGTGGCAAATGAGCGAGTTTTGCTACTGTGTGGTGGCAACTTTCAACTGAAGGCATTACCTTAAGAGTTATCTAGGCTGGGCAGAAGGATGTAATGACTACACATTGGAAACAACATATTATTGGTGTTCACATTAAGACAGTTCTAATTGCTGCCACCACCAACACTGTTTTCTCCACTTATTTTCTTCAAAACTGATTGTGCGACTATGAGGTTGTGCTGGAAAGTAGTGCCTCTGAATTTTTTATGTGAAAACTCTTACCTCTTTTTAAATAAAACAAATGTTCTGAACAATTTACATCTTTTTTGTTATGTCTACACATTTGCAGCACTCTGCCACCGGAGGACTACCGTATTTACTCAAATCTAAGCCGTACCTGAAAAATGAGACTCGAAATAAAGGGAATAAAAATTTCCCGAATCTAAGCCGCACGTAAAATTTGAGACTCGAAATTCAAGGGGGGAGAAAAGTTTTAGGCCGCACCTCCAAACCGAAACAAAGTTGGTCCATTGTAATATGAGACACGATTTAGGTCGAATGAATGACGATACAGCTACAGTAGTTTGGTTCGAGTCGTAAGCTTAGCAGTTAAGCTTTACCAGGTAGCCATTGCTATGCGTCAGGCGCTCTGTCCGTATTTATATGGGTACCCTTCCTTTTTCACGTGCTTCATCTGATTTGAATCGATTGCTTATTTTGCTTTGAACTGATAAGTGCCATTTTCTTTGTTATAGGTGTTTGTCACTCTGAAGTTGAAAATGCATTACTGAATTGTGTCATGCATTGTTTGTCGCATTCTGATAGTGAGTGTTTACAGCCTGTCACCGCTCACGGCATGACTTGGTTTTGTGTGCGCACCGCAATGGCAAGAGACTGCTATTTGTTGTTACTTACACTGCTGCTTTCTTTGATAATGATCAACAAGAACCAAATAATAGGCTGCGTATGATAGAAGATGTTCTGAACAAGAGTTAAGCTAAAATTTTTCTCAGTTTGAAAATCTTTGCAGACACCTCTTTAGTACATTATATTCTGCACAGAAATTAGTCATCTTAGTTTTAAAAATCTAGTCAGTTGCCGTGCTTCATTTCTGACTGTATCACTATTAGGCATAAGAATAATACGAATATAAACATGACACGATACGTATATTCTTCCACGTTCGCTGTTGTCTCGCTCTCGTTTCGTAGTTTATTAGGCAGACAGGATTTAAACAAGATAGCAGCAAACACGAAAGAATACATGGCACAATGTTTATATTTGTATTATTCTTATGGTGAAGAGAATAATGCATGTGATTCACATTTCATCAGGTTCCTATTAGCAACCATCTCTTCTCACAGGTAGGAAAAAATTCAGAACGTAGAGTTGACCATACTGACAAACATCCCAAACAGTCTTGCCAGTCTGATTTTCGTAGTACTTTGAAATTCTGCTGCATTTGAAGATGAGCAATACGGAATTTGTATTTACTTTGTTGGATAATGTATGAAAATGCAGTGGTCGAAACTCGGGGCAGAGAAAAAAGCTCGTATTCCACCTTTTTTTTATTTACTGACACAGAGGCTTTGGCACCAGTATTTATCTTTGTGCCTACAAAGCATGCCTGTGTAGTGCTACATGTATTCGACGGCAGAAGTTAGTTGTGGTGGCACCTATCGACATTTTTCAGAACTTCCGCTTGCTTTGCACTCGATTCTAAGCCGCAGGCGGTTTTTTGGATTACAAAAACCGGAAAAAAGTGCGGCTTAGATACGGTAAATACGGTAATTGTAGTATTAACATGGAAGTGTGTAATGTAAATGCAAGTGTGTGAGAAACAGCACTCTGTAATAGAGTTTAAAAGTTGAGTTTGTCCATGCATGGAGCACCCTCTCGTTCAGCATGACAATGCCATAACACACATTAGCACTGTGAGATCTGCAACTCTGATGCCTTTGATTCGCTATCATCAATCATCCTCCATACAATCCCAACTTGGCCCATCTAATTTTCATGTGTTTCCAAAATTTAAAGAACACCCCCGAAGACATCACTTTGATAGTGATGAAGTGGTGCAAGCAGAAGTGAGGTTGTGACTGTCAACAAGGTTAATGATCCTACAGTGATGGTATCAACAAACTGGTCTCTCATTGCGAGAAATATATTAGCCACCAGTGTGACTATGCTGGGAAATAAATATGTAGACACGATGCTTAAAGATATTTTAAAGAGTTTGAGAGATTTCACATAAAAAACACAGAGGCATTACTTTTCAGCACGTCCTCAGATTTTGTTTCATCCACTATTGGATACAGCCCTTCTTCTAGACTTCGACGTACAGTTCAGTTTCCAGCTTAACTACACCATGCTGCTTCTGAATATTTTTCCATGTCATCTACCCACCTCTAATCAGGTCATTGTGTCTTTTATTACTTCTTGCAATTGAGCAAAAAAGTTCTTACTCCATTTACCATCTGTTCATTGGGCTGTATGTCGTATCCATCTTCATTTCTTTGTCATTACCATCACAAAAATGTCTTCCACTGTATTTTGTTCCCCAGTCAGTGTGTTTTTGTGTGTCTCATATTAATTCCTGTCGTGCGTCTAGTATTTGAATGGTGTACACATTGGAGGTATATGCCTCACTGCTGGAAGTCAAAACTGATAACACACATGATTGTAAAATTTTGTTTTCAGAAGCATAAGACGTTCAATTTTGAAACTGTTGTTAGTTTGTCAAAAGCATGACAAGTCATATTTGCTCATGTGTTTGCTTTCTTGCTGTTATCCAGTCATCTTCAACTGCCTCAAATTAAAAATGATTACCTAATTTGCATATTTTCTTTTGTTTGTATTCGTTAGACATTTTAGGCATAAATCACATTTGTTCTGTTAAATTGTTTCATTCATTATTGAAGTTCAACAGGAACAAATGGAAACACTGCAGTCTCGTCAGCACGATGACAGTGATTGAGGTATGTTCCTTAAACATGTAATCCTTTGTTTACCCAGTTTCAGGGTCTGAAAACTTCCTCTTGAACTGCTGAGAACTGTGATGGTGACATAGCATCCTCTAGCCCAACTTCTTTTATTTTGTATTTCCTGCAGCCCTGACGATGCATAATGGAAACTATAGTATTGGCAGATGTATGATTAAGTATACTTAGGTGGGTTGTGGCAATGCCTCGGTTACTTGCCCCCCCACCCCCCCCCCCACCCCTCCGCCACACTTGTTTCCAACGCTTCCCCACACTAATAATAAATGCAGGTTGGACTGCCGCACCCTGTAATTAACATTTCTGTATGATGGGTTAATGTAAACACAAGAGTAGCCATTGCAATATGAAATTCTGGCACATTAATAACCTGTGTAACTGCCAGAATGTTGAATCCAAGCATGGAAATGTACAAGCATCGTGTCATGAAGGTACTGGATGTTAGTTTGTGGGGTGGATTTCCATGTCTGTTGCACTTAGTCACTCAATTCAGCGACAGTTAATGCTCCCTGTGGCTGATGCTGGTGTTGTTGTCCGATATGTGCTCGATTGAAGACAGATCTGGGGTCAGGGGAATGCATGCTACACCGTATGTGGCTCGGAGTTGTCCTTGAAGTAACCAATTTGAAACAATTCATTGCACCACTCTGGTGCCAACTGCTGCTCAGATTGCTGCTGCAGACGCTGTATGAGGTGCCAGGACCGTATGCTGATTACGCTAGTTTTTTTCTTGGTAGTGCCAGATGGTCATCCAGAGCCCACCCTTCTTGCAACCTTACATTCTCGTGACCAGTGCTGCCAGCATTCATTTACAGTGGGTACATTCCAGCAAAATCTTTCTTCGGTGTTGCCGAAGGAACATCCAGCTTCTTGTAGCCCTATTATACGACCTCGTTCAAACTCGGGGAAGTGTTGATAATGACACCTTTGTCACCTTAAAGGCATTCTTGATTTACATCGTCATAGTGGCATTATTAGCACCACTCATGCAACTGGTGCAAAATGTGAATGGACATCATCTTTCAGATGTAGAAACATGCTTACCATCTTTCATTTATGTTGCACAGCTCTTTCTTGGTGTTGCCATTTTTTCCCTTCATTGTATATCAGAGACAAATGTGATTTTACACTTTTTGTGGGAAATCGAGCTACATTCGCAAGTACATGATTTTATCCACCATGCTATCAAAACACATTAAAAATATTAAATTTAGCACTGCTCTCTTGTGATGTCCCTATAACTGTCCTACACAGCAAATATCGCCTGGCAGCATACTAGCTGCACGTATGTACAGGGCTGTTACAAATGATTGAAGCGATTTCATAAATGCACTGTAGCTCCATTCATTGACATATGGTCACGACACACTACAGATACGTAGAAAAACTCATAAAGTTTTGTTCGACTGAAGCCGCACTTCAGGTTTCTGCCGCCAGAGCGCTCGAGAGTGCAGTGAGACAAAATGGCGACAGGAGCCGAGAAAGCGTATGTCGTGCTTGAAATGCACTCACATCAGTCAGTCATAACAGTGCAACGACACTTCAGGGCGAAGTTCAACAAAGATCCACCAACTGCTAACTCCATTCGGCGATGGTATGCGCAGATTAAAGCTTCTGGATGCCTCTGTAAGGGGAAATCAACGGGTCAGCCTGCAGTGAGCGAAGAAACGGTTGAACGCATGCGGGCAAGTTTCACGTGTAGCCCGCGGAAGTCGACGAATAAAGCAAGCAGGGAGCTAAACGTACCACAGGATGGTGCTCCACCGCACTTCCATCATGATGTTCGGCATTTCTTAAACAGGAGATTGGAAAAACGATGGATCGGTCGTGGTGGAGATCATGATCAGCAATTCATGTCATGGCCTCCACGCTCTCCCGACAACCCCATGCAATTTATTTCTGTGGGGTTATGTGAAAGATTGTGTTTAAGCCTCCTCTACCAAGAAACGTGCCAGAACTGCGAGCTCGCATCAACGATGCTTTCGAACTCATTGATGGGGACATGCTGCGCCGAGTGTGGGAGGAACTTGATTATCGGCTTGATGTCTGCCGAATCACTAAAGGGGCACATATCGAGCATTTGTGAATGCCTAAAAAAACTTTTTGAGTTTTTGTATGTGTGTGCAAAGCATTGTGAAAATATCTCAAATAAAGTTATTGTAGAGCTGTGAAATCGCTTCAATCATTTGTAATAACCCTGTACTAACTGGACACCACCTGTAAAGTCATGAAATTTGTCTGAGGATGTAAATAAGGGAGTTGTGTTTCCATGTGGTGGCAACTTGCAACTCAAATAATCCCATTTCAAGTTATCTGGGCTTCGCTTTACAAAGCAGCATACGTAGTTAGACTGAACCACAAGAAATCAACATGAAATGAGGATACAATCAATGATTTCTACACAGAAAATAAAGAGACCTCTTTTCAAAAGCGATTATAAACAGCATTTTTAGACAATGCAAATGATCAACACTTGTACAGTGATAAGAAACATTGTCATGAAGCTAGGATAAAAGTTCATCTAACACTTTTTAAGGCTAAAATCACTATTGGGTATCACTTAACACAAAACAGCCACTCTGCCCTCCATTATTTTAACTGCAGTTATACTTGGTGTCTTGATACAAATTTTGCCTTTGATATGGAATATCAGACCTTCGAAGATGTCTTTCAAAGCTCCAAATACATTCTATGGGGAAAATGTGTAGACCTTCTGGATCATGTTATTCAGTGTGCTTTGTGAAACGTTCATACCTCAGTGTTTTATAAAGAATTCAAGAGAACAGTGGTTGAAAATTTTTTAGACAAAATATATGAAGATAAAGTATGAGGACTGCATGTTAAAAAACTGACTGAATATCAGACACTGTAGCAGAAAAGATTACAAAGACAGTAGATCAGTGTAAATGCCAAGCCTTAATGGTTCTGTGAAGTTTCTGTAATGTTTGTGACAACGAAAGTGAAGTTATATTTGTTGGTTTTCTTATTTAGTGCATTCTCCACTTGAGTTTCACTATACAAGTGTGGTTTGAGAGGTCTGGTAAATTTCCATGAATGACTGGAATATTTTTCCTGCACCTTCATTGTTGGTAAGCTCGATTATTCCAAGGAGCATACAGTTCATTGTTGACAGCTGTCTTAATTGGTGTGTTGACTGCAAATGAAATTGGAGAAAACCGACTTTCATGCTGTTATCAAACACTTTCAATCAAAGGATTCAACTGCCACACAAATCGAAACAGAATTGGTTGAAGTTGAAGTGGGCTCTGCATCATCATTGAAGACCATTTACTTTTGGATTAACGAATTTAAAACTGGTCGGTCATGCACTGAAGATGAAGCGTACTCTGGCTGTCCTGTTTTGGTCACCACTAAGGGAACCGTTGACAAAATCCATGCTATGGTAATGCAAGACCACCGAATAAAAATTTGTGAGGTTGCTGAGACTGTAGGCATGTCAACTGAATGCATGCATAATATTGTGCGCGGAGAAGAAGCTGTGTGTGAGGTGGGTGCTGCAATTGCTCTCAGTCAACCAAAACCATATCTAGCACATCATCTCAACACAATGTCTGGTGATGCTTGATCACACTCCACAATACTTTTTGCATTGATTTGTGACTTGATTAAA
Source organism: Schistocerca nitens (assembly GCF_023898315.1). Classification (NCBI taxonomy): domain Eukaryota; kingdom Metazoa; phylum Arthropoda; class Insecta; order Orthoptera; family Acrididae; genus Schistocerca; species Schistocerca nitens. The sequence goes on from NC_064625.1 coordinate 33,308,205, forward strand.
TGTGGATCTGCCGTTACACACCAGAGTCAAAACAGTGAACAAAGGCTGGTGAAAATGCACCGAAGGAGGCAAAGACGACTTTGTCAGCTGGTAAGATGATGGTCACTGTTTATTAGGGTTCCCAATGTATAATCCTCTCAGATTATTTGCAAAAGGGCAGAACAGTAACTTGATCCTACCATGCTTCATTGTACAAGTGTTTGAAACTTGCTTTGGGTTAAGAAAGACCAAGTTTGACAGGCAAAAAAGTGCTCTTTTATGAGGATAATGCACCACCCTACAGGTTAGCGATAATTGCAAATTTGTATGAATTGGGCCCCGATCCACCCTATTCACCAGACTTAGCTCCAAGTGATTTATTCCTGTTACCTAACTTGAAACTTTGGCTTTCTGGGAAGAAATTTTCATCAACTGAGGAAGTGATAGTTGCAGTCAACGAGTATTTAGCAGAGTTAGACACAACCTATTTTTCTACTGAGATGAAAAAGCTGGAGGGTCACTAAACGGACTATGTTGAGAAGTAAGATGAGTTATTTACTAAATAAACAACTTTTTTTTTTTTTTTTTTTTTTAAAAAAAACCAGACTTAACAAACCAACCTCAGGCAGGGTGAACCAGAACTCTGTTGGCAAACATTCTAAGGTTGTTTAAGGATATTCTCTGAGAATTTTGGTATAAGGGGACCAGTGGTCTCTGGTGGATTGTTACAGAGTAATGATGAAATCAAGTTTTATTCAGTTTGTCACCCCAGTTAATTTTATTTATGGAAATGCTTCCTTCACAACAGTGAAATAGTCTGTAATATGATAATATGAACCACAGAATAATGCAACAAGTATCAGACAGATGCAAAAGTAATGTAATGACGTTGCCATCGATGGGGAGAACATCTCAGCATAGTGCTGTGCCACTCTTCCATTGCATTTGGTGAATTCAAACATGAGGTGTATTTTGGTAACCTCTTATCAGTAAACTTATCTGTACTGTGTTGTAATCACTGCTAACTAACAATTAACTCATTCGGAAAAAAAGTGCCAGAACTGAGCAGTATTGAGAGTGAAGAGTAAACTGGCTGTTACTGTTGTCAACAAGTGTTTTCAAACAAGGTACACAGTACACATTGCTGACATTTGAATACAATACAAAATTTCATGAGGGTAAGAAATCAAAAGCAGAGCGATTATACTTTAAGGAGCCACTAGAGATCATGGGTTCCTTGTTTCAAAATATCGGAAAATATGTCTGAACAACCTCAGAATTTTTGCCAGTATAGTTCTGGTTCACCCATTCTCTTGAAGGTGCTCAATTTAGTTCGTAAAAATTCCAGTATTTCATTTTAGTTTCATTCTATTACCAGAGTTGAGATTGGAAGCACTCACTTTTCATCAACTCTTCCTTGGAATTCTTAAGAATACCAAGCTACAAATGTTACTACTGTCTTGGTTTTTATAAATGAGTACCAATTTTTTCAGGACATTCACAATTGTAAAAGAAACATTTTGTATACAGACAAGTGTATTTTTGATTAAACTAACAACAGTCCTAAGGAATAAATAGCTAATAGTGATTCCTGTTTCTTAGTTTTTTTTAGTTATTGGTCATCTGACTGGTTTGATGCAGCCCACAGTGAATTCCTCTGCTGTGCCAACCTTTTCATCTCAGAGTAGCCGTTACAGCCTACATTCTCAATTATTTGCTGGATGTATTCCAATCTCTCTCTTCCTCTGCAGTTTTCACCCTCTACAACTCCCTCTAGTGCCATGGAAGTTATTATGTGACATATTTATGTCCTATCACTCTGTCCCCTATTCTTGTCAGTGTTTTCCTCATGTTTATTTCATCACTGGCTCTGCAGAGAACTTCCTCATTCCTTTTCTTATCAGTCCATTGAATTTTCAGCATTCATCTGCAGCGCCACATTGAAATGCTATGAGTGTCTTCTGTTCCAGTTTTCCCACAGTCGGTGTTCCACTACCAATTAAGGCCTATGTTTGATGCTAGTAGAATGCTCTTGGCCAGGAATGCCCTTTTTGCAAGTGCTAGTCTGCTTTTAAATCATCCTTGCTCCATTCATCATAGGTTAGTTTCCTGCCTAGGTAGCAGAATTCCTCAACTTTGTTTACTTCATGATTCCCAATTCTGATATTAGGTTTCGTACTGTTCTCATTTTTGCTACTTCTCAATCCATACATATTCTGTACCATTAGACTGTTCATTCCCTTCAACATATCTCGTAATTCTTCTTCACTTTCATAGAGGATAACAATGTCATCAGTGAATTTTAATCACACTCTTAAACCTTACTTTTATTTCCATCGTTGCTTCTTTAATGTATAGACCGAATAGTAGGGGCGAGAGGCTACAACCCTGTCTTACACCGTTTTTAATCTGAACACTTCATTATTGGTCTTCCGGTCTTTTTGTTCCCCATTAGTTCCTGTACAGATTGCATCTTACCCATCTTTGCTTCAGAATTTTGAGCATCATGCACTATTTTAAATTGTTGAACACTTTTTCCATGTCAATAAATCCTAAGAACATGTCTCGATTTTTCTTCAGCCTTGCTTCTGTTCAGCCACAATGTCAGAACTGGCTCTCTCATGCCTTTACCTTCCCTAAAGCCAAACTGATCATTGTCTCATGGATCCTCAATTTTCTTTTCCATTCTTCTGTACATTATTCTTGTCAGCAACTTGGCTGCATGGGCTGTTAAGTTGATTGTGCAATAATTCTCGGACTTGTTGGCTCTGGCAGTCATCGGATTTGTGTGGATGATGCTTTTCTGAAAGTCTGATGGTATACTACCAGTCTCATACGTCTACACACCAACACTAAAAGTCATTTTGTTGCCACTTCCGCGAATGATTTAAGAAATTCTGATGGAATTTTATTTACCCCTCTGCCTTATTTGATCTTTAGTTGTTCAAAAGTCTTTTAAATTCTGGTTCTAATGTTGGAGTCCCTGTTTCTTCCCTGTCAAATCCTGTTTCTCCTTACATCACGTCATTGGACAAATCCTACTTGCTTAAAAGCAAGGGCAGTAGCATTAAGAGTTCGATGGGAATTCTATTGTTAAATGCAGAGGACAGAGCAGATAGGTGAATGCCTCTATGAGGAGGATTTGTCTGATGATCTGATAGAAGAAGGCTGTTTTGACTCTCCTATATGCTGAGTCGGTCCTTCGGACCATCAATGCTTTTTCTATTTCTTCACATTTTTCATGCAGCCATTTCACCTTAGCTTCCCTCCACTTCCTATTTGTTTCATTCCTAACAGACTTATTTCTGTATTCCTGAATTTCCCTTGTACAATTTTGAACTTCTTTCGTCAATGAACTGAAGTATTTCTCCTTTTACCCACGGTTTCTTCACAACCACCTTCCTTGTACCCATATTTTTCTTTCCAACTTCTGTGACTTAATGTTAGAGCTGTTCATTCCTCATCATCTGAGCTGCCTACTGAGCTATTCATTACAGCAGTATCTAAAGCAGAGGTTCCCAAACTGGGGGGCGTGATGATGTTGCAAGGGCGCGGGTGGAGTTAGTGGTATAAATCTAACATTTCTCTTTAATATCGATATTTTAATAAAAATGAATGTGCAGGTATTAATGATAGATTATGCTGCTAAATGCAATTGTTTGGCGTCCCACTTCCCGCAATCCTATCTCAATAACCTATCCTAGAACATACAGCTTTTGAAGATCACATTTAGAATGTCACACACAGAAACTCTCAAAATTACGAAGGCGATATGCGTTAATTCTAATATATCAGATTTGTAAACAACTTACTTCTGACAATTGGAAAACAGAAAAGTCAGGTATTAACTATTCCATACATTTGTACACATGAACTGAACGTAATCATGTTATAACTTTTGGCCATAGCAGGCTATGTTCATCAGAGTAATAATCACTTATACCGCGTAACTGCAAAAATGCCGTTTTATTACCCTGTCAACCCGCGGATCCCCATGTGGTGCGATTACAGTGACTTTAATAGACTGTATACGCTTCAAATGAACTGGCGGGTTCGTAATTTGGACGCCAGGGTTATGCCCTTTGTCACCAGAAAAATGTGCACGACGTGAATGCGAAACTAGTACAAGTGTTCGTTCTGAGCAGAGTACTTCATACAGAAGTACATTGGCTCTCAAAAGGAAATATGCTAGGAAGATTATTTGAACTTCAAGACGAAGTGATGCAGTTTTTGGAAAATAACAAACAAACTGAATTGTATGTGGAATTTAGAAAGCCCTGTGTTCATGTTGCATTGGCTTATCTGTCAGATATTTTTGAATCTTTAAACACATTCAATTTGAAATTACAAGGTGGAGAGTCAAACATAATTTTTCATCGGGATGCCATCAAAGCGTTTACTGATAAGTTTCAACTATGGAAATGTAAAATTTTAGCCTGCAATTATTCCTGCTTTCCCAGATTGTTTGGAATCCTGGAAGAAGCCCAATTTCAAAACGATTTTAAGGATACTGATACTAAGAGTAAAATATGAAACCATTTGCAGCACCTCACTGATGAATTCAAACGATACTTCCCTAACAGTTGTGATGATAAAATTTATTATAGGTTAGCGACGGAGCCATTTCACGTTGACGTGAATGTGTTGCCAGACAGACTACAAGAGGAAGTCTTAGAAATTAAAAATGATTCTGCAGTGAAGTATGACTGAGAAGATGGATAAGCATTTATTTTGGGTGAAATATCTCACGGTGTATCCCAGAACAGCAGAACAAGCACTGAAACTGTATTTACCATTTTCAAGCACTTATTTGTGCGAAAGAGCATTTTCAGCGGTGGTGGCAATAAAAAAATAAGCTTAAAAGCAAACTCAGCATTGCCAATGATTTACGTTGCGCAGTTTCTACTATTCAGCCAAGAATTCAAAATCTTGTAAAAAATATGCAAGCTCATCCTTCACATTGATTTATTTGTTTGTTTCTTGCCATATGTGTGTGGAAATAATATTTTTATAATAAATACATCACATTATATGAGAACTTGTTATTTTCCTCCTAACTATCCTTACATGTAGGTAATACTGTAAAATAATAAAAAACTATTTCGAAGAAACAATATAAAATAAACATAGTGAATCTGATTTAAATATAAATACTGCGTGTGATCCTTATGGATTCTGATGTTATGTGTGGTATGTTATTTCAACTAATAATAGTATTTCTGCTGGATGAAGACACAGTGAAAGTTTATCCTAGATATGGCAAGCGAAGGGTAGTCCCAAAATCGTATACGGGTGAAGAAATGGTGTGCAGCAAGGGAATGTAATCAAGATAAGGAAGTTGTTTTATTCATGTTTTTTAAAATTCTGTGTAGTTTGCACGATTATTGCGTAAAACTATTTTTTTATTTTTTGTCTGGTTCTGGGAACTGGGCCTTTGAGGCCGTTCGGTAACTGTCGTCGTTGACATAAATGCCAACCAATGCGCAATGACAATGGGGAGCGCTGTAGGCGTACAGATCAGTGATGTTCGTTAACACCGTGACTGAGTGACTATTTTCGATAATGAGTGAAAGTAATAAGTTACACTCAACTTAAAATAATAGCCCGCATCCACTAATCTGCAAAGGTCGCAAATATTTTTCCTTGTTTACCAAGGACTTTCTTTTACTTTCAGAGCGGCTTATAATCACAAGACTAGACTGATGACGTAATAACTGCGACTCGATACATTAACAGCCCACCATGTTACATGACGTCACCATCACAAATTTTTCAATAGTTTCTTGATAATTAATAAAAATCTCTATATTTTTTTAAGGGGGGGGGGCGGAAGTTTTCTTTTCGTCAGAAGGGGGGCGTGACAAACAAAAGTTTGGGAACCTCTGATCTAAAGCCTCAGAAAATTTGTAGTATATTCCTTCATTCATTAGTATTTCTGCATCCCGCTCCTTTGTGCACTGATTCTTCCTGACCAGTTTCTTAGACTTCAACCTACCCTTCACCCATACTAAATTTTGATCAAGGTCTATATCAGCTCCTGGGTAGGCCTTACAATCCAATATTTAATTTTGGAATCTCTTCCTGACCATGATGTAATCTGACTGGAATCTTCCATTTCTCCTGGCCTACTCCAAGTACACCTCCTCCTCTTGTGATACTTGAACAGAGTATTCACTATTCCTAGCTGAAATTTGTTGCAGGATTCATTTAGTGTTTCTGCTGTCTCATCCATACTACCAAGCCCATGTTATCCTGTAACACTTTCTTCTACTCCTTCCCCTGCAACTGCATTCCAATCCCCCCTGACTGTAAGATTTTCATCCCCCTTATGCACTGAATTGCCCATTCAATATCCACATAGTCTTTCTCTTCATCTTCTGCTTGCGATGTTGGCATGTATATCTGAACTATTGTTGTCACTATTGGTTTGCTGTCGATTCTGATGAGAACAAATCTATGACTGAACTGTTCACAGCAACCCATTTTCCTGTTCGTAACGAATCCTACTCCTGGTATACCATTTTCTGCTGCTCTTGATACTACCCTATACTCACCTGACCAGAAGTCCTTGTCTTCTTTTCATTTCACTTCACTGACTCTTACTATATCCAGATTGAGCCTTTGCATTTCCATTTTCAGATTTTCTAGGTTCCCTACCATGTTAAAACTTCTGACATTTCATGCCCTGTCTAGTAGAATGTTATCCTTTCGTTGATTATTCAGTTTTTTTCTCGTGGCCACCTCCCAGTTAGTAGTCAGTCTCCCAGAGTTCTGAATATGGGACTAGTCTGGAATCTTTTGCCAATGGAAAGATCATCATGGCACTTTTTCAGTTACAGTTGGCATGTCCTGTGGATACAAATTATGTGTCTTCAATGCAGTGGTTTCTATTGCCTTCTGCATCCTCATGCCGTTGACCATTGCTGATGCTTCTGCCATTTCGGGGCAGTTTCCAACCCCAAGGAGAAGATAGTGCCCTGAACCTCTTTCTGCTCTTCTGCCCTCTTTGACAAGGCCATTGGCGGAATGTGGGTGACCTCTCACGCCAGAAGTGTTTGGCTACCATTGCTGATGATTTTTATTCACAATTGAAGCAGTGGTGGGGTTGGACCCGGCACTGAGGATGTTTCGATTATTAGTGAAAGACGCTACCACTAGACCAAGGTTTGCCAGATTAGAACCAATTTTAGAGCTCAAGGAATTTCCACATCACTTCAGTACTCATTAACAGGTAAAGCAGTTACCATTTCCTTATGTGGAGGGAGTTTGTTGCAGATTACCAAAGGTTGTTTTGACTTTTCTATATGCTGAATGAGTTCTTTCAACAATCATTTATTTTTCGATTTCATGCAGCCATTTCATCTTAGCTACCTTGGATTTTCTGTTTGTTTTAGTGGCTTTTACTTTTGTATTCCTGAATTTCCTGAACATTCCTGTACTTCCTTGTTTTGTCAATCAACTGAAGTATATCTTCTGTTACCCATGGTTTCTTTGCAGTCACCTTTCTTGACCTACTTTTTCTTTCCAGCTTCTGTGATTGCCTTTTTTAGACACGTCCGTTGCTCTTGAACTGAACTGCCTACTAAGCTATTCACTATCACAGTATCTATAGCCTCAGAGAACTTGTGTATCTCTCCATTTGTTAGTACTTTCGTACTCCATTTCTTTGTGCATTGATTCCTGGCTAGTCTCTTACACTTCCAACAACTCTGTCATTACTAAATTGTGATCACAGTCCATATCTACCCTGGGGTACACCTTACATTGCAATATCTGATTTTGGAATCTCTGTGTGACCATAAATCCTTGTCTTCTTCCCATTTCACTTCACTGACCCCAACTATATCTAGATTAAATTTTGTACTTCCCTTTTCAGATTTTCTAGCTTCCCTTCCACATTCCGACTTATGACATTCCACGCCCTCCTGATATCCCATACCCCACTGACATTCCATGCCCCAACTGGTAGAATGTTATCCCTCTGCTGGTTATTCAAACTTATTCTCAAGGCCAACTCCCCTTTGGCAGTGCCCTCCTGGAGATCCGAATGAGAGACTAGTCAAGAATATTTCACCAATGGATAGGTAGGTCATCATGACAATTTTGAATTACAGGCTACATGTCCTATGGATACACATTTAATGCAGTTGTTTCCACTGCATTCTCATGCCGTTGATCATAGCTGATTCTTCTACCTTTTAGGAGCAGTTTCCCACTCAAAGGGCAAGAGAGTCTGAACGCCTTTCCACTCCTCTGCCCTTTTTGACAAGGCTGTTGGCCGAATGAAGATGACTTCTTTTGCCAGAACTCTTTGGCTGCCATTGCTGATGAATTTTATTCAAAATTAGCAGTGGAGGGATTTGAACCTTGGACAAAGAATGTTTCGATTACTAGTCAAAGACGCTACCTATAGACCATGGGTTTGTCGGGTTAGGACCAATAAAAGCTCAGTGCCAAAAATCCTAATAAATAGTAGATGAGAAGATATCAGCTATTACAAATAAGCTTTTAAAATACTGCAGTTCTCTGCATATGGCTAATATGTCCAGACATGGTATGATATATTGCCAGTGGTAGTCAATAATTCTTATTATAGAGCTAAAGGAATTTCCACAGGTGGAGTCCCCCCCCCCCCCCCCCAATAATTTAATAAAATTATTAATTGTATTATGCTTTGTAAAATCACAAAATTATGTTGGAATTTTTAATTTTACTTGTTTGACAATAGTTACCTTTTAAAATACATTCAGTAATGAGTTAAAACAAATAATTATTACAGTAGTAAGCAGGCTAACTGAAAACGAGTCTCGTGAATCATGATAGTGTTATGGTGCTGCAGGCACACTTAGAATTTGTCCCGGTGTGCAAACCTTCAGGTAAAGTCTGCCGCCGGCGGGCCAGTGCTGCGGCTGCGGTGACATCAAAAGGACTAGAGCAGAAACGCCTGGAACCCTCTGCCTAGCATCGCCTTGATGCTTCGAGACGTTACGACGTTGCGGCTATATAAAGCCCACCAGGCTGTCACAGTCATTCAGTGTGGATAGTTTTGTTCAGTGCATGCTGCAGACGTGTTTAGTGTTCCAACTTTAATGTCTAGTGGACTAGTTTATATGACTATATTTCATTTTTTTACGTTAGTCTCTTTGTATATTGTGAATTAAGTTTGCAATGGATAAATTTGTTACCAAAAAGGCGCTCTTGGAAGTTGATGATACTGCAAGTCAGTCTCCAACTATTATTGTGTCATCAATTGCTTCATTGTCTTGAGGCTAGAACCCTTCACAGCCAAAACCTGGGCAATCCAGTAAGGGTAGATCATTTCAGAAGTCTTGGTTGATCAAATACAGAGTGCGTTCCATAAGTAATGTAACCAATTTTTTTCTGATACAACGGTACACCACAGGGTGTTGTAACTGGCTGGGCTAACTTGAGGTGGGTATTAGCTTCAAAACACTCTTTGTCTCATTTGGCTGCAAGCTGCTTGGAGAGTCAGGATGTGCATTTCCGTTTTGAGTTTATGCAACACGGCACAATGGATCATTCTGTAGAGCAACAGTATGCTATTAAATTTTGCGTTCAACTTGGGAAGTCCGCCACTGAAATGTTTCCATTACTTCAGCATACCTTTGGGACTGATTGCTTGTCCAAATCTCAAGTTTTCTAATGGCACAAGACGTTCATGGAGGGCTGAGAGGAGGTCACTGACGAACCTCACAGTGGACGGCTATCAACCGCACGAGTCGACGAAAATGTGACACGTGTGCACGATTGTTTGAACTCTGACAGATGGCTGAACCTTCAATTGATAGCACAAACTCCAAACATGTCAAAAACAACTGTTTTCCGCATTGTGACCGAATATTTGAACATGAGAAAGGTGTGTGCCAAACTCGTCCCAAAAGTGTTGACCGACGAACACAAGCCGAGAAATGATTCTCACTTTTTAAACTCAGTTATCAATGGTGATGAGTCATGGATTTCTGAGTACGACCCTGAGACATAAAGGCAGAGTTCAGAGTGGCACACCCCATCGTCATCCCGTCCCAAGAAGGCACGCATGAGCAAGTCCAGGATCAAAACCGTGCTCATTGTCTTCTTTGACGTCAGAGGGGTTGTCCACCAAGAATTCGTACCTACCGGGACTACAGTGAACTCAGATTTTTACTTGGAAGTGCTCAAAAGACTGAAAAGGAGGGTTTCGCACTGCCGAAGCGACATCAGGGACACGTGGAAAGTTCACCATGACAATGCGCCGAGTCACAGCGCCTTCACTGTCAACGACTTCCTGGCCAGGACCAAGGCCCCATTGGTTCCCCAGCCTCCCTGCAGTCCTGACCTGGTTCCCGCTGTCTTTTCTTTGTTTCCTCGGTTAAAAAGAGTCATGAAAGGAAAACATTGGTACAGGATTGAAAGCATCCAAGCGCATGTTACATCAGCTCTAAAGTACATTCCGGAAAAGGCATTCCAGGATGCCTTCCAGGCATGGAAACACCACCTCGAGAAGTGTATTGATGCAAGAGGGTGCTATTTTGAAAATTTTTGATTATTTGTACGAATATATTCAATAAATGATTTTTTATGAATTTGGTCCCATTACTTAGGAACGCACCTTGTATACGAGGCTAGAATATGAAACATCTACCGAAAAAGTTTTTTGCAAAACCTGCAAAGAGGCAGATGCCAAAAATCTATTACAATTTTCTTCAAAAAAAGAAGATACATTTCTTCCATAGGGTTTTCTAATTGGGGAAAGGCTTTGGAAAAATTCAATCTTCATAAAAATACATTTACGCATAAAGAAGGTGTTCTGAAACTAAATTCTATCAATAACCGAAGTGTGGCCTCCCAGTTGAATGAACAGTTAGATAGTGATATGAAGAACAGCTGTTTAGCTCTTGAGACAAATTTTACTACTGTGCAATTTATATGCCGACAAGGACTAGCAATTAGAGGGCACGAAGATAAAAACTCAAATTTTTTTTCATTTGTTTGAACTCTGAAAGAATGACATACCTGAGTTTAAAGATTGGTTAGGGCATTCGGGGTATAAGTGGATGTCCCACAATATTCAAAATGAGATCATTGATCTACTAGGAAAGCCTGTGTTGAGAAAGGTATTGGCTATAATCAAGAAGACTGAACATTTTTCTGTTATGGTTGACGAAACAAGTGATTCCTTGAATCACGAACAAGTGTCATTTTGTATTTGTAGTGTCGATGATTCCTTAATCATCAACGAAGACTTTATTGGTTTATGTGAGAACCCCAACGCTGAATCACAAACACTGTTTAGTATTTTAAAGATGTTTTTGCTTGTCTTGATTTGTCAATGGATAAGTGCTATGATGGTGCCTCGAATGTGAGAGGTAAGTTCAAAGGACTAAAAAAGTTTCAGATATACAACCAAAAGCTCGTTATGTCCACTGCACTGCTCACTGTTTAAACTTGGCAGTTGTAGACAGTCTCCGCCATCTTACATCTGTGAGGGATATTATGGCTTTAGCCAAGGACTTAATAAAAACTGTAAGGGAATCCAACAAAAGGATGGAACTTTTCAGAAGCATACGCTGTGAGAGTGCCAACGATCAAGCTGGTCTACGACCCCTTTGCCTGACTCAATGGACTATGCGAGCTTCTAGTATCTTGAGAATATTGAAAAACTTTGAAGAACTTCTAGAGTTTTTTTGAAACATTTTCTGCATAGGACAAAACAGAGGTGAGTTACAAATGTGCAGGCTATCTTGAGTCAATGTTTCAATTCAAGACTTATTTCTTTTTACATCTTTATTGCCAAGCAATGAACCAAGTAGAGGGTGTCAATGAAAAAAATCAATGTCCTCATCTAACTGTTGCTAATCTGGAAAAAAAATATATATATATGAGGTTGATTTGTGGAAGGCGTGTGAGTTTTAAAAACTTCTGGGAATTGTGTTTAAAAGAAAAACCTTCACAAGTTGATGAACCTTCGCTTCCTCAGAATTGAAGTATACCAAAGAAGTATGAAAACCTTGAAGCCAGCTCACCGCACACTTTCAAAACCCCAAAGGAATACTACAAAGCTATTTTCATTGAAGTTTGTGAAATGCAATCTTGCATTACTGAGCAGTTTGTTTCAACCAGACTCACACAGATCATTGCAGCTGAACAAGAGTGCTTGCGTTTAATAAACAGAAGTGAAACAAACTGGGAAAAATCAACTAAGTTTTTCAAAAATGACCTAAACATTGAGAGACTGCGCTTACACTTGAATATGTTAGCTGATAGTGCTAATAAAAAACACACGTGATGTAAGAAAGTACATTACACAAGAGCCTGAAATTGGAGAAATGTTATGTGAAGTAGTGAAGTGCATTAAGATTCTCCAAGTAGTTCCAATCATGACAGCAACAGCAGAACAGTCATTTAGTGCCCTTAGACGTCTCCAATCAACAATGGGTCAGAAATGATTGAACAACTTGACTGTTCTTCATGCCTACCAAGATGTTTTGGATGAATTGGATATCTGACCAGTCATCAACGACTTCATATTCAGTAATCCAGTCAGACGGTCAACATTTGCACCTTTCTAAAGACACTCCAGCCTTTATAATGGCATTTAGAGCAATATTAAAAATCTTTATATAATAGAGAATTAAATACATACCATACATAATGTTAAATTTTCATTTTCGAAATATTAGTACTAGTTTATTACTGAATTAGTTATTTTCAAATACTTAAATGTTTTTAGGGTGTAAGACCCAATTAAAACCCGCTATTTACATAATTTTGACTGAAAGTGGTTGTTGTTGTTGTTGTTGTTGTGGTCTTCAGTCCAAGGACTGGTTTGATGCAGCTCTCCATGCTGCTCTATCCTGTGCAAGCTTCTTCATCTCCCAGTACCTACTGCAACCTACATCCTTCTGAATCTGCTTAGTGTATTCATCTCTTGGTCTCCCCCTACGATTTTTACCCTCCACGCTGCCCTCCAATACTAAATTGGTGATCCCTTGATGCCTCAGAACATGTCCTACCAACCGATCCCTTCTTCTGGTCAAGTTGTGCCACAAACTCCTCTTCTCCCCAATCCTATTCAGTACCTCCTCATTAGTAATGTGATCTACCCATCTAATCTTCAGCATTCTTCTGTAGCACCACATTTCGAAAGCTTCTATTCTCTTCTTGTCCAAACTATTTACTGTCCATGTTTCACTTCCATACATGGCTACACTCCATACAAATACTTTCAGAAATGACTTCCTGACACTTAAATCTATACTCGATGTTAACAAATTTCTCTTCTTCAGAAACGCTTTTCTTGCCATTGCCAGTCTACATTTTATATCCTCTCTGCTTCGACCATCATCAGTTATTTTGCTTCCCAAATAGCAAAACTCCTTTACTACTTTAAGTGTCTCATTTCCTAATCTAATACCCTCAACATCACCCGACTTAATTCGACTACATTTCATTATCCTCGTTTTGCATTTGTTGGTGCTCATCTTATATCCTCCTTTCGAGACACTGTCCAACCCGTTCAACTGCTCTTCCAAGTCCTTTGCTGTCTCTGACAGAATTACAATGTCATCGGTGAACCTCAAAGTTTTTATTTCTTCTCTATGGATTTTAATCCCTACTCTCAATTGTTTCCTTCACTGCTTGCTCAATACACAGATTGAATAACATCGTGGAGAGGCTACAACCCTGTCTCACTCCTTTCCCAACCCCTGCTTCCCTTTCGTGCCCCTCGACTCTTATAACTGCCATCTGGTTTCTGTACAAATTGTAAATAACCTTTCGCTCCCTGTATTTTACCCCTGCCACCTTAAGAATTAGAAAGAGAGTATTCCAGTCAACATTGTCAAAAGCTGTCTCTAAGTCTACAAATGCTAGAAACATAGGTTTGCCTTTCCTTAATCTTTCTTCTAAGATAAGTCGTAAGGTCATTATTGCCTCACGTGTTCCAGTATTTCCAAGGAATCCAAACTGATCTTCCCCGAGGTCGGCTTCTACTAGTTTTTCCATTCGTCTGTGAAGAATTTGTGTTAGTATTTTGCACCTGTGGCTTATTAAACTGATTGTTCGGTAATTCTCACATCTGTCAACACCTGTTTTCTTTGGGATTGGAATTATTATATTCTTCTTGAAGTCTGAGGGTATTTCGCCTGTTTCATACATCTTGCTCACCAGATGGTAGAGTTTTGTCAGGACTGGCTCTCCCAAGGCCATCAGTAGTTCCAATGGAATGTTGTCTACTCCGGGGGCCTTGTTTCGACTCAGGTCTTTCAGTGCTCTGTCAAACTCTTCACGCAGTATCGTATCTCTCATTTCATCTTCATCTACATCCTCTTCCATTTCCATAATATTGTCCTCAAGTACATCGCCCTTGTATAGACCCTCTATATATTCCTTCCACCTTTCTGCCTTCCCTTCTTTGCTTAGAACTGGGTTGCCATCTGAGCTCTTGATATTCATACAAGTGGTTCTCTTCTCTCCAAAGGTCTCTTTAATTTTCCTGTAGGCAGTATCTATCTTACCCCTAGTGAGACAAGCCTCTACATCCTTACATTTGTCCTCTAGCCATCCCTGCTTAGCCATTTTGCACTTCCTGTCGATCTCATTTTTGAGACGTTTGTATTCCTTTTTGCCTGCTTCATTTACTGCATTTTTATATTTTCTCCTTTCATCAATTAAATTCAATATTTCTTCTGTTACCCAAGGATTTCTACTAGCCCTCGTCTTACTGTATTAACTTTATTAAAGCATTAACTTTGATATATTGTTTTTATTTAATGAACCCTGAGCCTTGTTCAAAGTAAGATTAAATTAACTATTTCACTTATTAATGATAGTGCTATTACTGTGGAACAGCAATATTTTATGTTGTATTCTTTTAATGATAGTTTAAGATTTAATTAAATATAATTTCAGTCTTTTCAGAGCTATATATTAATTGCTCTGAAATAGTCTGTAACTATGATTATTACTGTAAATTAATTTAGCTTTTCACAAAAATACCGTGCGTGTTTATGTTTTGTTTCTTCTTTCAAAGCCAAAAAATGTGTCAGACTTGTTGAGTTCCCTGGAGTGTTGAGTTATCAAGAGTCCAGTTTTTGGTGTTCTAAAATTGATCATATGACTCTAAAATGTTTAAAAAACTTTAAAACTCACTATTTTCCATCTAACATTTAGAAAATTTCCTGGGGCAAGACTCCCGGTATGACATCCCCCCCCCCCTTTTCTCCCAAATATTTTTTATAAGTTGGCACCTCTGTCCTCTCCTAATGTGGAGGGAGTTTGTTGCAAACGGCCAACAACGTGTTGTAGTTGCACAACAGATTTGTTTCTTCTTTCAAAGCCAAAAAATGTGTCAGACTTGTTGAGTTCCCTGGAGTGTCGAGTTATCAAGAGTCCAGTTTTCGGTGTTCTAAAATTGATCATATGACTCTAAAATGTTTAAAAAACTTTAAAACTCACTATTTTTCATCTAACATTTAGAAAATTTCCCGGGGCAAGACTCCCGGTATGACCCCCCCCCCCTTCCCCCAAATATTTTTTATAAGTTGGCACCTCTGTCCTCTCCTAATGTGGAGGGAGTTTGTTGCAAATGGCCAACAACGTGTTGTAGTTGCACAACACATGTGAAACAACCGTCACAATTTCTCGAGGTAATAGAACAATGTTTCATAATTGTATTACATTAATTATATGGGACTGTTACACAGTTCCTGAGGAGAAGGAACAGCTCAACAGCAATGTTAATTTACAGAAAAAATATTTATTTGCTTTTTTATTTACTGTAATTTTTGCATGGAGCTGGCAACTGATGACTTTTGCAAATGTTGTAGCAATTTTTTACAAGTTTCATACAAATATGATTAAATATATGCCAACATGATACATGTGTATGTAAACATGGTAAGACAACAGAATTTACAAGTTTTGTACAGACAGAGGTCACATACTGATGATTGAGCAGACCAGGAAAACATGCCAACACTCTGCAGAGCATTTTGGTATACAATAGCGATATATGGGGGAGCGTTATACTGTTGGAAAATACCCTCTGGATTGCTGATCGTGAATGGCATCACAACATGTTGGATCACCAGATTGCGTGGGATAACCACAAGAGTGCTAGTGCTGTGATACGAAATCGCATCCCAGACTGTAAGGTTGAGCCAGATAGTTGGGGATTCTATCTTTATTTCCTTTCAACCCCCCCCCCCCTCCCCCCCATGAACCATGGACCTTGCCATTGGTGGGGAGGCTTGTGTGCCTCAGTGACACAGATAGCCGTACCGTAGGTGCTACCACAATAGAGGGGTATCTGTTGAGAGGCCAGACAAACGTGTGGTTCCTCAAGAGGGGCGGCAGCCTTTTCAGTAGTTGCAGGGGCAACAGTCTGGATGATTGGCTGATCTGGCCTTGTAACACTAACCAAAACGGCCTTGCTGTGCTGGTGCTGCGAACAGCTGAAAGTAAGGGGAAACTACAGCCGTAAATTTTCCCGAGGGCATGCAGCTATACTGTATGGTTAAATGATGATGGCGTCCTCTTGGGTAAAATATTCTGGAGGTAAAATAGTCCCCCATTCAGATCACCAGGCGGGGAATACTCAAGAGCACGTCATTATCAGGAGAAAGAAAACTGATGTTCTACGGATCGGAGTGTGGAATGTCAGCTCCCTTAATCGGACAGGTAGGTTAGAAAATTTAAAAAGGGAAATGGATAGGTTAAAGTTAAATATAGTGGGAATTAGTGAAGTTCGGTGGCAGGAGGAACAAGACTTCTGGTCAGGTGAATACAGTGTTATAAATACAAAATCAAACAGGGGTAATGCAGGAGTTGGTTTAATAATGAATAAAAAATAGGAGTGCGGATAAGCTACTACAAACAGCATAGTGAACGCATTATTGTGACCAAGATAGACACGAAACCCTCGCCTACTACAGTAGTACAAGTTTATATGCCAACTAGCTCTGCAGATGACGAACAAATTGAAGAAATGTATGATGAAATAAAAGAAATTCAGATAGTGAAGGGAGACGAAAATTTAATAGTCATGGGTGACTGGAATTCGGTAGTAGGAAAAGGGAGAGAAGGAAACGTAGTAGAGGAATATGGATAGGGGTAAGAGATGAAAGAGGAAGCTGCCTGGTAGAATTTTGCACAGAGCACAACTTAATCATAGCTAACACTTGGTTCAAGAATCATAAAAGAAGGTCGTATACATGGAAGAATCCTGGAGATACTGACAGGTTTCAGATAGATTATATAATGGTTAGACAGAGATTTAGGAACCAGGTTTTAAATTGTAGGACATTTCCAGGGGCAGATGTTGATTCTGACCACACTCTATTGGTTATGAACTGTAGATTAAAACTGAAGAAACTGCAAAAAGGTGGGAATTTAAGGAGATGGGACCTGGATAAACTGAAAGAACCAGAGGTTGTACAGAGTTTCAGGGACAGCATAAGAGAACAATTGACAGGAATGGGGGAAAGAAATACAGTAGAAGAAGAATGGGTAGCTCTGAGGGATGAAGTAGTGAAGGCAGCAGAGGATCAAGTAGGTAAAAAGACGAGAGCTAGTAGAAATCCTTGGGTAACAGAAGAACTATTGAATTTAATTGATGAAAGGCGAAAATATAAAAATGCAGTAAATGAAGCAAGCAAAAAGAAATAAAATCGTCTCAAAAATGAGATCGAGAGGAAGTGCAAAATGGCTAAGTAGGGATGGCTAGAGGACAAATGTAAGGATGTAGAGGCTTCTCTCACTAGGGGTAAGATAGACACTGCCTACAGGAAAATTAAAGAGACCTTTGGAGAAAAGAGAACCACTTGCATGAATATCAAGAGCTCAGATGGAAACCCAATTCTAAGCAAAGAAGGGAAAGCAGAAAGGTGGAAACAGTATACAGAGGGTCTATGCAAGGGTGATGTACTTGAGGACAATATTATGGAAATGGAAGAGGATGTAGATGAAGATGAAGTGGGAGATACGATACTGCATGAAGAGTTTGACAGAGCACTGAAAGACCTGAGTCGAAACAAGGCCCCGGGAGTAGACAACATTCCATTAGAACTACTGACAGCCTTGGGAGAGCCAGTCATGACAAAACTCTACCATCTGGTGAGCAAGATGTATGAGACAGGCGAAATACCCACAGACTTCAAGAAGAATATAATAATTCCAATACCAAAGAAAGCAGGTGTTGACAGATGTGAAAATTACCAAACTATCAGTTTAATAAGTCACAGCTGCAAAATACTAACACGAATTCTTTACAGACGAATGGAAAAACTGGTAGAAGCGGACCTCGGGGAAGATCAGTTTGGATTCCGTAGAAATGTTGGAACACGTGAGGCAATACTAACCTTACAACTTATCTTAGAAGAAAGATTAAGAAAAGGCAAACCTACGTTTCTAGCATTTGTAGACTTAGAGAAAGCTTTTGACAATGTTGACTGGAATACTCTCTTTCAAATTCTGAATGTGGCAGGGGTAAAAACAGGGAGCGAAAGGCTATTTACAATTTGTACAGAAACCAGATGGCAGTTATATGAAAGGGAAGCAGTGGTTGGGAAGGGAGTGAGACAGGGTTGTAGCCTCTCTCCGATGTTATTCAATCAGTATATTGAGCAAGCAGTAAAGGAAACAAAAGAAAAATTCGGAGTAGCTATTAAAATCCAGGGAGAAGAAATAAAAACTTTGAGGTTTGCCGATGACATTGTAATTCTGTCAGAGACAGCAAAGGACTTGCAAGAGCAGTTGAACGGAATGGACAGTGTCTCGAAAGGAGGATATAAGATGAGCACCAACAAATGCAAAACGAGGATAATGGAATGTAGTCGAATTAAATCGGGTGATGCCGAGGGAAGTAGATTTGGAAATGAAACCCTAAAGTAGTAAAGGAGTTTTGCTATTTGGGGAGCAAAATAACTGATGATGGTCGAAGTAGGGAGGATATAAAATGTAGACTGGCAATGGCAAGGAAAGTGTTTCTGAAGAAGATGAATTTGTTAACATCGAGTATAGATTTAAGTGTCAGGAAGTCGTTTCTGAAAGTATTTGTATGGAGTGTAGCCATGAATGGAAGTGAAACATGGACGATAAATAGTTTGTACAAGAAGAGAATAGAAATGTGGTGCTACAGAAGAATGCTGAAGATTAGATGGGTAGATCACATAACTAATGAGGAGGTATTGAATAGAATTGGGGAGAAGAGGAGTTTGTGGCGCAACGTGACTAGAAGAAGGGATCGGTTGGTAGGACGTGTTCGGAGGCATCAAGGGATGACCAATTTAGTATTGGAGGGCAGCGTGGAGGGTGAAAATCGTAGAGGGAGACCGAGAGATGAATACACTAAGCAGATTCAGAAGGATGTAGGTTGCAGTAGGTACTGGGAGGTGAAGAAGCTTGCACAGGATAGAGCAGCATGGAGAGCTGCATCAAACCAGTCCTTGGACTGAAGACCACAACAACAACATTTCTTTCAAAACGTTTATTTCATTTTCTTGTTATGGTGAAGCTTTAGCCGGTCGTTTGAGCTGCCTGTAATTTTCTCGTCCCATGGTATGGCAGCAGCAAGTCAGCACTGAGATGGGCAATCTCGATCAAGCGCCTCGCTCATGTGGTGAAGAGGTAACGCCGCTTAGGCGAAGCTGACCAGGCCACGCTTTGGAACTTTCCATGCCACCCCCGCAATTTTCTCGGCTCCTGGCCAATCAGGGTGCAGGAAATCACATGGAGGTACCCTGCCGCCCGTCGGCCGAAAACGCTCTCTCCTCTACGCGTCCGGTGGCTGTGAACATCATCGCCTCTTCCGGTGCTGCGGCGCTGAGGACTTTGTTTCTGTAGCTGCTATGCCATTCGGACTTGTCCGTATTTCAGCCACTACTCTTCTTTAACTTCGCTTAAGTTTGCTGCGAACTATGTTTCGCCCAGCACTACATCTTGGCTCACCCTCGCTTCCCCAGGCCTGACTCATGTTGCCCATTTGAATTCACATCTGTTGATTTTTCTGCCAATAAATGGCCTCATCTCAAGAAAAGGTTTCAGAACAATTTCTTTCAACATATTCGCCCACCGCCTTAGCCGCTCCTAATAAAGCTGTTCCCACACAAACTAGTGTCAGAATTAGGATTCCCATAGCGACTTTGTCGCTAATTTAAATTCTTCCGGCGAGGGTATCTTGCCAGTAGCTCCATGCCATAATGTCATTAGCACTTTTCTATGGACAATGAACGGTACGCAATGGCGGGACACTTCCACTTCATTACGATTTTAGCGCTGAGCATTTCGCGTGTATAGAATGTGCCAGCCGGCCGCCACGTTTGCACCACAAGCGACGTGGCTGTGTCAGTAGAAACACACAGTAGAGATGGGCAAACTCGTTCATCCTTGGGAACTAGTTCACTGCTGATCGTTCTTTTTTGGGAACCATTCATTTTTACTCGTTCACCGTTCATTTGTGCTTGGTCTATGGTTCTTATGAAAAACTGAAAACTATTAGTGTAGGTGACTGAAGGATGGAGGGCACCAAGAGGGGGCACTTGCCTCCCCATTGGAGTATAGAGTTTTTATTCATTACAGAATTCTTACACACTTTTAGAAGTAATTCCTGTGATTCTGCAGATCCTCTCGTATAGCCAACTGTAGCGTTGTGTGGCTGATCGCAGGGAAATAATATAGGGTGGCTCACGGAAAACCGGCCCCGAATACAGACTGCTCGCCAATTACGGACGATGTGTTGCCGTTACGAACAGATACAACAAACAATGTAATAATTAGGCAGTGAAGAAATAACAAGCTAACGCAACCAACAATGGCGAAACAATCGATGACGATGTATAGAGAGCTGGAGAAGAGAACATGAAATCTCACGCGACGTGCTTGGGCTATAGCACATGTAGTCTTGTAAACCTGTTGGTGGCTGTTTCCCAACTTAATAGACCACAAGTGTCTTGTATAAAATTCTTCTTTTCGGCTTCCACTACATAGCTATGCTACGTTGTAAACAATAATCGTTTACACCCTGTATATAGTTCACGTTGTCTCTGAGTTCGTAGGCGAAGTAGACTTTATGGAAGCATAAAATAAAATGTGCTTTTCTCATCATACTTGCGTCACACGCCTAGTAAAAATTAGGTTTTTATGTTGCATTATTAAAGTTAATGCAGCAATAATAATAATAATTAAGTTCGCAGTAATAAAGTTTTTGGTTTGAAAGCTCCTTCTGAACAAATGTTTTTGAGATAATAAGTAAATACAATTTTATGGCACTCTATGTCTTTTCACCGCTTTTCCTACTGAGCCAAAATAACCTACAACCCACTTTTTTTTTTCTTCAAAGAAACCAAACTAACAGGTAATGCAAATTGGAAACAATCAAACTTAAAAATAATTAGAGCCTTCCTAAATGTAATGTTTTGTATATGAAAGATACACGAAAATCGTTTTATATGAATTTACTTACACTAAAAATTAAGCAAATTATTGAAAGTTAGTTGCTAAATCAAGTCGATGAAAGTAAAAAATATATGAATAACAAAAAAAACTTGCCTTGTTATGTCTTCTGCTGTTCATCGATATAATGAAGTGAGCTGATATGCCCTTTTGTTACCTGAAAAGACCTATTACATACATCGTAATTTTTATGAAATTTACGTAACTGTAAAATACTTTTTGATTACCGGTCGTGGACGCTGAATAGCCAGACCCAAGTGCGAGAACAGCTTGGGACACACGTAAAATAGGCGAGCGCAGTGAACGAAACGAACAACTGGATACTGAACAACTAGGAGGAGTCGGCAGTGGAACTGAGACAGGTGGTCATGCGAAGAACGACGAGTGCGGCCGAGGGAGACCGAGACCGAGACGAGCACGCGACCGAGGCTGGAACGAGAACTGCCGAAGTGACCACCGCGACCGTAGTGAACTATGAACCGATCGTTCCTCGTTCCCGGGAACTATAAGTAGACCGTCGCGACCGAAGTGAACTATGAACCGAACGATCCTCGTTCCCGAGAACTATTAGTAGACCGCCGCGACCGAAGTGAACTATGAACCGAACGATCCTCGTTCCCGGGAACTATTAGTAGACCGCCGCGACTGAAGTGAACTATGAACCGATCGTTCCTTGGAATTCGTTCCTCGGTCCTTTCGTTCATCTTGGTGAACCGTTCCTTTGCACCCGTTCGCTCGCGAACTACCCATCTCTAACACACAGGGCTCGCTGCAGTGCCGCAGCCGCTTGAGTCCAAAAATACCAGCAACGCGTGAGGGGCATGCAGCTGAGTGCCGGGCAAGCCAGTCATCAGCTGCCAACACATCCACCGCTGCCCGAGGGTCCAGCAGCAGCCACTTTGCATCTATGGCAGCCGCCGATGAACCTGCCATCAGCCACTTCACCACACTGTCGCCGCTGCCAGCACTTCGCGCCGACTCAACTTCAACATAAGTCACAGCGTCGCTTCAAACCTTAACATCGCAGGCTGCCCACTGTTGGACTCGGTTATTTAGTGGTCCCTCTTTTTTTTGTAACATTCATTTCATGTTCACTAGAGCCCCCTCATTTTGTAAACATGCTGATAGGAACTCTAGCAATGGAACAGGATACTGCTGGCGAGGCAGCTGCCTCGCAAGACCCGCTCGAGGCTATGAATGCTACAATGAACCGATTGTTCATACAAAATCAAGAGTTAATCGAGCAAAACTGCGAACTGAAACAGACGCTGGAAGCCAAAAAATGGTTTAAATGGCTCTGAGCACTATGGGACTTAACATCTATGGTCATCAGTCCCCTAGAACTTAGAACTACTTAAACCTAACTAACCTAAGGACATCACACAACACCCAGTCATCACGAGGCAGAGAAAATCCCTGACCTCGCCGGGAATCGAACCCGGGAACCCGGGCGTGGGAAGCGAGAACGCTACCGCACGACCACGAGCTGCGGACGCTGGAAGCCAGCGTGTGAACTTCTAAAAATGTTCAAATGTGTGTGAAATCTTATGGGACTTAGCTGCTAAGGTCATCAGTCCCTAAGCTTACACACTACTTTACCTAAATTATCCTAAGGACAAACACACATACCCATGCCCGAGGGAGGACTCGAACCTCCGCCGGGACCAGCCGCACAGTTCATGACTGCAGCACCGAAGACCGCTCGGCTAATCCCACGCGGCGTGCGAACTTCTGTACCTGGGGCTATCTCCACACCCATAACAACTGTACAACCTGTGACAGCTAATACTAATCTGTCAAAAATACAAGTACCACAACCTCAGGTAACATGGCAAGCGTAAGCAATTTTCCTGCGGCTTCTTTCATTTCCACCTTTTCTGGAAAGTCCCATGAAAATGTGGTTATGTTCATACAGAATATTTGTGATATGGGTTGTACTTGTGGCTGGCCAGATGATCTATTGGTTGTTGTAGCCAGATTGAAGTTGGCAGGGTAAACAAGAATGTTCATAGAGATAATGGATGAACTGCGTGGTACGCATGATTTTGAAGTTTTGGCCTGCGGATTAACTACTCGTTATTCCGACACGAGAGGTATCGGATATTACCGAGATCAGTTATCAACTCTTAGGCAGAAGCCTAACGAGGGTTTTGATGCGTTTGCAGACCACATACGAGCCGTATCTTGTCGTACCTACAAGCCCGGCAAAAACGCCAGTGAGAATAGGATTTTGCGCTCGGAAGCAGAAGCTCATGCTATTGATGTGTTTAGTCGTGGTATTGACCCCCGAATTGGTGGAGAAGTTAAAGCGGCCTCCACCGCCCCTCTGTTTGATGCTGTTCGTTTGGCAGTGGTACACGAAGATGTATTGCGCTTCTGCGCTGCCGCACCGCATCTGCCGGAGCCATTACCAATATTAGCAAGGAAAGTAATTTGTCATCGTTGTGGGAGACCTAACCACACGGCAGTGCGCTGTCGCGCACCTCTCTGCACTATTTGCCAGACTATAGGCCATCTCAATAATGTTTGCCCAAAAAAGTCGCTATTTTCTCATCCGATGCGTAGTGACCACCACAACGCGAGGTCAAATCAGGTAAATGCGTGGGCAGCAGGCTCCGCCACCCACCCTCACCCCCAACTAGAATTATACACCCGGTGAGAAACGGAGAGAGTAAAGAGGTGGAACATATTAGTACAAGTGGCATGCTCGGGAACAAATTAGTAAAGATCCTAATTGATACTGGTGCACAAGTTAGTGTGTTATTTGTAGACAAAACTGATCGAAGTGTGCTGCAGCCACCCCGATTTCATATTAGCGGTCTTGCTGAAGAAATAATTGTCCCTGCAGGTATGTGTGTGCTGAACCTGCAAATAGATGAGAATAATTACAGTCAGGAGATGGATGTGGTGAGACTAAAGAAACGCTATTTCGACGTCATATTAGGGAATGACTTCCTGCACCATTATCAGGGGATAGTGAATTATCGAACGCGTGAAGCAGTTCATCGTTTCGGCTGTGCATCAACCCATCAGACGCGAGGAAGCTGTGAAAGGCGCCATTCACAGTCTCCCACAAAACTGCGAATGTGGACGATAAGATCCACTGACCCTGTAAGGATAAGAGGCGGAAGTGGAAAAATTCTTTGGATAGATGTCAAGAATCGGAGGCAGCAGAAGACAGACATTCTGGTGGTTCCACTCACCCAGAATGATGTGTTAGAGCCGGCCGGGGTGGCCGAGCGGTTCTAGGCGCTACAGTCTGGAACCGCGCGACCGCTGCGGTCGCAGGTTCGAATCCTCCCTCGGGCATGGACGTGTGTGATGTCCTTAGGTTAGTTAGGTTTAAGTAGTTCTAAGTTCTAGGGGACTGATGACCTCAGAAGTTAAGTCCCATAGTGCTCAGAGCCATTTGATGTGTTAGATCGTCAACGAGTTCATATTAAGAGAAGTATTTGTCGACCACAAAGAAAACAGAAATGTTTCGCAATACCTGTGAGTATAAATAATTTTGGCATGAAAGATGTTATAACACCGAAAGGTACTATTGTCGCTAGTGGACAGGAGATTTTGGAAGAAGTAGGCCGAGCCCAGATCCAACAAAGTAAAGACGAGAAGGGATGGAAGGAAAAGAAATTTCCAGTTAGAGAAATGCTTTATACAGCACCGTCATTACGGAATCAGTTGTCAGAGAAGATAAGTCATTTATGTATCGAGGAGAAAAAGATGTTTTCTTGGTTGTTTGAAGAGAGGCAGTTTCTACCAGCTACGGATTTGGTTCAGCACGACATTCCAACCGGTGAAGCTCGGCCGATTGTGCAAAAGCCATATACAGTAGTTTACGGTATCATTTGCAATCAGTAGTTGAAGATACGATTCAGCAGCAGTTAGCAGCAGGAATTATGCAGCCTTCCTCAAGCTCGTGGGTGTCTCCTGTGGTCATCGTGCCGAAGAAGTCAGTAAATGGTGAGAAAGCCTATCGTCTATGTGTCGATATGAGGGTGGTGAACCGAGTAACTACTGCAGACACATATCCCCTACTGCATATCGATGAAACCTTGGACCGACTAGGCAACTGTACATTTTTCACTACCCTTGATTTGCGCTCTGGATATCACCAGATCCCTGTTCCACCTCAGGATCGCCATAAAACTGCTTTCGTGGTACCTACAGGACTACATGAATTTGTAAGAATGCCATTTGGTTTGAGGAATGCACCCACCACTTTTCAAAGATATGCAGTGTTGTTGTTGCGCGGACTAAAACCCACGACATGTTTAGTATATTTAGACGACATTATCATTTTTTCTAAGACCATAAAGGAACATGCAGAGAGTTTGAGGGGTGTATTGGAAAGGATCCCACCTGAGTGTGACCTGGAGAACTGTGCCTTTGGCCAGTCGCAGGTACAATATTTACTACATATAATAAATGAGGAAGATGTCAAACCAGATCCCCGTTTGACCACAGCGGTAAAGGACTTCCCAACACCAACAAGTACCAAAGAATTACAGTCGTTCTTAGGCCTTGCAAATTATTATAGACGTTTTGTGAACAATTATGCTACCATTGCTAAGCCTCCGATTAAAACTATTGAAGAAAGGGGTTAGTTTCACCTGGACCAAGGAATGTGATGAAGCGATGCAACAAATTCAACATGTTTTGACTAGAGCCCCTAGCCTACCCAGATTTTGAAAAACAATTTATTCTGTCGGTAGATGCCTCAGATTATGCCGTAGGAGCCATTTTGTCGCAAGAAATCGATGGAGAAGAGCGACCAATTGGTTATGCGTCTCGACAGCTTAACAAAGCGGAATTGAATTACAGTACGACTGAGAAGGAAATTTTAGTGTTGATGTTTGGCGTAACCTACTTTCGATGCTATTTGTACGGCAGGAAGTTTACTGTCATTACGGATCATGCTGCATTACAGTGGATGCTAAGCTTGAAAGATCCCAGCAGCAGGTTAGCTCGTTGGGCTTTAAAATTGAGCGAATTTGAATACAAGGTAAAACATAAACCAGGCAAGTTGCATCAAAACGCCAATGCGTTAAGCCAGAAGGTTAGAGTAATTGTTGCCAATGATATTTCTACTGAAGAACTGAGGGAAGTGCAGCAAAGAGATGTTGAATGACAGAGGTATGAAACTTTGCCCGAATTTTCTGTCGAAGACGGAATTTTGTATCGAAAAACCCCACTGGGTAAACGAGTAAGTAATCTCGAAAGAATTAGGTCCTAAGATAATAGCACAATGTCATGATAGCCTGCAAGTGTGTCATAATGGTCTTCGCACCACCAATTGTCGAATAGCCGCCCGTTATTCTGGGAAGGTGGGCGGCGAGAAGTGCAAAAGTAATAACAAAATTGTTTGCCCTGCGTTAGGAGGTCTTTGCCGCCTCGAACGAAGGTACCGTTACAACAACTGCCAGAAGCCACTTGCCCCTGGGCCTCAGTAGCAGCAGATATTGTCGGTCCTTTCCCTTTGAGTCCACAGAATAACAGATACATATTGTCAATTATAGATCATTTTTTCCAGATTCCTAATTCTTGTCCCTATACCGGACATGTCAGCAGAAACTGTAGCTCTAGCATTTGTCACCCATTTGATGTTACCATATGGAAGTCCTGAAGCTATACTTACAGATCAAGGCATGAACTTTATGTCAGCATTATTGTGAATCAAAAAGTGGAGAACGACCCCGTTTCACCCTAAGGCCAACGAACACTTAGAGCGAGTCCACCGCACAGTTACGCGTATGCTTTCTTATTATGTCAATAAGAATCATTTTGACTGGGACAGGTACGTCCAATACGTCACGTCAGCATATAATAGCCATGTCCATGAGGCCACTGGATACTCCTCATATGAGGCAGTGTATGGCCAACCCATGAATTCACCTTTTGAGATTGACAAACTGCCCCCAGCGATTAGATCCACGGACGTGAAATGTTTGGCAGGACGTTTAAAAGCTATTTGGAAGAAAGTAAGGGGAAACAATGCAGAAGCTACGGCTCAGCAGTTAAAAAGGAATAATGAGAGAGCAATAATGCCCGAGCACAAGGTAGGAGATTTAGTGATGTTGCGCAATCCAGTAGTTAAGAAGGGAAGGATGAAGAAGTTTACTTCTCTGTATGAAGGTCCATACCACATCGTGCGGCTCACTTCGCCAGTAAATGCAGAAATTCAGTTAGCAGAACGGGCAGTGATCGTTCATTTTGACAGGTTAAAGTTGTATAAGGGTTCCGAGCCACCTCCGCTTGACAGTGAAGTAGAGCCTGCTACACAAGTAGCCCCAGCCAAGAAGACAAGAAAGAAAGTAGTGCGACCACCTAAAGCGCGACCTAGATATGCTCTGAGGTCAAAACACCCCTATTGATTATGATCCAGGGAGTAGGTCCAGCATGCCATGTATTTAATTAGAAAAGTCGTTAGTGAAGCAAAAGAATTAACTGACAGGAAACCACTGTCGTTGCAATGTATTCATTTAAGTTGTGCATGTTATTTGTAAGTATTCATAAGTACTGGCAACCATTTGTAATACGAGAGTAATCCCAAAAGTAAGTCTCCTATTTTTTTTTTATGAGTACATAGACCTGTTTATTTCTACAGTGGTTTACATTAGTTTACAGCTTGAACATTTAGCTATTTTTCGACATAATCACCATTTCTGTCGAGGCATTTTTGTAGATGCTGTGGCAGTTTTTGTATGCCCATGTCATACCAGCTCGCCGCCATGCTGTTCAGAAAGTTATGAACCTCTTCTTTCACCTGGTAATGAAAGGTAATGAACGCACGTGATGCCGCATAAGGTTTCACTCAGAACTGCAGAAGTCTCATCTCTTCCATCCCCTTTTTACGTAATACTAGTGTCGATCGTCAATTAAACTTCGTGGTATTCACATTTGCTACTTGAAGTTAAAATCTGAAACGTGATGATTTTTCTGTTATATAATTATTGAGAAGCTCCATCAGCCACTGTAATTTACGACAAGTTAAATAAGCAATTAAAGATAATTGAGGGTCACTGTAGATCATTTTTGATAGTTTTCTCTTTTATAAAACTTAATTTAAGCCTAGATTACTGATGTGATATGGCATAGGTCATCCTTCGATCCATTATAGAACTTGGAAACCCATTCAGGGAATATTCGTTCACATTTTTGTCGAATGCAGTTGGCTTTTATCATCCTGTATTAAAATATTTCCTTTTATCAATAGTACAATTTATAAACAATGTTTTTTGAGTAGAATAAAAATTCCAATGGTAAACATAACCGCTTTTTCGACGTTATTTTACCAGTTAACTAAAAATAGGAAAGCCGTGAACCCCTTCCACTAAATTTAGTTAGTATTAAGATTCTTTTACAGGGAGTGCAGTGGAGCTGACGCTGAAATCATTAAGTATTTGATTATATCATCGCTAGTCTCACTGAACTATTCTGAACTCTACATGTCATGTGTGGTCTGGCGTCTCCTTACCAGCAACAGGTCCCAGGTTCAAACTAGTCAATTCCCTAAAAAACACAGAGTGTTCAAAAAAAATGGTTCAAATGGCTCTGAGCACTATGCGACTTAACTTCGGAGGTCATCAGTCGCCTAGAACTTAGAACTAATTATACCTAACTAACCTAAGGACATCACACACATCCATGCCTGAGGAAGGATTCGAACCTGCGACCGTAGCGGTCGCTCGGTTCCAGACTGTAACGCGTTGAGCCGCACGGCCACGCCGGTCGGCTCTCAGAGTGTCGTTGCGGGAAAGTGGTAGAGAGACACGACTTAGAACAAACAGACACCACGCAGAATGTTAGACTCGTGCTCACAAAATCTCTTCTGGACGATGCGAGCTGTGTGAAAAGGGTCCCATTCTTCTTGAAACACAGTATCACCACTGGGCAGCAAACACTGTACCGTGGGATGACACTGATCACTCAAAATGAACTCACAACCCATGACAGAAATGCGATCTTGCTGAGTGCTCATGAGGATCTTGGAACAGCACTATATGTGTACCCAAATCGTCACTGAACCCCTGCCAAGTTTCACTTTTGGGACGTAACCTGGGGCAGAAGTTTGAAAACACTGTGCAACAAAGGTCACCCGACCAAGTAACGTTGTTCCAGTGATCCACACGTCAGGTTACATGGCTTTCGCATTACGTTTTCCTGGAATCTGCATCACTGATTGTGGAATTCCAACTCGCTCTGCAGTTCGCCTCTTCTGGAACTCCCTTTGTAACGTTTCGGTGTTGTCAGGATTCGCGATTGCTGCATTCTGTCCTGCAGTGACTTTCGCAGCTGTCATCCTCTTATTTTTGATCACAATCTCCTTCAATGACCGTCTGTCACCGTGATTCACTACACTCTTTTGGCAGCGTTGTGACTTATGCGACCGTACGGGTTGGAAAATCGGAAATTCATAGTAAGGCCTTATGGGACCAAACTGCTGCGGTCATCAGTCCCTAAGCTTACGCACTACTTAATCTAACTTAAACTAACTTGCGCTAAGGGCAACACACACACCCATGCCGGAGGAAGGACTCGAACCTCCGATGGGGGCAGCCGCGCGGACCGTGACAAGGCGCCTTGGACCGCGCGGCTACGGGTTGTTTGGGAATGTGCATGTAGTGTGGATGACGAAATAAAATACAATCTCTCTCGTCAACTCACCGAAAATCAAAGTTCTAAGCTGTTCACAAGCACTATGTCAGCTCGGAGCCCCCACGGGCTATTGCGCTAAAAGATTTACCCACACATTACACAGCGTAAACACTTCAATGGACCCCCGTACAAGTTTGGCTACGTTTCGTCTATAGGGCACCAACTCACATTCGTCGCAATGTACCCAACGTTTCACAAAACTACATGAAATGATCGTATGGCATTTATTGGCCCTTTGGGGTTCGGCCGTCGTATTGCAAGATTTTTTAGTTGACGCCACTTCGGCGACTAGCGTGTCAATGATAATGAAAAAGATGATGAAGTTCACACGACACCCAGTCCCCTGCCGGGAATCGAACCCGGCTCCCCTTGCGTGATAGGCGGTAAGGCCGCCACTGCGCTACGGAGGCGGACTCCACAAAGGTATCTGATACAACTGCAGCCAGGATTTGCTATGCAAAAACCATGTACACACTCACGCATTTTTAAAGTTTCACAAATTCGAGTTTATTTCCATAAGAACATAGAAAAATCGAATGTTATGGTTCACAATAAATTAATTTCAGAGACTGCCGAGTTTCTTAAGATCTCGAGGCGGTTGAATAAACCACTCTTAATTGCGTGAGTTATGTTTAGAAAATCGTTAAAGCTCCATAGTATATCAAACTATGAATTCCACAATGTCTACAGTCTGAGAATTTCAGCTATTTTCACTTTTAGTGGTGTAACTGACTTCAGTGGCGCTTGACCGAGATTTCCTGGGTGAACAGCCAAAAAATATCTATGGGATCTGTGAGTGATACACACACGCAAACTAGCGGTTATTTTCATCGTTCATCAGACAAAACTTTCTCTTAATACAGACTAACGCAGCCTGACCACCTCCCAAGCTATCCTCCCCTCCAGATTTCCGCTGTTCACCCAGGAAATCTCGGTCAAGCGCCACTGAAGTCAGTTACACCACTAAAAGTGAAAATAGCTGAAATTCTTAATTTTAACCTTTTATACACGTATGATACATCAGTTCACACGGAAATTTTCCGAGAAATATTGTGCTGTTATCAGTTTTCTTTTATCTTCCATAGTTTATTTATAAATAATAGTTTCTATGTTTTTCTTGCATTTTTGGTTTTATAAGTGTAACTATTAACAAACAGTTTAAATTATACATTATTTAACTTCCTATATACCTCAAGTTTACAGAATTGCCTCTCCACTTAATGTTTCTCTACTTATTAATTAAGAAGAGCTGGTTTTAATTGCCCGAAATCTACTTTTCGGCCTCTCATTTAAATATGTGAATTATTTCAATGAATCGACCATCACAGTCCGATACAGCTCTACGAGATTTATCCGTAGACACTTCGTTTGTTGCAATCGCATAGAGCATTGCCGAGATATTCACTTTGACAGTTCAGAATTTATTTATAACATTCAACTTACAGTAACTTATAAACTGATGAGGATATCGAGGGCGCATCTTCACACGCGTAATCGTCCATCTTCTCCGCATCAAATGAGCCTGCTGGCTCTTCAGTGACACATATGACACAATATTTATTAATATTGGGGTCAGCTTTAATTTTGCACTGAATGCAAAAAGCGGCCTTGAGAAGCAAACAGCAATTGGGCTGCACAACGGATTGGTTTCCTCGGTCACTCGGTCAGCTTAAGGGGGGATGTAACGGAAAATGTAAACATTTATTTACAAAATCATTACAGCCATATTATTAATGGAAAAATCTAAAATTTTGCACGTGTAAAGCAAAAGAGCTGTGTTTTAACGGGAAAATGTAATAATATATGCAGGATTAATATTTGGCCAGAAATTTGAATTTTTAATGTTTTTATTGTCTTTTTGTATAAAAAGCCATAACTCAAATTCTAATCGTGCAATTAATCTGAAAAATTTATTGTTGTATCCTGAGAAGGTCATAAGACCACTGAACTACAGTCATTAGTTTATGGTACCAACTGTATCATTAGCAGAGTTTTTAGTTTTCCACATCCAAAATTAACTTTTTTTCTACATACAATCATCTAAAATTCAGAATGTAATTGCAGGATCTCGTATTTTTTAGTTGCAGGGAGACAGCAATACGTTGCCAACAGTTCCTGAAAATTTCATACCCTTTTTGGAAAAAGGCTTCTATCAACGTAAAAAATCTAAAATAGAGAAAATGAGGTTCAAAGATTTTCTTCTCATACTTCTACATGTAATAAACTTACCTGAATTTTAAAATTCTCCTTACTGATACTCCTCATCCTCCAACTTTTTCTTCTCTCCTCTTCGAATCTGACTGGCCTGTATTTGCAGGTAAGACACTGATCTGTTAGCTTTCTTGTCCCTGCTCTCATCGATGTTGTAAAAGCATTTTGTTGTAAACACACCAGAACTATACCAACTCTCATCAGCACTTCAGTTCTGCCATTATATCCGTTATTGTAACATAAAACTGCATCATAGATACCTATTTTGAGTACTTCAAGTCCACAGAATGTCCTTTTTGAGCATCTAATTCAAATTAAATTATTGGGACTTTGATTTGCATTTTGTGTCTTTCGGTGAAGACACTTCCTCAATAAATCAGGGTTTTGCAAGAAACCTGAATGTGATCTTGATTGCATTCGTAATACGTTCTGGTATTGAGTTTTATGTTAAAATAACGGAAACAGTGGCAGCATTGAAGTACTGAAGAGAGTTGGTATAGATCCTGGTGTGTTTACAACAAAAGCATTTTACACCATCGACGAAAGCAGGGTCAAGAAAGCTAACAGATCAGTGTCTTAGCTGCAAATACAGGACAGGCAGATTCGAAGAGTAGAGAGGAGGAAAGAGGAACCTGGAGAATAAGGAGTATCAGTATGGAGGATTTTAAATTGAGGTAAGCTTATTACATGTAGACGTACGAGAAGAAAATCTTTGAACCTCATTTTCTCTGTTCTACATTTTTTACATTATTAGAGGCCAGAGATATAGATGCCAGCCAAAGATATCGAAAGAAAATAGCCTTCACACTGACAAAAATTCCGCTGAAGCAAGCACTTTCCCAAATGTCGGGAAAGGTGGGAGTCGCCGCCAGTGCAGAGTTAATCAGTTTAACAATTTAAAGGCATATCTAAAGTTGCTATCACGATAAAATTCACACACAACATAGATTAAATTGTGTAGATCAAGAAAATAATATTTAGGAAAAATCGATTTTTTGGATCAAACTCCATTACACCCCCCCTTAACGGCCGGTGCAAGTCCAGGGACAGCACCATCTATGGAGCATAGTGTGAAACTGTCCCTCCACGCGCTCCTGTCAAACTGATTTCAGCTGTCAACACGAGTATGACCCGATCTTAGCCACCGCCCGTGCATCCGCGGTCGCGCGTCTGTAACTGAAATACGCTACTGGCCATTAAAATTGCTACACCAAGAAGAAATGCAGATAATAAACGGGTATTCATTGGACAGATATATTATACTAGAACTGACATGTGATTACATTTTCACGTAATTTGGGTGCATACACCCTGAGAAATCAGTACCCAGAACAACCACCTCTGGCCGTAATAACGGCCATGATACGCCTGGGCATTCAGTCAAACAGAGCTTGGATGGCATGTACAGATACAGCTGCCCATGCAACTTCAACACGATACCACATTTCATCAAGAGTAGTGACTGGCGTATTGTGACGAGCCAGTTGCTCGGCCACCATTGACCAGACGTTTTCAGTTGGTGAGAGATATGGAGAATGTGCTGGCCAGGGCAGCAGTCGAACATTTTCTGTATCCGGAAAGGCCCGTACAGGACCTGCAACATGCGGTCGTGCATTATCCTGCTGAAATGTAGGGTTTCGCAGGGATCGAATGAAGGATAGAGCCACGGGACCTAACACATCTGAAATGTAACGTCCACTGTTCAAAGTGCCGTCAATGCGTACAAGAGGTGACCGAGACCTGCAACCAATGCCACCTCATACCGTCATGCCGGGTGATATGCCAGTATGGAGATGACTAAAACACACTTCCAATGTGCGTTCACCGCGATGTCTCCAAACACTGATGCGACCATCATGATACTATAAACAGAACCTGGATTCATCCGAAAAAATGACGTTTTGCCATTCGTGCACCCAGGTTCGTCGTTGAGTACACCATCGCACGCGCTCCTGTCTGCGATGCAGCTTGAAGGGTAACCGCAGCCATGGTCTCCGAGCTGATAGTCCATGCTGCTGCAAACGTCGTCGAACTGTTCGTGCAGATGGTTGTTGTCTTGCAAACGTGGCTGCACGATCCGCTACAGCCACGCGGATAAGATGCCTGTCATCTCGACTGCTAGTGTTGCGAGGCCGTTGGGATCCAGCACGGCGCTCCGTATTACCCCCCTGAACCCACCGATTCCATATTCTGCGAACAGTCATTGGATCTCGACCAACGCGAGCAGCAATGTCGCGATACGATAAACTGCAATAGCGATAGGCTACAATCCGACCTTTATCAAAGTCGGAAACGTGATGGCACGCATTTCTCCTCCTTACACGAGGCATCACAACAACGTTTCACCGGGCAACGCCGGTCAACTGCTGTTTGTGTATGAGAAATCGGTCGGAAACTTTCCTCATGTCAGCACGTTGTAGGTGTCGCCACCGGCGCCAACCTTTTGTGAATGCTCTGAAAAGCTAATCATTTGCATATCACAGCATCTTCTTCCTGTCGGTTAAATTTCGCGTCTGTAGCACGTCATCTTCGTGGTGTAGCAATTTTAATGGCCAGTAGTGTGTCTCGCCCCTTGACAGTTGTATGTCGTGTTACAATTAGCTGATCACGTTTTCCTGCTTTCCCTGTATGCGGTAATACACGTGGTCCTTCTTGGAACACCAAACACTTATGCTGGCTTCGTTACGGAAGCACCCGTCGTGGGAGATCCAACAATGAGCTCATATTGGAATTCACGTAGCTCCGACGTAAGGCACTCACAACTACACGGAATACTCTCATGACAACGACTGATTCTGGAAACGTATTGGGGACATTGCCTAGGTGCTGTTCGTGGTCCAATATAACAGCGCAAGACGCAGTCTTGACTAGCATCTGCATTTGTGTTCAAGCTAGTATTCGCCGCGGGTTTTCCACGTTTCTGCCGAACCACTGTACACTGAGTCCGTTGATTGTTTGTCTGTTACTTGTTCGCAGGTAATCCCCTCTGTCCCCGTTTAATATTGTTTATACTGGCAACAAGCCGGCCGGAGTGGCCAAGCGGTTCTAGGCGCTATAGTCCGGAACCGCGCGACCGCTACGGTCGCAGGTTCGAATCCTGCCTCGGGCATGGATGTGTGTGATGTCCTTAGGTTAGTTAGGTTTAAGTAGTTCTAAGTTCTAGGGGACTTATGACCTCAGCAGTTGAGTCCCATAGTGCTCAGAGCCATTTGAACCATTTTGAACTGGCAACAAAAACACCTGCTTAATAGAGAGGAGTCCGATACATCCATGGTCACTAGACAGGATACCTGCAGGGAGGACTTCTGTCATCTGCTTGAAGGATTACGAATGGTAGAGTTGCTGATGAGGTACATAATTTTCGTCTAAGAAAAGTCGACATCGTTACACACGTGCTCACAAAAGACAAAGATCGACTGTCCTAGTGCTGGCGCAGATCACGGTTCAAATCTGTCAGTATTCTGACGGTGGTGATGGATTGGATTGGGATGATGCCAGACGAGTTGTATGTATCCAGTAGAGCTACAGCCCGAGTGTGCGGTTCCCAGCACGGCGCTCTCGTTACGAGCTGGGCCTCTGTGGACGGTCCAAGTGGCTCGGCCATTGTCGGCGTTTCCGCAGTTACCATGGCTAGCGGCGCGGAAGCGGCAGAAGAGCGACCTCCCGGCATTCGCGCCGGGAGGGGAAGGAGCCCAGTGGAGGGGTCGTGCCGGTGGTTGCTGCGGCTCATCGCGGACTGCCTCCGAGACGAGGGGGTGGTGGAGGCGGCGGGGGCGGACGCTGCTGAGGGGTGGGGCTGTACGCCGCTGCGCATCCTGACCCGCCTGTGGAACCGTCACCATATGGTATGCTCTGCATCATTACAACGAGTCATCATCATCATCATCATCATCATGGTTATCGTTTCTCCCTATCTAGGGCGGCATCAACCAAATATTTTCGCAATCGGAGGAGAAAGTTGCTGATTGGAATTCCGTGAGAAGATTCCTCCGCAACGAAAAACGCCTTTGTTTTATTGTTGTCCATCCCAAATCCCCTGTTCCGTGAGAAGATTCCTCCGCAACGAAAAACGCCTTTGTTTTATTGTTGTCCATCCCAAATCCCCTGTTCCGTGAGAAGATTCCTCCGCAACGAAAAACGCCTTTGTTTTATTGTTGTCCATCCCAAATCCCCTGTTTCGCGATAATGCAAAACGTGCTCCCCTTCCTTGAACTTTTTCGTTGTACTCCGTCGATCCTGTGTGGTAAGGATCCCACACTGCGCAGCAGTATTCTAGAGAAAGGACGGCCAACCGTAGTGTAGGCAGTCTCCTTAGGAGACCTGTTACATTTTCTAAGTGTCCTGCCAATAAAACGCAGTCTTGGGTTAGCCTTCCCCACAACATTTTCTATGTGTTCTTTCCTATTTATGTTCTTACTTACTTACTTACTCACTCACTGGTCATACCGGACTCGAGAGTCCATTACCGCAGCAACGTATTTTCGCCATCTGTCCCTGTCTTGGGCTATTTCCTTCCATTCACCTTCAATACCTAGGTTCCTCAAATCAGCCGTCACATTGTCCTCCCGTCTAGGCCTCGGTCTCCCCACAGGACGTTTTCCCTCTAGGTGTCCTACCAGTACTCTGCGCGCTGCCCTGTCATCATCCATTCGAGCTACGTGACCCGCCCATCGCAGCCTACGTGATTTAATAATACCGATTATGTCAGGGCTCGAACAGAGTTCGTGAACATCTTCGTTATGCAGTTTTCGCCACTCTCCGGTAATGTCATTCCCTTTTGCTCCGAAAATTTTCCTCAAAATTTTGTTTTCAAATACTCGAAACGGCTTTTCATTTTGCACAGTGAGAGACCAAGTCTCGCACCCATACAGCATAACTGGTAGAATAATAGTTTTGTATATTCTAATCTTTAAATTCCTAGACAATATCCGTGATGAAAGTAATCTATTCAGTGAGAAGTAGCACGCATTTCCCGCCCGTAATCTCTTCTTCAGTTCGGATTCAATCTCATTTCTCGAAGTGATGTC
This sequence comes from Schistocerca nitens, assembly GCF_023898315.1. Lineage (NCBI taxonomy): Eukaryota > Metazoa > Arthropoda > Insecta > Orthoptera > Acrididae > Schistocerca > Schistocerca nitens. The sequence goes on from NC_064625.1 coordinate 33,345,530, forward strand.
CATGCCTAGATCCTTAAATGTGTTCACTTTTTCAAACTGTATGTCTCCAACTCTTAACATTTCCTGATCTACTGCTGTTGGCATTCTACTAGTAACCAGGTATTTAGTATTGTCTTCACTTATCCTTAGACCTACATCTTCACTAACCTTGATTAACGCATTCGCATTTGCTGATACAGATTCTTTCCTATCGCTAATGATGTTTAGATCATCTGCATACCCTTATTGTTGTGGTTGTTGTGGTCTTCAGTCCTGAGACTGGTTCGATGCAGCTATCCATGCTAATCTATCCTGTGCAAGCTCCTTCATCTCCCAGTACCTACTGCAACCTACATCCTTCTGAATCTGCTTAGTGTATTCATCTCTTGGTCTCCCTCTACGATTTTTACCCTCCACACTGCCCTCCAATACTAAATTGGTGATCGCTTGTTGCCTCACAATATGCCCTACCAACCGATCCCTTCTTCGAGTCAAGTTGTGCCACAAACTCCTCTTCTCCCCAATTCTATTCAATACTACTTCATTAGTTATGTGATCTACCCACCTAATCTTCAGCATTCTTCTGTAGCACCACATTTCGAAAGCTTCTATTCTCTTCTTGTCCAAACTATTTATTGTCCATGTTTCATTTCCATACATGGCTACACTCCATACAAATACTTTCAGAAACGACTTCCTGACACTTAAATCTATAGTCGATGTTAACAAATTTCTCTTCTTCAGAAACGCTTTCCTTGCCATTGCCAGTCTACATTTTATATCCTCTCTACTTCGACCATCATCAGTTATTTTGCTCCCTAAATAGCAAAACTCCTTTACTTCTTTAAGTGTCACATTTCCTAATCTAATTCCCTCAGCATCACCCGACTTAATTCGACTACATTTCATTATCCTCGTTTTGCTTTTGTTGATGTTCATCTTATATCCTGCTTTCAAGACATTGTCCATTCCGTTCAACTGCTCTTCCAAGTCCTTTGCTGTCTCTGACAGAATTACAATGTCATCGGCAAACCTCAAAGTTTTTATTTCTTCTCCATGGGTTTTAATACCTACTCCGAATTTTTCTTTTGTTTCCTTTACTGCTTTGCTCAGTATACAGGTTGAATAACATCGGGGAGAGGCTACAACCCTGTCTCACTCCCTCCCCAACCACTGCTTCCCTTTCATGCCCCTCGACTCTTATAACTGCGATCTGGTTTCTGTACAAATTGTAAATAGCCTTTCGCTCCCTGTATTTTACCCCTGCCACCTTTAGAATTTGAAAGAGAGTACTCCAGTCAACATTGTCAAAAGCTTTCTCTAAGTCTACAAATGCTAGAAACGTAGGTTTGCATTTCCTTAATCTTTCTTCTAAGATAAGTCGTAAGGTTAGTATTGCCTCACGTGTTCCAACATTTCTACGGAATCCAAACTGATCATCCCCGAGGTCGGCTTCTACCAGTTTTTCCATTCGTCTGTAAAGAATTCGTGTTAGTATTTTGCAGCTGTGACTTATTAAACTGATAGTTCGGTAATTTTCACATCTGTCAACACCTGCTTTCTTTGGGATTGGAATTATTATATTCTTCTTGAAGTCTGAGGGTATTTCGCCTGTCTCGAACATCTTGCTCACCAGATGGTAAAGTTTTGTCAGGACTGGCTCTCCCAAGGCCGTCAGTAGTTCTAATGGAATGTTGTCTACTCCCGGCGCCTTGTTTCGACTCAGGTCTTTCAGTGCTCTGTCAAACTCTTCACACAGTATCGTATCTCCCATTTCATCTTCATCTACATCCTCTTCCATTTCCATAATATTGTCCTCAAGTACATCGCCCTTGTATAGACCCTCTATATACTCCTTCCACCTTTCTGCTTTCCCTTCTTTGCTTAGAACTGGGTTTCCATCTGAGCTCTTGATATTCATACAAGTGGCTCTCTTTTCTCCAAAGGTCTCTTTAATTTTACTGTAGGCTGTATCTATCTTACCCCTAGTGAGATAAGCCTCTACATCCTTACATTTGTCCTCTAGCCATGCCTGCTTAGCCATTTTGCACTTCCTGTCGATCTCATTTTTGAGACTTTTGTATTCCTTTTTGCCCGCTTCATTTACTGCATTTTTATATTTTCTCCTTTCATCAATTAAATTCAATATTTCTTCTGTTACCCAAGGATTTCTACTAGCCCTCGTCTTTTTACCCACTTGGTCCTCTGCTGCCTTCACTACTTCATCCCTCAGAGCTATCCATTCATCTTCTACTGTATTTCTTTCCCCCATTCCTGTGAATTGTTCCCTTATGCTGTCCCTGAAACTCTGTACAACCTCTGGTTCTTTCAGTTTATCCAGGTCCCATCTCCTTAAATTCCCACCTTTTTGCAGTTTCTTCAGTTTTAATCTACAGTTCATAACCAATAGATTGTGGTCAGAGTCCACATCTGCCCCTGGAAATGTCCTACAATTTAAAACCTGGTTCCTAAATCTCTGCCTTACCATTACATAATCTATCTGATACCTTTTAGTATCTCCAGGATTCTTCCATGTATACAACTTTCTTTTATTATTCTTGAACCATACCCTAATATCTTAATATTTCCATTTAACACCACACCCTCTGAAATCAGTTAAGTTCTTAGCAGTTACAATTCCTAGGTATCTAGCTGAATTTACGGTAATTTCCAAGAATGATTGCCTATCGAAGTTGGTGGGCTCCAAACGATACATATCGAACGTGCGATAGTAAATCGATTATGGAAGTCTCATGACGCGCGTCACGAGTGTGTTTCAAGTTGTCACTACAGCAACGACAAAAGAAAAGCGTTAGAGAGGCACTTGTAAATTCAAAGGAGACGGCTTACCTTACTCGTCGTCGGTGTTATCGTCTTGTGACAGTCCGCGTGATCTATAAGCTGCAGTGGCTGCGGTGTCACCGCCAGACACCACACTTGCTAGGTGGTAGCCTTTAAATCGGCCGCGGTCCGTTAGTATACGTCGGACCCGCGTGTCGCCACTATCAGTGATTGTAGACCGAGCGCCGCCACACGGTAGGTCTAGTCTAGAGAGACTCCCTAGCACTCGCCCCAGTTGTACAGCCGACTTTGCTAGCGATGGTTCACTGTCTACCTACGCTCTCATTTGCAGAGACGACAGTTTAGCATAGCCTTCAGCTACGTCTGCTACGACCTAGCAAGGCGCCATATTCAGTTACTATAATTACTTCAAGAATGTATTCTGAACAGATAATATTGTGAATCATGTACCGTCAAGAGCGACGCTCATCATTAATGGATTAAAGTTAAGTATCAAACTAATTACGTCCGCTTTCTGAATTCTCATTCCTTGTCATGTTCCAGACCTCACGTCAGTATAGTTCTGCCCTCCTCGCGCCAGCCTGCGTGAGCTAAAACGCGTGCATTTCGGCCTCCACTAGTAACACGGTGTTGGCTCTTCTGCTAACACAAAAGGGGCAATTCCTTTTTTCCCGTACCCAGGGTAAACTCTGCCAATATCGCTCAGGAATATCGGCAGAGTGTCGCATGCGTCGACTTTTCCCTGCAAACGCAAGTTGTGAAAGTATAGGTACTGGAACAAACACAGTTCGTCCCTCTGTCCTGGACGCCCTTCTGTTTTTGTGGTAGACTTGACAGACTTGCACAGCCGTTCCATATTCTAGGTATGGACTCTGACGTCATCTGAAGAGACAAACTCCACAGAGTGGTTCACGAATTCGTGGTCGAACCCTTCAGCTTTGAGAGTCTGGTACGACTGAAACCCGTCTGTGATGACTTTTGTTCCAGGCAGTATGAAATGTTTTATGAGACCCACTAAAGTCACCTTGTCTCGGGACAATACCCTCACGGCAACACACTTGCGTGACTCCATTTCTATCCCACCAAAAACCCAAATATGATCCACTTCACTTTTAGAAGGCCGTCCTCTCTGATTCTTTCGTCTAGCAATATCAGATTCGTCTACTTTTACTATTTTATTCGGTCCATCAATTGGCACACTGTCATTTGTCACTATCTCGTAGCGCACTTCACGGCAAAACCCGAACTAGTCACACAGGGTATTTCCCGATGACTCAGTTTCTGATGCTGTGGCTTGCAACGTGTAATCTCAAATCCAGCACGACAAAAGAATTATGCTCGTCTGAACTGATAATTTGGAGGAGTCGAACCACGTATTTTTCATGATGCTGGTTCGCTTTCCGCAAAGTCCGCAATGAAATTGCAACGAAATCTCAGTGTTCTCACTCCTCTTACGGAGTTTCACAGACTTCGCAGCACCACTGTCAACACAGTCTCTCCTTTCCTCGTCCGACAGAAGTCCACATTTCCGGCAAAAAGCCAAACATTTGTCTATGCTGGAAATGCATTGAATTAGAATTTACCATGTGAGGCAATCCGCAGAAGAAACTTGAGAAGCAGCACAGATTACACTCGCTATCAAAAGATACCGTGTCGATTTCCCAATGGAATCACAAACAATTATGGCGGGAATGAAGTGTACACCAACTGAAGAAATAAAGCAAAACTGATAAAAATGACGATCACACATAATTTGTCATAACGCGCGCCACGAGACTTCCATAATCGATTTACTATCGCACGTTCGATATGTACCGACCGGAGCCATCGAGCTTCGACAGGCAATCATTCTTGGAAATTACCTTTATGTCTGCTGCCGCGCTGCTGCATCATGCAACCTGTCACCGACATCATCATCATCATCATCATCATCGTTATCACATCATCATCATCATGGTTATCGTTTCCCCCTATCTAGGGCGGCATCAACGAAATATTTTCGCATTCGGAGGAGAAAGTTGGTGATTGTAATTCCGTGAGAAGATTCCTCCGCAACGAAAACGCCTTTGTTTTACTATTGTCCATCCCAAATCCCCTGTTCCGTGAGATGATTCCTCCGCAACGAAAAACGCCTTTGTTTTATTGTTTTCCATCCCAAATCCCCTGTTTCGCGATAATGCAAAACGCGCTCCCCTTCTTTGAACTTTTTCGTTGTACTCCGTCGATCCTGTGTGGTAAGGATCCTACACTGCGCAGCAGAATTCTGGAAAAAGGACGGACAACCGTAGTGTAGGCGGTCTCCTTAGGAGACCTGTTACATTTTCTAAGTGTCCTGCCAATAAAACGCAGTCTTTGGATAGCCTTCCCATCAAGATTTTCTATGTTTCCTTCCAATTTAAGTTCTTCGCAATTGCAATTCCTAGGTATCTAGTTGAATTTACGGTCTTTAGATTTGACTGATTTATCGTGTAAGTGCACTTCTTACTCATATTTCATTACAATATCCTACATATGATACTGTTGGTGTTGTGGACTTCAGTCCTGAGTCTGGTTTGATGCAGCTCTCCATGCTACTCTATCCTGGGCAAGCTTCTTCATCTCCCAATACTTACTGCAACCTACATCCTTCTGAATCTGCTTAGTATATTCATCTCTTGGTCTCCCTCCACGATTTTTAGCCTCCACGCTGCCCTCCAATACTAAATTTGTGATCCCTTGATGCCTCAGAATATGCCCTACCAACCGGTCCCCTATTCAATTCAATACCCCCTCATTAGTTATGTGATCTACCCATCTAATCTTCAGCATTCTTCTGTAGCACCACATTTCGAAAGCTTCTATTCTCTTCTTGTCCAAACTATTTATCGTCCATGTTTCACTTCCATACATGGCTACACTCCATACAAATACTTTCAGAAACGACTTCATGACACTTAAATCTATAGTGGATGTTAACAAATTTCTCTTCTTCAGAAACGCTTTCCTTGCCATTGCCAGTCTACATTTTATATCCTCTCTACTTCGACCATCATCAGTTATTTTGCTCCCCAAATAGCAAAACTCCTTTACTTCTTTAAGTGTCTCATTTCCTAATCTAATTCCCTCAGCATCACCCGACTTAATTCGACTACATTCCATTATCCTCGTTTTGCTTTTGTTGATGTTCATCTTATATCCTCCTTTCAAGACATTGTCAATTCCGTTCAACTGATCTTCCAAGTCCTTAACTGTCTCTGACAGAATTACAATGTCATCGGTGAACCTCAAAGTTTTTATTTCTTCTCCATCGGTTTTAATACCTACTCCGAATTTTTATTTTGTTTCTTTTACTGCTTTGCTCAGTATACAGATTGAATAGCATCGGGGAGAGGCTACAACCCTGTCTCACTCCCTTCCCAACCACAGCTTCCCTCTCATGCCCCTCGAATCATAACTGCGATCTGGTTTCTGTACAAATTGTAAATAGTCTTTCGCTCCCTGTATTTTACCCATGCCACCTTTAGAATTTGAAAGAGAGTATTCCAGTCAACATTGTCAAAAGCTTTCTCTAAGTGTACAAATGCTAGAAACGTAGGTTTGCCTTTCCTTAATCTTTCTTCTAGGATAAGGTTTAAGGTCAGTATTGCCTCACGTGTTCCAACAGTTCTACGGAATCCAAACTGATCTTCCCCGAGGTCGGCTTCTACCAGTTTTTCCATTCGTCTGTAAAGAATTCGCGTTAGTATTTTGCAGCTGTGACTTATTAAACTGATAGTTCGGTAATTTTCGCATCTGTCAACACCTGCTTTCTTTGGGATTGTAATTATTATATTCTTCTGATACTGATACATGCTAATCTCTTTTAATTGATTCTGTATGTATTCGTGTTACCCATGATGAGCCCTCTGCCAGGTTGTCAGGATCAACACAGATTCATGATACCAGCCACTGGATTTGACAATTGAACGTAATGGCAATTCTATTCATGTGCTAAATAAAACATGTTTGGCTTGAAAAAGGGGAATGTATCAAGTCTTCAATGACTACTGGAGCAGGTTCTTATTGAACGAACTGTCCCAAAGAAATTCTGGCCATATATAAAGACCATCGGTTACACCATAGTTACTGCCCTGACATTCATGTTTGACACAGGGACATAAACTAAAGGCAGCAAATAAAAAAAAAAAAATAAAATAAAGCTAACTGCTGATCTTCATGATCAAACGTTCTTTCACAATGGAAGACGACACAGAAGTACTGCGCCAGTGTAATTATTGCAGCGCTTCAGAGATGAGTAATGTATATATTGGTACCAGTGCCGTTAGCTCCACGGTCCTATGGATTGTATCAGAATCTACGAAGCATAGGCGGTTGACTTGCTAACTCTTTTATGCACAAAGAACTCTAGATACTCTGAGAAAAATCTGTGAGCTCACACTCATCAGTGAGTGATTCACAGTGCTATCCTCCAATGGCATTCATCTGTTATACACGTACCAAAAAAGTTTTGCATCACCCCAGCTCCCAGAACTCCTGAAGATAGACGTTGACTGTGGATATTGTATCACAGACAAAGTCCCTTTGACTGTCCAGAGATGCTGCTAAACCCGCCCAAAGATGTAAACGACCATTCATGAGAAGCGCCTATTCGACGGAGAGGGGCCGACAGCCGATCAGTTCCAGTCATTCCAACAGGAAGGAGGTACACCATGCCTCGACGGTCAATACCGCGGTTCGGTCGCATCCCCATTGTTACTTTGTGCCAGGAAGGGCTCTCAACAAGGGAAGTGTCCAGGCGCCCAGAGTGAACCAAAGCGATGTTGTTTGGACAGGAAGAGATCGTCGGAGACGTGTGTGGAGGCAACCCTGTCAGGCTGGACGCCTTAGACACACTGCCCAGCGAGTGCAGCAAGGTGGAGGTTCCTTGCTGTTTTGCGGTGGTATTATGTGGGGCCGACGTACCCCGCCGGTGGCCATGGAAGGCGCCATAACGGCTGTACGATACGTGAATGCCATCCTCCGACTGAGAGTGCAACCATATCGGCAGTATATTGGCGAGGCATTCGTCTTCGTGGACGACAATTCGCACCCCCATCGTGCACATCTTGTGAATGACTTCCTTCAGGATAGCGACATCGCTCGACTAGAGTGGCCAGCATGTTCTCCAGACATGGACCCTATCGAACAATCCTGGGATAGACTGAAAAGGGCTGTTTATAGACGACGTGACCCATCAACCACTGTGAGGTTCAAATGGCTCTGAGCACTATGGGACTTAACATCTGAGGTCATAAGACCACTAGAACTTAGAGCTACTTAAACCTAACTAACCTAAGGATACCACACACATCCATGCCCGAGGCAGGATTCGAACCAGCGACCGTAGCAGTCGCGCGGTTCGGGACTGAAGCGCCTAGAACCGCTTGGCCACCGCGGCCGGTCCACTGCGAGGGATCTACGCTGAATCGCCATTGAGGAGTGGAACAATCTGGACCAACAGTGCCTTGATGAGCTTGTGGATAGCATGCGTCAGTGCAAGAGGATGTGCTACTGGGAATTAGAGGTACTGGTGTGTACAGCAATCTGGACCACCACATCTGAAGGTTTGCTGTATGATGGTACAACAAGCAATGTGTGGTTTTCATGAACAATGAAAAGGGCGGAAATGATGTTTATGTTGATGTCTATTCCAATTTTCTGTACAGGTTCAAATGGCTCTGAGCACTACGGGACTTAACTTCTGAGGTCATCAGTCCCCTAGAACTTAGAACTACTTAAACCTAACTAACCTAAGGACATTACACACCCCCATGCCCGAGGCAGGATTCGAACCTGCGACCGTAGCGTTCGCGCGGTTCCAGACTGTAGCGCCTAGAACCGCTCGGCCACCCCGGCCGGATTCTGTACAGGTTCCGGAACTCTCGGAACAGAGGTGACGCAAAACTTTTTTTGATGTGTGTAGAATCTGGGGCAACAAGTAAACCCCCAATTCCTTAAATAATTGAGCTCGTAAGAATAAAACGACTTTAGATGTATTATTACTTCACAAATGCGTTAAACAAAGTTAAATATTTGAAGTTAAGCATGAAGACGAGATAAAGTTTAGACAAGGTTTCAAATTATGCTTTACGCTTCTTGGAGGTTTCTAAGTGTTCTCGTTATCAAACACTGGGTGAGAACAGTCTGGGCAATTTGCTGACTGTTTTAAGCAAAAGCAAGTTTTTCACACACCTCATTGTTTATGACGTCATATCTCCTGTGGTATGTATCGTCCAATGATATTATTTTGCCTGTATATTCGGTGGTGTGTGGGGATAGTGTCTGCAAAATGTGTTGCGAATAGAGCCAGTAGGCTAGTAGGTAATGGAAGGTAAAGTTGCGCGTTCTGGCCACGGACAGGCCAATCGGACACGGCCTATCGCCATGTCATCCTCTGCAAATTACGTCCTCAGATGCAGTGTGGAGGGATGTGTACTCAACATACCGCTCTCCCCGTCGCTGTTGGGTGTCTTGTCCCTGGAACCGCTACTTATCGATCGAGTAGCTCCTCACGAGGCGGAGTGCTCCCCATACCAGTTCTCTCAGCGAGGAAGAAAATGCGTGCCAATACCGGGAATGGAACCCAGGCCCTTCACATGGCAGTCAGCTGTGCTGACCACTGAGTTGCAGAGGGAGGGTGGACAGGGTTATTTGTAATGAAGTAATAAATTAGAATGTCGTGCCTGATTCGGCAATTTAATGCAAGAACAGCAAAAATGTAGCAATCAATAACGCTCTTCCATTTCACCATTTTGTTCAGGATGTCAGCGAGGAAAAGTTTCGCTGACGTTTGAAATTATGTGTAACTTTGTTGCAAGTCATTAAGTGGCCTCATTGTCAAATACTGGAGGAATACAGGCTGAGTATGTGCACACAGTGAGTTATGCAGCCTCCAAATATAAACACAGTTATTAACTTTAATACTTGTTTTGCTATGTTAAACTTTTAATGTAGGAGTATATCTCGTAATAACTACATTATGACAGCGTTTTGAAATTTTTAAATTCTGTCAATAAGTATGCGAAATAATATCAAATTTTTGTTGCCCCTGGGCGCCATTAGATAGGCAACCTGCAACTCGGACCGTGCACTATCCACCACGAAACGTGTTGGTCTGTTACTGACGCAGATATTCGGAGTTCAAACGTAATGAGTTGTCTCGAACCGTATGACCTCCTCCACGCCTACCAACATGCATTGGGGAAACATCGCTCACGTGGATTCCAACTATCACTTTTCCCACACGACATCCTTAAAGTCATGGATAAAGGCAATCAGGTGGCTACAGTATTTATTGAATTCCAGAAAGCATTTGTCTTGGTAGCACACCAACAGTAATTAACAAAAGTAAATGACACGAACTTTGTGTTTGGATTGAGCGTTCCTCGGTAGGGAGAACGCAGTAAGCTATCTTCGGTTGAATTATCGGCAGATGTAGAAATAAGTTCAAGCACATCCAAGGGACGTGTTTTGGTATTTTTGATATTCATGCTGTACATTAATGACCTGCCAGAAAAAAAAAACATTAATACGGATTATGTCAAGCTCTCGTGTTTCCAGCCGGGTGGCAGCGTTAAAAAGTCTAGTGAGGTTTCAACAGACTTCCGGAGAAATATATGTTGGACTTCCGGAGAAATATATGTTTTTTTTTTCCAGAGCTCTTGATAGACATGCTATAGTTCTAGAGATCTCTGTATAAAATCTGAGTAGTTTTAGACAAATTGGCGAAGAAAACAAAGTAGTCGAAAAAATTGAGCTCTCCTAATAAGATTGATTTGCCAACTTGCGGAAGCAATTATGATCACAGTTCTGAATAGCTCCCCAAGAGTTTTGCAAAAAATCCTGGTTAGATTATTTTTGGTGCAGCGTTTACGACATGACTGCAGTAATGAGGCACCCGCTTTCACTACATAAAAAAGCAATACGGTACAACAGTTCTGATCACAGTTCTGGATAGCACTCCAAAAGTCTACAGAAAACCCTAATTATATTTCTTTCTTTTTCACCTAGCAGTGGATAATGAGGCCATTGCAGTAATGAGGGACCCGTTTCACTACATTAAAAAAGAAATTTGTACAACAATTCTGATCATAATTCTGCATACCACCCCAAGAGTTTTGTCGGAAACGGTCAGTTAATTCCTTACTCGTACTCGCAAAAATTTATCCTGAGGTAGCAAGACGATTCGACCCCCAGTTAGCCATCTGCGCAAGATTATGTAGTGTTTCTTTATTTGATTTAAGTTAGGCATTTAAAGCAGATTGTGACAAAGATAGATTTTGCAGCGTTTTTAATGATCATGCTAATGTACCTTAAATTTACGACGTGACGCTTCTAGAAGCTGAAGTACTATGGAGGTGTTGTAGTAAGAATTCGCGGTGCTCTTTTAATTTATTTACTGGAGGCGGAGGAAACATATTTTCACGTTTGGAAGACGATCGCACACCAGTTCCAGAATATTTGTTAAACAGAAGTATATCATGCAATTCTGTTAAAATAAAAAGCGAAGATTTAGATGACATGATATTAAAGCTTATTCGTAAGGAAGTTAGTATGAGTCAACAAAAAACACGTTAACTTTAAGGGTGTACGGGCTATACGTAAGAATACTGCTCACGCTCGTTTGAACAGTACGGTTATGGTCATTCAGTCGATGCTCATGTGCAGCCGTCACTCCAGCGTGAGTGATCGTAAAAATGAAGAACCTACCAGAATAAACCATTATCTGCACAAAAAATATCATTGGGATTTTCTGTAGTAATCTTGAGGAGCAAGTCAGAGTTGGGAGCATAATTTTTTTCGCAAAATTCTGCACAACTAATCAAATTTTGTACGGTGAACTCTAGAACTATAGCACATCTATTAAGAACTCTGAAAAAATTGCATGTTTTTCGAAAGTCAGGCGCCGTCTTCACACGACTGCGTTAAAATACCGTGGCGTTTTGATGACTCTCATACTCACCATCTTCTGATGACATGTCGACATATTCCCAATAACATTCCAAAGTGATGCAGTTATTGTAAATCCGCTTTGTATGTTCTGACATGCAAAACTGTGTCACATTTGGAATCATTCAACGTATAGAAAATCCAGGTCCAAAAGTTTCCAGGGACTGCAGCACAGGACTTGAATGTAGACGGGTTTGGTGTGGGTGTTATGCAAGAACGGACTCAATTTACGAACTAATTTATTAAACACAAAATCTTCTTGGCAACGCGACGATAACAACTAAAGAGAACTTAATTTGCAGCCCTGTACAGATCAACAAAGCAGGGCTCAAACAATAGAATAACAATAAAAATGTCTTCAACTTATTGAAATACATCAAAAAACTTTTGTATCTCCTCGGTTGCCAGTGTTCCGGGAACCCGTACAGAAAATACGAAGAGAGATCAACATAAACATCATTTCCGCCATTTTTATTGCTCACGCAAATCACACATCTCATATTGTACCGCCATACACGGAAACCTTCAGAGGTGGTGGTCCAGACCGCTGTATACACCGGTTCCTCTAATACCCAGTAACACGTCCTCTTGCAATGACGCATGTCTGTATTCGTCGTGGCATACTGTCCGCAAGTTCATCAAGGTCCAGGTACTGTTGGTCCAGATTGTCCCATTCCTCAACGGCGATTCGGCGTAGATCCCTCACAGTGGTTGGTGGGTCACGTCGTTCATAAACTGCCCTTTTCAATCTATCCCAGGCATATTCGATAGGGTTCATGCCTGGAGAACATGCTGCCCACTCTAGTCGAGCGATGTCGTTATCCTGAAGGAAGTCATTCACAAGATGTGAATGCGAATTGTCGTCCATGAAGACGAATGCCTCGCCAATATGCTGCCGATATGGTTGCACTGTCGGTCGGAGGATGACATTTTCGTATCGTACAGCCGTTACGGCGCCTCCCATGACCACCAGCGGCGTACGTCCGCCCCACATAATGCCACCCCAAAACAGCAGGGAACCTCCACCTTGCTGCACTCGCTGGACACTGCATCTAAGGCGTTCAACCTGACCGTGTTGCTTTCAAACACGTCTCCGACGATTGTCTGGTTGAAAGCATATGCGACACTCATCGGTGAAGAGAACGTGATGCCAATCCTGAGCGGTCGATTCGGCATGTTGTTGGGCCAGCTGTACCGCGCTGCATGGTGTCGATGTTGCAAAGATAGACCTCGCCATGGACGTCGGGAGTGAAGTTGCGCATCTTGCAGAATATTGCGCACAGTTTGAGTCGTAACACGACGTCCTGTGGCTGCACGAACAGCATTATTTAACATGGTTGGCGTTGCTGTCAGGATCCCTCCGAGCCATAATCCGTGGGTAGCGGTCATCCACTGCAGTAGCAGCCCTTGGGCGGCCTGAGCGAGGCATGTCATCGACAGTTCCTGTCTCTCTCTGTATCTGCTCCATGTCCGAACAACATCGCTTTGGTTCACTCCGAGACGCCTGGACACTTCCCTTGTTGAGAGCCCTTCCTGGAACAAAGTAACAATGCAGACGCTATCGAACCGCGGTATTGACCGTCTAGGCATGGTTGAACTACAGACAACACAAACCGTGTACCTCCTTCCTGGTGGAATGACTGGAAATGATCGGCTGTCTCATCCCTCCGTCTAATAGGCGCTGCTCATGCGTGGTTGTTTACATCTTTGGGCGGGTTTAGTGACATCTCTGAATAGTCAAAGGGACTGTGTCTGTGATACAATATCCACAGTCAACGTTCTTCAGGAGTTCTGGGTACCGAGGTGATGCAAAACTGTTTTTGATTTGTGTAGAATTAAAATAAACTTCGGGGCAGCAAACAAATTGCTGCAGTCACAATTGTAATAGACCAGGAAAGATAGAAATATAGCTACTTTAACTAACCACGGGATACTAAGACAACTCCCAAACTTAATTAACGTCAACCAGATACCACGTAGCTAACCACTGATCTACAGCAACTAATCAGTATGACAAACTACTATGAACTATCTCCAGGACTTGTTGCACGCATACAATGAAAAAAAAATCGCACCACGAAGGAATTATCTGAATGCAACGGAAATCAGTGGATGTGAGGCACGTGTACAGAGAAACAAATAATTACAACTTGAATAAAAGTGGATTATTTATTCACGAGAAAGATCTCTACAAAGCGAGCACGCCAGTAAGACTCGGCCTACCTGTGGCCCTTATGCGAGCAGTTGTTCGACTTAGCACTGGCTGACAGTTGTTGGATGTCCTCGTCAGGGATACCGTGCCAAATTCTATCCAGACATGTGTTCGGCTTGGAATCTCATTGACTGGAGTAAAATTGTCTTCAGTGATGAGTCCCACTTCGAACTGAGCTCCGATGACCAGAAAAGATGTGTGAAGACACCCCAGACAGTGGTGGAATCCCAGTCTGACTCTCGCCCGCCGTCCTGCCTGGGGTGACGTCATGTCATAGCAGGTCCCCTTTGGTTGTCACCCGCGGCACCCTTAGAGCACAGGAGTACGTCGACGATATTCTACGTCTCATTTTGTTGTTCTTCACCGTAAGCCATCCTGGGCTTACATTTCAACAAGATAATGCTCGGCCGCACATGGCAATGGTTGTCTTCGAGCTTGCCCAATCCTGCCATCGCCAGTAAGACCACTGAATCTCTCCCGAGTTGAAGACGCTTGGGGTATTATGGGCACGGACCCAAACCAGCTCGGGATTTTGACTTTCCAGGCACCAGCTGAACAGAATTTGGCATGATATCCCTCGGAAGGACGTCCAACTACTGTACCAACCAATTCCAAGCCAAACAACTGTTTGCACAAGAGGTACAGCTGGATCAATGCGTTATTGACTTGCTCAATTTGTGAAGTTCCTTCTCTTGAACAAATCATCCGATTTCTCTGAAATCGTAATCCTTTGCTTGTCTGTACACGTACATCACATCTACCGATTTCCGTTCCATTCGAGTAATTCTTTCCTGGTACGTCGTCGTCTTTTTTTTATGGAGGCACGTCAATTTGGAAATAAGGCTTGAAATTGTGTATAGAGATTACAGCTGCCTCAGCTTCCCTATAGACTCTATGCAGTGGGTCCGAGATAGACAAGGTCAGCTGTTTGTAGGGAAGTGTGTGTCCCGTTACCAGGGTTCAAATGGCTCTAAGCACTATGGGACTTAACATCTGAGGTCATCAGTCCCCTAGACTTAGAACTACTTAAACCTAAAGTTTAATAAGTCACTGCTGCAAAATACTAACGTGAATTCTTTCAGACGAATGGAAAAACTAGTAGAAGCCGACCTCGGGGAAGATCAGTTTGGATTCCGTAGAAATGTTGGAACACGTGAGGCAATACTGAACCTACGACTTATCTTAGAAGCTAGATTAAGGAAAGGCAAACCTACGTTTCTAGCATTTGTAGACTTAGAGAAAGCTTTTGACAATGTTGACTGGAGTACTCTCTTTCTAATTCTGAAGATGGCAGGGGTAAAATACAGGGAGAGAAAGGCTACTTACAATTTGTACAGAAACCAGATGGCAGTTATAAGAGTCGAGGGATATGAAAGGGAACCAGTGGTTTGGAAGGGAGTGAGACAGGGTTGTAGTCTCTCTCCGATGTTATTCAATCTGTATATTGAGCAAGCAGTGAAGGAAACAAAAGAAAAATTCGGAGTAGGTATTAAAATCCATGGAGAAGAAATAAAAACTTTGAGGTTCGCCGATGACATTGTAATTCTGTCAGAGACAGCAAAGGACTTGGAGGAGCAGTTGAACGGAACGGATAGTGTGATCCTTGAATTTCTCCCGGCGTATTTGATAATCAAAATATCCACGGGTGTACCGCCGGTCTATAGTGTCCAACGGGCACAATATTTCGGCGATCATACATGTCGCCATCATCATGATGGCGACATGTATGATCGCCGAAATATTGTGCCCGTTGGACACTATAGACCGGCAGTACACCCGTGGATATTTGGAATGGATAGTGTCTTGAAAAGAGGATATAAGATGAACATCAGCAACAGCAAAACGAGGATAATGGAATGTAGTCGAATTAAGTCGGGTGATGCTGAAGGAATTGTATTAGGAAATGAGACACTTAAAGTAGTAAATGAGTTTTGCTATTTGGGGAGCAAAATAACTGATGATGGTCGAAGTAGAGAGGATATAAAATGTAGACTGGCAATGGCAAGGAAAGCGTTTCTGAAGAAGAGGAATTTGTTAACATCGAGTATAGATTTAAGTGTCAGGAAGTCATTTCTGAAAGTATTTGTATGGAGTGTAGCCATGTATGGAAGTGAAACATGGACGATAAATAGTTTGGACAAGAAGAGAATAGAAGCTTTCGAAATGTGGTGCTACAGAAGAATGCTTAAGGTTAGGTGGGTAGATCACATAACTAATGAAGTAGTATTGAATAGGAAGACGAGTTTGTGGCACAACTTGACAAGAAGAAGGGATCGGTTGGTAGGACATGTTCTGAGGCATCATGGGATCACCAATTTAGTATTGGAGGGCAGCGTGGAGGGTAAAAATCGTATAGGGAGACCAAGAGATGAATACACTAAGCAGATTCAGAAGGATGTAGGTTGCGGTAGGTACTGGGAGATGAAGAACCTTGCACAGGATAGAGTAGCATGGAGAGCTGCATCGAATCAGTCTCAGGACTGAAGACCACAACAACAACAAACCTAAGGACATCACACACATCCATGCCCGAGGCAGGATTCGAACCTGCGACCGTAGCAGTAGCACGGTTCCGGACTGACGCACCTAGAACCGCTCTTCGACAGCGGCCGTCTGGTGGCAGCGGTAGTCACGAAAATGTACGGTCGCTGGAAGACCGGGCTCCGTTCGGCCACCTGGCACTGTCGAGAGGGAAGACCATCGTGTTCGATACGGGTTCTGGAGCATCATACTGCATCTGCAGCAGCAGATTTCAGGAGCAGTTGACGCCACGGTCGCATATCGAACTGTTACAAATCGGTTACTTCAAGGACAGCTTCTAGGCAGACATCCTGAAGTGTGCATTTCATTTACCCCAAACCAATGCTATTTGCGACTTGAGTGATGTGAAGCGAGAGCTCGTTGGAGGGCAGGTTGAAGATGTGTTATGTTCTCCGATAAAAGCTGGTCCTCACTCGGTGATTGCCGTGTGTTGGTTAGAAGGTGGTCAGTTGAGGTCCTGCAACCAAGCTGTCTGTGTGCTACCCACACTGGACCTACACCTGGAGTTATGATCTGGGGTGCGATTTCGTAGGACAGCAGGGGGCACTCTAGCGGCTATCCCACGCACACTGATTCCAAATGTGACGTCAATCTGGTGATTCGACATGTTGAGCTCCCATTCACGAACAACATTCGAGGAGCTGTTTTCCAACAGAATAAGGTTCGTCCATTTACTGCTGTTGTAACCCCCCCCAACATGCCCTACAAAGACATGTAGCCTTGGCCTGCTCGATCGCCAGATCAGTCTCCAATCGACATATGGGACATCATCAGACGACAACTCCAGCGCAGAGCAGGAAGGAGAAGGATACACTGTGTTGCGAAATCTCCAAAGTGGAGCCTGGCTAGTGTAACCCAGTCCACTCTGCAGACAGATTCGCAAAGCAGTTCGTCTGTAAGGACAGTGGTAGTAGGGTGGAATCATGGGGACTCTGTGGGAGACGCCTGTACAGTGCGGGAGGCATCTCAGGGGACCGTAGCTGTTTTACTGATGGCACAAAGACTGAACACTGTGGCAACAGCCAGAGCTGCAACTGGGCCAAAGTGTCCTTCTCACCTATGCTGATGCCCTCCTTAACAGAGCTGCCTCTTTGGATTAGACTTCTGTAGCCAAAGACGTTCCATATCATATTTGAACAATTCTTTTGCCGTAATGATGTGAGACGACTCAGTTTACAGAATATCTACACATCATTAGTGTTAACACATCATATTATTCTATTTTTTACCAAGTAGTGATTTCCCCAGAAAATTATTGTTTAAAGTACACTACTGGCCATTAAAATTGCTACACCAAGAAGAAATGCAGATGATAAACGGGTATTCATTGGACAAATATACTATACTAGAACTGACATGTGATTACATTTTCACGGAATTTTGGGGCATAGATCCTAAGAAATCAGTACCCATCAACTACCTCTGGCCGTAATAACGGCCTTGATACGCCTGGGCATTGAGTCAAACAGAGCTCGGATGGCGTGTACAAGTACAGCTGCCGATGCAGCTTCAACACGATTCCACTGGTCATCAAGACTAGTGACTGGCGTATTGTGACGAGCTAGTTGCTCCGTCACCATTGACCAGACGTTTTAAATTGGTGAGAGATCTGGAAAATGTGCTGGCCAGGTCAGAAATCGAACATTTTCTGTATCCAGAAAGGCCCGTACAGGACCTGCAACATGCCGTCGTGCATTAACCTGTTGAAACGAAGGGTTTCGCAGGGATCGAATGAAGGGTAGAGCCACGAGTCGTAAAACATCTGAAATGTAACGTCCACTGTTCAAAGTGCCGTCAATGCGAACAAGAGGTGACCGAGACGTGTAACCAATGACACCCCATACCATCCAGCCGGGTGATACGCTATGACGATGACGAATACACGCTTCTAATGTGCGTTCACCACGATGTCGCCAAACACGGATGCGACCATCATGATGCTGTAAACAGAACCGGATTCATCCGAAAAAATGACGTTTTGCCATTCGTGCACCCAGGTTCGTCGCTGAGTACACCATCGCAGGCGCTCCTGTATGTGATGCAGCGTCAAGGGTAACGGCAGCCATGGTCTCCGAGCTGATAGTCCGTGCTGCTGCAAACGTCGTCGAACTGTTCGTGCAGATGGTTGTTGTCTAGCAAACGTCCTCATCGGTTGACTCAGGGATCTAGACATGGCTGCACGATCCGTTACAGCCATGCGGATAAGATGCCTGCCATCTCGGCTGCTGGTGATACGAGGCCGTTGGGATCCAGCACGGCGTTCCGTATTACCCTCCTGAACCCACCGATTCCATATTCTGCTAACAGTCATTGGATCTCGCCCAACGCGAGCAGTAATGTCGTGATACTATAAACCGCAATCGCGATAGGCTACAATCCGACCTTTATCAAAGTCGGACGCGATGGTACGCATTTCTCCTCCTTACACGAGGCATCACAACAACGTTTCACCAGGCAACGCCGGTCAACTGCTGTTTGTGTATGAGAAATCGGTTGGAAACTATCCTCATGTCAGCACGTTGTAGGTGTCGCCACCGGCGCCAATCTTGTGTGAATCTCTGCAAAGCTAATCATTTTCATATCACAGCATCTTCTTCCTCTCGGTTAAATTTCGCGTCTGTAGCACGTCATCTTCGTAGTGTAGCAATTTTAGTGGCCAGTAGAGTGGTGTAGCAATTTTAGTGGCCAATAGAGTATATCTGAGTGAAAGACCAAAATATATCAGATGATAGACTCGTTTGATTGCAAGACTAGCAATTGTACAAAGAAAAGAAGCTGAATGTAACTGTTTTCATCAATATGTACACCGTGAATTTTGGAGCATTCTGCTACATTTACCGACTCCTGTCTATGTTCTACATCAGCTGTTGGAAAGACTGTATTTGTTGTACCGAACTGACAATAGCGCAATTTCTGAAAATATAGGGATAGTCCATTTTCAGAGAACCACTTGGTAATTCTTTGAGAAATATATTTTAAAATCCTTTCTGTTCCTTTCTCTTTAATGCGATTTATTATAACAGTAGTCTAGACTGCAAACACTACCAATTCTGCTTGTTGAATGTTAACAGATAGGTCATTCACATACATAAGTAATGGGAGTGGACCCAAAACTGAACCCTGCGGGACTTCCCTTGTGATTTCTCCCCAGTCACTAAAATTTCTCAGCTTTCCAGCATTCCAGTTTTGCATTACGACCTTTTACATTCCGCCGGCCGCTGTGGCCGAGAGGTTTTAGGCGCTTCAGTCCGGAACCGCACCGCTGCTATGATCGCAGGTTCGAATCCTGCCTCAGGCCTAGTTGTGTGTGATGTGCTTAGGTTAGTTAGGTTTAAGTAGTTCTAAGTCTGGAGGACTGATGACCTCAATGTTAAGTCCCATAGCGCTAGAGCCATTTGAACCATTTTTACATTCTTCTTGTCGACTGTGATGAGTAACAAGCGAAGCGATGCAGAGGGGCCACTGACTGCAGCAACACGTCAGCACTCTAGTTTCAAGACTGTGGTCACAACTCTTCGACGACTGCTAGGTAGCTGCCGGTCGCCACTCCCTGTGCCAACTGTTTTGTTGAACTAAACGAGATTTTCTGGTATTTTCCTTTTTAATTTACGTGTAGAACTTTGGTGCAGCAGACTGGCAGTGTGCGGGCATGAGGCGGCTGTGCTGGTTGATGTCCACAGGAGGTGGAGCCGTCGCGGTTGATGGCCGTGCTCGACACGGGCGTGCTGTCTGGGGTGCTGGAGCGGCGCGACGGCCGCTACAGGGTGGCAGCCATCGAGTGGCAGGAGTGGGAGCCGGAGAGGCCGCAGGAGGAGGAGTGGCGCCGGGGGCAGCGGGGGCGGCGGGGGCAGCGGAGGCGGCGGGGGTGGCAGCGCGTGCCCTGCTGGTAATCCCCACCCCCACGCACCTGTCTCTTTCCACAAACAGCCTCTGGATGTGACACTGCAGAGATGTGACATTACCATCACTCTCAACTATGGTCTGATTAAAATTACTTGATAGTTGCCATTTCACGCGTTGCAGCTGAGTTCCTCCAATTACAGCACTCAACATCACACTCGAACCATTCACTATTGCTAAACTGCCACAGCAATTGTGCAGTTCACCTTGCCCGACTTCCTGTTTCTGTCCTTAGTGGTTTGGGCTGGGCTATGATGAACTAGTCAGTCAGGACATAGCCTTTTATGTACAGAGATTTCATCACTCTCTCTCTCTCTCTCTCTCTCTCTCTCTCTCTCTCTCTCGCACACACACACACACACACACACACACACACACACACACACACACACACATACATACATAAATGCGGATACACACAACGATTCCAACGAAACACACGAGTTTCATACACAGCACTGCTCAAACACTGCTGGATACTTCTTCACAAGATGCGATTGAGCGTCACATATACTATACGGTTATTATAATCTGAGATCGGCTTACGTTAGACATGCTTCACACAACATTATGTGAAGTCGATGTTTTGAAAACTGCAATTCGTTGTTGCTACTGGTGCATCAGAGACGTAAATATAACAAGTTTTCGCAGTTTTTAGTGGTGTAGTGCAGTGGTTAGTGCATAAACCTATCGCGTAGAAAGTCCTAGTTTCGATTTTCGCCAAATGCAGCGAATTTGTTTAAATTTCTAAATCTAAACAAGTCTTTTATTATTGTTTTTATTCAAGCAATTGGTTTACATTGACAATGGCTTAACATATAAACGAGACTGGTAGCGGGCTAAATAAAGTTCTACACAATAACTGCAGGTGTCCGGATTCTTTTGAAGAGGAAGTGTGAAGATGGAAAGAGGCAGTCGGTGGGCACACCACCACATAAAGAGAAATCATAATTCCATGAAACAAATTAGAGAGTGAAGAAGAGCGGCCATCAAACTATTATAGACATATATATCATTAGCCATTATTTTTGGAAGCTTTATTTAGAATAATAGTTTCAACGCATCTCAGTTGCATCTCGAGGCCCCAACACATAGAACTTCTGGAGTATTCCACTCATATGCGTACATTCGTACATGTGTACACGTGGTTGCTATTGTACGTGCGAAGGGGAGATGACACGCGCCCAGCCGATCGCGTCCTTGAGTTCATCAGTCTCAGTGAGATGACATCGGTCATTTGAAGCTCTTTTTTGGGGAATACAACCCCAATTAAATAGTACTTCTCTACGATTTCCTTCCGATTTTAGTTGCCCTCCTTCTTGAGTTTCGCTCCCATTGCTGCTGATTTAACATTCAGTTTCTTACCCTTCCCTAAACCACAGAATGGGCGCTTATGACGGTAACAGTTTTGCTCCCTAAAACGATAACAACAAACTGTTTGAAAGTGTTCTAGCGAGTCCATTGTCTCCTGTGTTTCCTGTATTATGTAGACATACGGCAGGAATACTCCGAGCGTTCGAAGTATTGGGGCCTGAAGAAGACGCATCTGAGGCGTTGAAATAACTACACCAAATAAAATTCCCAAAAATAATGGCTGATGGTACATATTTCTACAGTACCTAAAGAGAAGGCTGTGGCACGCCTGGTGTGACGTGACACTGAGTGGGTCAGGCTTGGCAAAATGCTGCACTGACAGAACCAAGGCGCACGCCCTGTAATCCTTCTAAACGGTTTTACGGTATCTATTTGGTAAAAAATTGGATTTCTACGTTACTTGTAACTTTATATGACAGCTTCATGGTGAAGTGCCCACCATTTCGTTAATGGACATAGTTACAGTCATATTTCACATATAAGTAACAAATTCGTAAACATTGTTAATGAAAAATAGGGGTCACTATGAATCTACGTTTAGTGCATGTTAGACCACTTTTCTTAAAATTTGATATGGGATCAACATCTGCCTCCAGTCTCGAGAAAATGGATTTTATGTACCAGGTTCACTGCCGACTGCATGCACGTGGGAATGAAATATACGTCACATACCTGATGTCTAGTAAATCAATTGAGATATAGAAATGGGATTTTGGCTAGTGATAGCAAGCAAAGAGAAGAGTATTTTACCAAGTGGTTAACATACAGAACTTTATCTACGGCTACATAGCGGAAGTCCGTAGAAGTGTTGGAACACGTGAGGCAATACTGACCCTATGACTTATCTTAGAAGATAGATTAAGAAAAGGCAAACCTCCGTTTCTAGCATTTGTAGATTTAGAAAAGGCTTTTGACAATGTTGATTGGAATACTCTCTTTAAAATTCTGAAGGGAGCGAAAGGCTATTTACAATTTGTACCGAAACCAGATGGCAACTATAAAAGTCGAGGGGCATGAAAGGGATGCAGTGGTTGGAAAGGGAGTGAGACAGGGTTGTAGCCTCTCGCAGATGTTATTCAATCTGTATATTGAGCAAGCAGCAAAGGAAACAAAAGAAAAATTCGGAGTAGGAATTAAAATCCATGGAGAAGAAATAAAAACTTTGAGGTTCGCCGATGACATTGTAATTCTGTCAAAGAGAGCAAATGACCTGGAAGAGCAGTTGAACGGAATGGACAGTGTCTTGAAAGGAGGATATAAGATAAAGATCAACAAAAGCAAAACGAAGATAATGGAATGTAGTCGAGTTAAGTCGGGTGATGCTGAGGGAATTAGGTTAGCAAATGAGACGCCTAAAGTAGTAAATGAGTTTTGCTATTTGAGAAGCAAAATAACTGATGATGGTCACAGTAGAGAGGATATAAAATGTAGAATGGCAATGGCAAGGAAAGCGTTTCTGAAGAAGAGAAATTTGTTAACATCGAGTATAGATTTAAGTGTCAGGAAGTCGTTTCTGAAAGTATTTGTATGGAGCGTAGCCATGTATGGAAGTGAAACATGGACGATAGATAGTTTAGACAAGAAAAGAATAGAAGCTTTCGAAGTGTGGTGCTACAGAAGAATGCTGAAGATTAGATGGGTAGATCAAGTAAGTAATGAGGAGGTACTGAATAGAACTGGGGAGAAGAGGAATTTGTGGCACAACTTGACTAGAAGAGGGGATCGGTTGGTAGACATGTTCTAAGGAGGCATCAAGGGATCACCAATTTAGTATTGGAGGGCAGCGTGGAGGGTAAAAATCGTATACGGGCACCAAGAGATGAATACACTTAGCAGATTCATAAGGATGTAGGTTTCAATAGTTACTTGGAGATGAGGAAGCTTGCACAGGCTAGAGTAGCATGGAGGGCTGCATCAGACCAGTCTCTGGACTGAAGACCCCAACAACAACAACAACTACTACAATAGCAACAACAACATAGCAGAAGCTACAGATTTTATTTTATTTTATTTTATTATTTCAAACGACTACTCTTTTGTTTCAAGAGTCATCGACAGCTAGTGAAAACAGAATTTGCTCATATGAAAAACACGAAATTTCTTTTCTATGTTACTGTAAACCGATACAATGAAACTTAGCAGAGGAGTTTCTTTCTACACATTAGTTATCTATAACCATTAACGAAATGATGAGTACGTCACGATGCATCTGCAGCGGAGTATGCGCTGATATGAAACTTCCTGGCAGATTAAAACTCATTCTGGAAACATCCCCAAGGCTGTGGCTAAGCCATGTCTCCGCAATATCCTTTCTTTCAGGAGTGTTAGTTCTGCAAAGTTCGCAGGAGAGCTTCTGTAAAGTTTGGAAGGTAGGAGACGAGGTACTGGCAGAAGTAAAGCTGTGAGGACGGGGCGTGAGTCGTGCTCGGGTAGCTCAGTTGGTAAAGCACTTGCCGGCGAAAGGCAAACGTCCCGAGTTCGAGTCTCGGTCCGGCACACAGTTTTAATCTGCCAGGAAGTTTCATATCAGCGCATACTCCGCTGCAGAGTGAAAATCTCACTCTGACCTACACCAGGAGTTACGGTCTGGGGTGCAATTTCGTATGATAGTGGGGCCACAGTCGTCGTTATCCCGTGTACCTGGACTGCAAGTTTGTACATCAGTCTCGTGATTCGATCTGTTCATCAACAGCATTCGAGGGCGTGATTTCCAACAGGATAACGCTCGTCCACATATAGCTGTTGTAACCCAATAATCTCTACAGTGTGTCGATATGTTTCTTTGGCCTGCTAGTTCACCAGATCTGTGTTCAGCCGAGCTCATATGGGACATTATTGGATAACAAGTCTAGCGTCACCCGCAAACAGCGTTAACTTCTCCTGTGTTGACCCAGCAAGTGCAACACGCGTGGAAGCCCATTCCACAGAGTGGCATCTGACACATGTAGAACACAATGTACGCATCTAACAGCATTTCACATTTGCGGTGGCTTATCTCGCGCTTATGTTAACCTGTGACACTGCAATGTTAATCACTTAAATATGCTACGTAGAGAAATGTATTCCCAAAATCCCATTGTTGTTGTTGTTGTTGTTGTGCGCTTTAGTCCAGAGACTGGTTTGATGCAGCTCTCCATGCTACTCCATCCTGTGCAAGCTTCTTCATCTCCCAGTACCTACTGCAACCTACATCCTTCTGAATCTGTTTAGTGTATTCATCTCTTGGTCTCCCTATACGGTTTTTACCCTCCACGCTGCCTTGATGCCTCAGAATATGTCCTACCAACCGAGCCCTTCTTCTAGTCAATTTGTGCCAGAAACTCCTCTTTTTCCCAATCCTATTCAATACCTCCTCATTAGTTACGTGATCTACCCATCTAATCTTCAGCATTCTTCTGTAGCACCACATTTAGAAAGCTTCTATTCTCTTCATGTCTAAACTATTTATCGTCCATGTTTCACTTCCATACATGGCTACATTCCATACAAATACTTTCAGAAATGACTTCCTGGCACTTATCTATACTCGATGTTAACAAATTTCTCTTCTTCAGAAACGCTTTCCTTGCCATTGCCATTCTACATTTCATATCCTCCCTACTTCGACCATCATCAGTTATTTTGCTCCCCAAATAGCAAAACTCATGTACTACTTTAAGCGTCTCATTTCCTAATCTAATTCCGTCAGCATCACCCGATTTAATTTGACTACATTCCATTATCCTCGTTTTGCTTTTGTTGATGTTCATCTTATATCCTCCTTTCAAAACACTGTCCATACCGTTCAGCTGCTCTTCCAAGTCCTTTGCTGTCTCTGACAGAATTACAATGTCATCGGCGAACCTCAAAGTTTTTATTTCTTCTCCCTGGATTTTAATTCCTACTCCGAATTTTTCTTTTGTTTCCTTTACTGCTTGCTCAATATACAGATTGAATAACATCGGGGAGAGACTACAACCCTGTCTCACTTCCTTCCCAACCACTGCTTCCCTCGACTCTTTATAACTGCCACCTGGTTTCTGTACAAATTGTAAATAGACTTTCGCTCCCTGTACTTTACCCCTACCACCTTCAGAATTTGAAAGAGAGTATTCCAGTCAATATTGTCAAATGCTTTCTCTAAGTCTACAAATGCTAGATACGTAGGTTTGCCTTTCCTTAATCTATTTTCTAAGATAAGTAATTGGGTCAGTACTGCCTCATGTGTTCCAACATGTCTACGGAATCCAAACTCATCTAATACGATCTTCATTTATACAGATGGCTTTAAGACCAATGACGGTGTCGGGTGTTCTTTTATTGTCGGGGCACACAGTTTCAAATACCGGCATTGTTCGGTGTTCACAGCTGAGCTATTTGCCCTCTACCAGGCTGTTCTTTACATCTGCCGCCACCGACATTCTGCATATGTCATCTGCTCCGATTCCCTGAGCGCCATCCAGAGCGTCAGTGATCCGTATCCGGTTCACCCATTCGTGCACCGGATCCAACGCTCTCTTCAGCAGCTGGCGGACGACGGTTCTCCGGTTACCTTTATGTGGGTTCCTAGCCATGTCGGTTTCCCTGGGAACGAAGCTGCAGATGCCGCGGCCAAGGCTGCGGTCCTCCAGCCTCGGACAGCTTCTTGTTGTGTGCCTCCATCTGATTTTAGCAGGGTCATTTGTCAGCGCATTTTGTCGCTGTGGTATGCCGATTGGGCTACACTTACTGAAAACAAACTTCGGGCCTTGAAACCTCTTCCCACGGTTCGGACAACCTCTTCACGCCCTACTCGGTGGGAGGAGGTCGTTTTGGCCCGGTTACGAATTGGATACTGCCGGTTCAGCCATCGCCATCTGCTGACGGCTGCGCCGGGGCCGTTCTGCCCATGTGGGCAATTGCTGACGGTACGCTACATTTTAACGTCCTGTCCGAATTTTAATACACTGCGCATTGGTCTTGGCCTGCCATGTACTCTGGATGCCATTTTAGCGGATGACGCAGGAGCAGCTGCTCGCGTTCTTCGTTTTATCCACTTGACAAACCTGTCTAAGTACATTTGGTTATGCTGTTTTCTTTTAATCCCTCGCCTGTTAATGTGCCTTTTATAGTGTTGTCCTTTTTAGTTGCTGTTTTAACCTCGTGCCTCGCAGTGTATTCCTAACTCTGTCTGAGCGCTAATGACCACTGTAGTTGTGCGCCCTAAAACCAAAGAAAAAAAAACTTCCCCGAGGAAGGGCTTCTACCAGTTTTTCCATTCGTCTGTAAAGAATTCGTGTCAGTATTTTGCAGCCGTGGCTTATTAAACTGATAGTTCGGTAATTTTCACATCTGTCAACACCTGCTTCCTTTGGGATTGGGATTATTATATTCTTCTCGAAAAATTCCGTTAGTCTGCATTAATTATTTCTTGTTGCGATTTTTTCCGTCGGTGTAGTTAGTGGCTCCCCCCCAGCCTGCACTCAGAAGACCTACAGTGTCACGTGCCATGACGTACGCGCCGAGTCCTGTCTTTCTCGTGGGCTCTGGGCAACACCGACTCAAAGGAAGGCGTCGGCGCTTGTTGGTGACGTCACGTCAGCTAGGCACGGCGAACGCCAGGTCTGTTACAGGCAGAAACGCCTGGGCGTGCTTATCACTATAAACCTCTTATTTATGGACAAAATGTTTGGCATTGATTTGCATTCTGCAGTTGTATTTAGATGAAAGATTTTCTTACTGTCGTAAAGCTACAAATGAAGATCATAGTTCTGTATTACTGAATCCTGTCGAAACAAACGTAGATCTATATGAGAAGACGCTTTGCCCCATTGCAAGCTTCGTAAATTTTACATTCAAGTAACTATATTTACTGGATCCATTTTGTTATCGAAACTTACCCCAACCCCCTTACAATTAACTCGTTTCATTTATTTATTTCTTTATTTTCGTTTGACATGTCACTGGAAATGTGAACTAATTTACATGTGTAAATATCCAACTGTTGCCAGTCATTAGATTACAGTCGTTTTCAAGTCATTAGATTACAGTCGTTTTCAACGAAAGGAATTCTAAACAGGAAACAAAATAGCTTCATACATCGAAAATACTACTGAGCTTAAACTTTTTAAACATGCACATTAGAAAAGATAAATATTCCCTTCTTGCAACTGAAAGGAGAAACTTTATAAGATAAAAAAATATATTTGATAAAACAAGCATCTCTCTTTTACCTCTTCTTCTGTCCCCCACCCGCTCCCGCAAAGTGTACAATCGCAAGATATTTCATTAACATTCAGTGCTCCTCACCCCATAGTCAACCAAGATACCTAAAGAAGAGCACCAATATGTTCACAGTTTCTTGTAAAAGCAACCCAGTACAAACGTAACTTCCTTAGATTTACAAAGAAGGTAAAGAAGCACGAATTCTGTTGCTTAAAACAGGTGGAAATTTAAGTTCAGGTTCAAATGGTTCAAATGGCTCTGAGCACTATGGGACTCAACTGCTGTGGTCATAAGTCCCCTAGAACTTAGAACTACTTAAACCTAACTAACCTAAGGACATCAGACAACACCCAGCCATCACGAGGCAGAGAAAATCCCTGACCCCGCCGGGAATCGAACCCGGGAACCCGGGCGTGGGAAGCGAGAACGCTACCGCACGACCACGAGATGCGGGCTTAAGTTCAGGAGTACACTATTTGTTAAGAAGTGTAATGAATTGCACAATTAATTGATTGCAGAAATCTCTCAGAACAATGTGTGTTGGTCAACTACCGCCAATAGTTTCACATTTTCCTGTGTCAGGGAGGGAGACACCACCACTATGAGTATGCCTGCAACAGACCTGGCCTAGCTGACGTGACGTCACGAACAAGCGCCGAGGCCTTCCTTTGAGTCGGTGTATCTCTGGGCCCACTCTGCGTGACGTCACACCGAGAAGGCCGCGGCCTTGTCTTTAGGTGGTGGTGGTGAGGACTGTCCACTTGTCGGCCGGGGACCGCCTGCTGCTGACAACACGGTTTGTCGCAGGCGGTGCGGCCGGAGACACAGGGCCGGAGAATGCGCGGGGGCGGAGCCGGGGGCGGCGTCGGCGGCTGGACAGCGTACCGACAGCCCTTGCGCCATATGCCTGGAGACGGCGGGGGCGGCTGGGGGCGGCCGCCGTGCAGTGCTGAGGTGTGGCCACGCCTTCCACCACAAGTGCGTGGCCCGCTGGTTCCGCGTGCAGCCCACGTGTCCTCTGTGCAGGCGCTACGCAGCTCTCTGGTAGAGAGTGCGGCCGGAACACAGCCTTAACCCGGCGACTGGTCGAACTAAATTCAAAAATATATACTGCAGTATAGAAAAC
The DNA here is from genome assembly GCF_023898315.1 of Schistocerca nitens. Taxonomy (NCBI): domain Eukaryota; kingdom Metazoa; phylum Arthropoda; class Insecta; order Orthoptera; family Acrididae; genus Schistocerca; species Schistocerca nitens. The sequence goes on from NC_064625.1 coordinate 33,374,614, forward strand.
TAGCCTGTCGAGTTAGCTGTCTGTTGCCTAACCATAACATACGACCAAACACTTCAAGTATGCATCAACAAGTTAGCATTAGGAGGGCTATGCGTGAAGCGTTCAATGAATTCGAAACTAAAATTCAATGTGCCGACTTGACAGAAAATCCTAGGAAGTTCCGGTCTTACGTTAAATCGGTAAGTGGATCGAAACAGCATATCCAGACACTCTGAGATGATAATGGCATTGAAACAGAGGATGACACGCGTAAAGCTGAAATACTAAACACCTTTTTCCAAAGTTGTTTCACATCTACATCTACATCCATACTCCGCAAGCCACCTGACGGTGTGTGGCCGAGGGTACCTTGAGTACCTCTATCGGTTCTCCCTTTTATTCCAGTCTCGTATTGTTCGTGGAAAGGAGGATTGTCGGTATGCCTCTGTGTGGGCTCTAATCTCCCTGATTTTATCCTCATGGTCTCTTCGCGAGATATACGTAGGAGGAAGCAATATACTGCTTGACTCCTCGGTGAAGGTATGTTCTCGAAACTTCAACAAAAGTCCGTACCGAGCTACTGAGCGTCTCTCTTGCAGAGTCTTCCACTGGAGTTTATCTATCATCTCCGTAACGCTTTCGCGATTACTAAATGATTCTGTAACGAAGCGCGCTGCTCTCCGTTGGATCTTCTCTATCTCTTCTATCAACCGTATCTGGTACGGATCCCACACAGGTGAGCAGTATTCAAGCAGTGGACGAACAAGCATACTGTATCCTACTTCCTTTGTTTACGGATTGCATGTCCTTAGGGTTCTTCTAATAAATCTCAGTCTGGCATCTGCTTTACCGACAATCAATTTTATATTATCGTTCCATTTTAAATCACTCCTAATGCGTACTCCCAGATAATTTATGGAATTAACTGCTTCCAGTTGCTGACCTGCTAAATTGTAGCTAAATGATAAGGGATCAGAGCAAGACCGCACTGCAGTTCCTTCTCTAAATCCTCGTATGAACGAAAAAAATGGCTGACATCAAAATAAGTGTCCAAGGAATAGCAAAGCAACTGAAATCACTCAACAGAGGAAAGTCCACTAGACCTGACGGAATACCAATTCGATTCTACACAGAGTACGCGAAAGAACTTGGCCCCCTTCTAACAGCCGTGTACCGCAAATCTCTTAGAGAAAAGGAAGGTTCCAAATGATTGGAAAAGAGCACAGGTAGTTCCAGTTTTCAAGGAGGGTCGTCGAGCAGATGCGCAAAACTATAGGCCTATATCTCTGACATCGATCTGTTGTAGAATTTTAGAACATGTTTTTTGCTCGCGTATCGTGTCATTTCTGGAAACCCAGAATCTACTCTGTAGGAATCAACATTTATTCCGGAAACAGCGATCGTGTGAGACCCAACTCGCTTTGGTGGCCGAGCGGTTCTAGGCGCTACAGTCTGGGACCATGCGACCGCTGCGGTCGCAGGTGCGAATTCTGCCTCGGGCATGGATGTGTATGATGTCCTTAGGTTAGTTAGGTTTAAGGAGTTCTAAGTTCTAGGGGACTGATGACCTTATAAGTTTAGTCCCATAGTGCTCAGAGCCATTTGAACCATTTCAACCAACTCGCTTTATTTGTTCATGAGGCTCAGAATATATTAGAAAAAGGATCCCAGGTAGATACCATTTTCCTTGACTTCCGGAAGGCGTTCGATACAATTCCGCACTGTCGCCTGATAAACAAAGTAAGAGCCTACGGAATATCAGACCAGCTGTGTGGCTGGATTGAAGAGTTTTTAGCAAAGAGGACACGGCATGTTGTTCTCGATGCAGAGACGTCTACAGACGTTAAAGTAACCTCTGGCGTGCCACTGGGGAGTGTTATGGGACCATTGTTTTTCACAATATATATAAATGACCTAGTAGATACTGACGGAAGTTCCATACGGCTTTTCCCGGATGATGCTGCAGTATACAGAGAAGTTGCAGCATTAGAAAATTGTAGCGAAATGCAGGAAGATCTGCAGCGGATAGGCACTTGGTGGAGGGAGTGGCAACTGACCCTTAACATAGACAAATGTAATGTATTGCGAATACATAGAAAGAAGGATCTTTTATTGTACGATTATATGATAGCGGAACAAACACTGGTAGCAGTTACTTCTGTAAAATATCTGGGAGTGTGAGTAAGGAACGATTTGAAGTGAAATGATCATATAAAATTAATTGTTGGTATGGTGGGTGCCAGGTTGAGATTCATTGGGAGAAAGGAGTTTCTTCCGCCCTCCTTACATCTAGGTCCTGTCGACCTTCCGTTTTCAGACGTCGCTAAATTCTTGGGTCTTATGTTTGACAGAAAACTGTGCTGGTCCTCCCACGTTTCCTATCTTTCGGCTCGCTGTCTGCGATCCCTCAACACCCTTCGTGTCCTGAATGGTACCTCCTGGGGAGCGGACTGAGTGGTCCTTCTCCGCCTCTATCGCGCCTTAGTGCGCTCGAAATTGGATTATGGAAGCATAGTCTACTCCTCTGCTCGGCCGTCTATTCTTCGGCGTCTCGACTCTATCCACCACCGTGGATTACGTTTAGTGTCCGGCGCTTTTTACACCAGCCCTGTGGAAAGCCTTTATGCTGAGACTGCTTAACCTCCGCTGTCCAATCGGCGAGCAGTCCTTCTAAGTCGTTATGCTAGCCATCTATCTTCCATGCCTGCTAATCCAGCCCATGACCTTTTTTTCGACGCCTCCTTTGATGTAGGGTATGCAGGCCGCTCCTCCTCCCTACTACCCCCGGGAGTCCGCTTCCGTCAACTGCTCCATTCTCTTTCCTTCCGCTTTCCTAAAACCTTCTTGACAACTTGGGGTACAGCACCGCCTTGGCTCCGTCCCCGGATCTGCCTGCTCCGTGACCTTTGTCGATTTCCCAAGGATGGTACCCCTACACTTGTTTATCGTCGGGCATTTGCTGCTCTATGTGCACAAATGTCGGACGCCACATTTATTTACACCGGCTCGAAAACATCGTTAGGTGTAGGGAGTGCCTATATTGTTGGCGACACCCCAAATCACTTTCGGCTTCCCGACCAGTGTTCGGTGTATACTGCGGAGCTTTACGCTGTTCTCCAGGCTGTCCACTACATCCGCCGCCATCAGCGGATACAGTACGTAATCTGCTCAGATTCTCTCAGCTCTCTTCTCAGTCTCCAAGCTCTTTACCCTGTGCACCTTCTGGTCCACCAGATTCAGGACTGTCCGCGCTTGCTCCACCTGGGGGGCGTCTCGGTGGCGTTCCTCTGGCTCCCGGGACACGCTGGTATCTGTGGGAATGAGGCGGCCGATATAGCGGCCAAGGCTGCAGTCTCTCTTCCTCGGCCAGCTATTCAGTCGATTCCCTTCACCGATCTACGGAGCGTTTTATGTCGCAAAGTTGCTCATTTATGGCACGCGCATTGGTCAACACTTCCCCATAATAAATTGCGGGAAGTGAAAGCCCTTCCTTGCGCTTGGACCTCTTCCTCCCGAACGCGTCGTCGGGAGGAGGTGATTTTAGCTAGACTCCGGATAGGGCACTGTCTTTTTAGCCATCGACATCTTTTAAGCGGCGATCCTCCCCCACTCTGTCCCCACTGCCCTCAGCTGTGGACGGTAAGACACCTTTTAATTGAATGCCCCTATTTTAATCCGTTACGCTCCCGTCTACAGCTATCGCCTGATCTATCGTCGATTTTAGCAGATGACACGCGCTCCGACGACCGCGTTCTCCAGTTTATTAGTGACAGTGAAATGACGTCAGTCATTTGAAGCCTTTTTTGGGGACAACCAACCCCTTTCTGTAGTGGATTTTTAAGCATTCCTTCTGCTTTTAGTTTCTCCAATTTTATGACTTTGTTCCCATTGCTGCTGGTTTTCGATTTCGGTTTTTTACTGTTTCCTAAGTCACGGGCTGGGCGCTAATGACCATAGAAGTTTTGCGCCCTAAAACCAAAAAACAAAAAAAAAAATCCTTAGAAAATGTAGTCCTTCAAGAAAGGAGGTGGCTTACAAAACACTCGTTCGACCTATACTTGAGTATTGCTCATCAGTGTGGGATCCGTACCAGGTCGGGTTGACAGAGGAGATAGAGATGATCCAAAGAAGAGCGGCGCACGGAGGCTTTCCGGCTGTCGGTCTTCCCGCGAACCATACGCGACTGGAACAGGAAAGGGAGGTAATGACAGTGGCACGTAAAGTGCCCTCCGCCACACACCGTTGGGTGGCTTGCGGAGTATAAATGTAGATGTAGAACCTAATTACCAACTTACCTCCCTAACAACACAGCAGTTTAAGTACAGAGCTTGGACAAAAACATGGAAATCTCGCGGAGATACATACTTGAACATAAATACAGTTGCTAAGGCTTCAGGCTCCGCTGACGGTACTTGTGCAGTGTCCTCAGTTAGTTGCAAATGGCAGTCGTGGTTAGTTGTGAGGGCATTATATCGGACCTAAGTTACTTAGAATGGGGACAAATCGGTGGTTCTCGTATGGTGAATGTTACGGGAACTAACGTGGGTGAAGTGTTTGGTGTTTCAAGAGGCACCTTATCGAAGTCTCGTACCATATACAGGGAAAGCAGAAAAACATCACCCGCTAAAACACAACGCCGACAAAACTGTAAGGCTGAATTCACAGAGGCACCGAGAATTGTCGCAAAGCGCTGTCTTCAGAGGTCGACCGGCAATATTCGACGACAGCTTGGTCACGGTGTGTCCGGTCCCATTCGTCAGTTTTCGGCGGGGCCGAACAAGTTAGGTTAGGTTAGAATCTACTGTGTATATGAATTAGGTTAAATTTTAACCTCTCAAGTGTCGGGTGTAAACAACGATGTGTCTGTGCTTGGAGACGAGGGCTGCAGTGTTGCGTTTGCTATTAAACAGACGCCGAATGGGCTACATCTGTATCGAAAAGAACGTTTCGAGTACTGTCTTCTGTTATTGGAATTATCAGGCATGTGTTACGAATAACCCATGTACGAGTGTCGGAACTTAAATAGTGGCAACTATTTATTCACAACCGATACAAAAGAGTTACATGTTTGCAACTGTTACTGTCCTTCAAAATAATTAACAGCGTTGTGTAGAACTCGTTGCCAGCGATGTGCAAGGCGTAGTATACCGTTAGCAGAGCCTGTTCTGTTGATGGTGCGAATGGAGCGGTCTACTGCCTGTCGAATCTCTGGAACAGTTGTGAAGCGAATGCCACGAAGTCGTTCTTTCACCTTTGGAATCAAATTGAAGTCACGAGGACTTGAGTCCGGGGAGTATGGTGGATGGTACAGTGCTTCCCAGTCCCATCGACCGAACAGAGCAGCCACAGCTTGAGCTGTATGCGCCCGCGCATTGTCGTGCAAAATGATGGGTGGTTTGCGCAGAAAGTGTCGCCGCTTCTTTCGCAAAGCTGGTCGCAGGTGATGCTCCAAAAACGAACAGTAATAATGAGCACTGACGGTCTGCCGTGGAGGAACGTAATGCGTTAGGATAACACCATCACAGTCGTACACGAGAATCATCGTAACTTTTACCACACTGGGGCTCTGACGCACTTTCGACTTTCGCGGCGATCCATAATGACGCCATTCGCGGGACTGGCGTTTCAGTTTTGGCTCGTACGATGTGACACACATCTCATCCAGTGTCTGAGCAGCGTCGTAACGCATCCATTTCTGCATTGCTGTCAAGTCATGCGGAACACACAGTGATGCTTGATTTGGTTCCGAAGATGAAGGAACCGCTTCCACCGTGGCATTCGCTTCAGAACTGTTCCAGAGATTCGACAGGTAGTAGACCACTCTATTCGCACCATCAACTGTATAGGCTCTGCTAACGGTATACTATGACTTCCACATTGCTGGCAACAGGTTCTACACAACGCTGGTGGCTGCTTTTTGAAGGAAAGTAACAGGTGCAAACATGTAACTCTTTTGTATCGGTTGTGAATAAATAGTTGCCACTATTGAAGTTCCAACCCTCGTATTACGAAAGTGTGTAGTTTCAGTGATACACTGCACTAAGGGCCCCTCCAAAACAAATTGTCAAGATTATGTTTTATTATGCTACAATGGCAACTTCGGTGTACAAAGGTTTTGCCAATGAGCTTATGAGCACAAATGGTTAATTCAGGTAGTGAAAGTACAAGTGACATTTATTGAACTGTATGAAATAAATCGTCATAACTTCTGAATGGTTTGCGTTAGGACGTTCAAACTGCACGGTTGGCCGCGGTGCATGGCGGGAATTAGTGTGCGCATGCATGGTTTAGTTTACCGACAAAGCCCACTTTCATTTGGATGGGTTCGTCAGCAAGCAAAATTGGAGCGTTTGGGGTACTGAGAAATCGCATTTCGCGATCGAGAAGTCTCCTAACCCTCAACGGGTGACTGTGTGGTCCGTAGTGTCCAGTCACGGAATAATCGGTGCTATATCCGCCGGCCGCTGTGGCCGAGCGGTTCTAGGCACTTCAGTCCGGAACCGCGACGCTGCTACGGTCGCAGGTTCGAATCCTGCCTCGGGCATGGATGTGTGTGATGTCCTTAGGTTAGTTAGGTTTAAGTAGTTCCAAGTCTAGGGGACTGATGACCTAAGATGTTAAGTCCCATAGTGCTCAGAGCCATTTTGTTGCTATATCCCTCCGTGGCACGGTGACTACCGAAAGGTACATGAACGTTTTGGAAGATGATTTAATTCCCATTATCCAAACTGACCGAGATTTCAACAAGATACGTTTCATGCAAGACAGAGCTCGAGCCCATCGAAGCAGGAGAGTGTCTGATGTCCTGGAGGTGCACTTTGGGCACCGCATTCTGGCTCTGAGGTACCCAGAGGCCACTGGCATGGGCCTCGATTGGCCGCCATATTCTCCGGATCTGATCACATGCGACTCTTTTTTCGTGGGGCTATATTAAATACAAGGTGTACAGCAATAACCCTTTTGTGGCGGCGTTCGTTGCGACAAACAATTCGCTGTAGAAACGGCTTACGAAGTCACCGCCACACTTTTAATAGCGGGCCGACCGGTCCGCTGGAACAGTGAACAGAAAGATGAAAACCCAAACACTCTGATTAAATAAAAGTCGGTACTTATCTTTATTAACAAAGATACAGAAACACAGTAGTGAACTTGGTCTACAGAAATCTGTCTAGTTCGAGTCGGAGCGGCTTGGTCAGCGTCGGCTGACGACAAACAACAACTCTGCTGCGATGAACACACAACTGCCTAGCAGGTACACAATTCGGTGGCGAGTATACAACTGAGCGGCGAATCCAGAACTGTCCTAGCGCTCGCGACTCCAGCGCTTAAGAAGCCAGAGGCCAGCGGTGGCGCGCGCAGACTTGCGGCGATTTCCTGTCTCGCTGGCGCTGCTTATGCGGACGGCGTCCGGACTTTGATGCTGCCAACCTTTTGGCAGCGGGCTCGGGTGGCATTACTGGCTAGGATATAACAAACCCCAAAACCATTGCTGAGCTGAAAACTGACATTCAGGAGGTCATCGACAGCATCAATGCTCCGACACTTCAGCAGGTCGTGCAGAATTTCGCTATTCGTCCGCGTCGCATAATCGCCAATGAGGGCAGGCTTACCTAACGTGTCATGACCTAGATTCGAATATGTGTAGTGACTTTAGATATTGAATAACGTGTGTGCACGCCGTAGTTTGTAATTAACTTACGTTTTTTTCATATGGTTCAATAATTGTCACCGTGTACATGTTTCTGTTATATGATGAATCGATAAAATTTGTATGTGAGTCAGAAAGTATTATCTGATTAATGAAAGGTAGATCTGCTGTTTCACAGCAGCCCACTGTGTTGCGAAAACGATGTATGGTAATGGAGTACTAGCGTGGGATATATTCAGATAATCAGATTCTGGTACTGGAAACTTTAAACCTCTTTCAGCACTTGTCCAGTGGATTTGAGAAATGACGTAACAATATTTCTGGTGGCAGTACGATTTCAAATTGAGAGTAGCTTTTGATACAGAAAATCAGCTGTATTATAGTGTCTTTGAGGGAATTTGCATGAATCTCAGCTCCAAATTCGATATAGAATAAATTAAAAATTTCGTAGTATTTGTGGTGCAACAATGAAAATATCAGCTTTTAAATTAGTATTTACGGCATGGTAAATAACATCCAACGTATCACACAAAAACTTTGAAGCTGTACATTTCCTAATAACAGGAAAGGCGTAATCGACAGATGCCAGATATCAGAGTGTCACTTTTACTTGAGCCAGCATTGCATATTAAATGTGAATACCGGTTTTTTTTAATAGACCTCAAATCACACCTCTAGGCAAGCAGTGGAAATGTGTTTCGCTGAATTTGTTTGAAGTTGTGCAGACGTACGTCGGTTAACCTTCAATGACTGTCATACACCATACTTGTAAGAGACAAACACGAAATCTGGAGTAAGATACTCTGAACATCTAAAGCTCTGTAAAGTGAAAATACGTACGTACACCACATTTGCAAACCACTTCATTTAATAGAGTAACCAACCTACTGGTATAAAAACGGCAGTAAGCATGAACAGTACACAGCTACTGCCCACATACCACAACCCAAAAAAAGATCAACTACAGTAACTCTAACCATAAGATACACCATCCTTGTCACTTGAACAAATTATTTTTCGAGGTTATAGTGTACACCGCAAATTTCCAATAAATATTTTACCTACTTGTGGTTTCCAGTAAAGCTGAGATTTCAGTCAGTTGATCCATAGCTGTATCCCGATTATAATATTTTTCACCCTCAGGATGTCACGAACTACTCGACTAAACTTATCACTTTCCCACCGTCCACATTTCGTGTCGTATCTACATCTGCATTTATACTCCGCAAGCCACCCAACGGTGTGTGGCGGAGGGCACTTTACGTGCCACTGTCATTACCTCCGTTTCCTGTTCCAGTCGCGTATGGTTCGCGGGAAGAACGACTGCCGGAAAGCCTCCGTGCGCGGTCGAATCTCCCTAATTTTACATTCGTGATCTCCTCGGGAGGTATAAGTAGGGGAAGGCAATATATTCGATACCTCATCCAGAAACGCACCCTCTCGAAACCTGGACAGCAAGCTACACCGCGATGCAGAGCGCCTCTCCTGCAGAGTCTGCCACTTGAGTTTGCTAAACATCTCCGTAACGCTATCACGCTTACCAAATAACCCTGTGACGAAACGCGCCGCTCTTCTTTGGATCATCTCTATCTCCTCTGTCAACCCGACCTGGTACGGATCGCACACTGATGAGCAATACTCAAGTATCGGCCACTATGACGGAAAAAAAACTGGTCTGAACTTCACCGATTGCAGTCCGAAATCTGTACGTTCGGGCGATGAGATCGGCTGCATTGTGGCCATGCACGTAGTGGCGTACTGATTTGAAAAGATCGGCCGTCTTCGGACGATGTCGGTCCTCGGTGGAATCCATTGTGACCGCAGCCTAAGTTGAGTGATTATGACGCACGGTCATTGAAGATGATTGTGACGAAAAATGAGAAGATGACATCTGTAAAAGTCAGTGCAGACTTAAACGTCGCCCTCGCGAACTCCAAAACAACACGAGGGCAGCTCCATCAACAGGGCCGTCCGCTGTGGCCGAGCGGTTCTAGGGGGCTTCAGTCCGGAACCGCGCTGCCGCTACGGTTGCAGGTTCGAATCCTGACTCGGGCATGGATGTGTATGATCTCCTTAGGTCAGTTAGTTTTAAGTAGTTCTAACTCTAGGGGACTGATGACGTCAGATGTTAAGTCCCATACTGGTTAGAACCATTTGAACCATCCATAAACAGGGAATTTCAGGGCGAACTGGAATTCCAAAACCAATCCTCAGTGATGCAAATGACCGTAACAGGAAAATGTGGCGCCGAAGTCGCATTTGCCATTGTAACTTTTCATTTATTTTCTTTATTTTGGAGCTATATTAATAAGCTGCGCTAACAGGCACTTGGAGACGCGTTAGCTTCGTCTGCTCTGGTCCTTCTTGCGATTACTGGTAAGATTTGACAGAAGCCTCTGGAGGAGAACACAGTGTGCCCAGCCATACGGCTACTGCAGTTACACAAATGTCCAAATATTTTGTGGAACGCTTTAACGGATATTTTGTGGGATATCGGAACTTGAAAAGGTCGAAAAAATCAGCCAACCTGTTGCAAGCTAAACGTTTATTTAGCCCTTGACCTACTGTATTCGAACATTATGAAGTACCTCGAGGAAAACGATTTATTGACATATAGTCAGCACGGATTCAGAAAATATCGTTCGTGTGAAACACAACTAGCTCTTTATACTCATGAAGTAATAAGTGCTATCGACAGGGGATGTCAAATTGATTCCATATTTTCGGATTTCCAGAAGGCTTTTGACACCATTCCTCACAAGCGTCTTCTAATGAAACTGCGTGCCTACGGAGTATCGCCTCAGTTGTGCGACTGGATTCGTGATTTCCTGTCAGAAAGGTCACAGTTCGTAGCAATGGACGGAAAGTCATCGAGTAAAACAGCAGTAATATCCGGCGTCCCCCAAAGAAGTGTTATAGGCCCTCTATTGTTCCTGATCTATATGAACGACATAGGAGACAATCTGAGTAGCCGTCTTGGATTGGTTGCAGATGATGCTGTCATTTACCGTCTTGTAAAGTCATTAGATGATCAAAACGACTTGCAAAATGATTTAGATAAGATATCTGTATGGTGCGAAAAGTGGAAATTGACCCTGGATAAAGAAAAGTGGGAAGTTATTCACATGAGTACAAAAAGAAATCAGCTAAATTTCGATTACACGATAACTCACACAAATCTGAGGGCTGTAAATTCAACTAAATACTTAGGGATTACAATTACAAATAACCTAAATTGGAACGATCACATAGATAATGTTGTGGGTAGTGCAAATCAAAGACTGCGATTCATTGGCAGAACACTTAGAAGGTGCAACAGGTCTACCAAAGAGACTGCTTGCACTACGCTTGTCCGCCCTATTCTGGAGTACTGCTGTGCGGTGTGGGATGCGCGTCAGGTGGAACTGATGGATGACATCGAAAAAGTACAAAGAAGGGCAGCTTGTTTTGTATTATCGTGAAATAGAGGAGATAGTGTCACAGGCATGATACGTGAATTGGAGTGGCAATCATTAAAACAGAGGCGTCTTTCGTTACGACGGGATCTTCTCATGAAATTTCAATCACCAGTTTTCTCCTCCGATTTGCGAAAACATTCTGTTGGCACCCACCTACCTAGGGAGAAATGATGATCACGATAAAATAAGAGAAATCAGGGCTCGAACAGAAAAATTTAAGTGCTCGTTTTTCCCGCGTGCCGTTCGAGAGTGGAACGGTAGAGAGACAGCATGAAGGTGGTTCATTGAACCCTCTGCCAGGCTCTTTATTGTGAATAGCAGAGTAATCACATAGATGTAGATGTAGTTGTAGGTTTCGATATTTGCAAAACCATCTTATTCAGAAGGAGTGGCCCTCACAATTTATTTTTTATTATTAACACACAGAAGCGCCAAAGAAACTGGTATGGGCATGCGTATTCAAATACAGAGATATGTGAACAGGCAGAATACGACGGTGCGGTCGGCAACGCATATATAAGACAACAAGGGTCTGGCGCAGTTGTTAGATCGATTACTGCTACTACAATGGCAGGTTTTCAACATTTAACTGAGTTTGAACGTGGCGTTACAGTCGGCGCACGAGTGATGGGACACAGCATCTCCGAGGTAGCGATGAAGTGGGCATTTTACCGTACGATAATCTCAGCCGAGTGTATCGTGAATGTCAGGAATGAGGTAAAACGTGAAATGTCCAACATCGCTGCGACCGGAGAAAGAACCTTCAAGAACGGGACCAACTACGATTGAAGAGAATCGTTCAACGTGACAGAAGTGCAACCCTTCCGCAAATCGCTGCAGATCTCAAGGCTGGGTCATCAACAAGTGTCAATGTGCGAACCATTCAACAGAACGTCATCGATATGGGCTTTCGGAGCCAAAGGTCTTCTCGTGTTCAGTTGATGACTGCACGACACAAAGCTTTACGCCTCGCCTGGGCATGTCAACACCGACATTTGATTATTGATGACTGAAAACATGTTCGCTGGTCGGACGAGTCTCGTTTCGGATTGTATCGAGCGAATGGAGGTGTACGGGGTAAGTTGACAACCTGATGAATCCATGGACCCTGCATGTCAGCTGGGGACTGTTCAAGCTGGTGGAGGCTCTGTAACGGTGTGGTTCGTGTACAGTTGCGGTGATATGGGACCCCTAATACGTCTGAATACGACTCTTGACAGGTGACACGAACGTAAGCGTATCCTATCTGATCACCTGCATCCATCCATGACCATTGTGCATTTCGAAGGACCTGGGTAATTCCAGCAGCACAATGCGACACCCCACACGTGCAGAATTGCTACAGAGTGGCTCCAGAAACACTCTTGTGAGTTTAAACGCTTCCACTGGCCACCAAACTCTCAAGACATGAACATTGTTGAGCATATCTGGGATGCCCTTCAACGCGCTGTTCAGAGGAGATCTCCACCCTGTTTGTAGTGTTACGGATTCATGGGCGGCCCTGCAGGATTCATGGTGTCAGTTCCCTCCAGCACTACTTCCAACTTTAGTCGAGTCCATGCCACGTCAAGGGCTAAATAAAGCTTTGGTTTGCAACTGGTTGGCTGATTTTTTTTTAACCTCTTCAAATTTGTGAAGTTGCTGAATCGCAGCCTTGTTTAAGATTTAGGGATATCGGAACCTCATCCAAAATAATGGAAGTGCAATGCTGCACCAATTACCAGCATTACTTTTACTTTGAAACATTACAGATGCTGAACCTGTCACAGGCACAGACCCACAGCTCGGTAGCTGGGCAGCGTTATGCCTATCACGGCTGGATGGCAGAGGCATCGGTTTCACAGCGGTAGGAGACTTCACCTCACTGTAACTCAGCCAGTTAGCACGAAATATATGCAAATTTTATACAAAAACTTTCCCTGCAAATCATCCTATATATTACAGAAATCCAAATCAAACTCTCTACCGTAGTTCCTGAAATTTTTTTACAGATTACGACTACAAAGTATCTATGTAATAGCCAAAAGATATTTTTCTGTGATGTATTTACATTTTAAGAATTTTCGGATTTTTCCCTCTATCTTTATTGTGAATACGTCTTCTTGCTAAATTCACGATTCTAGGTCAACGAGAAGTACTCTATGTGTTTACATGGGGGAGTTGCCGGGTATCAAAATAGTTGACATAAAACGACCGTATATTTTGGCTGCATTGACTTAGGGCAGTGGTTTCTCATCTTTGTCAGACCATTACCCCTGAGCGCAAGCAGACGTTAGTTAGCTAGTACCGCCTCCCTCCCCGCTCCCCGCGCCCTTCACCCCACCCCTTTCCCTTCGCCATCTGTTGCTCTCCCCCACATTATCATCAACCTTAGCACCTAACTAAATTGCATAATGAAAGACTTTTCTTGGAACAATTTTATTTTTAAAACAATGAAAGATGAATGGTATTTTGTGTGTGTTCGTGTTACAATGAATGATGAAGAAATTCATGGTGCATCACAAGTGCAGTTTTTAGATAAGAAACTTAACTGTCCACAGTGAGGGCAGATACTTGTTACAAAACATACTTCCCCTTGCATTACTCCGCTCCGTTCCGGCACTTGCTTGATCTGCACACTGCAATCCCATTTAAAATGAACCAAGTTAAAATGTGTGCACTGTACTTACTACTCGTAAATCACTTGAGTGATGCACTCCTTGCTTCTGAACTGGCAGAATTTGGAAGATTTCAAACTGTTAATGCTTTGTGTTTAAACACTCTAATAAATAACAATAATAATAATAGTAACAGCACTGTTCAAATGGCTCTGAGCACTATGGGACTTATCTTCTGAGGTCATCAGTCCCCTAGAACTACTTAAACCTAACTAACCTAAGGACATCACACTCATCCATGCCCGAGGCAGGATTGGAACCTGCGACCGTAGCGGTAGCGCGGTTCCAGACTGTAGCGCCTAGAACCGCTCGGCCACCCCGGCCGGCCAATAACACTGTGTACAGCAATATAGTAGCCCTTATGTAGTTACTGCTGTATCGTGCTGTCGATTAATTCATTTATCTGTCTCGAAGCGAGTAATGAAGCAATTTCTGGACTACTGCAGGTAGTATCTACAACTTGCAGAAGATTTTTTTAAAAGATATTTAGCATTTGTTACGTATATGTCTCACTTTTATCATAAGCGATGTACGAAACAAGGTACAACATATATGTGTATTGGGTGGACTATGGCTGGAACTTGACAGCTCCGCTGCATTAACGTAGCTAATTGAGAAAAAGTAATTATAAATAACTTATATAGTCAGTATCAGAGTCTTTAAAAACTTTTATAATAGTAGTGATCTTTTGTAAATAATTTATAATGGAATTTAGAATCGAATCTTTTTTTGTTATGGTTTTTAGGGCGCAAAACTACTACGGTCATTAGCGCCCGGTCTGTGACTTAGGAAAAGCTAAAAAAATGAAACTGGAAACCAGCAGCAATGGGAGCAAAACTCAGAAAAGTGGGGAAACCAAAAACAGAAGGAAAGCTTAAAAAACCACTATAGAAGGGGGGTTGTTTGTCCCCAAAAGAGCTTCAAATGACTGACGTCATCTCACTGGCACTAATGAACTCGAGAACGCGATCGGCTGATCGCGTATCATCTGCTAAAATGGAAGATACATCAGGCGACAGCTGTAGACGGGCGCGTAACGGAGTAAAATAGGGGCACTCAAGTAAAAGGTGTCTCACGGTCCACAGTTGAGAGCAGTGGGGACAGAGTGGGGGAGGATCGCCACTTAAAAGATGTCGATGGCTAAAAAAAAGTGCCCTATCCGGAGTCTAGTTAAAATCACCTCCTCCCGACGGCGCGTTCGGGAGGAAGAGGTCCAAGCACAGGGAAGAGCTTTCACATCCCGCAATTTATTATTCGGAAGTGTCGACCAATGTACGTGCCATAAAAACGCAACACGATGACATAAAACACCCCCTAGATCGGCGAAGGGAATCATGCGAATAGCCGACCGAAGAAGAGAGACTGCAGCCTTGGCCGCTATATCGGCCGCCTCATTTCCACAGATACCAACGTGTCCTGGGATCAAGAGGAACGCCAAAGAGACGCCCCCCAAGTGGAGCAAGTGGAGGCAGTCCTGAATCCGGTGGACCAGAGGGTGGACAGGGTAGAGAGCTTGGAGACTGAGGAGAGAGCTGAGAGAGTCTGAGCAGATAACATACTGTATCCGCTGATGGCGACGGATGTATTGGACAGACTGGAGAACAGCGTAAAGCTCCGCAGTATAAACCGAACACTGGTCGGGAAGTCGAAATCGATTTGGGGTGTTGCCACAATATAGGCACTCCCAACGCCAAACGATTGTTTTGAACCATCAGTGTAAATAAATGTGGCATCCTTCATTTGTGCGCAGAGAGCAGCAAATTTCCGACGATAAACAAGAGAAGGGGTACCATCCGTGGGAAACTGACAAAGGTCACGGAGCAGGCAGGTCCGGGGCCAGAGCCAAGGCGGTGCTGCACCCCAAGTTGTCAAGAAAGTTTTAGGAAAGAGGAAGGAAAGAGACTGGAGCAGTTGACGGAAGCGGACTCCCGGTGGTAGTAGGGAGGAGGGGCGGCCTGCATACCCTAAATCCAAGGAGGCGTCGAAAAAAATGTCATGGTCCGGATTAGCAGGCATGGAAGACAGATGGCTAGCATAACGACTCAGAAGGTTCAAATGGCTCTGAGCGCTATGGGACTTAACATCTTAGGTCATCAGTCCCCTAGAACTTAGAACTACTTAAACCTAACTAACCTAAGGACATCACACAACACCCAGCCATCACGAGGCAGAGAAAATCCCTGACCCCGCCGGGAATCGAACCCGGGAACCCGGGCGTGGGAAGCGAGAACGCTACCGCACGACCACGAGATGCGGGCCGACTCAGAAGGACAGCTCGCCAATTGGACAGCGGAGGTTCAGCAGTCTCAGCATAAAGGCTTTCCACAGGGCTGGTGTAAAAAGCTCCAGACACTAAACGTAATCCACGGTGGTGGATAGAGTCGAGACGCCGAAGAATAGACGGCCGAGCAGAGGAGTAAACTATGCTGCCATAATCCAATTTCGAGCGCACTATGGCGCTATAAAGGCGGAGAAGGAACACTCGGTCCGCTCCCCAGGAGGTACCATTCAGGACACGGAGGGTGTTGAGGGATCGCAGACAGCGAGCCGAAAGATAGGAAACGTGGGAGGACTAGCACAGCTTTCTGTCAAACATAAGATCCAAGAATTTAGCGACGTCCGCGAACGGAAGGTTGACAGGGCCTAGATGTAAGGAAGGCGGAAGAAACTCCGTACGACGCCAAAAATTAACACAAATCGTTTAGTTTTTACCCCACAGAAAGTTTCATTTTGCCCCTAAGGGGGTAATTACTCTCTGGTGGGGAACCATTGACTTAGAGGCTTAACGTTTCTTGTCATAATGTAACATCAATTTGAACACGATACGTCTCCCCTCTCCTAAGGGAAAGCGTTCGTAACAGTTGGACAGACAGACAGCAAATCGAGCGTATAAGGGTTTCGAATTTACCAATTGAGGCACGGAATCATAAAAATTACAAAAGGACACACCCTGTGATCTCGTGGGCAGGGAATGTTCACGAATCTTGAGATGACGCGCTTATCGTACGATTCTCACTCAGCTGCCACTGACTACTCTCCGAACTACCGCTGTCATAGCGACGTGATATTCTGCTCAGCGGCTACGCATGTCGTTTGTCTGCCATGCCTAGCCACCTATCCTGTGCCTCCTCCTTCGATGACTGCTTTGATGGCCAGCATGGGGTACGTCCATCTTCTGTTACCTTCTGAAGTTCGCTTTCTGCTCCTTCTCCGGCAGCTTAACTTCACGCTACCTGCAACTTTCCCAGTGGCTGTAAACCCTTCATCACCCTGGCTTCGTGCGGCGGTCGGTGTTCATCTCTGACTTCATACGCTTCCTAACGACAGTACTCCAGATTCTATTATAACGCCGTAAGTTTCTCGACCTTCTCTCGCGTCCGTCGGCCGTCGTAATTTAATCTATTATTTACTACAGAAATTGATTGGTAATGGTGATTGTTGCCGACTTACATGGTGGGCCTTAATCAAAATGATATTTCATTCAATTTTGATTTACAATTAAATGCTTTTTTGAAATTCTCTTTTTTAACAATATTAATCTTCAGTGGAAATTGTTACGTTAATGAACGTTAGACTCGCTGAATCTTAAAACATGAGCAAATAAGTTGAACAATGGAATAAACTTTTCATATTAATTTCCTCGGCTAGTCAGTTCACTTTAAAGCAAAAAATCTTTAGTTACTAATTACAATTGCGGCCCACACACGCGCGAGAGTATTTTTTCTTACCTCAGTTAACCATTGCATTGTAGTCGGAGTCCTGGCTCTGGCTCTCGGCTGTTGTACTGAAAATAAGAATCTTAAAGCTACGTCGGGCGGCTGTGGAGAAAAATGTATATTACGTTAATAGCGGGCGAGTTTTTCGCTTCTGCTAATTTTTATAAGTTAATATCGCCACGTAATGGCGTCGTTAGATGCAGCGGCCGCTGCGATTGTTGCACTGTAAATTACTCGAATGCAGGATAATTCAGGGAAAGTGGACATGAAATCGGGATACCCTCTTACAAATTAAAAGTGAACAATAATATTAAATCAATATATTACCTGCTTAATTAGTACAAATGTGCTTACATTTGCCAGCACTCGCAAGATGTCCGTCTACACGCAACCAAGACAAGAGAAGAAGTGAAGACGATTAAATTAACAAAAGAGCGAATCTTGTCGTCTATTTAGATCATTTTGTTATATTTCTTTGCCCTCGAAACTTACACAGAAAAATTATTATAATACAGATACATGAGAAAAATGTATATTTTTCAAATTTTAAATATCTCTTCTTTATAAATACTATTTTTTAAGTCTTTTGTTATTATTTCACTGGCGACGCTATACTTAGCACAAAACTTAGGCCGGTATTACACTGTCGTATTTCTTTGTCAAAGCTGATACGTCAAATATTTATGTCAAACAAATTTGATGTTGTAATAGGGAACTTTGTCAAATCACGCCCGTCGTCAAATAAATATGATCAAATGTAGAGCCTCGCCATAGATTTGATCATAAAACTCGTTCGTGTTCTGTTCACTGCAATGTGAAATGTAACTACTTGGAGCGCTGGCGTCGCTACAGCTATTTCACGTCTCTGTAGTGTGTTTGTAAACATGGCTTCAAAGTTGGTGTGTTCCTTCGACTCAAACTTGCTTCGACTAGGGCGGAGGGGTGAGCAAGGGGTACAGTGCATGCTATTAATTGTCTGTTGATGGGCGGGTGGAATACGCTGCAGCTACAGCCATCCACCTCTACATCTGGAAACATCCCGGCAGCTTTTCAGCAAGCCGGAATAGAGGATGTGGTTACACTCTAAAATAAAAAAATTCTTTGTTACAGTACCTTCCATTCTACTTTGTCAATTTTTGAATTCTGTAAGCCACAAGTTAAAAAGCGATTCGTCTGTATCGTACTTTTTATTAATTTTGTAGTTAAGGAACACTAATCCCATACAAATTAAAAATCACTTTATTTCAATCAACTGTGGGTTCTTGGCGAAACACTGTAAATTAACTAAGCGTTGTTTCACATAGATAAACATGATGACAAGGCAAAGATAATCTCAACTTCTTAGGTATCGAGCCATAGCCATAGCTTAATGTACACTTGCATCAATGACCACTTTTTAACAAATTACATCCATTATTACACATTCACCAATTATACTACAATGCCTGGACTAAAGTTATGCATCAGCTAAGATGTTTTCAACTACGATGGACAGGGATCCAAAGTTTTGCTTCTGTCTTGTGATCTTGTGATCTGATCTAAAAGAGGTGAATAATTGAATTGTCTTTGCTCTTTTAATAATAGGTGTGAGGATATAAACATCTGTTTTCAAATTTCTAAAATTTCTGATTGGTCGAGTTTGGGCCCCTTTTTCTCTGTGTGAAGAACTCGTACATCTATTGTGTATTTGTCATTATTTTTCGTGCAATGTTCTGCAAAGGCTGAATCAGGCTTCCTCAATCTCCAGCTTCTGTGGTGTTCCTTCAGCCTGGTACAGATTGACCTCCCTGTCTGTGAAATGTAGCAAGACTGACACTCCCGGCATGTGATTTTATAGATCCCACATTTTGTGATAGCTGGTTGTTTGTCTTTTGCATTGAACAGGAAACCACCCATTGTATGAGGAACATAGAAAAACACAGAGAAACCCTTTGTCTTCAAGATGTTACTTATGCTATTTGATGTTTTCCCTATAAAAGGTAATCTGCGCCATTTCTTTTTCTGTTTGTGTTTTTCATTGGAGTCAGTAGGGACCTGGCTTGCTTCTTCATCTTCTTACCTAAAATTTTATCACTGGTGTTGGGGTCAAATTCATTATTGATGGCTATTGTTTTTGTTGTGTTAAGTTCCTGGTCAAAGTCTTCTTGGGACATAGGGATAGAAAGGAGACGGTGGATCATGTGATATAATGCTGCAAGTTTGTAGGTTGTAGGATGTTCAGAGGAAGCCGGGATGAAAGTGTCAGTGAAGGAATCTTTTCGGTAAATTTTAAATTTATGGTTACTGTCTTCTGTCTTTAAGCTAATGTCCAGGAAATTTATGTTGCCCCTTACTCCCCCCCCCCCCCCCTCCCAACACCATGTTGACCTTTATGTTAGTGTGACACTGGTTCCTATTTTCCACAAATTTATGGAGTTGTTTGTTGGAAAAGTTTTCAACAAACAACTCCATAACATCTATAAGCAGTTCACAACTTTATCTCTAATACCTCTTATATTTTGATGAAATATGTTGATTCCTTCTCTGCTTGGAAACATGACGTCCTCTGAAGGAGATCCCTTAGTTAGAGGGACTTCCTTTAAGCAGGTACACCTATCAGCTGACTTCAATCTAAAAAAGGTGCAGCTCTAACACCAACTACTACAGGAATTTTTTTCATGAGTGATCCCACCACCACCCACTACACTGTCACCCACAAGCTTTGTCAGCCTCCCCTTCCCATACTTATTGAGGGGCAGGCCATACCTAGTGAAGCCTGATCTACTGATACACCCAACTGGCACCACTGAGATGTAACCCATGCCCTCCGCCACCAGCGCCTTCTCCAACCTCATGTTAACGCGCCTAGCAGCCGCATTAGGATGAGGCCGATCATGACGCTGAAACAGTTGCACGAAATGCACATTAGTGCCACCAGTTTGAGTAGCTACCTCTACCAGGTCACCATCTACATCATATTCCCCGTCCCTATCGAGACTGTTCTCTGCTCCACCCACTATCACTACCTGACCCTCCGTAAAATTCCCACGTAACTCCCCTATGCTGTCAGTCACCTGAGCCAACCCTGCACTAGGCTTCACAATGCTGTTGACCTGGTACTCACTCTCCAACGCTTCCTGCAACTGCTGGCCCACACCTCTACCATACGAGCTACCTAGCAGCAGAACCTTCTTCTTTCTGTTAGACTTTGCAACTTAGGCCTCCTAAATGCTCAAGACTGCTGCATGTCCCCTACATCTACAGCTACAAGGGGCTCCTCTCCACTCTGACAGTTGGTCAGACCTATCGCGTATACGCAAAGAAAACTGTCTGAATACCTCCTCCTCCCAGCTGCCTTCTTGCCAACTACCAGTTCCCATTTGCCAGCACCCTTCACCCTCCTCAACCTATCTAGTTCCTTCTTTGCATATTGTAACTGCACCTGAAGGGCACAGATCTTACCCTCCTGCTCCTCTATCAACTTATTTCTACTACATGTTCTGCATTCCCAGGAGAGGATCTCGCTAGAATGCCCACTGGCTCCCATTGCATTCCCCCCAGTGAAAATACTTTGAACAAATTCCACACCGTAACACACTACTCACAAACCTACTACAGAGCCCAGACTTCTCACTCATGGTAAAATTTTATAGTTACTGAAAAAACTAAACGTCTACATTACCCAAGTTCAGTTACACCAGTAGAACTATTTATAGAACTGACAATAGCGGTCTCTAAATTCTCTCTCTACTAAGAAAGCAACTACTTTTATTAATACTACGAAACCATAACTATTATTAGTACCAACAAAACTTCAGAAAATTATTAGCTAAAACCAAAAATTCAAGCGGCCACTGGAACCCTCAACGAAGTTAAAACAGTGAATGAAATAATTCACTAGAAACAATAAAAAACGTCAGCTGAAAACTAAAGCACGAAATTTACTAAAACACCTCAACGCACAGAAAACTCTAAAAAAAGAAAAGAAAGACACAGCGAGCGAACGCTTTCAGAATTTTATTAAATTGTTATTTCGGAACAAACAGCACGAAACACCGTTGAAAACTATTAAATTTAATAACTGTATAACAGTGCACAAATACCGTCAAATAACTTGAAGACTAAAATAACTATGGCTGGTGAATCTATCTTCAGGGACTCGGGTGGGAGTCTCTAGAGGAAAGGAGGCGTTCTTTTCGTGAATCGCTACTGAGGAAATTTAGAGAACCAGCATTTGAGGCTGACTGCAGTACAATTTTACTGCCGCTAACCTACATTTCGCGGAAAGACCCCAAAGATAAGATAAGAGAGATTAGGGCTCGTACAGAGGCATATAGGCAGTCATTTTTCCCTTGTTCTGTTTGGGAGTGGAACAGGGAGAGAAGATGCTAGTTGTGGTACGAGGTACCCTCCGCCACGCACCGTATGGTGGATTGCGGAGTATCTATGTAGATGAAGATTTAACATAGCTGCAGGCTTTTTGTTTTTTTTAGGTATATTTCCAGTTGTTCTAGTAGATTTAGGATTTTAGCATTGGCTTCACTGTGTAGTATTAGCAAATTGTTTTCTATCATGCTGATAACACGCTTGGTTTTTAGCATATGCTGTGCAATAGCTGATTTTTCAAAGTGGTTGGGTCTGAAAGCACCTATGTTCTTGGAACAGAGTTTTGAAATATGTGGGATATGATGCTTTATACACTTCACTGTTGTTGAATTTTAGGCTATCTGCTTTTATGTTGTGAGCAAGTAAGTGTCCTAAGTTGTTATTAGTGGGGAATGCAATTCTTACGTTGGTTTTCTTTAACAGGTTAGCAATTTTTTGTGATATGCGGCCTTGGTATGGGAGGATGGCAAATATTTTCTCTTCTTTCTTACTGTGGCAATTTGTCGTCTAATTTTTGTTATTTGTGCGTGCAAATTATCAGTTGTTTTGAGTGTATGACAATATTTTTTATCGTGTTCAGTTCGGTCCAGTTCTTGTAAGTCAAGTGATGTGGTCTGAGTAGCATGGACATAATGGCAGCGTATTTCTGTGCAGTGGGATGGCATGATGAGTTGTCAATTGTTATACCTGTGTACGTGTTTTTTCTGTGTACGCTGAACTTATGTTTTATTGGAAGTATTTGTGATTCTAAGATCCAGGAAATTCATATTTATGTCGTCAATTATTGAATTATGTGTGAATTTCTAAGGGGCGAAACTACTGAGGTCATCGGTCCCTAGACTTAGACACTAGTTAAACTAACTTATGCTCTGAACAACACAGACACCCATGCCCGAGGGAGGACTCGTACCTCTGGCGGGAGGGGCCGCGCAATTCGACATGTTGCCGCTAAAAAAAAAAAAAAAAAAAAAAAAAAAAAAAAAAAAAAAAAAAAAAAAAAAAAAGGTTCAAATGGCTCTGAGCACTATGGGACTTAACAGTTGTGGTCATCAGTCCCCTAGAACTTAGAACTACTTAAACCTAACTAACCTAAGGACATCACACACATCCATGCCCGAGGCAGGATTCGAACCTGCGACCGTAGCAGCCGCGCGGTTCCGGACTGCGCGCCTAGAACCGCGAGACCACCGCGGCCGGATTGCCTCTAACAGCGCGGCTTTTGTTGTCCTCACACTCTACTACGATTTTTATATTTTTGTGGAAATAACTGAATACTTCAAGTAGTTCCTCAATCTCTTCTTTTGTGCCATCATATAGTAGCAATTTGTCATGAACATCATTTTAAAGAAAATAGTAGGGTCAAAAGTACTTGTGGGTCAAAAGTACTTGAGGGTCAAAAGTACTTGAGGCATATTGGACCCTCAGGGTTCGAAATGCGTCATGTAATAAAATAACACAAGAAAAAATTCTGACTAAAGGTATTTTTATTGAAAATTTCAAAATGGAGGATTCGGCGCACACTCTCTTAGGATATTCTGACACATCTGCTTGGTTACAGACTAACTCTGTGGACTCCGTACGACTGAAACGCGTATAGCTTCGATATTCTGTTTCTAGAGCAGATTCAGTCTCTTAAAAAAATTTATCCAAGTTTTTATCACTTATTTGAGAGAGCCCGACCATGACGCCCTAAGTTGCAGAAAACGCAAAACTCTATCCGCACGCTTTCAAAAATGGCAAAGGTACGCGTTGACCGTTCCATTGATCCATGATTACTGAATGGCCAGATTGTTTACAGCTCAATTCGCTGTTTCACAATGTATATGGCTGCCACTCGACATTTCAAGCGGTTTTCTGTGTCACCATTTTATGGCAGTTACAGTTTGAAGTGATATATCGCCAGTACAGTAATCTGACGGTGGTTTATGGCCTCCCCTGCTCGGGCACAGCCCGTTACGGCTACTTACGTTAAGAGCGAACTGCCGGTCCTTGTAGCAATCTTCGAACCTCTGAAGGTCTTCCTGACGTACCCTCGTACTGAGGAGCGGTCGAAGATGCTTTGACAGAATAACTGTTCATTAACAAAACAGAATTCAATTATGATGTTCTTGGATGATATCCGCAAAACTAACAGAAATATTTCTCCTGTGAGATTGTCTATGATGGACCTACACGAAGCATCCCAGAGTCATGGTTTGTTTGTTTTGTTTTGTTTTAGGGCGCAAAAAAACAACTGGGGTCATATTCGCCCAAGTCAAAACTGTAGAACACGAACACGAACACTTAAACATTAGTGTCATGCAATATTTTGTGTAATGTAATATCTTGTACAGACATCTTTTACTAACCTGACACGTTCCACATCATTACGAAGTGTCGTATTCATGATCTATGGAACAAGTATTAATCTAATCTAATCTAGGGAAACGACTATAAGTCAGTCCCAATGGACAGAATAGGAGACAGCTAAAAACAGGCATGTGGAAAAAGGGCTAAAAAAAGACCATACAAAAATGGAGGTTGTAATATTATTGGGCTTTCCGTCGTATGAAAACTGTGAGTATCCTTGGAAAGGCATTCACCTAGCTGTGTATTAAATGATAAACTTATGAGATGAGACCTATTCTTTGAAAGACATTTGTTTTATATAATTTACGTAACTGTAAAGATGCGAATCTAGCGCGGACGCTAATACATCGATTGCGCAGTCAAAGAAACATTTTAACAGAAGCTGAACTGAACGTTCCGCTTCGATCTAAATAAAAGATGACAGTAAAAACCTTTGTAGATCTTCAGATTTTATCGTACTTCTTCTCGTAATGTGAAAGCGTGAAGGGGGTCGTCTTTAAGCCATAAAAGTGAGCGGTCTTGCCAGCGTGCAGACATCAGTTATTAATTAATAAAATTCAAGTAATTTATGTTCGAAACTGTAAACCGGCAAGTTATTGTTATGAAGGTGTTGAACGGTGCAAAAATTGTCTCGCAGGAAGGAGAAAAGTAATGACTGTAATTTGTGACAAATACGTGAACCAAGAAGCTAACACAGGACAGGCTGAAATCTGATCGTACCACACAGTTAGAAAATTACTTATGTAAGTAAGTTATACTGTTTATAAATAAGCCCTAATTGCTTGTGGATATTATTTTAGTATATTTAGCCTTTACCAGATTTCTTATTCTACTCTTTTCCTTTTATTTTTTTTTACCTCCATGCCATATTATTTTCATAAATGCCAAACAGCCTTTACTACTGCAGAGAATACTGCGACATCCTGGTCGTAGACAGAAGGCCGCTCCTTGTCTTCTATACAACTCATAGCTGCCCCATTTATTAATGATTTCATTTCCAGATGCAATTTTTTTATTGTTCATTGTTAAAGGTCCCTTAGGTAATTATAAAATTCATACTGATTACGTAAAGGTATCCAGGTTGTTCTTTTCCAAATAATAGAAGCCTTTGCGTAATCAAAAAACTAGCCTCCTCCAGACTACGATAAGGAGCCGACCAGAAGACGGACGTCTTCAACCGCTTTCGTGTTTCCTGTGGCAAAGCTGTGCCAAACTGGGAACACGACATTCTAAAATATATATATATATCAGATTAAAATTGATAAAATTTAAATATAGTTAACTTATTTTTTCTTTTATCATACTAGAAGGTCCAAACCTAAAAATTAGGTGGCCTTCGCCATATTGATTCTGCGGATAAAAAGTAAAACGCGGTCGACAGCCCGCGCATCATTCGCTGAAAACGTCTGATAAATCAGACGGCAAACCCAAGCTGTAACGTAAATTGTTAAAAAAAGGGCATTCCAGCAGAAAGTGGCGGACAATTAAAATTTGGACGCAATGCGTACAAAATGGCGGGGTAGCGCCACTGAACAAATGACGATGGCTAAAAAGGCAGTGCCCAATACGTGGCAGCGTGAAGACCTGGGACGTTACTGGGCAGGTACTACCAGGCATACGACGGCTGATGTGCTGATGGTGTAGACCACGATGAACTGGGTCAGATGTACCGGCGTAGAGAGTTGAGACGAAACCGCTGCTACTGCCAGCTTGTAGTATTGGGACTCAACTCCTGGTGCAGCTGGAAGGAACTGCTGGTACTGCCAACTCGAGGTGAGGGGCCTAACTGACTTAGCGCTGTCTGGCGATGTTGTTGTTGTTGTGGTCTTCAGTCCTGAGACTGGTTTGATGCAGCTCTCCATGCTACTCTATCCTGTGCAAGCTTCTTCATCTCCCAGTACCTACTGCAACCTACATCCTTCTGAATCTGCTTAGTGTATTCATCTCTTGGTCTCCCTCTACGATTTGTACCCTCCACGGTGCCCTCCAATGCTAAATTTGTGATCCCTTGGTGCCTCAAAACATGTCCTACCACCCGATCCCTTCTTCTAGTCAAGTTGTGCCACAAACTTCTCTTCTCCCCAATCCTATTCAACACCTCCTCATTAGTTACGTGATCTACCCACCTTATCTTCAGCATTCTTCTGTAGCACCACATTTCGAAAGCTTCTATTCTCTTCTTGTCCAAACTAGTTATCGTCCATGTTTCACTTCCATACATGGCTACATTCCATACAAATACTTTCAGAAACCACATTTCCAGTTAACGTTGTCAAAAGCTTTCTCTAAGTCTACAAATGCTAGAAAAGTAGGTTTGCCTTTTCTTAATCTTTCTTCTAAGATAAGTCGTAAGGTTAGTATTGCCTCACGTGTTCCAACATTCCTACGGAATCCAAACTGATCTTCCCCGAGGTTCGCTTCTACCAGTTTTTCCATTCGTCTGTAAAGAATTCGCGTTAGTATTTTGCAGCTGTGACTTATTAAACTGATAGTTCGGTAATTTTCACATCTGTCGACACCTGCATACCCGACTTAATTTGACTACAATCCATTATCCTCGTTTTGCTTTTGTTGATGTTCATCTTATATCCTCCTTTCAAGACACTGTCCATTCCGTTCAACTGCTCTTCCAAGTCCTTTGCTGTCTCTGACAGAATTACAATGTCATCGGCGAACCTCAAAGTTTTTACTTCTTCTCCATGAATTTTAATACCTACTCCGAATTTTTCTTTTGTTGCCTTTACTGCTTGCTCAATATACAGATTGAATAACATCGGGGAGAGGCTACAACCCTGTCTCACTCCTTTCCCAACCACTGCTTCCCTTTCATGCCCCTCGACTCTTATAACTGCCATCTGGTTTCTGTACAAATTGTAAATAGCCTTTCGCTCCCTGTATTTTACCCTTGCCACCTTCAGAATTTGAAAGAGAGTATTCCAGCTAACATTGTCAAAAGCTTTCTCTAAGTGTACAAATGCTAGAAACGTAGGTTTGCCTATTCTTAATCTTTCTTCTAAGATAAGTCGTAAGGTTAGTATTGCCTCACGTGTTCCAACATTCCTACGGAATCCAAAGTGATCTTCCCCGAGGTCCGCTTCTACCAGTTTTTCCATTCGTCTGTAAAGAATTCGCGTTAGTATTTTGCAGCTGTGACTTATTAAACTGATAGTTCGGTAATTTTCACATCTGTTAACACCTGCTTTCTTTGGGATTGGAATTATTATATTCTTCTTGAAGTCTGAGGGTATTTCGCCTGTCTCATACATCGTGCTCACCAGATGGTAGAGTTTTGTCATGACTGGCTCTCCCGAGGCCATCAGTAGTGCTAATGGAATGTTGTCTAGTCCCGGGGCCTTGTTTCGACTCAGGTCTTTCAGTGCTCTGTCAAACTCTTCACGCAGTATCTTATCTCCCATTTCGTCTTCATCTACATCCTCTTCCATTTCCATAACATTGTCCTGAAGTACATCGCCCTTGTATAAACCCTCTATATACTCCTTCCACCTTTCTGCCTTCCCTTCTTTGCTTAGAACTGGGTTGCCATCTGAGCTCTTGATATTCATAAAAGTGGTTCTCTTCTCTCCAAAGGTCTCTTTAATTTTCCTGTAGGCAGTATCTATCTTACCCCTAGTGAGACAAGCCTCTACATCCTTACATTTGTCCTCTAGCCATCCCTGCTTAGCCATTTTGCACTTCCTGTCGATATCATTTTTGAGACGTTTGTATTCCTTTTTGCATTGTCTGGCGATGGCCATAGCAAATAGTGCGCTGCCGACATGGCGACCTGCTGCGACAGGCGCGCTGACTGTCGGAGAGATTTGGCGCCCCCAGGCGCTGTGGAGACGACATGTAACTTCGTGGTAAACATCTGAGGCCATACTTGAAAACATCTGTGTTTTGATGAGAGCCGTTTACCCACGTCATCCTTGCGGGGCGGCTGCCCGCACAGCCTGCCTGATGCGCGGGGGAATCGACTACCAGGCGGTTACAACACTTTCCCACCCGATCAGATGTCTGCAACCCCTCAGTCAATCACGGGCGTTCACAACTGAAGGCAGTCTTGTTGAAGACACTGTGAAGTCCTTGTAAGAGAGCACAGCAGGTCCAGAAACGAAATACCTAGCAGTGCAGGCACAAAGCTCACTGCAGTGCCCGTGGAAAGTCAGCAGAGAGGGTTACTAATGTACATCATTATTGTTGCCAGGACACATGCACTATCCATGCAGCGTATGTAGCGATGGATAATCAGAACAGCTTCGAGTGGCCGATGCCAAATATAATCGGTACATGGTGGTCGTGAGGAAATGGAAACATCAGACAGGTTGTCAACCATTCACAACCAAACTGTGAAGTCGAGCCACTATCGGTTGCACTGTGGCCGTGAAAACACCAGCAGAGCAGCAATCACAGACAGTGGGAGGGATCTTTACGGCAGCTCCTGTCAGCTTCATACAGGGTATCCAGCGAAAATATATCCTAGCACAAAATTTCACTACATTAAATCTCCTACAAAAAAGGTCTTTTTCATGTTTTCTGTAGGAGTAATAGTTTTTACACACTGACTGAGAGGATATGAAAATCTCGCGCATGGTTTTAAAGGCTAGGCATGACATTGCGAGTTGCATATATAATTTTAATTAATATTGTGTTTATACTGGTTGCTGGTGAGGAGGAAAGTTAGTTATTAGTATTTTTATTAATGATCTCATTCATAAGCAGCCGTATCACAGTCATTACAGTCGCTCAAGAAAGTTATAATTAAGCTTTACTTGTTTAATCAGAGTCGGACGATGACTCTCCTTGTCCGCAGTCTCGATGATTCGAAGCGATCAGCAGTCTTGTGTAAATAAAATGTCTTGGTTTTCTTGCGTTGCGTAGTCAGTCGAGAAACCTCAGATCAAGCGGAAAGTTTGCTTTGACAGAGTTTAATTATCCGATGAAATAATGGAGCTCTTGGATCTAATAATTGCAGGTTCGTTTCCAACTCATCGTAAGTTCCATCTGATTACCAACGAAACGACACCTCCGTGCAAATTTCCAGTTAGAGAATACATGTATAATGAAATTTCTTACACACCTTTGATGTAAATGCTCAGTATATATTTTCTTGAGTAGCATACAATATATTTTCAATCTCTTTCTTCCAGTAATCTCGATGGCAAAATTACAATTATTCAATGCGGCTATTCGGCACGGACAAGATCCTAGAAGTCCTCTCAACACTCCAGAGAGAATATTACAAAGAGTAATTATGAGCTCATGGAGTAGTAATAGTACTGTAATACTTTGCGCATCAATTATGCGAGTATATAGATGGTCAAGTAGGAAACGTAATTCACTCACAGAATTGTGCAGGAATAATTAGTAGAATATAAAGAGATATTACACATAAAACGACATCAGTACGGGCAGAATATTGGTTTGTCGGCTGATTTCGGGGAGGGGACCAAACGGGGAGGGAAGGATGTGGGAGGGAGCAGGCCATGCCCTTTCAAGGGAACCATCCCGGCATTTGCCTGAAGCGATTTAGGGAAATCACAGAAAACCAAACTCAGGATGCCTGGACGCGGGATTGAACCGTCGTCCTCCCGAATGCGAGACCAGTGTGCTAACCACTGCACCACCTCGCTCTGTAGTGGCAGAAGAATCACCCTGGATGTACAGGTTGAGGAATACATACACTACTGTCCATTAAAATTGCTACACCACAAAGATGACGTGCTACAGACGCGAAATTTAACCGACAGGAAGAAGATGCCGTTATATGTAAATGATTAGCTTTTCAGAGCATTCACACAAGGTTGGCGCCGGTGGCACACCTACAACTTACTGACATGAGGAAAGTTTCCAATCGATTCCTCATACACAAACAGCAGTGGACCGGCGTTGCCTGCTGAAACGTTGTTGTGATGCCTCGTGTAAGGAGGACAAATGCGTACCATCACGTTTCCGACTTTGATAAAGGTCGGATTGTAACCTATCGCGATTGCGGTTTATCGTATCGCGACATTGCTGCTCGCGTTGGTCGAGATCCAATAACTGTTAGCAGTATATGGAATCGGTGGGTTCAGGAGGGTAATACGGAACGCCGTGCTGGATCCCAACGGCCTCGTATCACTAGCAGTCGAGATGACAGGCATCTTATCCGCATGGCTGTAGCGGATCGTACAGCCACGTTTGCAAGACAACAACTATCTGCATGAACAGTTCGACGACGTTTGCAGCAGCATGGACTATCAGCTCGGAGAACACGGCTGCGGTTACCCTTGACGCTGCGTCACAGACAGGAGCGCCTGCGATGGTGTACTCGACGACGAACCTGGGTACACGAATGACAAAACGTTATTTTTTCGGATGAATCCAGGTTATGTTTACAGCATCATGATGGTCGCATCTGTGTTTGGCGACATCGCGGTGAACGCACATTGGAAGCGTGTATTCGTCATCGCCACACTGGCGTATCACCCGGCGTGATGGTATGGGATGCCATTGGTTACACGTCTCGGACACCTCTTGTTCGCATTGACGGCACTTTGAACAGTGGACGTTACATTTCAGATGTGTTTCGACCTGTGGCTCTACCCTTCATTCGATCCCTCCGAAACCCTACATTTCAGCAGGATAATGCAGGACCGCATGTTGCAGGTCCTATACGGGCCTTTCTAGATACAGAAAATGTTGACTGCTGCCCTGGCCAGCACATTCTCCAGATCTCTCACCAATTGAAAACGTCTGGTGGATGGTGGACGAGCAACTGGCTCGTCACAATACGTCAGTCACTACTCTTGATGGACTGTGGTATCGTGTTGAAGATGCATGGGCAGCTGTCCCTGTACACGCCATCCAAGCTCTGTTTGACTCAATGCCCAGGCGTATCAAGGCCGTGATTACGGCCAGAGGTGGTTGTTCTGGGTACTGATTTCTCAGGATCTATGCACCCAGATTGCGTGAAAATGTAATCACATGTTAGTTCTAGTATAATATATTTGTCCAATGAATACCCGTTTATCATCTGCATTTCTTCTTGGTGTAGCAATTTTAATTTCCAGTAGTATATTTTGAGAGGTGCCAGTTCACACCAAAACAATGAAAGAAGTGAAATAAACATGGGCTCTAAAACACATACATTAAGAGGAATGACCACTTGTTCATCTTCGTTACTGTTGAGCACATCTCCTCTGCTGCAGGCTCTTTGCTTTCCGTATCTGGGAAGGATGTAGTATGGACAAAGACATTAAAGATATTCAGTAAACATAGGCCCTAAAATGTGTACCTTACGACTGACGAGCACTTGTTCAATAGCAGAGATGTGTTTCACAGTAAGGAAGATTAACAGCTGCTCATAGCTCTTAACGTATGCATTTCGCAGCCCATGTTTACTGGAGATTTTTTCTTGTTTTGGTCCGTACTAACTCCTCCCAAATTGTAGTAACAAAGAGCTTGCAATAGAAGAGAGGTGTTGCACAGTATCGAACATGAACAAATGTTCATAGTTTTTAGAGTGCGCATTTTAGAGCCTATGTTTACTAGGCTTTGTTTTCTTGTTGTGATGGTTACTACCAACTACCCGCCAGGTTAGCCGAGAGCGCTAATGCTCGGCTTCCTAGACTCGGGTAGGTGCGCCGGCCACGGATCGAATCCGCCTGGAGGATTAACGACGCGAGCCGGTGTGTTGGCAGCGTGGATGTCGTTTTTAGGCGGTTTTCCACATCCCACTAGGTGAATACAGGGCTAGACCCCACGTCCCACATCAGTTATACGATCTGCAGACATCTGAACACGTTCACACTCTTCCATGCCTTACACTCGACCCAGACAGCTGGGGTACACTAATTCTCTCCAAGGGGTTATGGGGTGGCGGCAGGAAGGGCATCCGGCCACCCCTTAACATTACCATTGCCAAATCCATTCCTATCCATGCCGACCCTGCGAAACCACGGGATACAGGCACAAGCAAAAGAAAAGAATGGTTACTACCAATTCGCAAAATATTCGAGACTTTTCTTTAACACAGTTTATACAGGGTGGTCCATTCATAGTGACCGGGCCAAATATCTTACGAAATAAGCAATAAACGAAAAAACTACAAAGAACGAAACTCGTCTAGCTTGAAGGGGGAAACCAGAAGGCGCTATGGTTGGTCCGCTAGATGGCGCTGCCACAGGTCAAACGGATATCAACTGCGTTTTTTAAAATAGGAACCCCCATTTTTTATTACATATTCGTGTAGCACGTAAAGAAATATGAATGTTTCAGTTGGACCAATTTTTTCGCTTTGTGACTGATGGCGCTGTAATAGTCACAAACATATGGCTCACAATTTTAGACGAACAGTTGGTAACAGGCAGGTTTTTTAAATTAAAATACAAAACGTAGGTACATTTGAACATTTTATTTCGGTTGTTCCAATGTGATACATGTACCTTTGTGAACTTATCTTTTCTGAGAACGCATGCTGTTACAGCGTGATTATCTGTAAATACCACATTAATGCAATAAATGCTCAAATGATGTCCGTTAACCTCAATGCATTTGGCAGTACGTGTAACGACATTCATCTCAACAGCGAGAAGTTCGCCTTTTGTAATGTTCACACATGCGCTGACGCATATTGTCATGTGTTGTCGGTGGATCACGATAGCAAATATCCTTCAACTTTCCCCACAGAAAGAAATCCAGGGACGTCAGATTGCATCGGCTCAGACTGTAACGGGGGACACCATGACGAAGGGGATGGGGGGGGGGGGAGGGAGGCGTTGGGGGATGGACGCCGCTCCCTCTCCACACACAGGCAGATCAGAAGGAGCCACTTCGCGAGCAGGAGGGATGCTGGTGGTAACTTCTTCGCCATTCACCGTACCACGGATGGGAGGCATCGTAGCATCGAGAGGAGCAGGTGACACAATCGATGCGGCGGAGGTTGACGCAGAAGGCACAGCCGGATCCTCACCATCACCATCCTGAGTGCGACGTCTCTTGTTCGTCAATGTTACAGGTTCTATCCTGGGGGCAATAGGATTCTGAACCTGTCGCGGAAGTAAAGGCGGAAAGTCACTGATACGATTATTAGAACTGACTGTATGTTCATTATGATCCGAAGTAGAAGTAGATCCGACGGCGGGGGGAAGGAACAAGATCAGCAACCCTCAATTTGCGACGCTGCACTAATGACGGGTTTAGTACAAAAACCCTCCTCGGGCAATTAGACCGAACGTGCCCACTTTCATTACATAGGAAGCAGGTTCCCTCTTGACCAATATACATGACACGAACGCGGTAACCACACACTTGTAAATGTGATGGAATATTGCGTTTGACATGCATTTCCACGGAACGAATTCCACTGTAACACTGCAATCTTTGTTGAGTAGACCAGCGTTCACGACGGACGTTTTTCACCTTGCCATAAGGGGTCAACATGTCCTTTAGAAAGTTGTCATCAACTTCCGGCGCGAGGTTGAACACTCGAACATTGATATATTCGATTTCAGCATCTGCGAGTGACACCATACTAACGGAATTATCACGACGCTTGAACGGGACTTGAGAACCTTGTCGCGATAGTAATCTTTCAACGTGAAGGGGATCCATAAATTTCACGTAAAACACGTACTCGTCTGCATCAAAATAAGCGGTGTGCACCTGATCAGAGTTCACATGAATTGTATCGACAAACCAATCGTAGATTTCTAGAGACCCGGGCTGCACTTGTGGCGTTGTTTTATCGAAAGTAAAGCTCACAGTACCTTTTCATGGAAAACACGTGGAAATCATGGTAGCCATAGCGGAGAGGCCGGCGCCGCTGCAAGTAGACGAAAACACAGTCAGTAAGGCGGAGCGGAGGCGCTGCGACTCACTCGGCAGACAGAACAACACTAACGAGGAAAAGTTAACACAAGCGACGCTGCGGCAAGTGAAATAAACAAGAACTTTCCCGCTCGGCGCTCGAAGCGGAACTGAACAGTTTGGTTATCCGTGCATGACGCAAGCCAGACCCAAATTTCAATATGTTGTCAGCCATGCGTGTACG
Organism: Schistocerca nitens; assembly: GCF_023898315.1. Taxonomy (NCBI): domain Eukaryota; kingdom Metazoa; phylum Arthropoda; class Insecta; order Orthoptera; family Acrididae; genus Schistocerca; species Schistocerca nitens. The sequence continues at coordinate 33,408,816 of NC_064625.1, forward strand.
ACCTGTACTTGTACATCCAGTACATTCCCGTACAGGTCTGACGTCGTATTTGAAAGTCGCTTGGCCGGTATCGGCAGATAAATACGATATTGCAGTGCGTATGTCATCCTGATTACGATGCAATGTTCATTTGGACATGCATGCATGCCGCAACACGACGTGGCGTGGACTCGACTAATGTCTGAAGTAGTACTGGAGGGAATTGACACCATGAATCCTGCAGAGCTGTCCACAAACCCGTCAGAGTACGGGGGTGGGGGGGGGGGGGGGGGTGGAGACCTCCTGTGAACAGCACGTTGCAAAGCATCCCAGATATTGTCAATAGTGTTCATGTCTGGCGAGTTTGACGAGCAGCGGAAGTATTTAAACCCTGGAGAGTGTTCCTACAACCGCAATGCAGCAATTATGGACGTGTGGGGTATCGCGTTGTCCTGCTGGAATTGCCCATGTGAGTCTGAATGCACAGTGGACATGAATGGATGCAGGTGATCAGATAGGATGCTTACGCACGTCTCACCTGCCAGAGTCGTATCTAGACACATCAGGAGTCCGGACTGAAGCGTCTAGAACCGCTCGGCCACAGCGGCCGGCATGGAGGAGTCATATCTCTTGCTCTGTTGATCACAGAGATAAGGGATCGAGTGTTTGGGATATCCCATGGCCTAGCGACCATTTGTATACGTATCGAAAGAGCAGGCATACTACAGCTATCCTACAATACAGGGTCAAAATTCTAACATTACACACTTCCAATCTAGTTCTGCAAATCGGTGTCCTCTTTTGCATTAGGTGTGGTCTAAGTCAGACTTTAGGCGCCTTATAGAAAAACCGGAAAAACGATGATTTTTGGGTACCAAAAGTATCAGCTGTGAGGATTATTCTGTCTCTCCTTTTGTTTGATTTTGATTTTGTGTATTACGTTACGTTGTGTCTTACAGGAGTAAATAATAAGAATTTCAGATGAATATCATTGAGAGAATTTCCAACAACGTAACAATACAAGTTCGATTTTAAATCATACTCTGTAATATTGCCTACGGAGAGATGAATAATAACATGAAGTTAATCCTGCGGTGGGATTTTCTATCAGCGCGAATTATACAAATTTTATTATTTGCATTCTCTGGTGTGACTACGTAAATGGTAAATTAATTCGTAACTGTTCACTATTCTTTGCTATATCACTTCATTTTGGTTATTAAAACTTTTACTAACAGTTACAAAAACGTTATCGCTACACTTGAAAAATATAAAGTGAATTTCTTTGGCACGATAAATTTTTTTGCCAAGCTGCTCTTAGAACATGAGATACAAAAGTAATTGTTTGAATTTTTTGTAGTCAGATCAGACCTTACTCACCAGGAATCCTATCAAAATTAATTATTTGCTTTGAAATGTTACATGAAATTCGGAGTGCAGTCTTTGCTCATCTTCGTCACAATGTAATAAAATATTCTTCTCCGCGTCTGCTAATTTTGCTGAAAGAAAATGGATTAATATTATTTCCTGTTATTAATTTTCTTTCTCCCGCGCTGTAGGTGGGCTGCTGAAATATTTAATTGGCCGGCCGAAGTGGCTGTGCGGTTAAAGGCGCTGCAGTCTGGAACCGCAAGACCGCTACGGTCGCAGGTTCGAATCCTGCCTCGGGCATGGATGTTTGTGATGTCCTTAGGTTAGTTAGGTTTAACTAGTTCTAAGTTCTAGGGGACTAATGACCTCAGCAGTTGAGTCCCATAGTGCTCAGAGCCATTTGAACCATTTTTGAAATATTTAATTTCTACGCTCGTAGCGGCGGCAGCTTCCGTCAACCGTCGTTCTGCTCCGCGTCAAAAAAAGGTTCAAAATGTTCGAATGTGTGTGAAATCTTATGGGACTTAACTGCTAAGGTCATCAGTCCCTAAGCTTACACACTACTTAACCTAAATTATCCTAAGGACAAATACACACATCCAATCCCGAGGGAGGACTCGAACCTCCGCCTGGACCAGCCGCACAGTCCATGACTGCAAAAAAAGGTAAATTAACTGAAAAAATAGGTACTACGGCTTGGCAAGGTAACTACAAAATTAATAGCACACTTTGTTGTATATGATTGTGTTCCAAAACATACGTTTCTTACGGTACACACGTTTTTACAGAATCTTGCCCCTAATGGCGGCTAAACGATTCAACAGACAAAACACGACTATTATAGGTAAAGATACCGCGCTACGTGCGTCTGCACTAGTTTTCAAGTCAAGAAGAACAGAGAGATTATTACCTTTAATTCGCATATGTATAAAAACACAATTAAATTTTATCATCTTAGCTTCAGCAACCAATTAATTGTCTGTGGCTGTCTCTTCCTCTGTGTGCCGCTGTGATCACGTTTACATATTTGCCTTAACGTTTCACAAATAAATAAAAAATGTAAATGACGTTAAGTACAATTTATCGTGATTTCTAGAAGACGTTATAGGGATAAGTTGTATTAATGGCAAATCGTGGAAAATTTTACCAAATTTTCTAAGACGATGCTCTCGGGTAACCTTAAAGCCTTTTTTTAGTATCATTATTCATTACCGATATCCAGTGGTTCAAAGTTTCCATATCTAAGCACGGAAAATATGCACGTAGTATCCGGTCCGCGGCCTAAATCTAGTTTTAACTGGCATAGTTAACGAATGGCAAGAGTTCTAGGATCATCGCAAGGATTCTGAGGTCACCAAGTTGCATTTTTTCACCAATAACGGTTTATGACGCACTATCTCCGTGTAACTGTCAGATGTTTTTGCCAAAGATCGAATGTTATTGCCAAACTTTCGAGTGTAATTATTGAAGTATCTGTGATCTGTTCGCGTATGCATTTTGTGTGCGTGTGTGTGTGTGTGTGTGTCACAAATTCGTCCAAAATGGTAGTGCAGTGACAAAAAAAAACGGCTAAAAAGGACCTTAACACGCCTGAAAAGAACTTGACGGCCAAGTATTACGCGAAACTGTAAAGACTGCAGACCGGAAAAAATAATCCTAATAACAATTTTGCTGTTTTAAGATACGTATCACCAGCCGGATGTCTTTGATAAATTGTGATCTATGAGCAAAATATCCAGAAAAATTAAAAAAAAACGATTTTGAGTTAATCTTATATCACGCGTACTTATTTGTGTTTGTATGCGTGAAAGTACAGGATGAGCCAAAAGTCGACACTCTCTCTCTCTCTCTCTCTCTCTCTCACACACACACACACACACACACACGCACACAAAATGCATACGCGAACAGATCACAGATACTTCAATAATTACACTCGAAAGTTTGGCAATAACATTCGATCTTTGGCAAAAACATCTGACAGTCGGCAACAGAAACCAAAACTGTTGTGTCTAGACAAGAAAGCCTAGACACAATGAGAGGAAGCCGAAAGGCACGGGCTTAAACTCACGCAGGCTGGCGTGAGGTCTGAAAGAGGATACGTAATGAATGCTTTAAGAAAAGTACGTAGCTTCTGGAATACTTAACTTTAATCCACATTTGTAGAACATCGCTCTTGATGATACATTAATAGAATCTCAATATCAATTGAATACGGCGCCCTGCTAGGTCGTAGCAAATGACGTAGCTGAAGGCTATGCTAACTATCGTCTCGGCAAATGAGAGCGTATTTGTCAGTGAACTGTAGCTAGCTACGTCGGCTGTACAACTGGGGCGAGTGCCAGGACGTCTCTCTAGACCTGCCGTGTGGTGGCGCTCGGTCTGCTATCACTGACAGTGGCGACACGCGGGTCCGCCGTATACTAACGGACCGCGGCCGATTTAAAGGCTACCACCTAGCAAGTGTGGTGTCTGGCGGTGACACCACAAAAACATTGCGTCAAAACAAGTGTTCAGTGCACAGTGCTGTGAAATATGGGAAAAACCGCAAGTTGGCATTTATAAGAAGAAGAACAACACCAAAAATGCAACAGGAGCGTAATATGTAGGAAATCGTCCACGCAACCTGTAAGTACATTTCAAAACATTACTACTTAATAGGAAATACCAACTACCAGAACTGTTTATAACATATAGGTATAGTGACCAAAATGTAAAAGTAAATAGCAAACATATGTACATATTCCAGGCCACTGATGTATTCTTGCAGAAAATAAAGGCGAAACGCGTATGGGACTAAAATTGTGTTTTATTCAGTTGCTGACAGACGGGCCACAAGTAAAAATTATGAATATTCCGCAGTACTAAAAATGGTGATTTGTGAATGAAATTTATGTAACTGTAAAATTTTCTATCATATTTTGAAAAGCCGTCAGCATTAGAAACAGATAAAAATGAAATATAAGTAACATATTGAGGCGACAATTCGTAAGTTTAAATAAAGAAAATCAACAATGTAACACTGGAATTTGCTTAATTTTTCAGTTCTTCCAGGAGGTCCTCGACAGAATAGAAGGAGTGAGCCATGAGGAAACTCTTCAGCTTAGACTTAAAAGTGTTTGGGCTACTTCTAAGATTTTTGAGTTCTTGTGGTAGCTTATTGAAAATGGATGCAGCAGAATACTGCACTCCTTTCTGCACAAGAGTCAAGGAAGTGCATTCCACCTGCAGATTTGATTTCTGCCTAGTATTAACTCAGTGAAAGCTGCCAACTCTTGGGAATAAGCTAATATTGCTAACAACAAACGACATTAAACAAAATATATACTGTGAGGGCAATGTCAGAATTCCCAGAATATTGAATAGGGGTCGACAAGAGGTTCTCGAACTTATACCACATATAGCTCGAACAGCCCGTTTTTTTGCCAAAAATACCCTTTTTGAATGAGAAGGATTACCCCAAAAAATAATACCATATGACATAAGCGTATGAAAATATGCGAAGTAAATTACTTTTCGTGTGGAACTGTCACTTATTTCAGATACTGTTCTAATGGTAAATAAAGCAGCATTTAGTTTCTGAACAAGATCCTGAACATGGGCTTTCCACAACAGCTTACTATCTATCCGAACGCCTAGGAACTTGAACTGTTCCGTCTCGCTTATAATATGCCAATTCTGTCTGATCAAAATATCAGTTCTTGTTGAATTGTGAGTTAGAAACTGTAAAAACTGAATCTTACTGTGATTTAGCATCAAATTATTTTCCACAAGCCACGAACTTATTTCATGAACTACATTATTTGATGATGTTTCAATATTACACACAAGATCCTTCACTACCAAGCTGGTGTCATCAGCAAACAGAAATATTTTTGAATCACCTGTAATACTAGAAGGCATATCATTTATATAAATAAGAAACAGCAGTGGCCCCAGCACCGACCCTTGGGGAACGCCCCACTTAACAGTGTCCCATTGGGACTAAACATCACTACCACTCTCAATATTGCGGAGAATTACCTTCTGCTTTCTGTTCTTAAAGTAAGAGGCGAACCAATTGTAAGCTACTCCCCTTACTCCATAATGGTCCAACTTCTGCAGTAATATTTTGTGGTCAACACAGTTAAAAGCCTTCGTTAAATCAAAGAAAACACGTAGCGTTCGCAACCTTTTATTTAATCCGTCCAAAACCTCACAGAGAAAAGAGAATATAGCATTATCAGTTGTTAAACCATTTCTAAAACCAAACTGTACATTTGACAGCACATGATGTGAATTTAAATGCTCCAGTAGCCTTGTATATACAACCCTCTCGATAACTTTAGCAAACACCGACGGCATAGAAATAGGTCTATAATTGTCAACATTATCCCTGTCTCCCTTTTTATAAAGTGGCTTCACTACCAAGTACTTTAATCGGTCAGGACACCGACCACTCCTAAAGGAAAAGTTACAGATATGGCTAAGTACTGGGCTAACATACATAGAACAATACTTCAGTATTCTGCTAGATAACCCGTCATATCCATGAGAGTTCTTGGTCTTTAGTGATTTAATTATTAACTCAATCTCTCTCTTGTCAGTATCATGGAGGAGCATTTCAGGTAACAGTCTCGGAACACTTTTTTCTACGAGCGCTATATGATTCCCTCTTGGGACTAGGTTTCTATTTCAGAAAGTGATTATTAAATACTGTACATATATGCGACTTATCAGTAACATGGACATTCCCACTACGCCCTGATTCTATATCGTCGACCTGTCTCTGCAGACCAGCCACTTCTTTTACGACTGTCCATATGGTTTTAATTTTATCCTGAAACTTAGCTATTCTATCTGCATACCACATACTTTTTTGCCTTCCTAATAACTTTTTTAAGCACCTTACAATACTGTTTGTAATGGGCTGCTGCATTTAGATTTTGACTATCTCTAACGTTCTGATATAATTGCCACTTCGTTCTACAGGATATTCTTATCCCTCTAGTCAGCCACCAAGGCTGCCTGTTTGTGCTAGTACCGTAGTTTGAACGTTCTAACGGAAAGCAACTTCCAAAGAGTAAGAGAAAAGTCTTGAGGAAAGTATTATATTTATCGTCTACTGTATCAGCACTATAAACATCTTGCCACTCTTGTTCCTTGATAAGGTTTCCAAAGGTCTCTACAGCAACTGGATCAGCTTTCCTAAAAAGTTGATAACTATATTTAACAAGTGTTGCAGCACAAAAATCTTTTAGAGTTAAAATCTGTGCATCATGATCTGAAAGGCCATTCACCTTTTTGCTAACAGAATGCCCTTATAGTAATGAGGAATGAACAAAAATGTTGTCTATGGTTGTTCTACTGTTCCCTTGCACTCTAGTTGGAAAGAATACGGTTTACATAAGATTATATGAATTAAGGAGGTCTACCAGCATCCTTTTCCTTGCACAATCACTTATACAATTAATATTGAAGCCACTACACATAACTAACTTTTTGTATTTCCTATAAAGTGAACCAAGAACCTCCTCTAGGTTTAGCAAAAATATTGTGAAATCGGAGTCTAGGGATCTATAAATAACAACAGTTAGAAGTTCAGCTCCACTAAATTTACCGCACCTGCACAACATTCAAACACCTTTTCAGTGCAGTACTTTGAAACATCAATTGACTCAAATGGGATACCGTTTTTCACATACATGGCTACTCCCCCACACCGCAAAGAGCTCCTAGAAAAGCTGCCAACCAACCTGTGTCCTGGTAAAGGAAGCCTCTGAATTATCTCCTTATTTAAGAAGTGCTCAGATATACCAATAATTTCAGAGTCAACATCTATAAGCAGTTCACTAACTTTATCTGTAATACCTTGAATATTTTGATGAAATATACTAATTCCCTCATTAATCGGATACCTAAGCTTTGTCGAAAGTGGTTTCTTTGTTAGAGAGATTTCCCTTAAGCAGGAATACCTATCAGCTGACTTCAATCTAAAAAAGGTACAGCTCTAACACCCACTGCTACAGGAATTTTCCCATGAGTGATCCCACCACCCCCACCTATGCTGTCACCTATAAGCTCTGCCAACCTCCCGTTTCCATACCTGGTGAGATGCAGGCCATGTCTAGTGAAACCCGTCCTGCTGATAGACTCCACCGACACCACTGAAATGTGACTCATGTCTTCTGTCAATCAGCGCACCCCCAAGTCTCGTGCTATTACGCCTGACGGTCCCACGGAACAATAAATAAATAAATAAATAAATAAATAAACGTCAGGAAATATTAACTATAAATGCGATAATTACCGCACAATCAGTCTAGTATCACAAACATTAAAAATTTTCACAAGACTACCATGTTGAAGAGGGGAAGTGAAATGTGAACGTATAAGGGACCATCAAAAAGTTTCTGTTCGAAGCCTGTACGATCCATCGTCGTCAACACTGAGACAGCATCCTACAGACGCACCAGGCTGAATACACCCGCTTGGTAAAACACTGTGCCCTGATGCGTGAGGAAGTCCGGAACTGCCCGCTGCACAGAGCTTGGCGCACCATTCCACAGCGGTGGGTTTCGAGAGACACACCATTCCACAGACATGCTTTCGGCATACATGCTCCATAGCCGGCCGCTGTGGCCGAGCGGTTATAGGCGGTTCAGTCTGGAACCGCGCTGCTGCTACGGTCACAGGTTCGAATCCTGCCTCGGGCATGGATGAGTGTGATGTCCTTAGGTTAGTTAGGTTTAAGCAGTTCTACGTTTAGGGGACTGATGACCTCAGATGTTAAGTCCCATTTTTTTGCTGCTCCATACACATTCTTCATTCTCCGATGGATGTCTGTTAGCGTTCACCCATCGGCAGCCAAGAAAAGAATAACAGCACGCTGGTCCTGTCTGGATACATTTGTGACAACGGTACCGTAGTTCACGTTTCGGTATTTACCACACGCACGTCGGGAAGACTGAAATACCACACCAACCCCTTGCCTTCATGTCGGTGCTGATATACCCGTATCGGAGTTTGGCTACGTTGCATATACGCTGCGGTAACGCCCTCAAACGGCAACTTGTTGATCACCCCTTATACGAGAGTTGTACAGAAAGTAAGTTCCGATCGGTTGCGAAATGGAAACCACAGTGAAAACCAGAAACGTTTTCTTTGCAACAGCGAGGTACACCTTCCACCTACTTCTCTACGTAGTCGCCGCTCCAACTTCGAGTGCTGTCGTAGTTGGTTGGTTGGTTTGGGGGATTAAAGGGACCAGACTGCGACGGTCATCGGTCCCTTTTTCCAAAAAATTAAAACCACCCAAAGAGAAGAAAAACGACCAGCAGGAAAAACGTCAGACTACACAGGACAAGAAATACTCCTACAGAGATCAGACAAGACAAATTAAAATCACACAGAGTGTGACGGTGGTTGGCCGATCATAGAGATAAAAAGGAAAAGCCAACCACCGAGAACACATTAAAAACTCAGCGTAAAATCGTAGGCCAATGGCCACAATCAACACAAAAGAACAGAACAAACACTCAGAGTAAACGATAAAAACCCCCTGCCCGAATAAAACGTAAAACTAAGCCAGCCATAACAGGGTCATCGGATAAAAGGGCAGGGAGCGTAGCAGGCAGCGCAAATGACTGCCTGACCACAGCTAAAAGGGGGCAGGCCAACAAAATGTGGGCCACTGTCAAAGCCGCCCCGCAGCGACACAGAGGAGGGTCCTCCCGACGCAGTAAGTAACTGTGCGTCAGCCGGGAGTGGCCAATGCAGAGCCGACAAAGGACGACTGAGTCCCTGCGGTTGGCTCGCATGGATGACCGCCACACAGTCGTCGTCTCCTTAATGGCACGGAGTTTATTGGGCGTGATCCGATCGTGCCATTCAGCGTCCCAAATCGCAAAAACTTTTCGGCGGAGGACTGCCCGCAAATCAGTCTCTGGGAGGCCAACATCCAGAGACGGTTGTCTCGTGGCCTCCTTCGCCAGGCGGTCAGCATGTTCATTGCCCGGGATACCGACATGACCGGGGGTCCACACAAAGACCACAGAGCGGCCGCAACGCTCAAGAGTATGCAGGGACTCAATGTTCCAATATCCTCGTCATAGAAAGCAACCGCCTATGCCAGTTATCTGCACTGGTCTGCAGCTCGTTGTCTGTGGAAAAGTTTTGTCTTCATAGCCAGCGGTTCTTGTGAGCAGAGATGAGACTCAGGGGGAGCCAATTACGGACTGTGTTGTGGGTGATCAAACCTTCTCATCGGATACGCTGAAGGAGCGTCTTCATTGCCCCTGCAGTGTGCAGCATGAAGAAGGAACTGCTCGCCAGTTGTGTTATGTGGGCTGCATCATACAGGCGAACTCTCTAACCGGGCCCTCATACTTGGCGGTAGGCGCTATTCCCTACGCATCTTTACGTGCTCACTGTTCACTCAAAACTGAAAAGAGCGACACGGCACGATCGACGGGCATACTAGAGACACTGCCCAACACGTCTGTGCAAAGCTTTACCGGATTTTCCCAATGGTTTCCCATTTCGCGACCGATCGGAACTTACTTTCTGGACAACCCTCGTATGTTAGAAGAGGAGCAGCTCGGCCTCTAACGACAGTTTCTTGAAGAAGACGACGCTCTCGGAAGCTGAATAAATAATCTAGGTGTACGCAATGACTGCACAACACAGAGGAATCCTTCAATAAAAAGAGACAACTGCTAAAACAACCTAACAGAAAAAACTTGAGGCCAGAAAAATGGCGTGGGAAGCTGTGCGAAAGTAAAATGTAGCAAACAAGCAATTGTGACAATATTTGCATATCTTCCTCCGTTATTTCTATGTTGTTTCCTTGTAAGATCTTAGCTTTTTCTTCTCGTTTGGACTACAAACGAGCAGAATTTAAGATCTTAGAAGAAAGCAGCTCAGAATTAACGGAGGAGGATGTGAAAGCAACGCTGTCTAAAGCAAAAGTAAATACAGCCCCACGATCAGGAAATAAACGAATGGAACTCCTGAAGTACGGTGGAAATATAGTGATAACATATCTACAGAAACTTTTAGGGAAAATAGAAGCGGTTAAGTGTGTAACGGGACTTACACATGATCTGCGCAGGAAAAGAACTGCAAGAAATCGTTACGTTTAAACAATGTCCAAAGTCGGACTGTCTCAACAGCGAACTGTGCTTTCAGACCGTATAAAAACGCCGTTACATTGTAGGCAGAGAAAACTGAGTTCAACCATTTCATAGTGATGATAATATTGCCATTATTACCTACGTTTTCCTCTCATCTTCGTTAAAGAACAAGGAACACGAGATATTTCTTTAGAATTAATTGTGTTGACTTAAAGCATTCTACGAACGCGAAATTTAAGAGAATACGTGCGCCAACTTCTGTTCGTACTCGTACTTCGGAATTCGTCAACATAAAACGAACAGGTTCTGGAAAGTACCCCCTATCTCAGTGAGATGGCTGCAACGATGGCTGAACGGATCGCGACCAAGTTGCCTAATTCTGGTTACAAAAACCGGTCAGTTCTTCCATCGGGTGAGCTCTTGGATTGTAATGTTGTGATTAAAATGAATAGAACCACAACACGATGGATTCCATTTGACTTTTAAGTTATTATTCAAAAAATAATAAACTTACATGGACCGCATATGTCTGTCTGTACCAAAAATAGAGAACAAGGGAGGAGTCAAAAAAGAAAGGCAAGAAAACTGCGAAAAGCTAGCAGAGACATTTTCTTCTTCTTCTTTCAACGAAAGTTGCCGATGATCGTTATTAAATAATGATGACCCCACACTATACGAATTCCTTTCTCATTATTAACGTATTGTTTTCTGTTCCATTAAACATCACTGCCCATTCAGATGAATTATATAGTCTGAGTTGCCCTGTGTGGACGAGCGGTTCTAGGCGCTTCAGTCTGGAACAGCGCGACGGCTACGGTCGCAGGTTCGAATCCTGCCTCGGGCATGGATGTGTGTGATGTCCGTAGGTTAGTTAGGTTTAAGTAGTTCTAAGTTCTAGGGGACTGATGATCTCAGAAGTTAAGTCCCATAGTGCTCAGAGCCATTTGAATTATATAGCCTGAGATAAAAGTCATTGTGTCTCTACAAGTGGAATTTGTCATATATCTCCTCAATATATAAAAAAGGTGAGAAGGAAAGCAAAAACTATAGAGGAATTAATGTTATCCCAGCAACTGCTAGGCTTTACTCCAGTATTTTGAGTAAGAAAATACAAAAAGATACATCGGCTTCAAGTTAAGAGCAAACTATTTTTAGGTAAGGGAGATCATGTCTTTTGACGTTCACTGTATTGGACAATACTGGAAAAATTCAGGAATAAAAATAAGAGCGTACACATTTCCTTTTTGGGCCTGCAGAAAGCGTATGACAATGCCTCTGGAATACAGTTTTGTGAGGCAATGAGAATTGTTGACCAGAGACAGGAATGGATTAATCTGGTTAAAAATTTGTACAAGAACAGAAAAGTGAGGATTAAAATGGGAAACAAGGTTACCCGAAGTATTTTCCTTGACACGGGTCTAAAACGACGTTGTGGAATATCACCTATTCTGTTAACTATTTATTTGAGTAGATAGTTTTTGTAGGGTCTGGACCACTAGACCAATCCTATAAAAAATAAAAACTTACTCATTAACACTCACAATTTTTTATTTTCCATAAGATTGATCTAATAATCCTGAACCTACAAAACTATCTACTATCCCTTTTACCTAATAATAATATAATATAATAATAATTATAATAAGAAATCACTTATTTTGCATATATTTCCCATAGGTAAATGTAATAAATATATAATAAATTAAATATATAAAATTATTTACTTTCTGCTTTAGCAGCCATAAGATTATTATGAGTTGTTGTCTGTAAATGTTTTTTGAGATAACACTTATTTACAGTTTTACCACATTTACAAATTACTTTAATTTACTTACATTCTATACATACATAACAATGTCCACCTGTTTGATATTTATCTTTATAAAATTCGTCAATACTTTTTTTCATACATTCATATACGTAAGACAAGCAACTCACTATGCTCACAACAACCAAGTTTCAACTACTTTTTCAAAACAAATTTTATGTCGTTTTATTAACAATTTTACATCTTTACTTCTAACTACTTTTTTGCAAGTCTAATAAATTTTTTCCTCTGTAAATGGAAGTTGAAAATAAAATGTCCACTACAAACGAAAAGAAATATTCTTTAACAGAACTCTTGGTAAATAAAGTAAAACCAACTAACGAAAAATTTGGCTTATGGTTACTTACAGAAAATTTAAATAATAATAATAATCTTGTTACAAATATTGGAGATATAATATACACAAAAGAAGAGAAAAAAATCGAAGAATTTAAACCAATGACAGAACCATTCTGCAATAACATTATGGTAATTAAGATAACAGATTTTATATATTGCAAAGGAGAAATGAAAAATGGAAAATTTCTTGTAAAAAAGGAAGCATGTGGTGGTTTTAATAGTATTTTAAGATCTAGATTTTCTAAATTTAATTTGGCAATATATGGAGTTAAAGCAAATATTCCATATTTATTAGATTGCAATACACAAATAATTAAAGGTACTAAACAAATTATTAACAAAGACATAAAAAGTATAGAACAAAGGTATAAAAATCCTGTTGTTATTCCTTACAAAGTAGAATTAGCAGATGTTAAACTCGATACACTTTTAAGAGAGTTACCAGAAATTTTAGAAGAACTTAAAAAGGAACATTATTATTTATTAGATTTAGACATAACACAGGATTTTGCAGGAATTTTTAAGAAGGAAGAAATGATCGAATAATTTTAATTTTAGAATGCAAGGACAGTATAAAGAAAATTGTAATGTAATAGTTAACAATAATAATTATGTTGCAAAAGACTGTTTAACATGGATTAATTCTAATTATAGAGTTAAAATCTACAATCAATTTATTTTTCAATTAACAGGTCCTGGAGTAAATAAACAACTAGGAAACCACATAATAGATTTTTTAAACTGTCCAGATAAAAGATTAAAAGAAACATTTGCATCCAGTTTAGCTAAAGAAAATGGAATTACGAGATTAGAAGCAACAATTTATAATTACATTAATCCAGATTCCCAAAAAGAACAAGAATTTGATTCATTAACAGACTGTTTACTACTAATTACTAATAACAGCAAATATTTCGAAAAAGCTCCATTTTATTCTGTTCCACTAGCTAAAATGTGGCAAAAATTAACAGATTCGTTACAAAATAGTTGTATTATTTTTAATGATCTTTTACAATATGTATATTGGGGAAACAGAAATACTAACAAATTAACAGGAATACAAATAAAAATTAAAACAGAAAAAAAGAAGAAAGAGAAAAATTAGTTAAATTTGTTTTATCTGCATTTAGTTTTAACTTGTTGCCTATTAACTGTATAGAGATTTTCGAAGAAACAGATAATGTAATTTCTGTAAAACAAACATGCTTTATAAAATCTGGAGAAACGTGTTTTGCGAAATCTAATACTTCGTTTTCTACAATACCCAAGGAAATAAATATTGAAGAATTGGGATTAATAAAAACAAAAAAAAATTGTTCCATTTGCATCTAGTAAAAGAATAAATGCAACTAATAAACTGTTTCCATATTCCATTAAAGAAATCGAACCAATTAATACATCATATTTACAATCTACTAAAAAATGAGACCAGGAATTAGAAAATTTAAGTATGCAAGAAAGAAAACTAGAATATTTAGATAAAACACAATTTTTAAAGGAAGAATACAAAAATACTTTGGAAAAAGAACAAAAAATAAAAGAAACAGAAGAAGAATTAAAAAATTATTTTAAACAAAAATGGATAGATTTCCCTACAAGTGGAGTTTTTAATATTTATGCTTTTGTGGTAAATGATGAAAACAAGTTTACATATGTTGGCGTATTGGGTGAACGAAATGGTAAAAAATCTGTATATATAGTTAAAGGTTATAATAAAAATAAATTTATAGAAGTTAAGAAAAATAGAGATATTCTTAAAAATGAAGGATTTATTTGTATTCCATATAGCAGTTTTAGACAATAATTATAAATTTTTTTATTATCCTAAAGAAGAACCATTTATGGAAATAAAAACAGATGGTATTACAATATTTAATGGACATTCGTTTTCTAAAATAATTTACTTAAAAACAACGATGTTCGATGACAAAGATACTTTATTGTATAAAGAAGAAGATAAGGAAAATAATTGAAAATGTAAAAATGGGCCAAATATGAGGAAAACTAATAATTAAAAAGATCTAGGAGAAGGATTACAACTAATTATTTCTAACATTAAAATCGAAAAATACTGAGGAAAAGATAGATATATTTTTTAGTTTGAAAAATATACCAGATTGTTATTTTCCAATTATTGGTTCGAAGAAGAAATTAAAAATAATATGTAGATCTAAATTACAAGATTAAAGTTAAACTAGATTAAATTAAAACAACACCAACCAAGAATAAAGAAAGGTTAGTGGTTGTTGTCTAATTTTTATGTACATATTACAAATTGTCAGTTATTGACTGACATTTAATTTACTATATATTTTTATGTATCTATTTTAATTGTTTCGAATTTATCTGGAATAAGTATATTATTCTGTTTAAAAAAGTCTAACATTAATGGTGGATATTTGTAATTAAGTCCAACTAAACTTGCTATGTATTTGCGAATGTAATAATTTCCAAAAATATAACAAGGTCGAATTAAATTTCCATTTTCTACACAATAGATATGGTAAGCACTATATCCTAATTAACTAAATAATAACAGATACCATTCTTTTTGTATAGTTTTCTTAGTTATGTAAACAAATATATCTGTTTCCCAAGGAGCAACATCTTTAGGAATAATTAATTTATCCATTTAATCTAAAGAAATTTATTTAGATAAAGTAAAATATGAAGATGATAAAAAATTACTAGAAAATCTTAGGTCATCCAATTTGAACATGTTAAAAGGCAATGAAAAATCCACAATTTTTATTAATGAATCTGGATTATATTCTTTAATTTTAAAATCAATCTTTCTCCATTTTATTAAAAATCTATAATAGTAAATGGAAGAAGAGAGAAACGCTAAAATTATAGATCTATTTTTTCAAAATAAAATGCATTACCAGGAAACAAGAGAAAAATTAAATAGTTTATTAGACGAAGAATACCAAATAGAAAGTTTAGATTTAGTTTTACCTAAAAATGGTTTTGCAAAAATTACAGTTTACGACAAACAAAAAGATGCTTTTGTAGAATTAAAAGATTTAAATAAACGAAGTAGAAACAGATATATAAACAAGATTCTTAAAGCAATTAACAAATTTTATTTGGAAGAAAGCGATTCGGATTCTAACGAAGAAAGCGAAGAAGAAGGTAGCGATAAATATTATAAAGACGATTTTCAACATAGAGAAGTTGTAAAAGAACACAACCGCAGACGAATTTACAGATGAAGGTTTTAAATTTTCATATATTTTACAATGTTTTTAGTTATCGTTGTTTTACTGCTGCCAAAAGTTTTATATATTTTTACAATATAATCGGTAGTTTGTTATAATTATTTGTCTATTTAAATTCATGCTATGCAATGGCAGTCTTTGTTCTAGTAAATTTTCTAATGATGTTAGAGGAAAATGGAGATAAATTAATTAAACTTGTAACAAAGATCAATTAAACTTGAAATGACGGTAAAACAAACAAATATTAAACAAACTTTAAACTAATTTTTGAGGTCGTGTTTTGCGATACCGAAATATTAGCAAAATTTTCTTTATCTGCTGCGTTTAAATTCATTACTTCTTTGCTGCTAACTCTAAATCCACTGCTTTACAGCTACACTATTGATGACAAACAGCTGGAGACAGCGTCTGCCGTAAAATATCTAGGAGTAGCTATCCAGAGCGACCTTAAGTGGACCTCCCGCAGGGAGGAGGTCACATTGAGTAGGACTAGGTTGCGTATTGGGCAGTTTCGTTTCAGCCATCGCCATCTGATTAGTGGTGCTCCCCCACCACTTTGTGCTCTTTGTCATCAGCCTTTGGCGGTTCGCCATTTCCAGACGGAATGCCCTTTCTTTAACCACTTACACTCTACTGTATGTTTTCCGTCTGAGCTATCGGCCGTTTTACCGAACGACGCGCGGACTGTCGACCGTGTTTTACTTTTCTCCGTCGTAGCTGTACGGCGAAGCGCATTTAATCTCTAGTTCAGGGCCTCTGTTGTCTCTACGGGATTTTGTGCACCTTTCTCCAATAGGACGTGCCTGTTTTCAGATGTCTTCCGTACCATCGACCGGGCTTAACGTGTAGTCGCTTTTAACTCCTTTTTCGCCTCAGTATTCTAAGGTCCTGACATTGGGCGTGTGATCTTAGTTATTTTAGCACCCAAAAACGAAACAAGTAGGTGACTTTAGCTTTACATACTCCTAGTGCAACATGAGTGCATCTTCTCTATGTGACTTCAAAACACGAAAACAATTGTTTCTGTAATTACTACTCTACATAAGCAAGTGTGAGTGATACATGCGGAACATCGAGAAGATCAAGATCGTGGTAGGAGCGGTGTAAGGTAGGACTGCATCTCATCGTGCTGCTGTTGAGCTTGTACTACGAACAAGCAATGAAGCAGCTGAAGGAAAATCTCAGAAGATGAATAAAAGCTGTAGGGGGACAGATACCAATGCTAAGAATCGCAGAGCACATGCCCTTTCCGGCCACATGTGAGCAAAACTCAGACCACTTGCTGCAAGGAACGGACAGAACCTCTGCACAGACTACGGCCTAAGAGTAGGTTCTAATTGAAAATGGCCGAAAATTCTATTTTCTATTGCATTTTTTGAAGAATATGTGAGTCTAGAATATTTGGACAAAAAGGTTTTTTTAATTCGTGCGTTACAAAATTCTCGGTCGCCGTGGGACGCTCTCAGTCTCAGACGCCCGCCTCAGGTACAAAACTCCGTCGTGCCGTCACGCACGTTCAGCAAAATGATTTATATTGCAGTACGCATGCAAACGTGTTCACCGAAAAAGTTGACGAGCAACGTGTGCAGGCTGCCGAACGCAGCTTATGCAGCTCATCCAGATCGACTTTTCTCACGAGGAAGAACGAGGGGGCTGCTCTTCAGGAACAGTTTCCGTAACAGTATAATGACTTTCCTGGAGAGTAGAAATCTACTCTGTAGGAATCAGCACGGGTTTCGAAAAAGACGATCGTGTGAAACACAGCTCGTGCTATTCGTCCACGAGACTCAGAGGACCATAGACACGGGTTCCCAGGTAGATGCCGTGTTTCTTGACTTCCGCAAGGCGTTCGATACAGTTCCCCACAGTCGTTTAATGAACAAAATAAGAGCATATGGACTGTCTGACAAATTGTGTGATTGGATTGAAGAGTTCCTAGATAACAGAACGCAGCATGTCATTCTCAATGGAGAGAAGTCTTCCGAAGTAAGAGTGATTTCAGGTGTGCCGCAGGGGAGTGTTGTAGGACCGTTGCTATTCACAGTATACATAAATGACCTTGTGGATAACGTCGGAAGTTCACTGAGGCTTTTTGCGGATGGTGCTGTGGTATATCGAGAGGTTGTAACAATGGAAAATTGTACTGAAATGCAGGAGGATCTGCAACGAATTGACGCATGGTGTAGGGAATGGCAACTGAATCTCAATGTAGACAAGTGTAATGTGCTGGAAATACATAGAAAGAAAGATCCTTTATCATTTAGCTACAATATAGCAGGTCAGCAACTGGAAGCAGTTAATTCCATAAATTATCTGGGAGTAGGAATTAGAAGTGATTTAAAATGGAATGATCATATAAAGTTAATCGTAGGTAAAGCAGATGCCAGACTGATATTCATTGGAAGAATCCTAAGGAAATGCAATCCGAAAACAAAGGAAGTAGGTTACGGTACACTTGTTCGCCCACTGCTTGAATATTGCTCACCGGTGTGGGATCCGTACCAGATAGGGTTGATAGAAGACATAGAGAAGATCCAACGGAGAGGAGCGCGCTTCGTTACAGGATCATTTAGTAATCGCGAAAGCGTTACGAAGATGGTAGATAAACTCCAGTGGAAGACTTTCCAGGAGAGACGCTCAGTAGCTCGGTACGGGCCTTTGTTGAAGTTTCGAGAACATACCTTCACCGAGAAGTCAAGCAGTATATTGCTCCCTCCTACGTATATCTCGCGAAGAGACCATGAGGATAAAATCAGAGAGATTAGAGCCCACAAAGAGGCATACCGACAATCTTTCTTTCCACGAACAATACGAGACTGAAATAGAAGGGAGAACCGATGAGGGATGAGGTACTCAAAGTACACTCCGCCACACACCGTCAGGTGGCTCGCGCAGTATGGATGTAGATGTAGATGTAGAGGAAGGGCTGATATGCGTCTTGCAATTGCAGACTAAACGTAAGTGACAAAAACACTTTTTTGGACAAATTTTGATCAAAATTGATCAAAAAATAATTTCTGGTCCGCCATATTAGATTTTCTTTTGAATTTTGAAAAGATAAGTTCAGATTTGTTTGTTCAGCGGCATCAAAAGTATATAATAACATTCTGTTTTTATCGAAACTGAACTAGTAATATACGAAGCTAGTCCCAAAAGTAAGCTCTCCTATTTTTTTATAAGTACAGAACTCTGTTTGTGTGGCAGTTGGTCACACTCTTATGAAGAGTGCTTCACGCGCTGTGTGTGAACATGTGCACGCCGCGCTGAGGCGCTCAGTCTTGGCTTGGCAGACATTGCGAATGGAGCTCCCGTTGGATGTTACCGCCAAGTGCGAATTGCGCCCAGTTATTCGGTTTTTGAACGCAAAGGGCACTGCGCCGATTGCAATCCATCGCCAATTGACGGAAGTGTATGGTGAGTCGTGCATGGATATCAAAATCGTTCGTAAGTGGTGTAGAGAGTTTGCAGCTGGTCGGGCCGAAATTCACGACGAACAAAGGAGCGGGAGACCGTCAATTTCTGAGGAGACAGTGTTGAATGTTGAGCAAAGCATGCGCGAGGATCGGCGGATCACCCTGGATGATGTATGCACGTTGGTTCCTGAGGTTTCCCGAAGCACCGCGCACAGAATTTTAACGGAAACATTGAACTACCGGAAGGTGTGCGCAAGATGGGTGCCACGCAAGCTGACTGAGGACCACATGCGGCAACGCGTTGACGCTTCCCGCTCATTTCTTCACCGCTTTGCAGCCGAACAGGACAACTTTCTGGACTGAATTGTCACGGGTGACGAAACCTGGGCATACCACTTTACACCTGAGACCAAGCAACAATCACGGCAGTTCATAACTTTCTGAGCAGCATGGCGGCGATATGGTATGACATGGGCATACAAAAACTGCCACAATGTCTACAAAACTGCATCGACAGCAATGGTGATTATGTCGTAAAATAGCTAAATGTTCAAGCTGTAAAATGATGTAAACCATTGTAGAAATAAACAAGTCTATGTACTTATAAAAAAATACTTTATTTTGGGATTACCCTCGTATATACAAAAATTTTCCCTAAACTTTAAACAGACTTTTCTCGAGGAACGATTTTTTCAAAACTGTGTCCAGCGTAAAATAAAAACGGTTCAACCTGTTAAATTCTGCCTTTGACCCTGGAAAAGCAAACACTTTTCTCGGGAGCTTATATTTATAGTATATGAAATTTGTTAATATTAACAATTTCTTGTAAAGCCATAAAGAGTGAAAAACTGAGAGTTCGATTTAGCACTACATCGTTAAATTTAAGATTATTTCGTTGTGGTTAGGTATAAGCTCCCATAAATTTAATACAGTGTATCGACTGATGTTATCCATTTTTGATTTCAGGTAACTCCTGAGGGGCTACGCAGCATGCAGTTTGCGTACTTCATACTCATAGGCCCTTGAAATTACCATAATTATGGGCGCCATTTTGTTTTTTATTGAAAGTCTAAAATAAAGTTCAAAGTATGATCAGATATAACCCTCAAACAGATCCTTTGTATGTCTTTCCATTGTCTCAAAAAATTTCCAAACTTTGCCTATTTTTTGCTCATCTGAATGAGAACTTGACCATAACACTACACAGAACTAACGCAATTGTATGAGCGGTAACAGGAAAGAGAATAACGGCTTCCTTAACACCAGATGAGTGGAGGCAGTGAGGAAATTCTCCTGACGAGATAGCAAGACTACACAGGACATCCAAATGAACAAAGATGTCCGAAGAAGATTGGCGCAGAAGAAGAAGGATTCTGTCTGTAAAAGAGCTCTACTGTTGTCTGATGACTATATGAAATTTAGAAAGGATTTCCTGAAAGAGTCGGCTGGAGAACAGCACTGTGAGGAAGTGGAAAGTGGACCACGGAGTCAGAGATGGAGAAGTACAGGAGAAACTGGAAGCATGTGAAAAGTGTTGCTACAGAAGAAAGTTAATAATTAAGTGGACACATTAGTTACGTAATGAAGAAGTACTAAAAAGAACAGGTGGGGGGAGAAGTGTGTGGTAGACCCTTGGAGGAAGAAGTGACAGGTCAGTGGAACATCTACGAGGACTATTCAGAAAGTAAGGAACGACAGGTCGCAAAATGGAAACCACAGTGAAACTCAAAACTTCCTTTATTTACAACGGGTAGCTACAGCTTCCAGCTACTTCTCTTCACAGTCGCCGCTCAGATTCAGCATCTGTCGTAGCGTTGTACCAACTTTTCAATTCCCTAATTATAGAAGACAGCCACAAGTGCTTTTCGACAATTTTCTACTCTGGACTGCAGCTCTTTGTCTGTGTCAAAATATTTTCTTCATAGCCAGCGGTTCATTTGAGCATAGATGAGCCTCAGGGGTAGCCAATTACGAGATGTATTGTGAGTGATAAAACACTTCCCATCGAAAACGCTGCAGGAACATCTTCATCGCCCCTGCAGAGTGCGGTTGAGAATTGTCATGCAGAACGAACCGCACGATAGTTATGTTATGTGGATTGCATAGCTTCAGGCGAATTCTTTCGCCAGGCCCTCATACTTGGCGGGAGAAGCTAATTTCTTGCCATCTTTACGTTCTCACTGTGAGCTCAATACTGAAAAGAGCGACACGATGTGATCGACGGTTGTACTAGACACAGTACCCAATGCACCTGTTCAAAGCTTCATCAGATTTTCACTGTGTTTTCCATTTCGCGACCGATCGTTCCTTACTTTCCGAATAACCCTCGTACTGCAGCATCCAGGAGTGGTTAACTTGGTGCTGGAAGGAGCAGAAGAGCAGACATAATCCTTGGGCTAAACGACGCTTCAAAACAGCAAGGCGAGGACACGTGCGAAAAGAAAGCCCATTGTTCAGAAGTTTGTGTGAGAGGTGTTGGGTGGTTTAATGCTGTCATATTGCCACCAAATTGCAACACAATTCTGCCCACCGTCGTCTTGGACGTGTCACACGATGGGAAGGTTGTCACAGCCCCTCTTACCCACATTTCGCCACTTCTTTTGACGCCTCTTCGATGGAGGTCAGAACTACGACATCCAGAGTCGAAACGACGCTGTTTACTTGTGGGTGGCCAAGGAAACTGACACTTCAGGTGTTGGCATAAAGGGCGTCAATGAAGGCACCTCTCTTTGGGCCGATCATTCTCATACATTTCGTGGTCTAAAAAGACAGTTCTCAGTGCGATGAGCAACAGGACAATGGTCTTGACAATATTGGACACTGCTGCCACATCTCGGGCGTTTCAATCCTATTCTAAGGAAATTGTGGAGCAGGAGCCTCGCAGAACAGGATCTGACCGCTTTGCAATGTAGTGCGAGTGCAATTTTTGCTATGGTATACAGAGTGGAACCACAATGGACAGTTCAAAGCCATTCGACAAAAATTTGAACGTGATATAAAGCAGCAAATGGTGTTCATCGTATTTCAGCCCTCCTGCTTCACGCCGTCCTGTGGCTTGATCATGGGAAAATGTAATTTTAGCATCCATGTGAATAAAATGTCAAAAGTTCCCCTCTACGACACCACAAGTTCGGTGATACCCTCGGTGACACCAACACACTTCTGTTGAGCATGCTACAAATGTACCTGTCAGAAACTTCGACACACTTTCAGCCTAGAGCCTAAAGGTAGACAATCCTACATAAGAGGTGTCAAAGGGGTTATCTAACTCTCAGGCGCTGGCGCAACTGAGGTGTAGCGCCGTATACCGATCCCGCCTTGGAGGCGGTTAAGTGGGAGATGTGTCTCAGACCTGGATAGCGATAGATGGTGACGCGAGACTGGACGTGTACGTAGTTTATGTATCAGCCGATAGAGGACAATATTGGATAGGGGACTGATTTAGTTTCGATTGTGCCCACTAGAGTGCACTAAAATAATAGAATGTTTTTCATAAACTGTTCTAGTATTTTCATGAAGTGTTATTATGTCTTTTTGTATATGTAAAATGTTATAAATGTGTTTTAGCAGTATGAATGATGCGTGAGTGTGGTTTAAGGTTAATATGAAGATAATTGTTTAACGAGTTATATTGTGGGATTTAGTGTGGGAACATTTCGAAGAAGTATGGATGTGGACAAAAGGGATTTTTGTAGAATATGTTTGTAAAGTAAGTTTATTGTAAAGGGAGAGTTAATTCAGGTATAAATAACAATAGTAACTAACTTTATGCATAAACAAAACTTCAGCATATTAGATAATTACGTTGGTAAAAAGAGCAGTCGTTAGGTTTACTATTTTGCGATTGGTTATTGATGAAAAGCGCGGACTGACGCGGGAGAATGTTGTTTTGCTATTGGCTGTTGAGTAAACTGACCAATGGTATAGCAGTATTCTTCGCGCGCCTTTACTCTGCTGGTAGAGAAGACTTCGAGTATTCAGGAGAGGAGTCGGAGCTAGCCATGAAACAGTTCGGACGTGTGTAGATGAGAATGATAATTGCCGGATCTAGCAGTGTTTCATACATCAAAAGTGTGGCAAAGTAACGGCATAATTATTCCGATGGGCGTGTAGAAATTTCGGAATTTTTAAGTGAATTTTGTGACGAGAAAAGACATATTACGCGTGGCGTATTGAGCAGGTCGGTGGCTAAAAACTGTGACTGCATTAGGTACCGACAGACTTAATATTTGGCGAGCATTCTCAACCAAAAACAATCCGTATATTTGTAGCTATTACGTCTTCGGGAAACGCAACACCATAAACTTGCTAACGTGAGTGAAAGGGATAGTGAGTGACTGCGTTAAGACTAGCACAGGCTTGGCAGTGATACTTGTTTACTTAAGTTTCAGAATATATTAATTAAGGAAAAAATTTCCAACCTCTCATTTCGTGTGAAAAGGGAGAGACTACAACCCCGTATCACTCCCTTCCCAACCACTGCTTCCCTTTCATGTCCCTCGAATCTTATAACTCCCATCTGGTTTCTGTACAAATTGTAAATAGCCTTTCGCTCCCTGAATTTTACCCCTTCCATCTTCAGAATTTGAAAGAGAGTATTCCAGTCAAAAGTTTTCTCCAAGTCTACAAACGCTAGAAACGTAGGTTTGCCTTTTCTTAATCTAGCTTCTAAGATAAGTCGTAGGGTCAGTATTGCCTCACGTGTTCCAGCATTCCTACGGAATCCAAACTGATCTTCCCCGAGGTCCGCTTCTACCATTTTTTCCATTCGTCTGTAAAGAATTCGCGTTAATATTTTGCAACCGTGACTTATTAAACTGATAGTTCGGTAATTTTCACATCTGTCAACACATGCTTTCTTTGGGGTTGGAATTATTATATTCTTCTTGAAGTCTGAGGGTATTTCGCCTGTCTCATACATTTTGCTCACCAGATGGTAGAGTTTTGTCATGACCGGCTCTCCCAAGGCTGTCAGTAGTTCTAATGGAATGTTGTCTACTCCAGGGGCCTTATTTCGACTCAGGTCTTTCAGTGCTCTGTCAAACTCTTCACGCAGTATCTTATCTCCCATTTCATCTTCATCTACATCCTCTTCCATTTCCATAATACTGTCCTCAAGTACATCACCCTTGTATAGACCCTCTACATACTCCTCCCACCTTTCTGCTTTCCCTTCTTTGCTTAGAACTGGGTTTCCATCTGAGCTCTTGTTATCCATACAAGTGGTTCTCTTTTCTCCAAAGGTCTCTTTAATTTTCCTGTAGGCAGTATCTATCTTACCCCTAGTGAGATAAGCCTCTACATTCTTACATTTGTCCTATGGCCATGCCTGCTTAGCCAATTGACACTTATCTCATTTTTGAGACGTTTGTACTCCTTTTTGCCTACTTCATTTACTGCATTTTTATATTTTCTCTTTTCATTAATCAAATTCAATATTTCTTCTGTCACCCAAGGATTTCTACTAGCTCTCGTCTTTTTACCTACTTGATCCTCTGCTGCCTTCACTACTTCATCCCTCAAAGCTACCCATTCTTCTTCTACTGTATTTCTTTCCCCCATTCTTGTCAATTGTTCCCTTATGCTCTCCCTGAAACTCTGTACAACCTCTGGTTCAGTCAGTTTATTCAGGTCCCATCTCCTTAAATTCCCACCTTTTCGCTGTTTCTTCAGTTTTAATCTACAATTCATAACCAAAAGATTGTGGTCAGAGTCCACATCTGCCCCTGGAAATGTCTTACAATTTAAAACCTGGTTCCTAAATCTCTGTCTTACCATTATATAATCTATCTGAAACCTGTCAGTATCTCCAGGCTTCTTCCATGTATACAACCTTATTTTAAGATTCTTGAACCAAGTGTTAGCTATTTGCTCTGTGCAAAATTCTTCTTACCCCCAATCCATATTCACCTACTACGTTTCCTTCTCTTCCTTTTCCTACCACTGAATTCCAGTCACCCATGGCTATTAAAGTTTCGTCTCCCTTCACTATCTGAATAATTTCTTTTATCTCATCATACATTTCATCAATTTGTTCGTCATCTGCAGAGCTAGTTCGCATATAAACTTGTACTACTGTAGTAGGCGTGGGGTTCGTGTCTACCTTGGCCACAATAATGCGTTCACTATGCTGTTTGTAGTAGCTTACCCGCACTCCTATTTTTTTTATTCATTATTAAACCTACTCCTGCATTACCCCTATTTGATTTTGTATTTATAACCCTGTATTCACCTGACCAAAAGTCTTGTTCCTCCTGCCACCGAACTTCGCTAATTCCCACTATATCTAACTTTAACCTATCCATTTCCCTTTTTAAATTTTCTAACCTACCTGCCCAATTATTCCCCCATTCGACGCTCCGATCAGTAGAACGCCAGTTTTCTTTCTCCCGATAACGACGTCCTCCTCAGTAGTCCCCGCCCGGGGATCCGAATGGGGGACTATTTATCTGCGGAATATTTTACCCCAGAGGACGCCATCATCGTTTAACCATTTAGTAAAGCTGCATGCCCTCAGGAAAAATTACGGCTGTAGTTTCCCCTTGCTTGCAGCCGTTCGCAGTACCAGCACAGCAAGGCCATTTAGGTTAGTGTTACAAGGCCAGATCAGTCAATCATCCAGACTATTGCCCCCGCAACTACTGAAAAGTGTAATATCACATTTTATTACGGAAATAACTGTGTCAGATACTGCGCTTTGCGTAGAAACTGCATAAGGAAACGGAACATCATCATTGTGTTATCTCTGCCTCTTATTATCTTTGTTGGTGAATGTAATTTTAATGACTCCAATTTTGTTATTGCTCTGATAAAAACGAAGGGAAGTTATAATCGTTAATTTTACGTATCACGTCTCGGTAACAAAAGTTGTACTCAAGAACAAATAAACGAAGGCTCATCTCTGATAAATAATTAGGTGAGACTCGAACGTAAACATTTACTCTTCCCAGTCGTTCTAAAAACTGTAGAAAGGTTCAGCTACACTAAGTCGCTGAAGTTCAAATCAAATGGCTCTGAGCACTATGGGACTTAACATCAGAGGTCATCAGTCCCCTAGAACTTAGAACAACTTAAACCTGCCTAACCTAAAGACATCACACACATACATGCCCGAGGCAGGATTCGAACCTGCGACAGTAGCGGTCTCGCTGTTTCAGACTGAAGCGCCTAGAACCGCTCGGCCACAACGGCCGGCCGTCGTGGAGTTGGAGAGACGCTGCGGAGATTGGCGAACGAACCTGCAAATAAACACGGCGACTTTCGACGGGCTCAAAAGCAGGCAACAAGTCATCGAGTATAGCACAAGTGATATCTGGCGTTCCCCAAGGTAGTGTTATAGGACCTTTGCTGTTCATTATCTATATAAACTATTTCGGGGACAAACTGAGCAGCCCTCTTCGGTTGTTCGCAGATGACGCTATCGCTTATCGACTAATAAAGTCATCAGAAGATCAAAACAAATTGCCAAACGATTTAGAAAAGATATCCGTGCGGTGCGAAAATTGGCAATTGATTTTAAATAACGAAAAGTGTGAGGTTCAAATGGTTCAAATGGCTCTGAGCACTATGGAACTCAACTTCTGAGGTCATCAGTCCCCTAGAACTTAGAACTACTTAAACCTAACTAACCTAAGGACATCACACACATCCATGCTGAGTCAGGATTCGAACCTGCGACCGTAGCGGTCGTGCGGTTCCAGACTGTAGCGCCTAGAACCGCTCGGCCACCCCAGCCGGCAAAACTGTGAGGTCATCCACATGAGTGCTAAAGGGAATCCGTTAAATTTCGGTTACACGATAAATCATTCAAATCCAAAGGTCGTAAATTCAACTAAATACCTAGGTATTACAATTAAGAACAACTTAAATTCGAAGGAACACACAGAAAATGTTGTGTGGAGGGCTAACCAAAGACTGCGTTTTATTGCCAGGCCACTTAGAAAATGTGACAGATCTACTAAGGAGACTGCCTGCATTATGCTTGTCCGTCCTCTTTTAGAATACTGCTGCGCGGTATGAGGTCCTTACCAGATAGGACTGACGGAGTACCTCGAAAAAGTTCAAAGAATGGCAGCACGTTTTGTATTATCGCGAAATAGGGGAGAGAGTGTCACTGAAATGATACAGGATTTGGGGTGGACATCATTAAAACAAAGGCGTTTTTCGTTGCGACGGAATCTTCTCACGAAATTCCAATCAACAACTTTCTCCTCCGAATGCGAAAATATTTTGTTGACACCGACCTACATAGAGAGAAACGATCACCAGGATAAAATAAGGGAAATCAGAGCTCGTACGGAAATATATAGGTGTTCGTTCTTTCCGTGCGCTATACGAGATTGGAGTAATAGAGAATTGTGAAGGTGGTTTCATGAACCCTCTGCCAAGCACTTAAATGTGATTTGGAGAGTATCCATGTAGATGCAGATATAGAACAAAAAAATCTGCCACAGCTCTCGACCAACATATTACCACACGACAAAGCACACACAAGGCGCTTTTAGTTTAATTGGCAATTTCAATACAACATTTGAAAACAAATAATAACATGCTAATCTTGCCTGTAAAAGCATAAAAAACAATAAAAATAACAATATAAGTGCGCAGAAGTTCCTGTTCCTAAGTCTTGGTACAGAACTACTATAAATGATTCATTCTTTTTCAGTCCGCCACCTGGCTGAGTGAAGGCGGCACGGTAGCTCAGGGTGTGCGGTCAGAGTGTTAGCTGCCCTCTGTAATAAGGAAAACTCAGTTTATGGATCAACAGTGAACATGAACAAGCGTCATGGGACGGCCGCCCCGAACAAATAGAACGAACACTAACAAAATGAGATTAAAAAAAAGTGGACGGCGCGGCTTCTTGTCATGCCGGGTTCGATTCCCGGCTGGGTTGGAGATTTTCTCCGACCAGGGACTGGGTGTTAGTGTAGTCTTAATCTATATCTACATCTACATCTACATGACTACTCTGCAATTCACATTTAAGTGCTTGGCAGGGGGTTCATCGAACCACAATCATACTATCTCCCTACCATTCCACTCCCGAACAGCACGCGGGAAAAACAAACACCTAAACCTTTCTGTTCGAGCTTTGATTTCTCTTATTTTATTTTGATGATCATTCCTACCTATGTAGGTTGGGCTCAACAAAATATTTTCGCATTCGGAAGATATAGTTGGTGACTGAAATTTCGTAAATAGATCTCGCCGCGACGAAAAACGTCTTTGCTTTAATGACTTCCATCCCAACTCGCGTATCATATCTGCCACACTCTCTCCCCTATTACGTGATAATACAAAGCGAGCTGCCCTTTTTTGCACCCTTTCGATGTCCTCCGCCAATCCCACCTGGTAAGGATCCCACACCGCGCAGCAATATTCTAACAGAGGACGAACGAGTGTAGTGTAAGCTGCCTCTTTAGTGGACTTGTTGCATCTTCTAAGTGTCCTGCCAATGAAACGCAACCTTTGGCTCGCCTTCCCCACAATATTTTCTATGTGGTCTTTCCAACTGAAGTTCTTCGTAATTTTAACAGCCAGGTACTTAGTTGAATTGACAGCCTTGAGAATTGTACTATTTATCGAGCAATCGATCTCCAACGGATTTCTTTGGGAACTCATGTGGATCACCTCACACTTTTCGTTATTTTAGCGTCAACTGCCACCTGCCACACCATACAGAAATCTTTTCTAAATCGCTTTGCAACTGATACTGGTCTTCGGATGACCTTACTAGACGGTAAATTACAGTATCATCTGCGAAAAACCTAAGAGAACTGCTCAGATTGTCACCCAGATCATTTATATAGATCAGGAACAGCTGAGGTCCCAGTACGCTTCCCTGGGGAACACCTGAAACCACTTCAGTTTTACTCGATGATTTGCCGTCTATTACTACGAGCTGCGACCTTCCTGACAGGAAATCACGAATCCAGTCGCACAACTGAGACGATACCCCATAGGTCCGCAGCTTGATTAGAAGTCGCTTGTGAGGAACGGTGTCAAAAGCTTTCCGGAAATCTAGAAATACGGAATCAACTTGAGATCCCCTGTCGATAGCGGCCATTACTTCGTGCGAATAAAGAGCTAGTGCGTTGCACAAGAACGATGTTTTTTGAAACCATGCTGATTACGTATCAATAGATCCTCATTTCATCCTCATCGTCGGGCAAGTCGCCGAAGTGGCGTCATCTCAAAAGACTTGCACCAGGCGATCCCGTCTACCCACCGGGAGACCCTCACCACACGACATTTTTATTCGTTTTCAAAGTTCTTTATTTTCGAAAGAATTATATTCACAAACAGGACTGATGCACGAACGGCTTTGCGGTGTGCCCACCAGTTGGCGCTAACACTGCAGTGCCTTCACGAAATGACGACAAAGCGAGAGAACAGTATTTGTAAGTTGCAATCTGCGAGGTGCTTATCTAAACAGATAAGCACCTACATTCAGAAGGAATTGTAGAAAAGAACCGCCGTGCAATCAGTGCAAATTGGTAATGGCAACTTAGTGACCTGCTTGTCTCTGTAAACACAAAAGCATCGGTCTACGAAGCGTGCCAGACGCAGCCGTGGAGAGGGTGACGGAAAGTTTCGTACGCACTGCAAGACGTGTATATTTCTATTGTCTATTGTCAAACCACAATTTATGAAGGATGTTTATTTTTTGGTTCAAATGGTTCAAATGACTCTGAGCACTATGGGACTTAACGTCTGAGGTCATCAGTCCCCTAGAACTTAGATCTACTTAAACCTAACTAACCTAAGGACATCACACACATCCATGCCCGAGGCAGGATTCGAACCTGCGACCGTAGTGGTCACACGGTTCCAGACAATAGCCCCTAGAACCGCTCGGCCACCCCGGTCGGCGTTTATATTTTATTAATAGGATTAAGTAGGAATAATTAATATTTGTGATGTTGGAAATAATTGTGGTAGCAGGGAATGTCTGCACCAAACTATTGTTGGCAGGAAAGATCGCACGTTGATATAATTTTAAAAAGGGCGGGAGAGACCGTGTGCGGATACATTTTAAGAAAAGAGCGGTAAAGACCGCGCGTTGATACATTTTGTAATGGTAGCAGGGACTGTCTGTACCAGAAAGCATTGTTGGCGGGAGAGACCGCACTTTAGCCTTCGTAGGAAGTCAGTAGTAAGCGAGATGTGAAGCGAGTCGGTAGCAGGTGTGAAGCGAGAGATTGAGAGGAGCGGTGTGCCTGCCAGCCACCAGCTATGATTTACAAGAGATTATAAACGGATGTACAGAGACATCAGCTAACTATTATCATAAGAGGAACTAATATTATTGAATTATTTTTTTGAGAAACTCAAGACTACTGAAGGTATGTTTGCGCAATGCTAGTTGTAAGATTATTGTAAAAAGTAAGTCCCATCTGAACGTTTGTAAAATCATTTCATTCAGAATATAATTAAATTTTGCCAGCAATATTGCATTACTGATTATAATCTATCCCAAAAACCATCAACGTAAAACTTTGCAAAATTTTATTGTTGTGAAGAAAAAGTTTAACTATGAATTACGTAACTTCAGTCAAATTAATTAAAGAATGGCGTCGACCTTGCTATTAAAGAATAACGTCAGATTTGGTAATAAATACAACCACTTATTATGACAGCCCACCAGCAGCTAATAGAGTATAGTAAAACAGATTAAGTATACTCATGTCGCAGTTCGATGTAGCAGTCAGATGGCGATCCAGTAACAGTAAAAAAGGTAAGGAACAGTTTTGGGTTATTGCAGGTAACGACTGAGGGCCACGACGACCACACATTTTATGTTTTGTCGAAATAATCAGAAAATCACTTTTAATAAGATTGAGAAAGAGAATTAATTTCAAAGGGAAGAAATCATTTGTTAGTATTAAGCAAGAGATAGAAATCCTAAGGGAAGGTTTCATAGGTTATTGTAGAAGGGAAGGTTGCGTAACAAAAGAGATATAGAGGAGACGGGAAGGTTTCAGCACCCCAGAAAAAAATCGAGCCACGAAATTGGAATACCACAGCAAGCTGTGTGCAAGATTTCGCGTCGGCGGTTACATTTCAAACGGTAGGTCATACCGGAATATTACGGCCGGCCACTTCAGTTTTGCATCACAATGCAGGAAGCAATTGGAGATGGACATTTAGCCTCCTAGCTGATATCCAGCGACCAAGCAACGTTCCACGTACCTGGAAAGGTTAGGCGCCGCTGTTAGATAGTGTGGCGCACTGAACACGCTCATGAAACTATGGCGCATAAACGAGATTCGCCGAAAGTTAATGTTTTCTGTGTAGTGTCACAGACGAAATTGTGCGGGCACTTTTACTTCTGTGAGAAGACTATGGCGGGTGCCGCTGATGTAGAGTTGTTTCCACAACTGACTACTCATTCTGAGAATTTAATTTTCCAACAAGTCGGAGCACTCACTCATTGGAGCACCGACATTCGTCGCTACCTCAATGACGCACTTCCGCGTCGCTGGACTGGGTGTTGTGGTGAAGATGGTGTGGCTCTGTTCAGAACTACATGTATATCTGCATGGATACCCCACAAGCCACAGACGGTGCTAGGCGGAGAGTACCATCTACAACTGCTAGTACACTACTGGCCATTAAAATTGCTGCACCAAGAAGAAATGCAGATGATAAACGGGTATTCATTGGACAAATATATTATACTAGAACTGACACGTGATTACATTTTCACGCAGTTTGGGTGCATAGATCCTGAGAAGTCAGTACCCAGAACAACCACATCTGGCCGTAATAACGGCCTTGATACGCCTGGGCATTGAGTCAAACAGAGCTTGGATGGCGTGTACATGTACAGCTGCCTATGCAGCTTCAACACGATACCACAGTTCATCAAGAGTAGTGACTGGCGTATTGTGACGAGCCAGTTGCTCGGCCACCATTGACCAGACGTTTTCAATTGGTGAGAGATCTGGAGAATGTGCTGGCCAGGGCAGCAGTCGAACATTTTCTGTATCCAGAAAGGCCTGTACAGGACCTGCAACATGCGGTCGTGCATCATCCTGCTGAAATGTAGGGCTTCGCAGGGATCGAATGAAGGGTAGAGCCACGGGTCGTAACACATCTGAAATGTAACGTCCACTGTTCAAAGTGCCGTCAATGCGAACAAGAGGTGAGCGAGACGTGTAACCGATGGCACCCCATACCATCACGCCGTGTGATATGCTAGTATGGCGAGTACGAATACACGCTTCCAATGTGCGTTCGCCCGCATCTCGTGGTCGTGCGGTAGCGTTCTCGCTTCCCACGCCCGGGTTCCCGGGTTCGATTCCCGGCGGGGTCAGGGATTTTCTCTGCCTCGTGATGGCTGGGTGTTGTGTGCTGTCCTTAGGTTAGTTAGGTTTAAGTAGTTCTAAGTTCTAGGGGACTTATGACCACAGCAGTTGAGTCCCATAGTGCTCAGAGCCATTTGAAGCATTTGAATGTGCGTTCACCGCGATGTCGCCAAACACGGATGCGAGCGTCATGATGCTGTAAACAGAACCTTGATTCATCCGAAAAAATGACGCTTTGCCATTCGTGCACCCAGTTTCGTCGTTGAGTACACCATCGTAGGCGCTCCTGTCTGTGATGCAGCGTCAAGGGTAACCGCAGCCACGTCCTCCGAGCTGATAGTCCATGCTGCTGCAAACGTCGTCGAACTGTTCGTGCGGATGGTTGTTGTCTTGCAAACGTCGCCATCTGTTGACCCAGGGATCGAGATGTGGCTGCACGATCCGTTACAGCCATGCGGATAGAATGCCTGTCATTTCGACGAGGCCGTTGGAATCAAGCACGGCGTTCCGTATTACCCTCCTCAACCTACCGATTTCATATTCTGCTAACAGTCATTGGATCTGGACCAACGAGAGGAGCAATGTCGCGATACGATAAACCGCAATCGCGATAGGCTACAATGCTACCTTTATCAAAGTCGGAAACGTGGTGGTACGCATTTCTCCTCCTTACACGAGGCGTCACAAAAACGTTTCACCAGGCAACGCCAGTCAACTGCTGCTTGTGTTTGGGAAATTGGTTGGAAACTTTTCTCATGTCAGAACGTTGTAGGTGTCGTCACCGGCACCAATCTTGTGTGAATGCTCTGAAAAGCTAATCATTTGCATATCACAGAAACTTCTTCCTGTCGGTTAAATTTCGCGTCTGTTGCACGTCATCTTCGTGGTGTAGCAACTTTAATGTCAAGAAGTGTAATTTTCTTTCTTGTTCCACTCGCAAACAGAGCGAGGGGTAAACGAGAGATTGTACGCCTCCGCATGAGCCCTAATATCTCATATCTTGTCCTCTTGGTCCTCACGCGCAATGTATGTTGGAGGCAGTAGAATCGTTCGGCAGTCATCTTCAAATGTCGGTTCTCTAAATTTTCTCTATAGCGCTTCTCGAGAAGCACGTCGCCTTCCGTCCAGGAATTCCCATTTGGGTTCCTGAAGCCTCTCCGTAACAATTACGTTTTGTTCCAACCTACCGGTAACAAATCTAGCAGCCGGCCTCTGAAATGCTTCGACCTCTTCCTTCAATCCGACCTGCTGCGGATCCCAAACATTCGAGCAGTACTCAAGAACAGGTCGCACCAGCGTCCTATATGCGGTCTCCTTTACAGGTGAACCGCTCATTCTTACAATTGTCCGAATAAACCGAATTCGGCCTTTCGCCTTCACTGACTCAGTTCCCACATGCTCGTTCCATCCCATATCGCTTTGCAGCGTTACGTCCAGATATTTAAACGACTTGACTGTGTCAATCAGGACACTAGTAGTACTGGACTCGAAAATTACATGTTTGTTGTTCCTACTCATCTGCATTAACTATCGTTTATCCACTAGGTGCTATTCATCACACCAACTAGAAATTTTGTTTAAGTCGCCTTGTATCTTTCTACAGTAACTCAACTTCGACATGTTACCGAACACCAAGGCGACATCAGCACACAATCGCAGATTGTTGCCCACCCTGTCCGCCAATTCATTTACATCTCTACCTCTACATCTACATAAATAGTCCGCAATCCACCATACGGTGCGTGGAGGAGGGTACCTCGTACCACAACTAGCATCTTCTCTCCCTGTTCCACTCCCAAACAGAACGAGGGAAAAATGACTGCCTACATGCCTCTGTACGAGCCCTAATCTCTCTTATCTTATCTTTGTGGTCTTTCCGCGAAATGTAAGTTGGCGGCGGTAAAATTGTACTGCAGTCAGCCTCAAACGCTGGTTCTCTAAATATCCTCAGTAGCGATTCACCAAAAGAACGCCTCCTTTCCTCCAGAGACTCCCACCCAAGTTCCTGAAGCATTTCCGTAACACTCGCGTGATGATCAAACCTACCAGTAACAGATCTAGCAGCCCGCCCTGAATTACTTCTATGTCCTCCCTCAATCCGACCTGATAGGGATCCCAAACGCTCGAGCAGTACTCGAGAATAGGTCGTATTAGTGTTTTATAAGCGGTCTCCTTTCAGATGAACCACATCTTCCCAAAATTCTACCAATGAACCGAAGACGACTATCCGCCTTCTCCACAACTGCCATTACATGCTTGTCCCACTTCATATCGCTCTGCAATGTTACGCCCAAATATTTAATCGACGTGACTGTGTTAAGCACTGCACTAATAATGGAGTATTTAAACATTACGGGATTCTTTTTCCTATTCATCTGCATTACTTTACATTTATCTATATTTAGAGTTAGCTGCCATTCTTTACACCAATCACAAATCCTGTCCAAGTCATCTTGTATCTTCTTAGTCACTCAACGACGACACCTTCCCGTACACCACAGCATCATCAGCAAACGGCCGCACATTGCTATTCACCCTATCCAATTTATGTAGATAGAAAACATCAGCGGACCTACCACACTTCCCTGGGGCACTCCAGATGATACCCTCACCTCCGATGAACACTCACCATCGAGGACAACGTACTGGGTTCTATTACCTAAGAAGTCTTCGAGCCATTCACATACTTGGGAACCAATCCCATATGCTCGTACCTCAGTTAGGAGTCTGCAGTGGGGCACCGAGTCAAACGCTTTCCGGTAGTCAAGGAAAATGGCATCCGTCTGATGCCCTTCATCCATGGTTCGCGGGATATCATGTGAAAAAAGGGCGAGTTGCGTTTCGCAGGAGCGATGCTTTCTAAAGCCGTGCTGATGTATGGACAGCAACTTCTCTGTCTCAAGGAAATTCATTATATTCGAACTGAGAATATGTTCGAGATTCCGGCAACAAACCGATGTTAAGAATATTGGTCTATAATTTTGAGGATCCTTCTTTCTACCCTTCTTATATACAAGCGTCACCTGCGCTTTTTTCTAGTCGCTCGGGACTTTACGTTGGGCAAGAGATTCGCGATAAATGCAAGTATACAGAGAACAAAAGCGGTCTATCACAGTTCCCTGGGGCATTCCAGACGATACCCTCGTCTCTGATGAACACCCGCCGTCAACGACAACATACTGGCTTCTATTACTTAAGAAGTCTTCGAGCCACTCATGCGAGTGGGAACTTATCCCATATGCTCGTACCGTCCTGAACAGTCTTCAGTGGGGCACCGTGTCAAACGCCTTCCGACAATCTAAAAATACGGCGTGTGCCTGTTGCCATTGAACCGTAGTCCGCAGAATATCACGTGAGAAAAGGGCAAGCTGAGCTTTCTAAAACCATGCTGATTCGTGGACGTAAGGTTCTCAGTCTGAAGAAAGTTTATTTTATTCGAACTGAGAGTATGTTCAAGGATTCTGTAGCAAACCTAAGTTAGGGGTATTGGTCTGTAATTTTGCGGGTCCGTTCCTCTACCCTTGGCCACCCACATCGCCTGACGTAACGCCTTGGATTTTTTTACTTTGGGAGTGCATCAAGGACTGCGTTGACACATTCCCGCTGTCAAGAACATTCTGACAGCTCAGAGACCGCATCAGTACTGGTGCGATTGCCAATTACAGAGTGTTGCTACGTAAGGTATGGGTCGAAAATGACTACGGTTTGGACGTGCGTCGTGAGACTAAAGGGAAAGTCTTAGAACATTTTTAGCTTGCAGAATTCACTCTTCCGGTGGGTTCAACACTCTGTTCATGCATTAGTCACATTGGTGCAAGTAGTACTTTGGAAAATACAGAGCTTTGAACACGAATGGATCATTTATTTCAATTACTCCTTCTGGCGTTCTCCAAGGTAGTGTTATAGGCTCTTTGCTGTTCCTTAGCTATATAAACGATTTGAGAGACAATCTGAGCAGCCGTCTTCGGTTGTTTGCAGATGACGCTGTCGTTTATCGACTAATAGAGTTATCAGAAGAACAAAACAAATTGCAACACGATTTAGAAAAGATATCTGATTGGTGCAAAAAGTGGCGGTTGACCCCAAATAACGAAAAGTGTGAGGTCATCCACATCAGTGCTAAAAGGAACTCGTTAAAATTCGGTTACATTATAAATCAGTCTAATCTAACAGCCGTATTCAACTAAATACCTAGGTATTACAATTACGAACAACTTAAATTGGAAGGAACACACAGAAAATCTTGTGGGGAAGGCTAACCAAAGACTGCGTTTTATTGGCAGGACACTTGGAAAATGTAACAGATCTACTAAAAGAGACTGCCTACACTACGCTTGTCCATCCTCTTTTAGAATACTGCTCCGCGGTGTCGGATCCTTACCAGATAGGACTGACGAAGAACATCGAACAAGTTCAAAGAAAGGCAGCACGTTTTGTATTATTGTGAAATACGGGAGAGAGTGTAACAGAAATGATACAAGATTTGGGGTGGACATCATTAAAACAAAGGCGTTTTTCGTTGCGACGGAATCTTCTCACGAAATTCAAATCGCCAACGTTCTCCTCCGAAAGCGAAAATATTTTGTTGACAACGACCTACGTAGGGAGGAACGATCACCACGATAAAATAAGGGAAATCAGAGGTTGTACGGAAAGATACAGGTGTTCGTTCTTTCCGCGCACTATACGAGATTGGAATAATAGAGAATTGCGAAGGTGATTGGATGAACCCTCTGCCAGGCACTTAAATGTGATTTGCAGAATATCCATGTGGATGTAGATGTAGATGTAAACCTCCTTCAATTTGTGAGCATATTTAATAGTACGAGGGTGGTCTGTAAAGTTCTCGTAATCAGCACGATAGGTCAGCGCTAGCGCAACGACTTGTTCACGTGATATTCATTGGGCTGTTGCCTGTAAACACGTGCCACGTCAGTGCTATTGGAAGACAGCTGTGGCGATGACGTGGCTCTGTTGTTCCCGCGTAGTGATTTGCGAAGATGGAAAAAATCGAGTTTCGAGCAGTGATTAAGTACTTCGTAAAGAAAGGTATGAAAGCAAAGGACATTCACGCCGATTTCCAGAATACACTGGGGGACTCTGCTCCTTCATACTCAACTGTTGCCAAGTGCACAAATGGATTTAAATTTGGTCGAGAGAGCTTAGATTACGATCCGCGCAGTGGTCGGCCAAGATGTGTCAGTACTCCGAAATCATTGCAAAAATGCACAAAATGGTCGTGGAGGATCGCCGATTGGAAGCATGTGAAATTATCACGCTTGCCAGATGTCATCTGAAAGGGTATATCACATTTTAACTGAAGAATTAGAAATGAAAAAATTACTTGCAAGATGGGTACCGCGACTCCTGACGCTCGATCAAAAACGTATGAGAACGGACATGGCAAAATTACACAAACTAGGGTATGAATTGTTGCCACACCCGCCTTATTCACCTGATATGGCTTCGTCAAACTTCCATCTCTTTCCGAAACTGTAAATTTTTCTTGATGGACGAAAATTCACTTCAAACGAAGAACTGATAGCCGGAGTTGACAACTATTTTGGAGGCCTGTGGGAAACTCATTTTCGAGATGGGATCAAGGTACTGGAACATCGTTGGACCAACTACATTGTCTACAAGGAGACTACATTGAAAAATAAAAAAAAGCTATAGTGATGTAAGTTCTTTTTTTTCTATTCCGTTGCGAGAACTTTTCAAACCACCCTCGTTCTTTGGAAAATACAGAGCTTTGAACACGAATGAACCGTTTATTTCAATTCCTCCTTCAGCTTCTTCAATTTGTGCGCATACTTTTCAGTCATATTGTATGTATTTAATTGCATAATTCGTTGCGCAATTTCCATTAGGAAGTTCTCTGTCTCTGTCTTTCTCTCACGAGTCCTGGGTGCCACCTGTGGGTATGAAGGCGGCCTGTGAATGGCTGGTGCCGCTGCTCGAGTCGCTGCCATTGGTCAGATTCGCGCATGCGCGGTAGCGAACGCGGACCCCTTTAAGTAGCGACAGCCTAGCCGGGGCACTTCCGCGGAATCTTAGCTAGGGCGCAGGTGCCTTCCGTGTTCTTCTGTCGTGCTGGGATCCGCCGCTCCGTGCGGCGGCTGGAAGACCGCCGATGGCGAGCGCCGGAGGGAGGGCGATCCAGGAAGCCCTGTGCGACAAACTGCAGCTCGTCGTCAAGATAGAGCGGACCAGGTAAGCGGCGAAGCGATGGGCGCAACTTGCCTCCTCAACTCGAAAGTCGGCGGGCTCGCTCGCAGTTGCTCCCTTACTGACGCTCTGCTATCTTTTGCCAGTTTTAACTTAA
Source organism: Schistocerca nitens (assembly GCF_023898315.1). Lineage (NCBI taxonomy): Eukaryota > Metazoa > Arthropoda > Insecta > Orthoptera > Acrididae > Schistocerca > Schistocerca nitens. The sequence goes on from NC_064625.1 coordinate 33,447,715, forward strand.
TCGGCGACATTTCCCTGTAATTCTCTCTATCAGTTAGGTAGTTACATGGTCCATAGATCATTTAAACGATTCTTTTATCGAGATGATGTGGAATGAGACAGTTTACAGAATATGGGTACACGATTACTGTTAACATTAATTAACACATTATTTTTCCAGTTTTACTCAACCAGTTTTTAAGCAGAAATCCGTCGACGGAATATGGAGTTGTCTATGATTTTATGTCGAAGCTAAAACTTGCTTTCATAGCTGGCAGACATTTTATGTTATTGGGGAAGTCACCAAGGATTTTTGTTGCTGCGTAAGGAACTTCAATGTCGGCTACTCACAGCTTCTGTAATGGGTAATAAAGGTCATTTTTAAGGATCCGTACTTCAACTGGTAAAAAAGGAACCTTGTAGAATGATTTCTGTCCCTCTGTTTATCTGTCCGTCCGACTGTTAAGACCAGTTTTTTTTCTCAGGGACGGGTGGATGTATGGAGTTGAAATTTATAACACATACTAAGGTCTATCGTCCATTGACGGAGTAAAACACTGCAGCTTGTAAATCAATGCACTCAAATGATATGTCACATATTTTGAGACAAACTCACTCATCAGAACCTCTAGGAAACTTCCCGTTGATCTAAAATCATGAAATTTGGCAAGAGGCAAGATTTTACAGTACAGCCAAGGGGAAAAAATCCGAAAATTGTTGTTTTGTAGATATATCACCTACGTATAAGACTGTCTGTTTCTCCGTCCGTCTGTTAAGACCTGTTTCTCTCAACAACGGACAGCCATATCAAGTTGAAATTTACGTCTCACACTAAGGTGCGTGACCCCTTGCCAGTGTAATAACTGTTAAGCTTCTAAGTCAGTGCAATCAAAAGGTATGGACATTTATGTCACATACTTCGATACTCGCAAACTCAGTCATTAAAACCTTTAGGGCACTTCCCGTTAACGTAGATTCATGAAATTTGCCAAAAAGCAAAGTTTCACAGTCCGAGCAAAGGGAAAAAAACCACAAAATTGTGAATTTGTAATTATATCGTACGAACAAATATTTCTTTTCTCATTTGTTATCCGACGTCAATCTTCAAATTAAAACATTCTCGAAGGTCTTTGAATCCATGGGAAATATGTCTTGAGACTATCAAGGCCGATAACAGGCAATATATATATATATATATATATATATATATATATATATATATATGTGTGTGTGTGTGTGTGTGTGTGTGTGTGTGTGTGTTTGTGTAATTAATTCTGCACGGGACACTCGCTGCGCGAATTCTACTCGCAACTGGCCAGTTTTTTTACAGGCAGCTAGTTTTTAAAAAGAAATTCTTCCATGGGATAGAAGGAGTTGTCGAGGAGAAATGATTTTAGATTAGATTTAAAATTTGCTTTGCTACCTGTCGGGCGTTTTCTGTTATTGGACAATAATCAAAAACCGCTGCTGCGTTCTGAATCCGTTTCTGAGCCAACGATAGCTGCAATAGTGGGTACTAAACTTAAATTTTAATTTTTTGTAGGTATGAATCTCACTGCTCTTCTCAAACGGTGATGCATTATTTATGAATAATTCGCTAACGAATATGGGTACTTTGTTGGTACAGTTACAACACTCAACTTCTTGACCCGGTACCTACAAGCAGGATTTAATTTCGGCCTGGATGCGGCTGAAAGGCGTGCCGGCACCTCCCAGGATTTTTTTTTAACTCGTTGGAACAACTTTGTGCCGGAGATTTAAAATACTACGTGATTCATTCAACCACACGTAACGAGGACCATCGACTTGGGTCGACATATATCGAGCAGAACTAGAGAGCAAAGTGGCAAGGCTAGGGGTGCAGACGTAGGACATTTTGTTTGTTGTAAATTTCGTTTTTTTTATTGTTTTCATTATAAGAAATTGTGTTTTACTAACCAGAATTTCGGAAGAATATTTTGTAAAAAGTGATATTCCATTGTAAATTATTCACAAGTTTTCAAAACTCGAAAGATGTGACTTTTATGGCCGGGGAGGAGGGGGCGTTGTATGGTGAAAGAGGTGACAACTGGCACCTAAAATTTCAGAAAGTTAGCACTGTGACTACACGTTTGCTGAGGGGGAACAACGGATTATACGTGTTGTCTTCTATGTTTTACAGCCAATCAATACCTCCTTTGCAACTGGTTATGGAGTGGAAAACTGAAAAATATATAAAGAGACTAATGAGTTTGTTTCCAAGATTAGCAGTTATAAGAAGGCCAAACAGACTTCCAGAAGAATATAATAATTCCAATCCCAAAGAAAGCAGGTGTTGACATATGCGAAAATTACCAAACTATCAGTTTAATAAGCCACGGCTGCAAAATACTAACGCGAATTCTTCACAGACGAATGGAAAAACTGGTAGAAGCAGATCTCGGGGAAGATCAGTTTGGATTCCGTAGAAATGTTAGAACACGTGAGGCAATACTGACTCTACGACTTATCTTAGAAGATAGATTAAGAAAAGGCGAACCTACGTTTCTAGCATTTGACAGTGTTGCCTGGAATACTCTCTTTCAAATTCTGAAGATGGCAGGGGTAAAATACAGGGAGCGAAAGGCTATTTACAATTTGTTCAGAAACCAGATGGCAGTTATAAGAGTCGAGGGACATGAAAGGGACGCAGTGGTTGGGAAGGGAGTGAGACAAGGTTGTAGCCTCTCCCCGATGTTATTCAATCTGTATACTGAGCAAGCAGTAAAGGAAACAAAAGAAAAATTCGGAGTAGGTATTAAAATCCATGGAGAAGAAATAAAAACTTTGAGGTTTGCCGATGACATTGTAATTCTGTCAGAGACAGTTAAGGACTTGGAAGAGCAGTTGAACGGAATGGACAGTGTCTTGAAAGGAGGATATAAGATGAACAACAACAAAAGCAAAACGAAGATAATGGAATGGAGTCGAATTAACTCAGGTGATGCTGAGGGAATTAGATTAGGAAATGAGACACTTAAAGTAGTAAAGGAGTTTTGCTATTTGGGGAGCAAAATAACTGATGATGGTCGAAGTAGAGAGGATATAAAATGTAGACTGGCAATGGCAAGGAAAGTGTTTCTGAAGAAGAGGAATTTGTTAACATCGAGTATAGATTTAAGTGTCAGGAAGTCGTTTCTGAAAGTATTTGTATGGAGTGTAGCCATGTATGGAAGTGAAACATGGACGATAAATAGTTTGGACAAGAAGAGAATAGAAGCTTTCGAAATGTGGTGCTACAGAAGAATGCTGAAGATTAGATGGGTAGATCACATAACTAATGAGGAGGTATTGAATAGAACTGAGGAGAAGAGGAGTTTGTAGCACAACTTGACAAGAAGAATGGATCGGTTGGTAGGACATGTTCTGAGGCATCAAGGGATCACCAATTTAGTATTGGAGGGCATCGTGGAGGGTAAAAATCGTAGAGGGATACCAAGAGATGAATACACTAAGCAGGTTCAGAAGGATGTAGGTTGCAGTAGGTACTGGGAGATGAAGAAGCTTGCACAGGATAGAGTAGCATGGAGAGCTGCATCAAACCAGTTTCAGGACTGAAGACCACAACAACAACGAGTCCAAAGTAGCTGAACTCAGTTGTTTGTGGAGCACCGTAATGTACTTCTTGCAGTTCCAGGTTTCATCAATAAGTACACCCAAAAATTTGGTGCATTCTACCCTACTTACTGAATCCTGCTCATATTCTACATCAATTGTCGGTATGGCTATTAGTTGTTGTCGTCGTCTTCAGTCCTGAGACTAGTTTGAAGCCGCTCTCCATGCTACTCTATCTTGTGTGAGCCTCTTAATCTCCGAATAACTACTGCAACCTTCATCTTTCTGAACCGCTTACTGTATTCATCTCTTGGTCTCCCTATACAATTTTTACCACCCCAACTTCCCACCGATCCTAAATTGGTTATCCCTTGACGTCTCAGAATGGGTCCTATCTACCGATCTTCTGGTAAAGCTGTGCCACAAATTCCTTCTATCCCCAGTACCTCCTCATGAGTTATGTAATGTACCCATGCTTCTGTAGCGCCACTTTTCAAAACTTCTATTCTCTTTTCATCCAAACCGCTTATCGTCCATGTTGCACTTCCATATATGGCTACACTCCAGAAAAACACCTTCAGAAAAGACTTCCTAGCATCTACATTCGATGTTAACAAATTTCCCTTCTTCAGAAATGCCTTTCTTGCCATTGTCAGTTTACATTTTGTATCTTCTCTACTTCGGCCATCATCAGTTATTTCCCTGCCCAATAGCAAAACTCATCTACTACTTCCAGTGTCTATTGGTTAATCTATTTCCCTTAGCATCACCCGATTCAATTCGACTACATTCCATTATCCTTTTTTTTGCTTTTTTCGTGTTCATCTCGTATCCTGCTTCCAAGACACTGTCCATTCCGTTCAACTGCTCTTCCAAGCGCTTTGCTGTCTCTGACAGAATTACAATGTCATCACTAAGCCTCAAAGTTTTTTTCACCCTTCGCTTAATTCCTACTCCAAATTTTTCTTCACTTTCCTTTACTGCCCAGTGTACACATTGAATAACATCAGGGATAGGCTACAATCCTGTCTCACTCCTTTCTCAATCACTGCTTCCCTTTCATGTCCCTCGACTCTTATAACTGCCATCTGCTTTCTGTACAAATTGTAAATAGCCTTTCGCTCCCTGTATTTTACCCCTGCCACCTTCAGAATTTGAAAGAGAGTATTCCAATCAACATTGTCAAAAGCTTTCTCTAAGTCTAGAAATGCTAGAACCGTAGGTTTGCCTTTCCTTAATCTTTCTTCTAAGATAAGTCGTAAGGTCAGTATTGCCTTACGTGTTCCAACGTTTCTACGGAATACAAACTGATCTTCCCCGAGGTCTGCTTCTACCACTTTTTCCATTCGTCCGTAAATATTTCCAGTTAGTATTTTGCAGCCGTGATTTATTAAACTGATAGTTCGGTAATTTTCACACTGTCAACTCTTGGTATCTTTAGGCTTGGAATTATTATATTCTTGTTGAAGTCTGAGGGTATTTCACCTGTCTCATACCTCTTGCACACCAAATGGAAGAGTTTTGTCATGGCTGATTCTCCCAAGGCTATCAGTAGTTCTGACGGAATATCGTCTACTCCCGGGGCCTTATTTCGACTTAGAGCTATAACGGCTTTGTCAAATTCTTCTCGTAGTATCATAACTGCCATCTCATCTTCATCTGCGTCAACTCTTCCTTCTATAATATTGCGTTCAAGTTCGTCTCCCTTGTATACACACTCTACACATTCCTTCCAGCTTTCCTTTCTTCGCTTAGGACTGGTTTACTATCTGAGCACTTAATATTCATACAACTGCTTCTCTTTTACCCAAAGGTATCTTAATTTTCCATAATATACATAAATGACTTAGTTGACAACATCGGTAGCTCCGTGAGGCTATTTGCAGATGACACGGTTGTCTACAAGAAAGTAGCAACATCAGAAGACTCGTACGTACTCCAGGAAGACCTGCAGAGGATTAATGAATGGTGCGACAGCTGGCAGCTTTCCCTAAACGTAGATAAATGTAATATAATGCGCATACATAGGGGCAGAAATCCATTCCAGTACGATTATGCCATAGGTGGTAAATCATTGGAAGCGGTAACGACCGTAAAATACTTAGGAGTTACTATCCGGAGCGATCTGAAGTGGAATGATCACATAAAACAAATAGTGGGAAAAGCAGGCGCCAGGTTGAGATTCATAGGAAGAATTCTAAGAAAATGTGACTCATCGACGAAAGAAGTAGCTTACAAAACGCTTGTTCGTCCGATTCTTGAGTATTGCTCATCAGTATGGGACCCTTACCAGGTTGGATTAATAGAAGAGATAGACATGATCCAGCGAAAAGCAGCGCGATTCGTCATGGGGACATTTAGTCAGCGCGAGAGCGTTACGGAGATGCTGAACAAGCTCCAGTGGCGGACACTTCAAGAAAGGCGTTACGCAATACGGAGAGGTTTATTATCGAAATTACGAGAGAGCACATTCCGGGAAGAGATGGGCAACATATTACTACCGCCCACATATATCTCGCGTAATGATCACAACGAAAAGATCCGAGAAATTAGAGCAAATACGGAGACTTACAAGCAGTCGTTCTTCCCACGCACAATTCGTGAATGGAACAGGGAAGGGGGGATCAGATAGTGGTACAATAAGTACCCTCCGCCACACACCGTAAGGTGGCTCGCGGAGTATAGATGTAGATGTAGATGTAGATGTAGGCGATATCTGTCTTTTCCCTAGTGAAATATGCTTCTAAATCCTTATATTTGTCCTCTAGCTATTCGTCGTTAGCTAATTTGCACTTCCTGTCAGTCTCACTTTTTAAACGTTTGTGTTCCCTTTTATCTGCCTCATTTCTGCTTTTATAAATTTTCTCCTTTCATCGATTAAATTCAGTATCTTCTTCTTTATCCAAGGATTCCTCCTAGGCCTTGTCTTTTTACCTGTTTGATCCTCTGCTCCCTTCACTATTTCATCTCTTAAATCTACCCATTCTTCTTCTACTGTATTCCTTTCCCCTGTTCTACTCAACCATTGTATAATCATCATATAATCAATCTGAAACCTTTCGGTGTCTCCAGGTCTCTTCCACTTGTACAACCTTTTTTTATGATTCTCAAACCAAATGTTAGCGATGATTAGCTTCTGCTCTGTGCAAAATTCTACCACGCGGCTTCCCCTTTCATTCCTTACTCCCAGTTCATTCTCACCTATACCTTTCTCCTCTTTCTTCTCTTACTGTCGCATTTCAGTCTCTCATGACTATTAAACTTTCGTCTCCCTTAACTATCTCAATAATTTCTTTCATCTCATCATATATATCTTCAACCCCCTCATCATCCGCGGAGCTAGTTGCCATGTAAACTTGTACTACTGCGGTAGGCGTGGTTATCATGTCTATCTTGGTCCAATAATGCGTTCACTGTGCTGTTCGTAGTAGCTTACTCGCATTCTTATATTATTATTCAGTATTAAACCTACCCCTGCATTACCCCTGTTTGATTTTGTATTTAAAACCCTATATTCAGCTGACCAGAAGTCCCTTTCCTCCTGCCATTGAACTTCACTAATTCCTACTATACCTAACTTCAGTCCATCTATTTCCCTTTTTAAATTTTCTAACCTATCTGCCCGATTAAGGTATCTGACATTCCACACTCCGATCCGTAGAACGCCAGTTTTCTTTCTCCTGATAACGACGTCCTCTTGAGAAGTCTCCGCCCGGAGATCCGAATGGAGGGCTATTTTACCTCCGGAATATTTTACTCAAGAGGACGCCATCATCATTTAACCATACAGTAAAGCTGCATGTCCTCGGGAAAAATTACGGCTGTAGTTTCCCCTTGCTTTCAGCCGTTCGCAGTACCAGCACAGCAAAGCCGTTTTGGTTGATGTTACAAGGCCAGATCAGTCAATCACCCAGACTGTTACCCCTGTGATTACTGAAAAGGCTGCTGCCCCTCTTCAGGAACCACACGTTTGTCTGGCTTCTCAACAGATACCCCTCCGTTGTTGTTGTACCTACGGTACGGCTATCTGTATCGCTGAGGCACGCAAGCCTCCCCACCAACGGCAAGGTCCATGGTTCATGGGGGGGGGGGGGCTATTTGTTGTACAGAAGTGTACAGAACTACGTGAAATAAATACAGTCGTTGCGAACATCTACTTCGACACGTAATCAAACCTGATAACACTGTATTCAGTTCTGTTTGTTGTACAGAATTTTTTTCGTGAGGAAGCAGATGTAGCCATCAACTGTATTTACTTCATTTTGTAAAGCGTACAGCAATCAGTCGCAAATAATGGTTACAGCAAATTCAAATTTCGGTCACTGTGTGACCATCTCGACCGAAATCTCGTTCTGCAATAAACATTATTTGCGCCTTTACTACTTGAAAATAGAATGGTGTTTCTTTTTTCAAAATTTAGGGAGAGTCTATTTTCCGAGAAACACTTAATAATTCTCTGGCAAGCATTTATAACCTCTTCTGTTACCTTCTATCTAGCGGCGTTTCTTCCTTCGGCCATTTCCTCGGTGAGGGCAGCGGGCTGTGATAAATGGCGGAATAGTTGGCTAAGAATGTTGTTGCTGCTAGCGGTGACTTATTTTCAGCAGACTGCTTCTATCAACATGTACGTATGAAGAGTGGAGATGTCAAACGTCCTAAGTGCCACATCTCACCCTAGTCAGGAGGACCAAAAAAACAACGTACCTGTTTTCGTACATACCTTATTTGTATTCAAAATTGTTAGGATGTATTCTGACGTAACAAAATTATTCGGAATAGTTCGACACTGCAAAAAATAAAGTTTTTGTGATACGTGCCGTTAATACAGAGCGACTACGTTTTATTTGTCACAATACAAATACATGAAACGAGCAGTAACGTTTGAAGTACGGGAAGTGCAGTTAACAAAAGCCATTCCTCGTACCTTTTACAATTTTATCAGAAGAAAATTACGAAATTAAATTCAAGAAAAAAATTTCTTAGTACTGAATTCCGCTTCTGACACAGCTCGATTTTTGGGGTCAGATGTTACAAAGTATACTTAAAACTCGCTGTGCTGTTGGGGAAGAAATGGCAACATCGTCACCAGCTCTCTCTGTTTTGCGACCTATAAACATGGCTGGTATTTCAGACCAAGTACTGCACGGCATACATCTCCCGCGGTCTTTCCTCTTTTTGAATATATTGACATTTTTCAGTTCTTATGTTTCCGACGAACTATTTTAATATAGCAATTTGCGGTGGAAGAGTACCAGACGCTTTCATCGTACAGCGTTTGGAGATCTTACACTCCCGCCTCGACGAGAATTTTTCAGTACCATATTAAAAATCGAAGAAGTCAGCTGTATGCACCGCTGTTGCATAGAATGGGGTCATAGTGTTAGATGATTCAAAAGTCTTTTGGGAATCTCACGGAACAAAGGCCTTCGTTTCTCCACAATTGCAAAATCTCTGTCGCAGCTCAAAAAGCGAGTCACGGAAAACCTGTGTGTTATCTTTTCAGACCAACCTAGGCTAAATAGAAGGAACGCAGTGTAGTTGGAACTCGAGAGGGAAGCATTGCTTGGCGAGAGAGCATGCATCACCGAGTAATGAATGTTTGAAACATTTCCCCCTTAATTTGACGCTTGGATGAAGTCTAGACATGCAACAGCACTGAGAACGAGTTTGGTGAAAAAAATGGCAGATAGGACACTCTCCATTTCCATTCTTGGCGTACATTTTGCTAGCAACTCTAGGTGAATGGCGGAAACTACATCGTATCTATGTTGTCAGTTTTCCTTCCTACTCCATTCACATCTCAAGCAAGGTGAAAACGATTGTATTTATGCTTCTATGGGCGTCCTAATCTCTCTCGGCTTACTCACACTACCTCTACGTGAGTTATACAACGGCGGCAACATAATGGCCACATAGTGTTGCTCGATTTGGGGTAGCTAGTACGTTACATGGTTCAGAAATCAACTGAACGATTCTTTTATCGATGATGCGTAACACGTCAGTTTACAGGTTATGTATACATGACTAATCTTAATATTAATGAGCACATTACCTCTTTTGTCATACTCATGACACTGCACTAAAAAACAGTTTTTTTCTAGTTGTCATTTTTTAAGTAGAGATTTGTAAATAGAATAGGAGTTGCCCAGGAGTAATCATTTTACGTTATATTCAAAACTTGCTTTGGTACCTATCAGGCATATTATGATATTTGGTAAAACACCATAGATTTTAGGTGCTGCATATTGACATTTACATCTACATCTACATGGTTACTCTACAATTCACACTAAAGTGCCTGGCAGTGGGTTCATCGGACCATTTTCATACTACTTCTCCACCATTCCACTCTCGAATGGTGCGTGGGAAAAAGAAATACCTAGATCTTTCCGTTCGAACACTGATGTCTCTTATTTTATTATGATGATCATTTCTCCCTACGTAGGTGGGTGTCAACAAAATATTTTCGCATTCGGAAGAGAAAGTTCGTGATTGAAATTTCGTAAATAGATCTCGCCGCAAAGAAACCCACCTTTGTTTCAGTGACTGCTACCCCAACTCGCGAATCATATCAGTGACACTCTCACCCCTATTGCGCGATAACACGAAACGAGCTGCCCTTCTTTGCACTTTTTCGATGTCCTCCGTCAATCCTACCTGGTAAGGATCCCACACCGCGCAGCAATATTCCAGCAGAGGAGGGACAAGTGTAATGTAGGCTGTCTCTTTAGTGGGTTTGTCGCATCTTCTAAGTGTTCTGCCAACAAAGCGCCGTCTTTGTTTCGCCTTCCCCACAATATTATCTATTTTTTTCCAATTTAAGTTGCTTGTAATTGTAATTCATAGGTGTGTAGTCGAATTGACAGCCCTTAGATTTGTGCAATTTATCGGATACCCAAAATTTATCTAATTTCTTTTAGTACCCATATGGATGACCTCGCGCTGTTTTATGTTTAGTGCCAATTGCCACTTTTCGCACCATACAGAAATTCTTTCTAGATCATTTTGTAATTGGAATTGATCGTCTGATGATTTTAATAGACGTTAAATTACAACGTCATCTGCAAACAATCTAAGGGGGCTGCCCAGATTATCACCTAGATCATTTATGTAAATCAGGAACAGCAGAGGGCCTATGACACTACCTTGCGGAACGCGAAATATAACTTCTGTTCTACTCGATGATTTACCGTCTATCACTACGCACTGTGACTGGCTTCCGAGCCACTGTCGGCTTTAATAATGGGTAATAAAGGTCATTTTCCCCTCTAGTGGTTGTGTGGACATCACTGTTCCTCTCAAATTGTGTTGAATTATTTATGACGAATTTTATTAGAGATAATATGTATTGTGACGGCGCAGTTAAAATGCCCAATTTCCCTGAAGAGGTGCTTACAAGACGACCGCAGGTGAACGCCACGCATTATTCTTACTGATCACTCTTGTACAATCAATACTTTCTTTCTAAGTAGTGAGTTACCCAAGAAAATTATTCCATACTACATAACTGACTGTAAATTTGCAAAATCAGTCAACAGACTGAGTGGTTTGTTTCCAGCACTACCAATTATACTAACAGCAAAAGTAGCTGAAGTTAACTGCTTGGGAAACTCAGCAATATGCTTCTCGAGTTCAAGGTTTCCTCAATATCTATACCCAAAAATTTGGAGCTTTCTACACTGTTTACTGACACCTGCTTATGTGCTGCATTACTTGTTGGTATGACTATTTGTTGTACAGAATCGAATGTGGTGTTACCAGGTTGGATTCCATGTAGAAGCAGATGTGTTCAGCGACTGTGTTTATTTCAGTAATGTTTATTGCAAATCCCAAATTCGGTCAGTGTGTGACCATCTTGACCGAAATCTGGATTTGCAATAAATATTATTTGTGACTTTACTACTTTAAGATAGTGTGTTCTTTCATAATTTACGGAGTGTCCTTTTTCTGAGAAGCACTTAATAGTTCTCTGGAAAACATCATTTACAATCTCTTTATGTTGCTTTCTCTCTAATGGGATTTCTTCCATCCGCCATTCCCTTGATCAGAGCAGCGAACTGTGATGGAGGGCTGAGTTGTTGGATAAGAATGTCCTTCCTGGTAGCCGTGACTGGTTTTCAGTGGGCTGGTTCTCTTCATACCTACGTATGAAGAGGAAATGTAAGACGTTCTGAGTACATCTCACATTTGTCACGAGAATCGAGAAACAGTGAATCTGTTTTCGTACATACATATGTATCCAAAAAATTGAGACGGTATTCTGAAACTATAGAATTGAAGACCTCGTCTGTGAACAGTGGTAAGGTATAGTCGATGAGAAACAGAATTATTACGCGTTAAACATGGCAGGCATATGATGTGCTTTACTCATATAAATTGAAAGTTCAGTGATAAGGCGAGAGATGCCAGCTGTATCTCTAATTGCAAATTCTCACTGACGGCAACCTTGTCGGGGTATGTGTGTCCAAACAGTGGTAAGTGGCAAAAACATGGCTGGCAGTAATAGTAACGTGTGCGGTTTTCGTGCCAGGATCCAGGGATGGTCTGTGCACATCCGAGGATGATGTCAATGACAATGACTCAGATAAAGATCCTGATTATGGGCCCGAATGGAAATGCGTCTTAACTGTTATTGCTAATCAAGTAAATGCGAATAATTCTTTAAGCATAGGGCGAGGAATTCTGCCTGATCCAAGACACTTTTTCAGTTTAGTTTTGCCCAGACTTGTTTCAGCACTTTTTGTGCTATCTTCAGTGGGTTATTTTATTTTCTTGCTTACATGGAGTTACTAGACAATTATGTTAGTAGCTAGATTGCTACACAATCTAAAACTGGTCATGGCTTTGATGGTGTAGTGTTTTCTCATATGTTTTGGCGAGGTGAATACGCTGATTTCTGTGACTTATGGTCGTTTGACAACGCACTTTCTATGAATTTTCAAACATGGGCAGAGTTTTCGCCGCCATGACGTGTTACAACAACTGAATGAAACATCACAATGGACGTACTTGAAATTTCTTATTAATGAGATTTTATTAATGGCGGCGAAACCTCTTCCCATGTTTGAAAATTCGTAGAAAGTGTGTTTTCGAACGACCAGAAGTCACAGAAATCAGTGTATCAAAAAATATGGGAAAACACTACAACATCAAAACCATGACATGTTGTAGATCTCGTAGCAGACTGGCTACCAACATAAACACGCAATAGTTCAAAAAATGGTTCAAATGGCTCTGGCACTATGCGGCTTAATTTCTGAGGTCATTAGTCGCCTAGAACTTAGAACTAATGAAACCTAACTAACCTAAGGACATCACATACATCCATGCCCGAGGCAGGATTCGAACCTGCGACCGTAGCGGTCGCTCGGTTCTAGACTGTAGCGCCTAGAACCGCAACAGCCACTCCGGTCGGCACGCAATAGCTTCATGTACGTAAGAAAATAAAATAACCCACTGAAGATAGCACAAAAAGTGCTGAAACGTGTCTGGATAAAACGAAACTGAAAAGGTGTCTTCGATAAGGTGGAATTCCTCGTCCTATTTTCAAAGCAAACACGGACATAAGAAGAACTCCAACACCACACCATGATTTTCTGTAAGCAAGTAAACAAATGTTAAGCCGTGTCCCTTGCCATAGTTTACGCGAATTTATGCAACAGCCTTACGGTAGAAATGTTAAAGGTCATTTTAACATTGTTTATGTGCTGTAGTAAGACAACAACAAAATTAATTTTCTATTGTGCTGAATCATTCACTAATTTTTGAAGTGGTAATCCTTTATACTTAAAAAACTGGTATTTATATCTTAGTATCGTAAACTGAAACAATTTGGACATTTTAGATTTGTGTTTTTGACTAAGATCACAACAACTTTGGTTGATTATGCTGTAGGAAATACTACAACCAACCACAAGCTATTTTTTTAGGAATGATCTTATCGCATCGTTACTAGTTTCGGGCCTGAGCCCATGGAGAGCCCATAGTATTGATTTCTTGGCACGTTTTTCGTTTATGTCCTAAAATATAACAAAGTTTTTGTGATGACATAGTTTACAAATGGTTTTACATTGCGTATAAGCTCTATACATTGTTGTTGTTGTTGTGGTCTTCAGTCCTGAGACTGGTTTGATGCAGCTCTCCATGCTACTCTATCCTGTGCTAGCTTCTTCATCTCCCAGTACCTACTGCAACCTACATCCTTCTGAATCTGCTTAGTGTATTGATCTCTTGGTCTCCCTCTACGATTTTTACCCTCCACGCTGCCCTCCAATGCTAAATTTGTGATCCCTTGATGCCTCAAAACATGTCCTACCAACCGATCCCTTCTTCTAGTCAAGTTATGCCACAAACTTCTCTTCTCCCCAATCCTATTCAATACCTCCACATTAGTTACGTGATCTACCCACCTTATCTTCAGCATTCTTCTGTAACACCACATTTCGAAAGCTTCTATTCTCTTCTTGTCCAAACTGGTTATCGTCCATGTTTCACTTCCATACATGGCTACACTCCATACAAATACTTTCAGAAACGACTTCCTGACACTTAAATCTATACTCGATGTTAACAAATTTCTCTTCTTCAGAAACGATTTCCTTGCCATTGCCAGTCTACATTTTATATCCTCTCTACTTCGACCATCATCAGTTATTTTACTCCCTAAATAGCAAAACTCCTTTACTACTTTAAGTGACTCATTTCCTAATCTAATCCCCTCAGCATCACCCGATTTAATTTGACTACATTCCATTATCCTCGTTTTGCTTTTGTTGATGTTCATCTTATATCCTCCTTTCAAGACACTGTCCATTCCGTTCAACTGCTCTTCCAAGTCCTCTGCTGTCTCTGACAGAATCACAATGTCATCGGCGAACCTCAAAGTTTTTACTTCTTCTTCATGAATTTTAATACCTACTCCGAATTTTTCTTTTGTTTCCTTTACTGCTTGCTCAATATACAGATTGAATAACATCGGGGAGAGGCTACAACCTTGTCTCACTCCTTTCCCAACCACTGCTTCCCTTTCATGCCCCTCGACTCTTATAACTGCCATCTGCTTTCTGTACAAATTGTAAATAGCCTTTCGCTCCCTGTATTTTACCCCTGCTACCTTCAGAATTTGAAAGAGAGTATTCCAGTTAACGTTGTCAAAAGCTTTCTCTAAGTCTACAAATGCTAGAAACGTAGGTTTGCCTTTTCTTAATCTTTCTTCTAAGATAAGTCGTAAGGTTAGTATTTCCTCACGTGTTCCAACATTTCTACGGAATCCAAACTGATCTTCCCCGAGGTCCGCTTCTACCAGTTTTTCCATTCGTCTGTAAAGAATTAGCGTTAGTATTTTGCAGCTGTGACTTATTAAACTGATAGTTCGGTAATTTTCACATCTGTCAACACCTGCTTTCTTTGGTATTGGAATTATTATGTTCTTCTTGAAGTCTGAGGGTATTTCGCCAGTCTCATACATCTTGCTCACCAGATGGTAGAGTTTTGTCATGACTGGCTCTCCCAAGACCATCAGTAGTTCTAATGGAATGTTGTCTACTCCCGGGGCCTTGTTTCGACTCAGGTCTTTCAGTGCTCTGTCAAACTCTTCACGCAGTATCTTATCTCCCATTTCATCTTCATCTACATCCTCTTCCATTTCCATAATATTGTCCTCAAGTACATCGCCCTTGTATAAACTCTCTATATACTCCTTCCACCTTTCTGCTTTCCCTTCTTTGCTTAGAACTGGGTTGCCATCTGAGCTCTTGATATTCATACAAGTGGTTCTCTTCTCTCCAAAGGTCTCTTTAATTTTCCTGTAGGCAGTATCTATCTTACCCCTAGTGAGACAAGCCTCTACATCCTTACATTTGTCCTCTAGCCATCCCTGCTTAGCCATTTTGCACTTTCTGTCGATCTCATTTTTGAGACGTTTGTATTCCCTTTGGCCTGCTTCATTTACTGCATTTTTATATTTTCTCTTTTCATCAATTAAATTCAATATTTCTTATGTTACCCAAGGATTTCTATTAGCCCTCGTCTTTTTACCTACTTGATCCTCTGCTGCCTTCACTACTTCATCCCTCAGAGCTACCCATTCTTCTTCTACTGTACTTCTTTCCCCCATTCCTGTCAATTGTTCCCTTATGCTCTCCCTGAAACTCTCTACAACCTCTGGTTCTTTCAGTTTATCCAGGTCCCATCTCCTTAAATTCCCACCTTTTTGCAGTTTCTTCAGTTTCAATCTGCAGTTCATAACCAATAGATTGTGGTCAGAATCCACATCTGCCCCTGGAAATGTCTTACAATTTAAAACCTGGTTCCTAAATCTCTGTCTTACTATTATATAATCTATCTGATACCTATTAGTATCTCCAGGATTCTTCCAGGTATACAACCTTCTTTTATGATTCTTGAACCAAGTGTTAGCTATGATTAAGTTATGCTCTGTGCAAAATTCTACAAGGCGGCTTCCTCTTTCATTTCTTCCCCCCAATCCATATTCACCTACTATGTTTCCTTCTCTCCCTTTTCCTACTGACGAATTCCAGTCACCCATGACTATTAAATTTTCGTCTCCCTTCACTACCTGAATAATTTCTTTTACCTCGTCATACATTTCATCAATTTCTTCATCATCTGCAGAGCTAGTTGGCATATAAACTTGTACTACTGTAGTAGGCGTTGGCTTTGTGTCTATCTTGGCCACAATAATGCGTTCACTATGCTGTTTGTAGTAGCTAACCCGCACTCCTATTTTTTTATTCATTATTAAAGCTACTCCTGCATTACCCCTATTTGATTTTGTATTTATAACCCTGTAATCACCTGACCAAAAGTCTTGTTCCTCCTGCCACCGAACTTCACTAATTCCCACTATATCTAACTTTAACCTCTCCATTTCCCTTTTTAAATTTTCTAACTTACCTGCCCGATTAAGGGATCTGACATTCCACGCTCCGACCTGTAGAATGCCAGTTTTCTTTCTCCTGATAACGACGTCCTCTTGAGTAGTCCCCGGCCGGAGATCCGAATGGGGGACTATTTTACCTCCGGAATATTTTACCCAAGAGGACGCCATCATCATTTAATCATACAGTAAAGCTGCATGTCCTCGGGAAAAATTACGGCTGTAGTTTCCCCTTGCTTTCAGCCGTTCGCAGTACCAGCACAGCAAGGCCGTTTTGGTTAATGTTACAAGGCCAGATCAGTCAATCATACAGACTGTTGCCCCTGCAACTACTGAAAAGGCTGCTGCCCCTCTTCAGGAACCACATGTTTGTCTGGCCTCTCAACAGATACCCCTCCGTTGTGGTTGCACCTGCGGTACGGCCATCTGTATCGCTGAGGCACGCAAGCCTCCCCACCAACGGCAAGGTCCATGGCTCATGGGGGGGCTCTATACATTATACTTCACGAAAAGCTCTCCTCTACATATTATAAGACAGAGGTTCATTCTCTTTTTTGTTTCATGCTGATCCATGAGTTAAACTAAACACATTATGACGAACACATTTGTTTACATCGACTGCTGATCTGATTCGCCAAAGAAAGTGATATGTGTACATATATGGCGTGGGTCTGGTGCTACTGCAAAAATACTTCACTTTGGTACTGATAATTTTAAAGCTATACGTTTAATTACCCAAATGAAAATAGCACAAAAGGAGACTATATCTTGGGCAGAGTTAGAGCCATAAAAGGAAGGAACCAAATAGCCTTTCCACTTATCTGGCAGCTTCAAAGACATTTAAATCGATACATCTTGACGTATTCGCGAGTTCTTACTTTTTACTGTTAGTTCATCGTCTCAAGTAAAGTAACTTGATACCGAATCCACCCCCAGAAACTTAATCCCCTCGAAAAAAACTTTTTTTAGCTTTTACGTGTATGCTCTTCAGCCATATGATATTATAGATTGTTTACTATGGCTATCTTCTGGATTTTGGGCACGGTTTCGCGTAATTTAGCTTATAACTAGGAAGATGGAGGCGTGCCAACATCTTGCACCTAAGAGAGTTCACTGTGTTGGGGAAATAGGGTTAATTTGTAAAAAAAAAAAGCGTGAATATTTAAGTATGTTTCGATTTAAATGTCTCTGAAGCTGCCAGATAAGTCGAAAAGCTAATCCCTTTCTTTTACATCCATAACTCTGCCCAGGACATATTCACTTCTTTTCGGACTATGATAAGAGCATTTTTCATTCTGTTGTACAACTCTTACTCTACCATAATTTTGACATTAGATCGCCATAGCTTGCCATCCGATGTAGATTTTTGTTGACTCACGCGTTAACTGATCCGTTGCAGGTCTTTTTATTGTCTTTCGAACAACGTTGCTTCATCGCGGCAACGGATGAAGCTATTATATAACAACGGTATAACAATCAGTTACATGTATTGGTCTGCCTTCTTATAAAATTTGAGCAGATTCGCACCAGACTGAAACGTAGATATAGAAAAACTCAAAAAACACGCGTTTTTGCACTAAAAATCCGAATGAAGCTACATTTTTGAAAGCGAATTTTCAGTTTTATCGTAGGAATACATTTTTTATTTATTTGGTACAATTTAAAGCGTTTACGCGCAATCAATTCACAAAAGAACGAACTTTAAGCTCGGCCTTAAACCGATGTATATCGACAGTGCATAAAGATTATTGGATAAAAGATATTTCTTTTGACCTTTGTCCATTTATCTACCTTCGTGCAAAGTTTGAACCGATTCGTAGAAGTTTTAAATTTGTCGGTGGTATGCTAAAAAGCTCCCTGAAAAACAATTTTTTTGTATGTTTTTCCCCCTAAAATATCCGATCCTTGAACGTGCAAATTCTGCAACTAGTCGAGCATTAATTTCCACGCAATTATAATCTTTTGCAAAAGGAATTAATCGATTCGCACAATTTACCTGGACGCCAGCTCCGGTTCGCCTTTCAAGCCTTGCTTAATATGGCTACAGTAAGACAGATGTTCGAATGGCTATAGTAATGGCCACTTGTCCGGGCAAAACCACGAACTTTTTATCCCATGGTCCTAATTAAAATAGGAACTGAGCAACAAGACCACCCCAAACTGCGATTCTGCATGCGGCCTTTTCAGAGATACGTATGTTACAGCGCTTCTACGCTGTAACGATCTAGATTTGAAACATGCTGGTAATGATCTATGAAGAATATTATTTCTGTCAATTTATTATTATTTATATTATTTCAAATATAAGATCTGTATGAAATTTTGGAGGTATATTTGGTTTCTAACTCCAGTTGAGCATTGAGGATGCAGTCAGGTTTACTGTGAATATGGAGGGGCCAGGGGAGCATCGGAGGTGGATTTATTTAGGTTGTTGAGCCTGAGAGCATCCACGTGTTCTTGGCATCGTGGTTTGAAACTCCTATCAGTCTGGCCAATGTAAAATGTTGAGCGCACAAAACAATTTAGTTTATGAGTGCTAGGCTTGTGGTGTACTTCATGCTTTGAATTGAAGTTACGAACAGTTTTGTCTTTCATCTTTTGCAAAGAAACCGACTCTACCATGTGACGATGGGCTCACACCCGAAACTGTTAACTGTACGATAAACTCATAAAAAAACTTGTGGTTGCAGAATTTCCTACGGTTAAAAACCATTCAACAGCCAAGATCGCATAATAAATTTCTTTATTTAACACAACCGGTTTCAAATGACTATACTGTTATTTTCAGGTCTTAAAATCTTTCTGTTGTAAAACATGTTCATTTTTCACTGAGTTTACGCACAAGATGTCACGCGGATAAAACAGAACACTGTAAAAGGTTTGTCATCGCTAAAATATTTAAAACCATAAAGGGCCTTGTGCAAAAGGCAATGTCCACGTAAATATTGCTCACAGTTGCTTGTTACATCATACAGCCACGGTACACAATAGCAAAACTCTTTAACTATGCTGGTAGTATTGTAAACAGTGCGAATACACTTTATATGGCATATAAGGTACAAGTTGCTCTGATTAGAATATGCCCAGCGTAAGTAAAGAGTTTTGCTATTGTGTACCGTGGCTGTATGATGTAACAAGCAACTGTAAATAATATGTACGTGGACATGGCCTTTTGCACAAGGTCCTTTATGGTTTTAAATATTTTAGCGATGACAAACCTTTTACAGAATGCTATTTTTATCCACTTGTCAGCGTGACATGAACTTGCTTTACAACTAAAAGATTTTAAGACCTGAAGATGACAGCATAGTCTATTGAAACAGGTTGCGTTAAATAAAGGAATATTTTATGTGATCTTTGCTGGTGAATGGTTTTTAACAATTAAACAGATCGCCCTTCAGTACTCTCAAAATGAGAAAATTCAATTCCCTACGTTGTAAATTAGTAAAACAGTTGCGGCGTTCTCTAATCATAATGGATAAAATAATGTTTCGTTACCTCGACAAGCAAGTAAACAGCGGTAAGTCAATACTAATCTATGTTAAGTGCACTCAGCTGGCAAGTAAACAATGTTAAGTACCTACCGACGCATTTTTGAGAACAAAATTTTTTACAGACTATACGATGTTAAACATATGCCACTACTCAAGAAATATTTGAAAGCAATGACTTATCTGTCCGAAAAATCACAATGGATGTACTTGAAATATATTATTTATGAGTTTTTATTGAATCTTTACTGTGCAATTTCTCAAAACAACCAAGTTGTCCCTTACCTCTGTTTACAGCCGATGCCTCCTGTTATGCTTCTCACCTCATTGCTGAAGGAAATGAAGTTTTTCTTTCATGTGCCATTAACACTGAGGTACTACGTTTTACTTCTGATAACAGAAGTGCAGTAGTACAGCAGTAATGTTTTAGCTAGTAAAAATGTAATCAACAAAAACCGTTTATCGTATCTTTTCGTATTCCTGAGCGCCTGCAGAGTAGCAGCAATCTTGTAAAGACATTTTGTGTGTATTATACCAGGACTTGTAGGGGGGGGGGGGGGGGGGGGAGTGAGTACGTAATATTTTGAATAGGAACCCAGACCCGGAAACGTCATCCAACTACGCTACAGACCATCCAAAGCCATAGGCGCCGGTGCCTGTAAATGTATGTAAATACGGAATGATTCCGTGATGATGTTACAAGCTTTCTAGGATGATAGAGACGGATAAATGTACCAATCTGAGGTAGGAGTGGCTGTACCGAAAACGAACGAGTCTAAAACCACAGGCGAAAACTGTTCTGATACGTCTAACAGTGGAATACAAGTACCAGTACTGTTGTTGCTAAGATTCTAGGATAGGCAGCTTTCAGAGGTGGTACTACGGCCCAAAACAAGAAAAAATGTGTGGTTAACATGGGCTATAAAATGCATACGTTAAGAGCTGTGAGCACCTGTTCAATAGACGAGATGCGTTTCACAATAGCGAACATAAACAATTCCACACTTCTTTGAGATCATTTTTGCTGAAACTCTTATTTTTAACTTCGAGGTTGTTCTCTTATCCTGGTCGCGAGTAAATCTGCATTTTGCTTATTTCATAAACGGAACTTCATTCGTGTCCGTCTGAAGCAGAAGTGCTATTTTATATACAGGGTGTAAATTTTAAGTTGACAAACCAGAATAACTCGAAGTAAGCTTCACACGAAAGATGTGTAAGATCCAAAGTTGATTATTTTCGACGGGGACATCTGCTAGTGCTAAAATTAGCCCGCCACCCCCTGGGGATGGGGCGGGAGGCAGCTTTAAAATTTCTAATGGGAACCCCCATATTTGATTGCAGAATCAGATTCTACATAAAAAACTACGTACATTCTGTCTTAACCTTTTTTTTTATTCTTGGCAGTTGGCGCTGTAATTCAAGAACATCCATGTTCTCATTTTTGCGTGGAAAATGGTTACGGATAAATAAAAAATATTTGCTTCGTAAATTTTGATTCGCTAAAACTAAAACTCTCCCTTTCTCCCCATAGGGTCGGGTTGGGGAGAGAGGAATTAGAGTTTTACAAATGTTGACCCAAAAACTATATTAATTTTTTCCGCAGATTCGGATAAGTTTTGTCTGTTTCGTGGTCATGAGGCACACAACTTTTAATTATCAAACAAATTATCTGACTAGATAACTAACCAAACATCCTACTTACTAACGAGTGAAATCATGGGGGGAGAGATCGGGACTGTGTAAACGATATGTAAGGGCTTCCCATAGAAACTTCTGCAGCGTACTCCCTATAACCTCGGCATCATGTGGAAGGGGATGTTGTTGGCAGGTTGTTTCGATCTGTTCCCATGCGGTTTATGTTTTTGGTGCCCTCAGGAAAGACAGTCGCGGCCGTCGATTTGCGTCGGACGCAAAACTGCAAGCCTGGGTCCAGCCCTAGGTCCTTAGGCAACCGCAAACATTTTTCAGTAAAGGCATTGTCTGTATTATCTCACAGTGTGATAAGCGTAATAACAGTTACGGTGACTGCTTATGAAATACGAAACGGTGTAGTTAGTATTTTTTTCCATCTGTCTCATTGTCGTATGACTAGCCCGTACAAGAATACAATTTTTATTTTTATTTTACATTTGTTTAGCAGCACACAGCACTGTTTGCACTGTCAATTCCTGCTTGAAGTACATCTCGACGTAGTATGAAAGTCATAGCATCAAATGTCATGTGCATGAATAGCCACCCGCACTTCCACTGTTCCTATGCAATATTTTTGACAAGCATGTGTCATATCTGGTACACCATGCGTAGACCATATTTTCACATTACGACAGATCTTATAAAAACATAGGCAAAAATAAAAAAACATAGGATTGATTTTCATAGATTTAGAAAAAGCATATAATACTGTCCCGAGAAAACTACTTTGGAGCGCATTACATGTGGAAAACATAAGGGTCCTTTAATTAAAATAACACAAGAAATGTATAAAGATAACATATGTCAAGTGAAAATTGGTAGCCTCTTTCACAGAAATTTAAAACAAGCGAGGGTCTGTTACAAGCCTGCCCCACGTCACCAACATTATTTCTACATAGACATCAGACTTAAGACTGGCATGGAGCAAGAAATTAAAGATGGAGTTTATTTACATCGCTTACTATTTGCTGATGATCATGTAGCTATAGCACAAGACGGGGAGGATGTAAATTATATATGTAACCAATCAGCAGTGGAATACAGAAAGTGGGGATTCAAGATTAATTACTACCAGAAAACAGAATACCTCACTAATGATCCAGATGACTTATACATAGAGGGAAAGAAAATTAAGAAGGTCAATACTTTCTATTATTTGGGGTCCATTTTAGAGATGGAGGGAAAATCAGAGTTAGAAATTAATAAAAGAATTAGCAATGGAAGGAACGTCATTGGGATGCTCAACTACGACTTATGGAGCAGAAATATAACAAAGCGAACCAAAAGAAACATATATAAATCGATACCAGAGAGCATAGTTACGTATGGAGAAGAGACTTGGACTGACACATAAAAAAACTGAAAGCAGTAGAAAAGAACTTCTGGAGAAGATGAGTAAGAATTTCTAGAAATCACGGAGTAAGAAATGACGAAATAATAAAGAATAAAGAGCGTAGAAGTAACAGAAAGAATACATGATGTGATGGATAGAAGGAAGTTACAATGGTATGGGCATACAAGAAGAATGGAGGAAGCCAGAATTCAGAAAATGATCCTGGAATGGGAACCGGTGGGAAAGAAGAGAAAAGGACGCCCTATGACCGCTTAGTTCCAAAATGTACGATTAATGAGAAGACTTGTCGCAAAGGAAGAAGATATGCAAGATCGAAACACGTGGAGGGACACCCTGAGGAGATAAATTGAGATGTTATATAACAGATGTAATAATTTCCGAGTATTTGTTATGTTGGAGGAAAACCTTTGTGTAGAGGAAAATCTCAATAAATAAAAAAATGTGGCACAGGTTCAAAGACTACGGAATTTTTAGTATGCCTCGTCAAACAGGATTCAGACTCATCGGCAACAGCTTGCCAAATACCTTTTTTCAGATTCCGATCTTTGTATGCACTAATTTAGACGTCATACATGAAACGCATTTATAAAATTCATAGTTCTCTCATTTTCCCGCTTCGCCATTCGTGTACACAACAAACTCGTGACAGCAAACAACTTACTTACATGCGACCATATGTACGAGCGCGAAGTTTTGAACAAAAGTGAATCGATATTGTTTACAGTCAGAGAGTTTATAACGTACCTATTCTCTCCGGTGTATAAAAGGTTTTGTGAAACTTGTACTTAATGTTTCGCAGTTAACGGAAACAAGACATCAATTCCGAAGAACAATGTTTAACAAAAGAACACTGATAGTTATAGCACGATCATCACCACACGGGTTTTTATTAGGCTCAACAACAAAAATGACAATAAGTTACTAATTAGCTCTAGGTAGAAATAATTTTGAATAAGTAAATGGTTCAATAAATTTGGATTGCAAAATAACTGCGGTTGTCAGCGCAAAAACGCAAAACCGATAAATTTGGTCAACGACTGACGTGACTTTGAATTAACGTAATAACTGGGAATGAGTAATAATTCAACGACTGAACAAAACGCACACACGTGATCTTAGATATTAAACACATTTGAAACATGGACAAAATGATGTTAATCTGGACTACACTGACATTATTTATTGCTACGAACACCAATAATTGGCGAAGAACAGCAACACTTTATGTAAACAGTACTGAATTATGTAACTCATGGTAATGCTGTTTGCTTGAAAATTTGCAAAAACATGACCAAAAATAATTACTGTTTCTTCTCAAATTAATGTCGAAAATGGTTTAATTTATAGCAACAACCATTTGGCAATACATGTGTTACGAGGATATAAACACAGAAATTATTTGTAAAGCATAACATAAAAGTACTTTGGCTGCAATAGTATAACATACTTTTGTCACTGAACTATAAATTGCTTTCAAATAACTTTTGGACTGAATGATTGTCTGCAACAATAGTTTAACACTACAAGGAACTATAATTACTACTGCCTCTGATACCAATAATTATTTGTATGAAAGTTAACAGTGAAATTAATTCGATTTCTCTCCTTTCAGTTATTTTTTCACCTGTGACTTTCTCGGAATTTTTGGTGAAAAGATGAGACCCAGCTGATAGTTAATGACTTGGGTAAATTAGAGTAACTCACCGGGTTTACGTGGTAGTGCGGTAGCGTTCTCGCTTCCCGCGCCCGGGTTCCCGGGTTCGATTCCCGGCGGGGTCAGGGATTTTCTCTGCCTCGTGATGACTGGGTGTTGTGTGATGTCCTTAGGTTAGTTAGGTTTAAGTAGTTCTAAGTTCTAGGGGACTGATGACCATAGCTGTTAAGTCCCATAGTGCTCAGTGCCATTTGAACCATTTGAAGCCACCGGGTTTATGATTTGACTGAACAACAATATAATGAGCAAAAAAATTACGTGTTACGCTGGTAAGCCTTGTGCACGACTAAAAGATAACTGGCATGACCTAACCTTGCGACGAGTTGCTCCTGGTGCAACGTAATGCTTTTTATGGTATCCATTATTCGCAACAGGCTCTTCTAGATTAACGCGTAGTTTGAATAACTTCGAGCCACACAGTAAACTTCCTTAACTACCAAATCATCTTATAATCATGTACTAGGCCCAATCACGTACTTGCTCACTTATATTTTTCCTTGCCAGATATTACAAAACCAGCCCCAGAACAATCTTAACTTGGCACTAGCACCAACACTTCACGTCCGTACGTCACCACGAACGAATCGCAACTCCGCCGACGACTGCGCGCTCTCGCGCCAACTATGTTATTTATTGGTTATATTAATGGCTCTGAGCACTATGCGACTTAACATCTGTGGTCATCAGTTCCCTAGAACTTAGAACTACTTAAACCTAACTAACCTAAGGGCATCACACACATCCATGCCCGAGGCAGGATTCGAACCTGCGACCGTAGCGGTCACGCGATTCCGGACTGAGCGCCTAGAACCGCGAGACCACCGCAGCCGGCTTGGTTATATTAAAAGATGTTTTCTGGGCTCTGTACAGCATAAATTTCCCTGACATTGGCAGCGTGTTAACTACAAAGCTTTAACATAACTATTTCTTACTTCTTCTTCTAGCATCATATTACAGTTTCATAGACACTAATTACTGACAAAACTCATCAGTACATGTAATTGCAAAAAATGATTTTAAAATAATGCAATCAAGTGAGTGTAAAATATGCGAGGAACTGTGTTGTAGTGTTATAAACACTGCTTGTGAGCGAAGCAGGAAACAAAGGTGAGAGCAAGAAGGTAAAATTTTCAGTGTCAGATGCGGGTGTCGTCAGGCAGGACGAAATATTCCCCCCCGTGTTGGACAACACTGGCGACTAGGGACGTTGATAAAATGTCGAATGATCGATATTTCGATATTATTTATAGAGAGCATTATATATATATATATATATATATATATATATATATATATATATATATATATATATATATATATATATATATATATATATAGCAATTTTCGATAAATATTTGAAGTTGTTGTCTTCAAATAGTACAAGAAAATAAATTTACTTTCATTGTGTGAAGGAGTCTTACTACTTTTTAAGCATTCATCATGTCCAGACTTTTTCTTCGACTGTGTGAAGCAAGTATAGACGGCACAAAGAAGAAATTAGACTGCGCTGGGGGGGTGACGGTGTGGCTGGAATAACACGATATCCGATGTGAAGAAAGAGCAAACCGGTTGCGTTAAAAAAACATTTTTAACGCAACTAGTATGTATTTCTTCAAAAAGAGCTACTGAAACTAATGAATAAAAATCTAAATGACGAGAATGTCATCTGCGGTGGGCGGAGACGTGTGGGCGAAAATGCTGACGTAATCGGCTCGGCTCTACCAACAGAAACTGCAGCGTTTAACTTCCCCACACCGCTTTGACGCTACGACTGCTAGCTCGCTGGAGTTGGTCTTACGTTAAATCAGTAAGTGGCTCAAAACAGCATATCCAGACACTCCGGGATGATGATGGCATTGAAACAGAGGATGACACGCGTAAAGCTGAAATACTAAACACCTTTTTCCAAAGCTGTTTCACAGAGGAAGACCGCACTGCAGTTCCTTCTCTAAATCGTCGCACGAACGAAAAAATGGCTGACATCGAAATAAGTGTCCAAGGAATAGAAAAGCAACTGGAATCACTCAACAGAGGAAAGTCCACTGGACCTGACGGGATACCAATTCGATTCTACACAGAGTACGCGAAAGAACTTGCCCCCCTTCTAACAGCCGTGTACCGCAAGCCTCTAGAGGAACGGAGGGTTCCAAATGATTGGAAAAGAGCGCAGGTAGTCCCAGTCTTCAAGAAGGGTCGTCGAACAGATGCGCGAAACTATAGACCTATATGTCTGACGTCGATCTGTTGTAGAATTTTAGAACATGTTTTTTGCTCGAGTATCATGTCGTTTTTGGAAACCCAGAATCTACTATGTAGGAATCAACATGGATTCCGGAAACAGCGATCGTGTGAGACCCAACTCGCTTTATTTGTTCACGAGACCCAGAAAATATTTGATACTGGCTCCCAGGTAGATGCTATTTTTCTTGACTTCCGGAAGGCGTTCGATACAGTTCCGCACTGTCGCTTCATAAACAAAGTAAGAGCCTACGGAATATCAGACCAGCTGTGTGGCTGGATTGAAGAGTTTTTAGCAAACAGAACACAGCATGTTGTTATCAATGGAGAGACGTCTACAGACGTTAAAGTAATCTCTGGCGTGCCACAGGGGAGTGTTATGGGACCATTGCTTTTCACAATATATATAAATGACCTAGTAGATAGTGTCGGAAGTTCCATGCGGCTTTTCGCGGATGATGCTGTAGTATACAGAGAAGTTGCAGCATTAGAAAATTGTAGCGAAATACAGGAAGATCTGCAGCGGATAGGCACTTGGTGCAGGGAGTGGCAACTGTCCCTTAACATAGACAAATGTAATGTATTGCGAATACATAGAAAGGAGGATCCTTTATTGTATGATTATATGATAGCGGAACAAACACTGGTAGCAGTTACTTCTGTAAAATATCTGGGAGTATGCGTGCGGAACGATTTGAAGTGGAATGATCATATAAAATTAATTGTTGGTAAGGCGGATACCAGGTTGAGATTCATTGGGAGAGTGCTTAGAAAATGTAGTCCATCAACAAAGGAGGTGGCTTACAAAACACTCGTTCGACCTATACTTGAGTATTGCTCTTCAGTGTGGGATCCGTACCAGATCGGGTTGACGGAGGAGATAGAGAAGATCCAAAGAAGAGCGGCGCGTTTCGTCACAGGGTTATTTGGTAACCGTGATAGCGTTACGGAGATGTTTAATAAACTAAAGTGGCAGACTCTGCAAGAGAGGCGCTCTGAATCGCGGTGTAGCTTGCTCGCCAGGTTTCGAGAGGGTGCGTTTCTGGATGAGGTATCGAATATATTGCTTCTCCCTACTTATACCTCCCGAGGAGATCACGAATGTAAAATTAGAGAAATTAGAGCGCGCACAGAGGCTTTCAGACAGTCGTTCTTCCCGCGAACCATACGCGACTTGAACAGGAAAGGGAGGTAATGACAGTGGCACGTAAAGTGCCCTCCACCACACACCGTTGGGCGGCTTGCGGAGTATAAATGTAGATGTAGATGTAGAAATGGAAGAAACAGGACCGTCGATATGAAGTATTCCGGACAAATCCGATATGTGACGAAACCGAACGACGGACCTATCGGACACCTTTAATTTGTGTTACATACGTGCAGTTACCATTATTAGCAAAGTCGTTATCGCCAAGTGTGAACGTGCATCGTATTGCTTTCAACTCATGCTCTGAGGGGGATAAGCACGCTGCTAGCTTGTTATTGTACAGAATATCTAATAATAAATCAATACTTACATGTACAGCTCTAAAACTGGCAATTTATTTGCATTGTTCAGTCGATATGTTTTGGTCGGTGTTGAGTCGACATTCGATAATTTTCCGACACGACTCGGGTCGATAATGAAATGTTTTTAAATATCGATATATTGGAATCCCGAGATTTTTAATAATATCAATAGCCCTACCGACATCCCCTGTACAATACGTCGACAACAGTCACTGCGCAGTACGTTGATAACAGCCTGCAGTGTTGCCGGGCCACACCATACTCTTACCGTCTGTTGCAGCCACACTGCAGTAATCTTGATGGCAACACTATAGTGGTCAACTGTTGCCGTAAGACGTGGCCCGACTAAACGCTCCAGTGACGTCCCGACGTCGTGAGCTGCGGTAGACGCCACGCGACGCGGCGCAGTTTGTTACGCTGGGTAGCCTACCTTTCGGTGCGTCAGGGGCCTAAAATGCGATCGTTCTGTGGTCGCTCGGCACTGTGGATCTACATCTACAGCAACATCTGCATCTACACCCTGCAAACCACTGTGGAGTGCTTGTCAGAAGACGGTCACTGATTCCGCTGCCTGATAGGCCATCACAGAGCCGGACATTATCGGACCTTTCCGTCTGCTTAAGCGCATTAAGCCAGCTTTACGCCAGAACGAATGGAAGCGAACAAAAGCTAATACGGATTCGTACATAATTCGCCAGTGTTCACTATAATTCGCTTGTAACTGTGAATATGCGTTTACAGTAGAGAGGACGGAAGACAACACGACAGATTGTGTCCACGAATGAGCATGGTTTTAGAAAGCATCGCTCGTGCGAAACTCACGACACGATGTACACCGAACTATAGATGAAGGAGAACAGACAGATTCTATATTTCTAGATTTGCGGAAAGCGTTTGACACGGTGCCCCATTGCAGGCTATTAAAGAAGGTAGGAGCATATGGAATAGGTTCACAGATACGTGAGTGGCTCGAAAACTTGTTACGTTATAGAACCCAGTATGTTGTCCTCGACGACGAGTGTTCATCAGGGGCGAGGGTGTCGTCAGCAGTGCCACGGGGAAGTTTGATAGGACCGCTATTATTTTCTGCATACATAAATGATGTGGCGGACAGGGTAAGTAGCAATCTGCGCTTGTTTGCTGATAAAGACATGAATGCAACTGAATGCGTGGGACCTGTTAAAGGTGGCTACTGCAAAGCTCCCGAATCCACCTGACAATTTACAAGATCTCACTGGAGCTGCCATTGAGAAGTAAGACCTCACAGCCAAGGATATTGATGGTCTCATCCAGAGCATGCCTCGCAGAGTGGATGAACCCATCCGTGTGTGAAAAGGACATCCTCACTACTAAAGACTGACAATCATCATCATGAAATAAAGATTTTCGCTGTTTTTGTTTTCAAAATTTGCGCTTAGGAGAGAGCCTACATTGTTTTCCAATGATTTTTTGTAACCAATCAAAATCGTTCTTGTTTTCAGAAGGATCGTGTTTACTTTGTTTATAAGGTATTCTAGGAACCTCAATGAGTGGACTGTAAGAACTCATTGTAGTAAACTGTGTGGAATTTCAAACTTTTGTTATTGGATCACCCACGCTGCATACCGTTCTAACCACTCCATCGCTCACGTGTATGATGCCAACAACACAAGTAGGCAAGATCGCAGACTAGAGCTTTCTGGACTACTAGTGTCGAAAAAGAGAGGACGCTGACTTTCTTTGTATGTTCTCTAACTGACGGAGGACCAGCGGAACACGAGCAAGTGCTTTTAAATTCTTCTGGGCCTGCAGATTTATATATGTCTTTTAAGGACATTATGTGTACATTAAGCCAAAACGCTGCTTTGTGTAGCAGTTGTTATTATTGTAACTTTATTTTCATTGGTTATAAGCCTATTTAGGCTCAAAGGCCATTTTCAAGCACTTTCCTTATTACATCGTTGACGCTCTTGCTGTCAGGTATCTCGACTTTGCTTTGCTTAAAAACGCACCAAGTAAGATACCTGACAGCAAGAGCGTCAACTACGTAGTATGGAAAGAGCTTGAATATGGCCTTTGAGCCGAAACAGGCCTATAGCTAATGAAAATAAAGTCACAATAATAACAGCTGCTACACAAAGCAACGTTTTGGCTTAATGTACACATAATGAGCAAGTGCGTACCGAGCACATCCGTATGAATTACCGAGCGAGGTGGCGCAGGGGTTAGCACATTGGGAGGACGACGGTTCAATCCCGCGTCCGGCCATCCTGATTTAGGTTCTCCTCGATTTCCCTGAATCGCTCCGGACAAAAGCCGGGATGGTTCCTTTGAAAGGGCACGGCCGACTTCCTTCCCCATCCTTCCCTAATCGGATGCTGACGAGCCAACA
The DNA here is from genome assembly GCF_023898315.1 of Schistocerca nitens. Taxonomy (NCBI): domain Eukaryota; kingdom Metazoa; phylum Arthropoda; class Insecta; order Orthoptera; family Acrididae; genus Schistocerca; species Schistocerca nitens. The sequence continues at coordinate 33,478,533 of NC_064625.1, forward strand.
AGCCTTATGTTAGCAGCGGAAGGAATTTTTTTACGCAGGCTTATATTATTCATATTTATCTTGGCAGTAAAATAGTGTGTTATGCGTTTATGGGTCCATTCGTAATGTACCCAAAATACAACCACAATCAAAATAGAGAAACGCCACTTTATCTTGTTCATCTTTTGCTGGCCACTGGCGGTTGATGTTATAAAAGGTTTCTGCTCTTCAGGTATGTATTGTCATTTTTTTTACATCATCTAGTTTCTTCTTTTGTATTGGAACAGGCCCACTGTATGCTTGTCTGTCTGGAAGGTCTGCGTTACAGCGGAAACTAAAAAGGAAGGAACGGCCTGGCTTCAATAATCCCTGGAGATTCGCTACGGAAAATGACGCGGCTGTACGTAGATATCTGAAATTTCAGTTTTGTTCTGCTACCGTAAGTGCATACCGAGGTAGCATCCCGTTTGTAACGGTTAGGCCACCAGCTCTTGAAGTGCAGAATATCTTCCGTTTCCACGTTTAGCACGCTACAGTTCTGCATCTGAGATGACGAACACATCAAAGTTTCATACTCTTCTGGAGTCACCTCAGGGCATGGCCCCTCCTCTAACTCAACACCCATCTAACGAGCATTTCTGTTGATGATCCATGACCCCTTGTTATACTAAAGGACGTGTTCATCTACATCTACATCTACATGGTTACTCTGCAATTCACACTTAAGTGCCTGGCAGAGTGTTCATTTTCATACTACTTCTCTACCATTCCACTCCGAATGGCGCGTGGGAAAAAGGAACACCTGAATCTTTCCGCTCGAGTTCTGATTTCTCTTATTTTATTGTGATAATCATTTCTCCCTACGTAGATGAGTGTCAACAAAATATTTTCGTATTCGGAAGAGAAAGTTCGTGATTGAAATTTCATAAATAGATCTCGCCGCAAAGAAAAGCGCCTTTGTTCCAGTGAATGCAACCCCAACTCGCGTATCGTATCAGTGACACTCTCACCCCTATTGCTCGATAACACGAAACGGGCTGCCCTTCTTTGCACTTTTTCGATGTCCTCCGTCAATCCTACCTGGTAAGCATCCCACACCGCACAGCAATATTCCAGCAGAGGACGGACAAGTGTAATGTAGGCTGTCTCTTTAGTGGGTCTGTCGCATCTTCTAACTGTTCTGCCAACATCTATGTGGTCTTTCCAATTTAAGTTTCTCGTAATTGCAATTCCTAGGTATTTAGTCGAATTTACAGTCCTTAGATTTGTGCGATTTATCGTATACCCAAAATGTATCGGATTTCTTTTAGGACCCACGTGGATGACATCGCACTTTTCTTTGTTTAGTGCCAATTGCCACCTTTCACACCGTACAGAAATTCTCTCTAGATCATTTTGTATTTGGAATTGATCGTCTGATGATTTTCCTAGAAGGTAAATTACAGCATCATCTGCATACAATCTAAGGGGGCTGCTCAGATCATCACCTAGGTCATTTATGTAAATCAGGAACAGCAGAGGGCCTATGGCGCTACCTGGCAGGAAAGCCAGATATGACGTCTGTTCTACTCGATGATTTACCGTCTATCACTACGAACTGTGACCTCTCTGAGAGGAAACCACGAATCCAGTCACATAACTGAGACTATATTGCATATGCACGCAATTCGATTAATAGTCGCTTCTGAGGAACGGTATCAAAAGCCTTCTGGAAATCTAGGAATATGGAATCGATCTGAGATCCCTTGTCGACAGTACTCATTACTTCATGGGAATAAAGAGCCAGCTGTGTTGCACAAGATCGATATTTTCTGAATGTTTATGTATCAATAAGTCATTTTCTTCGAGGTGGTTCACAATGTTCGAGTACAGTATATGCTCCAAAATCCTACTGCAAATTGGGGTCAGTGATATGGGTCTGTAATTGAATGGGTTTCTCCTATTTCCTTTCTTGAATATTGGTGTGACCTGTGCTACTTTCCAGTCCTTAGGAACAGACCTTTCGTTAAGTGAGCGGTTGTATATGATTGCTAAGAAAGGCGCTATTGTGTCTGCATACTCTGAAAGGAACCTGATTGGTATACCATCTGGACCGGAAGACTTGCCTTTCTTAAGTGATTTGAGTTGTTTCGCAACACCTAAGATATCTACTTTTATGTCACTCAAGCTAACAGCTGTTCTGGTTTCGAGTTCTGGAATATTTACTTCGTCTTCTTCGTGAAGGAATTACGGAAAACTGTATTTAGTAACTCCGCTTTAGTGGCAGCATCGTCGGTAACATTTCCATCGCTATCGTGCAGTGACGGTATTGACTGTTTTTTGCCACTGGTGTACTTTACATACGACCAGAATCCCTTTGTGTTTTCTACCATATTTTTAGACAATATTTCATTGTGGAAACTGTTAAAAGCATCTCGCATTGACGTCCGCACTAAATTTCGAGCTTCCGTGAAACTTAGCCAGTCTTGGGGATTTTGCGTTCTTATGAATTTGGCATGCTTTTTTCGTTGCTTCTGCAACAGTATTCAGAGGTGTTTTGTGTACCATGGTAGATCAGTCCCGTCTCTTATTAACTTATGCGGCATGAATCTATTAATTGCTGTCGATACTGTATCTTTGAATTTCAGCCGTATCTGGTCTACACTTACATAATTAGCTTGGAAGGTATGGAGACTCTCTCTCAGATAGGAATGGCGTTCAATAAGTAATGCAACATTTTTTTCTCGGCCGAGTTAGGTTGAAAGAAGCGAATTTTGTTGTGAGACATTGTGGCAAATTCCCGCTTCAGCCCCTTTGGTTTCATGAAAGTCCGACAGGTGGCGGCGCTATGCGTAAAGTACAAAAAAAAAAAAAAAAAAGCGTCTGTAACGGAGGTGCGTTCCAAGCAGAGAGCTACCTTGGAGTTTCTTTTGGCTGAAAATCAGAGCATCGCAGAGATTCATAGGCGCTTGCTGAATATTTATGGGGACCTGGCAGTGAACAAAAGCACAGTGAGTCGTTGGGCGAGGCAATCTGTTCGATCTCCCGCTTGCCGGTCGGTCGAACACAGCTGTGACTCTTGCATTGTGTTCGTCGACACAAAAATGCAAACGAACTTCCGTTTCACGCATGTGTGCAATCCGAGAGGAGCTTGCAAAACGTCATTGGATTGTTGTTCCTCATCCACACTACAGCCAGGATCGGGCACATTCCGACTTCCTTCTGTTTGACCCAATGAAGGGTGCACTCCGCGGGACGATGGGGAGGTTATTGATGTGACAAGACCTTGGCCTCGACGTCGACCAGTTGAGAGTAGGATCGCACACTGAGGGTTGCGTATGAACTTAATTACGTACATAGACAGTTAATCAGTCGGGGAATCAAGGACATTGATGATTTTTGTCTGTTATAGACATTGATACTGGCACGATATGGGTCCCAGCGTTTCCAAGACTTTCGAGAATGTTTTAGTTTCAAGTCTGAAGTCGGATAACAAATGGTAAAAGAAATATTTTTTTCGTGTGATGTGATTACAAATTAACAATTTTGGATTTTTCCCTTTACTTGTACTGTGAAACCTTGTATCTTGCCAAATTCCATGATTTTAGATCAACGGGAAGTACCCTACAGGTTTTGATGAGTGAGTTTTCGAGCTTCATAATATGTGACATAAATGATATAGAGGGTCTATACGAGGGCGATGTACTTGAGGGCAGTATTATGGAAATGGAAGAGGACGTAGATGAAGATGAAATTCGAGATATGATACTGCGTGAAGAGTTTGACAGAGCACTGAAAGACCTAGGTTGAAACAAGGGCCCAGGAGTAGACAAAATTCCATTAGAACTATTGACAGCCTTGGGAGAGCCAGCCCTGACAAAACTCTACCATCTGGTGAGCAAGATATGTGAGATAGACGAAATACCCTCACACTTCAAAAAGAACATAATAATTCTAATCACCAAGAAAGAAGGTGTTGACAGGTATGAAAATTACCTAACTATCAGTTTAATAAGTCACGACTGCAAAATACTAACACGAATTCTTTACAGACGCAGTGAACACATAGTGTGTTGTGGGGCGATCACTCTGTTGTAGAAATAATTCAAAAGCCAAGATCGCTTAAATACTGTTTTCTGGATAACCGGTTTGAACACACTAAAGGTGCCATCATCGGATCTGAATGTAGATTAACATTTATAAACCGTTTGTTAATCTACATTCAGATCCGATGATGGCAACTTTAGTGTATTGAAACCGGTCATCCAGTAAACAGTATTTAAGCGATCTTGGTTTTTGAATTATTTCTTTACAGATGAATGGAAAAACTGGCACAAGCCGACCTCGGGAAAGATCAGTTTGGATTCCCTAGAAATGGTGGAACACGAGAGGCAGTACTGACCCTACGACTTATCTTAGAAGATAGATTAAGGAAAGGCAAACGTCCGTTTCTATAATTTTTGGACTTAGAAAAAGCTTTTGACAATGTTAACTGGAATAGTGTCTTTAAAATTCTGAAGGTGGCAGGGGTAAAATACAGGAAGCGAAGGCTATTTACAATTTGTACAGAAACCAGATGGCTGTTATAATAGTCGTAGGACATGAAAGGGAAGCAGCGGTTGGGAAGGGAGTGAGACAGGGTTGTAGCCTACCACGATGTTATTCAATCTGTATTGAGCAAGCAGTAAAGGAAACAAAAGAAAAATTTGGAGTAGGAATTAAAATCCATGGAGAAGAAATAAAAACGTTGAAGCTTTGTGATGACATTGTAATTCTGCCAGAGACAGCAAAGGACCTGGAAGAGCAGTTAACGGAATAGACAGAGTCTTGAAAGGAGGATATAAGATGTACATCAGCAACAGAAAAACGAGGATAATGGAATGTAGCCGAATTAAATCAGGCGATGCTGAGGGAATTACATTAGGAAATGGACAGTGAATGTAGTAGGTGAATTTTGCTGTTTGGGAATGAAAATAACTGATGATGGCCGAAGTACATTGGCAAGAGCAAGAAAAGCGTTTCCCAGGAAAGAAAAGTTGTTAACATCGAGTGTAGATTTAAGTATGAGGAAGCCTTTTCTGAAAGTATTTGTGTGGAGTGTAGTCATGTATGGAAGTGAAACATGGTCGATAAATAGTTTAGACAAGAAAAGAATGCAGCAGGTACTCGGAGACGAAGACTTTTGCACGATAGAGTAGCATGAAAAGCTGCATCAAACCAATCTCTGGACTGGAGGCCACAACAATAAAGCACATATGGTCGTATCTTTTGACTGAATTTACCTAGGATTATTACACTGCCAAGGAACTATAGACCTTAATATGGGACATAATTTTGAACTTGATACGTCTGCTTATTCCTGTCGGACAGGCAGACAGACAGACAGACAGACAGGCGGACGAACGGATAGTAAATCGATCCTATAGGGGATCGATATTGACAGATTGATGCACGGAACCCCAAACATGGGATTTTGTAGCCAAAAGAGTGGGAAATAATTTGGTGTACTGGATCCTGAATGAAACCAATCTGCTTCCAGAAAAACAGTGTTGTATTACTTATTCAACAGTTCTCGTATGAAGATCAGGTATGTCGGGTAAATGTAATTTGACAAAGATGCAAATAACCCGTGTAATGTAAATGAACCCCTGTGTTGTTTTCGTCCCTTACTATAAGGACCTCAGTCGCAGTGACTGAAGGGTGGTCACACTTTCAGCCCTGACAGACGGTTCTCGAAGTAGGTTCTCGCGAGATGTACAGCGTAAAGCGTCTGGTGGACAATATTTTCAACGTTTCTGTCAGAATAGGCAATGATTTGACTGGTAATGACAATTGTCACACTGTAACGATTGTTACGCTTCCATTACGAAAGAGTAAAATGTTAGAAAAGCAGTACAAACCGACTGATCACAGTTTCAGTACAAACTATCTTGATCGAAAAAAATCGTAGCATCGTGAAGTTCAGCATCCGTAATGGATACGATGAATTTGAGTCACAAAGCCTGTGACCATTCGCACCGTCGTTCTTTGTATTCGTTGCATGTCCCTGCTTTGGGATCCGCACGCTGCATCACTATTCCAGTGTGGTCCATACAAGTGTTCCGTACGCAGGGTGCAGTTTCCCTGTACCGCTGCCTGCCCTCTGCACTGCCTGCAAGTGACCCGGTGTGGTCGTTCCGCTTGATATCTCCACACATATTTATTTGACCGACTGACTCTACAGGGCTATTCACGAATATATGCAAATATTTTAATATGTCATTCTACAAGTAAAACTAAAGAAAAAAGTTCATATAAACATAGGTCCGCACATGTTTAGTTACGGAGTTACGGCTAATAAAAGATTTTGCCTGAAATTTAGCAACATCACTAGTATGAATCCATAGCAAAACTGTACGAGCTTAAAGTAAAGCACGATTTCCATTTACCTTTTTTTTACTGATCTGTTGAATGTAATAAAGCATGTTCCAGACGTGTATCTGCAGTAGTTTTCCAGAACATCCAGAGAAGCGAAGAAGTAATTTCGTAAAATTTTTAATTTATTAACTACTTGGCCCAATTTGTTTTTTAAATTCCAGACAATTGCATAAAGTTTTCGACAGAAGTTGTAGAGAATTTAATTTTGGAAAAAGACGGTAATGAAACTATGAGTGTATCACATGATCTGCTTTTATTAATGTCATAGCACGCATGAATTCATTTTAAACCGGAAAAACAAAGCTCAGTGATAAGGAAGTTTTACAGTGCACATAATGTTTCACAATACATTCACAATAAATGTTAAGAAATGTCTCCACCGAGTTCAGTGCATTTAGCTGCACGTATATGAACACATTTTTTTCCTCGTCTCAGTTTCACAGAGTTGTTCTTACTTTCGTCTATTGCATTCATAATGCGGGCAATTAATGCCTCGCGTGTATTGACTTTGTCTTCATAAACTACGTCTTTCATTCATCCCCTTGCACAAAAATCCATTGGTGTTAAACCGGGCGATCTGGATGGCCAGAGACGTGTAGCACCACGATCAATCCATTTCCGGGGAGAATGTTCATTTAAATGTGTAGTCACGGCGTTGGTGAAATGTTGAGGCGCGCCGTCATGTTGAAAATATATTTGCAATCGCGTAGCAAGTGGGACATATTCTAGCAAGCGGGACATTTCTTTTTGAACAAATTGTAAGTACGTCTCGCCCGTTAGGCGTTGCGGGAAAATGAATGGTCCAATCAAGTGTGTGTTGATTATACCACACCACACATTTATGCCAAATCGGTGCTGGAAATGCGTTGCAATGTTGCATGTGGGTTTGCTTCGAACCTCACGTGATCGTTATGTAAATTGTTTATACCATCTCGAGTAAACTGTGCCTCATCAGTAAATAAAGTGTATCTGTGCAACCGCCGATTAGCCTTTAACGAGTTGCACAACTCCAATCGAAGGGCAAGATCTCCCTGATGTAAGTGAAGCATTTTTTGTTTATTGTAAGGATACAGACTATTATACTTCAGTGTGCGCCGTACCTTAGAGTGTGAAATGCTTAATCTTTGACAGATACTCCGTGTACTGGTACCCGGGCTACGTTCAACAGCATCCATAGTAGCCTCACCATATCAAACGCTCGTACTGATTACGAACGCCAGGTAGGGAACCTGTCTCCCGGAGCATTCGAAGTACTCCACTAATGGTTCGTGAATTCGGAATCCTCTGAGTTGGATAACGTACGCGATATTCGTTAACTGCAGCCGTAGCATTACCATCACATTTGCCAGGTTATTGTAGCCTTAGCGATATATCAGGTAAGTAGCGAACACCAAGTTCTAACCTAAACATGTCGCATTTCTTTACTTCTTCGTATTTGATATTCGTATTCTTCATGAAACTTCTCTTGAACAACGCTAAACAGGGTTTAATAAATGGAGCACGCATGGTTGTAACAAAACTCATGAATTTACAATTAATCATTAGCTGATTCACACATAGAAAACTGTTGTAATACCACGGATCAACATCACACCATCTCATCCAAGTATGCCTTTTCAACTAACAAGAAGACAGTTGCCTATTAAAATAGCGTTTTCTATAAGTTTAAACAAGTCGCAGGGACAAACGCTTCAAAGAGAAAGATTTTGCTTACCAAATCCCGCTCTTATTCGAGGAGAATTCTATGTATCCTTCTCAAGGATAACCAAACCAACTAAAATTTTTGTATCCTGTAAAGGAAATGAAAACAAAAACTACACTGAGATTACATTCTTACGACAAATATCGCTTACACAGAGCTATTGTAATGCTCCGTAAACAAATTTGTTCAAAATTATGTGTATGGAAATTTATGCTCAAAATGTTCAAATGTGTGTGAGTTCCTAAGGGACCAAACTGCTGAGGTCATCGGCCGTAGACTTACACACTACTTAAACTAACTTATGCCAAGAACAACACACACACCCATGCCCAAGGGAGGACTCCAGCCTCCGGCGGGAGGGGTCGCGCAATCCGTGACATGGCGCCTCAAACCGCACAGCTGGAAATTTATATACGAGAAGCTATCATATATTCATGATTATTATTTCACGTCGTTCGGTTTATTTTTAAAGACGTTTTCTCATTCCCACAGCTGTACTTATTTCAACGACCGCACTTATTTCAGATGCTGTCATAATTTAAAACTACTAAAATGTGAAACTTTTGTCTTGGTCTTCTGGTTTTGTAAAAAATTATTTTACATTGTAAGTTGTATCACAAGTTTTCGAAAATGGAAACGTGATTTTTGTGCTGGCTTGGAGGGGGGGGGGGGGGGAGGGCGGGGGGTGGCGGGAGGAAGTGTGTATGGTTGAAGAGCTGCGTTCTAGCACCAAAAAGTTCAGAAATTAGGCACTGCTTGGGCACGTTTAACTCACACCTAAAGTGGTGCCGCCTCCGCCACCATCACAATATCTTTTTTCAGCGTTACTACTTCTACTACGAACGTATAATACTGTGAAATTATCCCGAATAATAACAATTTAAACTACGCGGATTTACAACTTACATAATTAGTGTGATGTTTGACGCTGCATTTTCGCTACAGGTTTAGAAAAATCGGGTGTGCAGCTAGAACAATGTCATCTTAACATCTCATCTAGATGTGAGCTTGTCAGGCTGGATCAGTACTTATTCTTGATGATGCTTATAGATGAAAATGTGATCTCGCAGAGATATGTCGAGCCAAAACATGAAAAAATAAGTTTTCAAAGCAACACTAACGACCCTGGGATATTTATTTCTGTCCACCACAATCTATAAACTGCTTAAAATTCCAAAACGTGATTTCAAAGATACACCTTCTTGAAGATTTAAAATTTCCTTTTCTGCCTCCTCAAGATTACAGTATCCGAAGGTCTCACATGTCTTACGTCCACATTCAGTAACGTCAACTCAAACGTATGAATTATCAATAAACATAATCAATTGTTCAGGTGTTGAAAACTGGCAAAGCTTGTTACTATATTCTGCGACTAGGATTTCGAGATGATTAACAAAAGGTAGATAATCACATTCGTAGAGATTTACGGTTTCCGTAGTAAAATTCAAAGCTAGGAATTGTGCTAGGGAATTTCTTTTTAAATGTGCAATCCATAATTTTAGTTTCCTCTCAAAAGCATTTACTTTACTTATCAGGACTGAAATTTTGCGAGTTTCCACTTGCAATTGGAGGTTTAGCTCTCTTAATTCTGAAGTGATATCTGCCAGGAAAGCTAAACCTAGGAGTCATGGTATTTCGTCATATCCTTCACAAGTTTATTATTTGAGAAACTCTATTATCTCATCCAGAAGACTGCATAATCGTTCCATACTTTTTGTCCCTCCAGGCCACCTTACGTCTGCATGAAGAACTTTGTAACCGTGCTCAGAATCTCATATATTCAAAAGATTTCTGAACATTCGGTGGTTCAAATGGTTCAAATGGCTCTGAGCACTATGGGACTCAACTGCTGTGGTCATAAGTCCCCTAGAACTTAGAACTACTTAAACCTAACTAACCTAAGGACAGCACACAACACCCAGCCATCACGAGGCAGAGAAAATCCCTGACCCCGCCGGGAATCGAACCCGGGAACCCGGGCGTGGGAAGCGAGAACGCTACCGCACGACCACGAGATGCGGGCGAACATTCGGTGACTTGTAAAACATGATCGGATGTAATTTGCTGCACGGCTTACGAATTTCCTGACATGGCCAAACTTCAAAACCTTTGCACATAAAGTTTCCTGGTGGATAATACAGCGATAAGAATTTTCTGGAATTAATCATATTCAGCATCAAGAGCAAGAAACCCATTATTGTTTCCGGCGAGTGAAGGCGCCCCATCTGTCGTTATAGTTATAAGTTTAGAGTGTGGAAAGCTGCTACCTTTCGGAAATTTCTGGAGTGAAATAAATATTCATGAAGTGGGAGCAATATTAGAAGCTTTTCGTTAACTGTAAAATCATGAAAGGTCACTATACTGAAGCGAAAAATATTCAGACGATTGCAGATCCTGATAAAACTCAGATTGTGAAGCCTTAGAAATCTGCTCAACACGTCTAGCAACAGTTCAGTGAGACAACTGAAAACCATTTATAGAACACGTAAGCGCAGATCTATCTTTTCGACCACCTAACATAGATTCTCCGGTACTGACAACTGCTTCTTTTCGAGATTCGGAATTAACAGAACAGTAACTATTAAAGTTTGTGTGGTTTGTCGAAAAAAGACGTTCTACATTACTTTTTTTGCCAACAAACACACTACTATTACACAACTAACACATGGCTGTTCCTCCCAAACACTGTTAGCAGTGCAAGTTCTGTGACTTTTACCCATTTTGCATTAAGAATAGTCAACCACACACAGGAAACATAACTTAACTTACACTCACGTACAATCACAAGCTCTCGAGTTATACTGGACAGCACAAAAAATATTGCACAAGAAGAAGCTATCGGTAGAAACAAAAATATTCAAGAAGAGCGAACTTATTGTTTGTTGTGGCAAGGCTGTGTTGGGATTAAAGTAATTCTGTCTCCAAATCCCAAAAATTGAGGCCTGATATTTGCTGTGGGAAATTATAAGTAAAGTTTAGAGTGTATATATATATATATATATATATATATATATATATATATATATATATACTGGTTATTGTTATATATAACAGTTTTTTGTGAAATGGTGCAATAACCAGGTGAGTTACGTTTACATCCTTTCAAGTGAAATTAAAAAAAAAATCTGTCAAAAAATTGAAAAATTTTATTAATCGGTCTCCTCTTTTCCCAACTTTTAATTGGACTCCCAAGATCCCGTAGTAGCTTTCTAAATAAACAAGATTTATTATGATATTTATTGAATTAAAAAATGGACTTGCTTTGTTCTTGCAACAATCTACTTTAATTATTGAATAATATGTCAAAAATAAACAATTAAGTAAATAAACAACAATCATTAGCTGCTTACAGGTTACTAAATATTATTAAGAGTCTGAGAATTACAAGAAAAGGATACCTCAACAGAAGTCGTTGATAAGAAGTTCACTGTGCTTCTCTTTCAGATGAACTGTAAGCAGCATCCGTACCGTTTCGTTCACAGACTACCTTATAATAAAATTCCATATCTGATGGCTGGCAGTCAAGCTTTGTGGCATCTTTATATTTCTCAGGTTCAACTGGTAGCGGCACTTCGTAAAGTTTTCAGGATAAGTTAATGTAGCTGAGGCTTTCTGAATGATACGCAAGTTGTCATAAGGATGCACTGCAACGAATTACGTACATGTGTGCAGAGGAGTACTCACAGAATCTGTGTTTTGAAATGGTAAATTTCGTATTATGAATACTCTTAATGCAACACCGAGACAGGTTTTTTCGTTGGGACGAGAAGTTTAAAACTAGACCTTGCGTAACAGCAACTGAACTTCTTGGATGTACTTCACATGCCAAAATCTGACTAGTGTTCTCTGAAATGACAAAGCTTGTCCCAAACAGCCAACATCAAAAGTCCATTCGCTACGTTATGCTGAATTGGTCCCATGGTCAGGTCTCATTTTTGCAACGCACAATCGAGTAGTTTGCAAACTACGCATCGATAGAAAAATCTTATTTTCGGCCACAAGTAGACATTCCTGGTTACTGGACGGATGACTTCAATTTTATTTAATATTATAAATAGTCAGACTTGAAGTTTGCTTATGGAGGGCACCACGAGAATATATCATGGGACGATGGAGCCGTGGGACCCCCCCACCCCCTGGACAGCCCTGCACCAGTTATTACTCCGGGGACTGTGCGTAGGTAGCTCTCCATACAGGCTGACGTACTGCGTCCTGCGTCTCAGGAAAATTCCTATTCAGTCGCAGACCTGGTTAGGTACCCTGTGCGGATGTATTTTGCTTATAACGCGTCGATGATATAACTCGGTCAAATACCTCTCTGTCGAAGAATGAATTAAAAAATGGTCCGCCATGTTCCAAGAACACAATTTTAGTTTCGCCACGAACGTGGTATCTGTCGTGAAACATGCTTGTGAATTATTCGGGGTGGTTCCTTGATGATATTACAAACTTTCAGGCTTGATGAAGTGGGGTAAATGTATAAATTTGTCGTAAGGGACACTAGACCGGAAACGACCGAAACAAAAGCTATAAGTGGGCCTATTCTGCTGCAAGCTCTTTTCTTTCTCTATTTAGGGAGGAAGTAGTTTGGATAAAAACAAGAAAAAATGTCGAGTAAACATGGGCATACCTTAAGTGCTATGAGTACTTGTTCATCATTGATATTGTGAAATGCGTCTCTTCTACGGAACATGTGCTCATAGGTCTTAAGGTAAGCACCGGCGCATTTTTCTTGTCTTGGTCCATACTACCTACCCCCAAAATATGAAAATCAAAGAGGTTGCAGTAGAAGAGGTCCACTCTCTGGCGTATCAGAAAGATTTTCATTTCCAGTATTCGACTCGGACGTTTGTGGACCAGGGCTCCTTACCTCAGATTGTTACATTTATCCCTCCCCATCATCCCTGTAAGCTTTTGATGTCATCACGGAATCACCTTGTAACTAAAACTGTGTTCATATAACAGGGCGCAACCTTTCAGTTCATTATTATTTTCTGCAAGCACGGCTACAGGGCATACATTCCATTCTGATAATCCTTCTAATTCTGTCTCTATTTTTTTCCTTCAATCTCTCTCTCTCTCTCTCTCTCTCTCTCTCTCCCTCCGTCCCTCTCTTTCTCCTCATCTGTCATCCTCCCCCTTTTTTCTGTTTACACCTCATTCGGCCTCGTTTTTCTCTCTCCCTCTTCCTCCCTCCCTCCTTCTGCCTCTGTCTGTCTGCCTGTCTCTCTCTGTCTTCTTCAGTCTCCCCCTCCTCCCCCCTCTTCATGAATATATCTTTCTTCTTTGTTCCCCATTTCTCTTTCTTCCTCTATCTCTCTCTCTTTCTTGCTCCATCTCCCTCTCCCTTACTATATTTCTCTAATTTTCCTCTCCATCCTCTTATTTCCTCTTTCTCTCAGACTCCCTCCCTGTCCCTCTCCCTCACTATCACTATTTCTAAACCTTAAACATGGCTGCAAAACAGCAACTGTGTAAATCAAAAGAGGCTGAAAAATCAGCCAACCAGTTTCCAACAAAGGTTTGTTAGCCCTTGACCTAGGTTTCTATACTTGTAACAAGGCCGACTCCTTCTGAAGAAGATATTTTTACAAATTTCGAAACCTAGGTCAAGGGCTAATAATCTTTGTTTGCAACTGGTTGGCTGATTTTTCAGCCTCTTTACCTCTGTTTCTTTCCTTTTCATCTCTCTTTCTTCCTCTCTCTGTTAGCCTCTCTCTCTCCCATCCCACTCTTTCTCTCTCTCTCTCTCTCTCTCTCTCTCTCTTTCTTGCTCCCTCTCTCCCTTACTACCTCTATTTCTCTACTTTTCCTCTCCACCTTCGTATATCCTCTCCCCCTCTCTGACTCAGTCTCCCTTCCTGCCCTTACTATTTCTCTCCTTTCCAGCTCCCTTTCTCTCTCTCTCTCTGTTAGTCTCCCTCCCACCCACCGCACTCTCTCTCTCTCTCTTTCACCCCCTCTCTCTCACTCTCTTTCTCTCTCACACACACACACTGTGTCTCTCTCCTCTTCTGCCTTCTGTCATCCTCTCCCTCTTTTCTGTTTACATCTCTGTCTCTCTCTTCCTCACTCTCTTTTTTCTCTCTTTCTCTTCCTGCCTCCCTTCCTCTGCCAGTCTCTGTCTTCCTCAGTCTCCCTCCCTCCCCTTCTTCCTTAATATATTTTTCTTCTTCCTTCTCCATTTCTCTTTCTTCCTCTCTCTCTCTTTCTGCCTCCCTCTCTCTTACTGCCTCTCTCTACTTTTCGTCTCCACCCTCTTATTTCCTCTCCCTATTTCTCCCTCCCTACCCCTCTTCCTTACTACCTCTGTTCTTCTCCTTTCCATCTCCGTTTCTTCCTCTCTCTGTTAGTTTTCCTCGCTCCCATCTCTCACTTCCTCTTCCTCTTCCTCTTCCTCTTCCTCTTCCTCTTCCTCTTCCTCTCTCTCTCTCACCCTGTCTCTTGTTGTCATTGCATCTTTCTCAATCCCCGTTCCTCTGGCGTAAACGCTACGACGCTGTCACTCTAGTGGGATGCCTCAATTGGCATTGTCGGAGCAGCTCGGTCGGCATCGAGTTGGTGCTCCGCACAGAACGTTACCGTGGGTTGACTTTCTGTGAACGTGTGAGATAGCACGGCCGCCGTTCCGCGAAGACATAAACGTTCGAGGGACGGCGGTGCGGGTATGGGTGCGGGTGTGGGAAACAGCGTGATTGTATTGTATTGTATTGTGCCCGCAAGCACCCACTATTAAACCGCCATAATGTTCCGCGTGCCGCGACCTCAAATAAACGCGCTGATAACCCCGCATCACACACCGCGTGTAGAGCCTCTGTGAACAGGCCATCTCTTCACAGCTGTCTGATTCTCACTCTGCAGTACTTGCTGTCAACTAGCTCACCACCATGTGGTGACTATTTTCTCGCATACTTGTCGCTTCGGAGTTATTGGGGGAGGTCCTGGAATTTGACGGTTTCGAAATCGAATCTTTCACTCTACACGGGATTGTGCTCTCATATGAAACTTCCAGGCAGATTAACACTGTTTAGTGGACCGGGATTCGAACCCGGTACCTCTGCCTTTCGCGGGCAAGTGCTCCACCAACTGAGCTATTCGAGCACGACTCAGAGCCCGTCCTGAGACCTTCACTTCCTATTCTCCAAAGTGAAGTTTCAAATCAACCCACACTCTGAGACAGAGTGAAAATTCATTCCGGAAATCATTCCTCAGGATGTGGTAAAATGGTTCAAATGGCTCTAAGCACTATTGGACTTAACATCTGAGGTCATCAGTCCCCTAGACTTAGAACTACCTAAACCTAACTAACCTAAGGACATCACACACATCCATGCCCGCGCCAGTTATTCGAACCTGCGACCATAGCAGCAGCGTGATTCCGGACTGAAGCGCCTAGAACCTCTCGGCCACGGTCAAGCCAGTTCTCCGCAGTACCTCTTCTCCCAGGAGTGCTCGTGCCGCAAAGTACGCGGCAGAGCTTCTGTGCAATCTGGAAGGCGGAAGCAAAGCTGTGAGGGTAATCTGGTCTAGGGATGGCGGTTATCGCTGAAACAACCGGTTTTCGTTGATATCTTTTTTTTTTCACGCCATTTTAACCTACGTGATAAAACTGCTCAAAATAACTGGTTTATGAAATAACTGAGTGTCGGTTTTTGTTCCTATTACTTCTTGTAATAAGTGAATAAATCGAACAAAAACTGAAAAAAATTTGACTCCCTCGGTTTAGAAATATACAGAATCACAATATATTATTAAATAAACAATAAAAGAAAATTCATCCGTCCACAGTTCACACGTAAGTTGAGAATGTGGGTCTCACTGGAGGCGTGCACGAGACAGTCCCTGCTGTCGCACTATCCTCTGTGCCCTCGGTGGCTCAGATGGATAGAGCATCTGCCATGTAAGCCGGAGATCCCGGTTTCGAGTCCCGGTCGGGGCACACATTTTCACCTGTCCCCGTTGATATATATCAACGCCCGTCAGCAGCTGAAGGTATTAATACATAATTCTAAGTAGTGATTCGGGTTACCTTCCACCATACGCCGTATGGTGGCTTGCGGAGTGTCTATATAGACTGAGGTGCAGACCTGACAGCAGTATATATAAAATTATAACAAACAGCACACAACAGTTGTGATTCCTAAGCAGACAACAAAAATGACTGTCTTTGAAAGTGTTTCCTGCAGCATTTAGATACGAGGACTCGAGGCTACTCACTCGTAATGCGAGATTGTGAGTAGCCGTTAAAACGGCCGTTAAAGTATTGTACGGGCAATTCTGCGGCCAAGTGCGGCCAACACGACTCCAGTTTCGACATTGCTAGCCGCCGGCCGGATCACGTGCGGTAGTAATCTCTGACCTTCCGAAAATTCGCAGAAGATCGAATAAGGGCTTCACTACACACTCGACGAAATCACTGCTGTTTTACGCCGTTATAAAGTGGAAAATTCGTTTCCTGCCACTCGTACCTTGACTCGAAGTACTCTGTTCAAGATCTACTTCCACCATCGTATCTTTCTATGTATACGTCAAACGGTATTAATACGAGCCCTCATTAATATCGTAGAACCCCAAACCCACAACTGCTGTGGACATGCTTACATCACAGGTCAAATGAAATGAAGCACCCAGATGCGGACGAGCAAACGAAATGAAATTTCACGAGCTGATAATGTGTTGTTGTTGTGGTATTCAGTCCTGAGACTGGTTTGATGCAGCTGTCCATGCTACTCTATCCTGTGCAACCTGCTTCATCTCCCAGTACTTACTGTAACCTACATCCTTCTGAATCTGCTTAGTGTATTCATTTCTTGGTCTCCCTCTACGATTTTCCCCTCCACGCTGCCCTCCAATACTAAATTTGTGATCCCTTGATGCCTCAGAACATGTCCTACCAACCAATCCCTTCTTCTAGTCAAGTTGTGCCACAAATTTCTCTTCTCTACAATTCTTTTCACTACCTCCTCATTAGTTATGTGATGTACCCATCTAATCTTCAGCATTCTTCTGTAGCACCACATTTCGAAAGATTCTATTCTCTTCTTGTCTAAACTATTTATCGTCCACGTTTCAGTTCCATACATGGCTACACTCCATTCAAATACTTTCAGAAACGACTTCCTGACACTTAAATCTATACTCGATGTTAATAAATTCCTCTTCTTCAGAAACGCTTTCCTTGCCATTGCCATTCTACATTTTCTATCCTCTTTACTTCGACCATCATCAGTTATTTTGCTCCCCAAATAGCAAAACTCATCTAGTACTTTCTCTCATTTCATAATCTAATTCCCTCAGAATCGCCCCACTCAATTCGACTACAGTCCATTATCCTGGTTTTGCTTTTGTTGATGTTCATCTTATATCATTCTTTCAAGACACTGTCCACTGCGTTCAACTGCTCTTCCAAGTCCTTTGCAGTCTCTGACAGAATTACAATGTCATCGGCGAACCTTAAAGTTTTTATTTCTTCTCCCTGGATTTTAATACCTACTCCGAATTTTTCTTTTGTTTCCTCTCCTGATAACGACGTCTTCTTGAGTAGTCCCCGCCGGGAGATCCGAATGGGGGACTATTTTACCTCCGGAATATTTTACCCAAGAGGACGCCATCATCATTTAACCATACAGGAAAGCTGCATGCCCTCGGGAAAAATTACGACTGTAGTTTCCCCTTGCTTTCAGCAGTTCGCAGTACCAGCGCAGCAAGGCCGTTTTGGTTAGTGTTACAAGGCCAGATCAGTCAACCATCCAGACTGTTGTCCCTGCAACTACTGAAAAGGATGCTGCCCCTCTTCAGGAACCACACGTTTGTCTGGCCTCTCAACAGATACTCCTCCGTTGTGGTTGCACCTACGGTACGGCAATCTGTATCGCTGAGGCACGCAAGCCTCCCCACCAACGGCAAGGTCTATGGTTCATGGGGGGAGGGTTGAGAATGTATGTGTTGTTATTTCGGTGATCGCAAAATCGAGTCATATTTACAAAGAACTGCGTCAACCGACTTATCAGCAAGACGTTGCGGGCCCTGTGGCCTGGATGCACACACCGATTCGGTTGGGAAGTGTGGTTTAAGGCCGTTGCACCGCCCACTCCCCGTGAAGATACCTGGGGCACAACTCTTTTAACTGGTCGTCCATGTCCTGGATATTGGCACTGGGTACCGAGCGAGGTGGCGCAGTGGTTAGCACACTGGACTCGCATCCGGAACGATGACGGACGGTTCAATCCCGCATCCGGCCATCCTGATTTAGGTTTTCCGTGACTTCCCTAAATCGCTCCAGGTTAATGCCGGGATGGTTCCTTTGAAAGGGCACGGCCGACTTCGTTCCCCGTCCTTCCCTAATCCGATGAGACCGATGACCTCGCTGTCTGGTCTCCTCCTCCAAACAACCCAACTCAAACCAACTGGCATTGGGGTGGAGTTGATGTCCCAGCTGGTCCCATGCATGTCCTAGAGGAGGCAGATCTGGGGATCAAGCTGGCCACAGGTGTACCTCAGCACTATGCTCCCAGTTCACAGAGACACGTTCCATATGTGGACTGGCATTGTTCTGTTGAGAAATGGGCACCACGGTAATGTAAGAAGGGGGGTGAAACGTGAGGGCGCAGAAAGTCAATGCCGTAAAGCTGATGTCATCGGAGCTCCCACAATGATTACCAGCTATGAGCTGAAGTTATTTTCAATGGCTTGCCACACGATGACACTAGTAGTAACACTGGTGTTGTGTTGGAAGGTTGGTACCTCTCCCTAGCTCACCGACATACTCGCCGAGAATGTTCATCCGGCTTAGTGCGGACCACGATTCGTTGACGAAAACAGTGTGATACTATTGTTCTGATGTCCACGGTTCCCAGTCACGGCGCCACTCCAATGCAGGCGTTTGTGTTGTTGTGTCAACGGCAGGCTACGCATGGGACACTAAAAAAAAATGGTTCAAATGGCTCTGACAAGGGAACCTCCCCATCGCACCCCCCTCAGATTTAGTTATAAGTTGGCACAGTGGATAGGCCTTGCAAAACTGAACACAGATCAATTGAGAAAACAGGAAGAAGTTGTGTGGAACTGTGAAAAAAAATTAGCAAAATATACAAACTGAATACTTCACCATACGATAAGCAACATCAAGGAGACTGGGAACGCAGGAGCGCCGTGGTCTCGTGGTAGCGTCAGCAGCTGCGGAACGAAAGGTCCTTGTTTCAAATCATCCATCGAGTAAAAATTTTAATTTTTTATTTTCAATTTATGTGACAAACTCTTATGTTTTCATCACTTTTTTGGGAGTGATTATCAGATCCACAAGAAAACCTAAATCGGTCAAGGTAGAAGAATCTTTTTACCCATTCGCCAAGTGTACAAGCTAGGTGGGTCGACAACATATTCCTGTCATGTGACGCACATGCCGTCACCAGTGTCGTATAGAATATATCAGATGTGTTTTCCTGTGGAGGAATCGGTTGACCTATGACCTGGCGATCTAATGTTTTCGGTTCCCATTGGAGAGACACGTCCTTTCGTCTACTAATCGCACGGTTTTGCGATGCGGTCGCAAAACACAGACACTAAACTTATACAGTGAACAGAGACGTCAATGAACGAACGGACAGATAATAACTATGCAAAAATAAAGAAAGTAAAATTTTCACTCGAGGGAAGACTTGAACCAAGGACATCTCGTTCCGCAGCTGCTCACGCTACCACGGGACCACGGCGCCCCTGACCCCCCAATCTCCATGATGTTGCCTATGTGGCCCATGGACTACTCAGTTTGTATATTTTGTTTATTTTTTCACAGTTCCACACAACTTCTTCCTGTTTTCTCAATTGATCTGTGTTCAGTTTATCAAGACCTATCCACTGTGCCAATTTATAACTAAATCTGAGGTGGGTGCGATGGGGAGGTTCCCTTGTGAGCACTATGGGACTTAACATCTATGGTCATCAGTCCCCTAGAACTTAGAACTACTTAAACCTAACTAACCTAAGCACATCACACAACACCCAGTCATCACGAGGCAGAGAAAATCCCTGACCCCGCCGGGAATCGAACCCGGGACCCCGTGCTGGTACACTAAATCTCTGATGGAGTTGTTGCTAGTCTCGGACAAATTATTGTTCGCAGCTCGTGGTCTAGTTGCTGGCTCAGGATCACGGGGTCCTGGGTTCGATTCCTTGCCAGGTGGAGGATTTTCTCCGCCCGGGGACTGGGTGTTTGTGTTGTCCTCATCATCTAGTCATCATTGGGTAAGTGCCGCGACTGGAAATGGAAATATTGGGAACTTGTACAGGCGCTGATGACCACTATGTTGAGTGCACCACAAACCAACATCATCATCATTATCTCGGACAAATTGTACAGAACGACACAGAATGTTAAAGGAAGGGCATTACAGTCAACATCGAGCTACTGTCGTTATGAGGCAGTCCAGGCGATAGCTGTATCACCAGGCGATGAATGACTGCTAGTCAGACACATGCACGGCGTATGTAGTATCAGTGAGTGTGCTGTGTGTAGAATAGGAAAGGCGCCCGATCTATCTTTGATGGAGGGCAGATTGTGATGGGCCAGAGGCTCGGCACGAATATTTCGGAAACTGCACGACTTGTCGGGTGTTCGAGGAGTGCTGCAGTGAGTTTCTTCAACACGTGGTGGTCCAGATGTTGTGGGGTTGGACAGCCACCCCTCATTACATATGTCGGAGGTCGTAGGCTGGGCAGCAAATCAGGTGGCGAACTGTGGCGGAACTGACGTCACACTTTAACACTGGGCAGAGTACTAGTGTGTCTGAACACACGGTGCACCGAACACTTCTAACGATGGGCCTCCGCAGCTGACGACCCGGGCATGTGCCACTGTTAATAACACGACATCGGCACGTGGGCAAGTGACCATCGACATCTGGCGCAGTGCCAGAGCGTTGCGCGGTCTAATGGATCCCGATACCTTCATCACGCCGATTGGAGGGCGCGAATCCGTCGTCTTCCAGGGGAACAGCCCCTCGACTCCTGAACTGGGGGGCGGAGACAAGCTGGCGGCGGCTGCATTATGCTCTGCGGCACATTGACGTGGGAATCCGTGGGGCCAGTGGAGCTCGTGCAAGGCACCATGACGGCCAAGCATTATCGTACACTGGTTGCAGACCACGTACACCACTTCATGACGGTCACATTTCTTGATAGTGCTGGCAGTTTTCAGCAAGATAATGTGCGATGTCACAAGTCCACGAGTGTGATGGAATGGTTCGAGGAACAAAGCGGTGATTTCCAACTGATCCCCCCAACTCGCCAAATCTGGACCCGATCGAACACATTGTTACGTTGCCATTTGTTACGTTGTATATAATTTATCAGGTGAATTTTTCTTTTGTTAGAGCATGATTCTTTCTTTCGGGGTATTATTTTTTTCTTATCACTTTTACTTGCGTGCATAAATAAATATGAAACGGGTTCTTGACTTCCGCAAGGCGTTCGATACAGTTCCCCACAGTCGTTTAATGAACAAAGTAAGAGCATATGGACCATCAGACCAGTTGTGTGATTGGATTGAAGAGTTCCTAGATAACAGAACGCAGCATGTCATTTTCAATGGAGAGAAGCCTTCCGAAGTAAGAGTGATTTCAGGTGTGCCACAGGGGAGTGTCGTAGGACCGTTGCTATTCACAATATACATAAATGACCTTGTGGAAATCATCGGAAGTTCACTGAGGCTTTTTGCGGATGATGCTGTGGTATATCGAGAGGTTGTAACAATGGAAAATTGTACTGAAATGCAGGAGGATCTGCAGCGAATTGACGCATGGTACAGGGAATGGCAATTGAATCTCAATGTAGGGAAGTGTAATGTGCTGCGAATACGTAGAAAGAAAGATCCCTTATCGTTTAGCTACAATACAGCAGGTCAGCAACTGGAAGCAGTTAATTCCATAAGTTATCTGGGAGCACTCATTAGGAGTGATTTAAAATGGAATGATCATATAAAGTTGATCGTCGGTAAAGCAGATGCCAGACTCAGATTCATTAGAAGAATCCTAAGGAAATGCAATCCGAAAGCAAAGGAAGTAGGTTACAGTACGCTTGTTCGCCCACTGCTTGAATACTGCTCACCAGTGTGGGGTCCGTACCAGATAGGGTTGAGAGAAGAGATAGAGAAGATCCAACGGAGAGCAGTGCGCTTCGTTACAGGATCATTTAGTAATCGCGAAAGCGTTACGGAGATGATAGATAAACTCCAGTGGAAGACTCTGCAGGAGAGACGCTCAGTAGCTCGGTACGGGCTTTTGTTGAAGTTTCGAGAACATACCTTCACCGAGGAGTCAAGCAGTATATTGCCCCCTTCTACCTATATCTCGCGAAGAGACCATGAGGATAAAATCAGAGAGATTAGAGCCCACACAGAGGCATACCGACAATCTTTCTTTCCACGAACAATACGAGACTGGAATAGAAGGGAGAACCGATAGAGGTACTCAAGGTTCCCTCCGCCACACACGTCAGGTGGCTTGCGGAGTATGGATGTAGATGTAGATGTAGAAGGGCCGCTGTTATTCATGTACCAAGTTTAGATTTTGAACGTGATGACTAAAATATAGTTGCCGTTAACTGAATTGAATGTAATTTTGTTAATTTCTATTTATTGATTGCAAAGCAAGGCTCGAGAGAATTTCGATTGTTGCCGTGGAGCGGCCAAGATAAAACTTACCGAACTCATGGAATCTGTATAATTTAGAAAATGAACTTTAACATAAATTAATTATTTGTTGCAATTTAAAAAGGTTCTTACAACGAAATCTCTCGCATTTACAGTTACTGTTAACACGTTGAAAAATAAATTAATACTTCGGCGCGTAATGGCCGACAAGAAGCTGCATCTGAAGATAAGCTTCCCGAAACGCAAATTACTGAAAAAAATGCATATTAAAAATAATTTGCCACTGCGAGCACTTGAGGTGACAACTATTGCAAAGAAATTCATTTTGTGTTAACAACAATTAGTTTATATTAGCAGAATACCGCATAACTTACATAAAATATGTGTAGCCGCTCAATGGCTGCCGTCCGTATCGCGAAACAAAACAGTGTGTGTACCATAAAGTACGGCCTTCCTCCTCGGCCGTACAATCGCGTCTCTTTACGATCCTTTTTTATTTTCATAGACATCTTTTAAATAAAGATGTTACTCTTAAATTATCGCTGCATATCAGTTGTTTCAAGAACATTAACTGTATCTTTTATTATAATTATATTCATAAAATACGTTAACTGCGATTTACAACCGATAAAAATGCCAATATTTATGTGACGTACCGTCATAACTTCTGTGATGTGACTGAACATGGCGTCAGAGCTCATCGCCTCCCTCCAGGGAATTTGCGGGAATTAAGTAACTTGTGTGTGCAGATGTGGTGCCAACTCCCTCCAGCGGCCTAACAAGGCCTCATCGTTCCCGTGCCACGCGACTCATAGCCGCTGCTATCCGTGCCAGAGGTGGTCATAATGTTCTGGCTGGTCAGTGTACTGTTGTTGTATGCAAGGCGCGGATGTGAATGGTTGTGCTTCGTGGACAATAAGGCGGTGCCCCCCCTGCAGTAGTCAGGCGTGGTCGACCAGAACCTTGCTGACGAGTACGTCTGCCCTCACGTATCATGTATTCCAACACTGGGCCACTGTCATATCCAAATGCTCCGTAAACTTGGATACTGCACGATTCGTACATCTTGCGAAACGTAGACCGACAATGAGGCGCCTTTCAGACTCAGTCCAGTACTGATAACACCGTCTCACACGAGTACGAGGCACCTCCGTGTAATTCACAGCGAGCTCTCGACGTCTGAAGCACTTAGTGTCCCTTATATACCCTACCAGCCCTGGTATCAACAATAAACTCGAATGACACCAGTGCACTCTGGTGGCAGTTGTACCTGTCACAGAGAACTGCAACTCTACTGAGCCGTGGTGAAAATTGCTGTTTTGAAGAGCGCGCCGCAGCGCGTAGTGCTAAGCAGTCGCCCTCCGTTTCTGGCGGTGACGCCGCTGTGGCAATCGCAGTTTTCGTGTCTCCCTCTGGTTGGCTCTGAGCACTATGGGACTTAACTTCTGAGGTCATCAGTCCCCTAGAAGTTAGAACTACTTAAACCTAAGGACATCACACACATCCATGCCCGAGGTAGGATTCGAACCTGCGACCGTAGCGGTCGCGCGGCTCCAGACTGTAGCGCCTAGAACCGCTCGGCCACTCCGGCCGGCCTCCCTCTGGTGGGAAAGGGGAAAGGTAGCCTGCTCACGTGCATTTAAGGGGCGCTATGAGCTCGCCAGGGGGGTCAGTTGGTCAGCCGGGTCAGCGTGGGGCGGTCAGTGTCTGTTTGTCGTCCGGAGTGCTAGTATGTGTTAGGCCGCCAGTCTTCTCGAGTTTGTTCAGTTAATGGTCATTGGCGGTTGGATCGATCGGTTGGTCCGTCGCGCACTGGGACACAAGATGACTTGTCCGTCTTGAGCGTTGGCGCATGCGAGGTCGCCACGTGAGTCCAGTGGGCCGCGCCGTATAGCGAGGGGTCGTGGCTTCGCGGCGGACACGAGAGCAACAGGAGTCAACCCACGACATCAGTCTAGCCGGTGCGAGCTGCGACGCCGTGAGACGGGATATCGGCGCGCCTTCCTGTGTCCGTTGTTTTCTTGGTCAGTCTCTCGTCCCCAGCTTGCTCGTCTGTGTCTTGCCCGCATTTGTTCAAAAATGGTTAAAATGGCTCTGAGCACTATGGGACTCAACATCTTAGGTCATAAGTCCCCTAGAACTTAGAACTACTTAAACCTAACTAACCTAAGGACATCACACACACCCATGCCCGAGGCAGGATTCGAACCTGCGACCGTAGCAGTCCCGCGGTTCCGGAGTTCAGCGCCAGAACCGCACGGCCACCGCGGCCGGCCCGCATTTGTTAGGCAGTTAGTGTCTTATCTGTCTGTCTGTCGGTCTGCCGTACGTTAATAGCTGCCTCTGTCACGTTTGTCGGATTCCGTGTTAACGAATTTATTATTGCTTAAGGTGTAAAGGCCGAATTCCTGAAATATGTTTTTATATTGCCTATCATCTTGAGAGGCGGTATATGTGTCATGTAGAGCATGTTTGTATATTTTATGTAAGACTGCATTTCATGGGTTTCTTATTTAAATGGTCATTTCAGTATATAAAGTTGCCACCCTTCCACCGTAAGAGTTTTTTTTTAATCAAGTTGCACCTTCGGTGGCAAGATAATTTTTTTAATGTTAGTCTTTTGTACCATTTCCATCCCTCCTACTTGATATTTAGAGGGTGCTTTCTGATTACAATTTTAAATCTGTTTAAAAAGAGGGCTTTTAGGAATAAAATTTCCATTTGTTGAAAGAAATTTAATTTGTTTTCATCAGTTACCCACTGATAACTACTTCCTCGCTCACATAGTGTGATTAAATGTGTTAATGTTCTTGATGAATCGCTAGTACGTAAAGTAAATCTTAAGAATAGGTTTTGAAAGTAAAATCACGGTTCACCTACATTTATATCTACATTACTCTGCAAATCACACTTAAGTGTCTGCCAGAGGCTTCATCGAACCATTTTCATACTGCTTCTCTACCATTCCACTCTCGAATGGCGCGTTCGAGCTCTGATTTCTCTTATTTTATTATGAAGGTCATTTTTCCCTACGTAGGTCGGTGTTCACAAAATATTTTCGCAATTTGGAAGATAAAGTAACTGATTGAAATTTCGTAAATAGACCTCGCCGCAAAGAAAACAGCCTTTCTTTCAGTGACTGCCACCCCAACTCGCGTATCATATCAGTGACACTCTCACCCCTATTGCAAGATAACACGAAACGAGCTGCCCTTCTTTGCACTTTTTCGATGTCCTCCGTCAATCCTACCTGGTAAGGATTCCATACTGCGCAGCAATATTCCATCAGAGGACGGACAAGTGTAATGCAGGCCGTCTCTTTAGTGGATTTGTCGCATCTTCTAAGTTTTCTGCTAACAAAGCGCAGTCTTTGTTTCGCCTTCCCCACAATATTATCTACGAGGGCAGTTCAATAAGTAATGCAACACATTTTTTTTCTGAAACAGGGGTTGTTTTATTCAGCATTGAAATACACCAGGTTATTCCCCAATCTTTTAGCTACACAACACTATTTTTCAACGTAATCTCCATTCAATGCTACGGCCTTACGCCACCTTGGAATGAGGGCCTGTATGCCTGCACGGTACCATTCCACTGGTCGATGTCGGAGCCAACGTCGTACTGCATCAATAACTTCTTCATCATCCGCGTAGTGCCTCCCACTAATTGCGTCCTTCATTGGGCCAAACATATGGAAAGCCGACGGTGCGAGATCGGGGCTGTAGGGTGCATGAGGAAGAACAGTCCACTGAAGTTTTGTGAGCTCCTCTCGGGTGCGAAGACTTGTGTGAGGTCTTGCGTTGTCATGAAGAAGGAGAAGTTCGTTCAGATTTTTGTGCCTACGAACACGCTGAAGTCGTTTCTTCAATTTCTGAAGAGTAGCACAATACACTTCAGAGTTGATCGTTTGACCATGGGGAAGGACATCGAACAGAATAACCCCTTCAGCGTCCCAGAAGACTGTAACCGTGACTTTACCGGCTGAGGGTATGGCTTTAAACTTTTTCTTGGTAGGGGAGTGGGTGTGGCGCCACTCCATTGATTGCCGTTTTGTTTCAGGTTCGAAGTGATGAACCCATGTTTCATCGCCTGTAACAATCTTTGACAAGAAATTGTCACCCTCAGCCACATGACGAGCAAGCAATTCCGCACAGATGGTTCTCCTTTGCTCTTTATAGTGTTCGGTTAGACAACGAGGGACCCAGCGGGAACAAACTTTTGAATATCCCAACTGGTGAACAATTGTGACAGCACTACCAACAGAGATGTCAAGTTGAGCACTGAGTTGTTTGATGGTGATCCGTCGATCATCTCGAACGAGTGTGTTCGCACGCTCCGCCATTGCAGGAGTCACAGCTGTGCACGGCCGGCCCGCACGCGGGAGATCAGTCTTGCTTGACCTTGCAGCGATGATGACACACGCTTTGCCCAACGACTCACCGTGCTTTTGTCCACTGCCAGATCACCGTAGACATTCTGCAAGCGCCTATGAATATCTGAGATGCCCTGGTTTTCCGCCAAAAGAAACTCGATCACTGCCCGTTGTTTGCAACGCACATCCGTTACAGACGCCATTTTAACAGCTCCGTACAGCGCTGCCACCTGTCGGAAGTCAATGAAACGATACGAGACGAAGCGGGAATGTTTGAAAATATTCCACAAGAAATTTCCGGTTTTTTCAACCAAAATTGGCCGAGAAAAAAAATGTGTTGCATTACTTATTGAACTGCCCTCGTATGTGGTCTTTCCAATTTAAGTTGCTCGTAATTGCAATTCCTAGGTATTTAGTCGAATTTACAGTCCTTAGATTTGTGCGATTTATCGTATACCCAAAATGTATCGGATTTCTTTTAGTACCCATGTGGATGACATCGCACTTTTCTTTGTTTAGTGCCAATTGCCACCTTTCACACCGTACAGAAATTCTCTCTAGATCATTTTGTAATTGGAATTGATCGTCTGATGATTTTCCTAGAAGGTAAATTACAGCATCATCTGCATACAATCGAAGGGGGTTGCTCAGAGTATCACCTGGGTCATTTATGTAAATCAGGAACAGCAGAGGGCCTATGGCACTACCTGGCAGGAATGCCAGATATCACGTCTGTTCTACTCGATGATTTACCGTCTATCACTACGAACTGTGACCTCTCTGAGAGGAAATCACGAATCCAGTCACATAACTGAGACTATACTGCATATGCACGCAATTCGATTAATAGTCGCTTCTGAGGAACGGTATCAAAAGCCTTCTGGAAATCTAGGAATATGGAATCGATCTGAGATCCCTTGTCGACAGTACTCATGACTTCATGGGAATAAAGAGCCAGCTGTGTTGCACAAGAACGATATTGCCTGAATCCGTGTTGGTTGTGTATCAATAAGACATTTTCTTCAAGGTGAAAATTTACTTACCCTATACGTAAACTGAAGATGGAGGAGAGAGAAAGGAAAGAAGGGGAATCGGTACATTACAAGGAACAAGAGGCAACTAGCGAAATCGTGTGCCGGACCAGGATTCAATCGCGGGATTTGCTGTTTATCAGCCACTGCAGCAGCCGTATACAGAGTTTATCGCGAATGAAAGTACTTCCTCAGTACACCTACAGGCCGACCGCATTCCCACCGCAGTATCTGTATATGCCCTCCATACTCTCTACTCTGAGAACCCCGCAGGAGGTCGAACACACTTGTGCATCCACAATGAAGGAGGTGGATCCGTTGCCCATCTAGGCGAATCGGTTGTATGAACGCGCGGTGTCTGCCACGCACTCATATAATTTACATACCTGTCGACGGTGTGTAGGTGCGAAGGTACTATGACGTCCGACTATCTCTTCTGTATGTTTCACATTTTCTGTCAGGTAGTGTATCACGTGGTTGTTGCTTGTCCAAGATTTTATATTAGGCGTGATCTTAACTTTATAAACTTCAATCCAAAATTTTGAGATAAATTTTTCTTGTGTTTTGAATACATCCCGTCTGTCTTTACTAATTTGTCGGCTCCAAACGTGTTTTTGATAGCAGATACAGTCCTGATCGCTGTAATACGTTTACTTGTAGAAGTGTACATTGAAAAAATAAAAAAAGTGTTAAGTTACGAGGGGAGTCCAAAAAGTAAAGGGACTTTTTAGAAAATGAATATTTATTCTAATGACAGAAAGCTGAGACATACATTACTTTTCTAAATAGCCTCCCTGCACATCAGCGCACTTTGTCCAACGTTTCGCAAGTTTTTTCATTCCGTCGATGAAAATATGTTCAGTTGCACTAGTAACCAATTTTGCACCGCATCAATGACTTCCGCATCGGCTGCAAATCTTCTTCCATGAACGCTTCCTTCAGTGGAAATCGCCTGGAGCCAGATCTCGACTGTATGGCGGGTGCTCCAGCAGTTCGAATTAACTCCTTTATTCCCAGAATGAGATTCTCACTCTGCAGCGGAGTGTGCGCTGATATGAAACTTCCTGGCAGGTTAAAACTGTGTGCACCGACCGAGACTCGAACTCGGGACCTTTGCCTTTCGCGGGCAAGTGCTCTACCATCTGAGCTACCGAAGCACGACTCACGCCCGGCCCTCACACAGTTTTAATCTGTCAGGAAGTTTCAACTCCTTTATTGTTACGACCGTCCGTTTGGCAGAATGTGGCTGAGCGTTATCTCGCTGAGTATGACACCTTTTCGGAGCTCTCCGCGAATCTGATTGCAGATTTGAATTTAATTCGCAACCCAGCACAATAACTCTCACTGTTCACAGTTTAGCCTCTTAGGGTGAAATGAACGGCCACCACATCTTCCATGTCCCAGAATAGCGTTAGCACAATCTTACTAGCTGATGGTTGACTTGAAAATCTCTTAAATTTAGTGACGATGGGGGTTTCCAAACTTTCCGGTTCGTGGTGATGCACCCACGTTTCGTCTACAGTAACGATTTGCTGAAACAGTCCATCTCCCTCGCGATGATGATGAGCCAGATGTTTACGAAAGATGTCCACACTTTGCGCCTTATGCTGCGCTGACAATTCTTTCGGCACCCATCTTGCAAACACTTCCAGAAAATTTAGCCTGTCTTGTAAGATGGAAAGAGTCAGGTAGTAGCAACCGGCCGAGACACAAGCAGCCACAGGGAAGTAACCGATTGTGTGACATTTTACGGGTTCCTAACCACGAGCGAATTGTATAGTTTTATCTGAGTGTTTTGATAGCTTAGTTTCTTGAGTTTCTGTGTGTTAATTTAATATTTAATAGACAAAGTTCCTGCATTTTCGTTTGCGTCGGAAAGTAAACCGATTTTGTGACACATTACTAGTTCCTAATCCGGAGCGAATTATTCAGTCTCACCTGAGTGCTTTGGTAGTTCGATTTTTGAATCTCTGCGTGTTAATCTAATGTATTGGACACAGTTCTTGCGTTTTCCTTCGTGTCTACAGTAGCGTTGTGTAACGCATGTCGATTGCCCTTGTCATGTGTGTAGTGTAGTTCTCCATGGTCCTTATTGTGGATAGGGACTACGATTGCTGTGTGCAGATGCGCTCTCAGCTCCAGGCTGTGGTGGCTTCGGTTACACAGCTTGAAGCTGAAGAGGATGGGTATCACTGTTGTGTGCCAGCTGTGCAGGTCCAAGGGACATCCAACACGCCCAAGTCCTCCTATCGGTCCTCATTGGTGGCGAGCACAGTTACTGCTCGCACTCAGGCTGACCCCTCACCTGTGGTCGAGTGGGAGGTCGCCCCGGGGCGAAGGAGGGGGCGAAAGACTTCCCAGGCGGCCGCACGTAAGGCCTCCCCGGTTTGTCTGACAAACAGGTTCCAGGTGCTGTCTGTGGCTGACACTGTCGCTGAGCCAGATGCTGTCCCCCGTCCTGTTTCGGAGGAAACCACTCAGCCTGCAAGATCCGGGCAATCACAGAGTGCGGGATTATTGGTAGTTGAGAGTTCCAGCGTTAGGCGCGTTATGGGACCCCTTAGGGACTTGGCTAACAAGAAGTGGAAGAAAACCAATGTGCACTCCGTGTGCATACCGGGTGGAGTCATTCCAGACGAGGAACGGGTCCTCCTGGATGCCATGAGGAGCACAGGGTGCAGCCAGCTGCAGGTAGTTGCTTACGTCTGTACCAATGATGTGTGTCACTTTGGATCAGAAGAGATTCTCTCTGGTTTCGATGCGGCTAACAGAAGTAGTAAAGGCTGCCAGTCTTGCTTGCAAGATGAAAGCAGAGCTGACCGTTAGCAGCATAGTCGACAGGACCGATTGCGGACCTCTGGTACAGAGCCGAGTAGAGGGTGTTGTAACCTCCCCGTAATTATTTTTAAATGATATGAATTGAATGAAAATGCAAATAGAGCCAAATGTTAGCTTCCCACAGTAATAAAAGTCAATGATAATAAAAATGTGCAAAAATGTTAAGTCCCCGCAAAATTAACGTTAAGATCAACCTGATAAATTTTATAAGGGCAGCTGCGCTGACCTTACGCCCTGTGCAATAATTAATCTGATGAATTGATTCTGGGAGGAAAAGCATAGGAAATATTGTTTCAATTGGAATGATTCTTTTCTTAAAAAGGACTGCTTTGAAAACAAAATTATTATTGGGGCATTTCTTGAACAAATTAATTACAATTAACATACATTACATTATCAGATGTGCGCAATGCTGCTTCATTACCTTATTCAACAATATACCTCGTCCCGAACCTTGACGAGAGACCCATGTCGACCCCCGCCGACTCCTCACACACAACTTCGACTCGCAACTGCTAACTCGCAACTGAACTACATGCTCTCGCGACTCGCTAAGTACAACTACCTTCTCGCAACTGCGTCCAACTCGGAACTGCCAACTCGCCTCACACTACTAGCACTGACTGAGTGCAACAGGCAACTGAACTCTCGCGCGGTCAAGCGCAGACTAGCAACGATAAACAACTCTCTGGTCAGAGATTCTGTCATGCCTCGCCATCGCTGCTACTGAATACATACGTGTTTCAGTCTGAATCAGAGGCTCAGATGGTTCTGCGACCATGTAGGCTGCAAATTCCTCGATATGCGCAAAAGGATATTTGGGTTTCGGGTTCCGCTGAATAGGTCAGGTGTCCACTATACGCAGGAGGCGGCTACACGGGTAGCAGGGGCTGTGTGGCGAGGACTGGGCGTTTTTTTTAGGTTAGAGGGTCTCGGTAAACCACAAGAAGGGCTTCAGTCACAAAGCGTGCATGCCGAACACAGGAAGAACGTAGATACATGAACCATCGGTACAACGGCTGTTAATTGTCGTAGCTGTGTTGGGAAAGTACCAGAGCTCCAACCGCTAATAGAAGGCACTGATGCTCAAATCGTTATAGGCACTGAAAGCTGGCTGAAGCCGGGTATAAGTGTTCCGAAAGGATAGGCTAAACACAGTTGGCAGTGGCGTGTTTTTTGTTGATAGAAGTAGTTTATCTTGTTGCGAAACTGAAACAGATAGTTCCTGCGAATTAGTATGGGCGCAGATCATTCTTGGCAACCGGAACAAAATAATAATTGGATCCTTTTACCGACCTTCCAACTCAAATGACTCAATTGTTGAAAGGTTGAAAGAAAACTTGAGTTTAATTTTAAACACGTACACGATTCACACAATTATAGTTGGTGGTGACTTTAATTTATCCGGAGGTATGCATGAAACATCAACCGAAATTGTCCTGACGCATTCTCTGAAAATTATTTCGAGCAGTTAGTTCATGAGCCCACGCGGATA
Organism: Schistocerca nitens; assembly: GCF_023898315.1. Classification (NCBI taxonomy): domain Eukaryota; kingdom Metazoa; phylum Arthropoda; class Insecta; order Orthoptera; family Acrididae; genus Schistocerca; species Schistocerca nitens. Next base: position 33,510,993 of record NC_064625.1, read on the forward strand.
GTAAACGGTTGTGAAAACACACCTGACCTCTTAGCAACAAATGATCCTGAGCTAATAACCAGCATCTGAACGCATATAGGGATTAGTGATCACAAGGTTGTCGTAGTGAGATTGAACACTGTAACCCCAAAATCCTCCAAAAATAAACGAAAAATATACTTATTCAAAAAAGCTGATAAAAATTCAATTGACGCCTGCCACAGAGAAAATTTCCACTCCTTAAAAATTAACAATATAAGTGTAGACCATATGTGCCTTGAAAACGAAATAGTATCGATAGCAATTGAGAAATTTATACCAAATTTCAAATGGCTCTGAGCACTATGGGACTCAACTGCTGTGATCATTAGTCCCCTAGAACTTAGAACTACTGAAACCTAACTAAGGACATCACACACATCCATGCCCGAGGCAGGATTCGAACCTGCGACCGTAGCAGTCAACGGTTCCGGACTGCGCGCCTAGAACCGCGAGACCACCGCGGCCGGCAATTTATACCAAATAAATTAGTAAAAGACGGAGCTGATCCCCCTTGAGACCCGAAACTGATCAGAACACTGTTGCAGAAACAACGAAATAAGTGTGCCAAATTTAAACGAACGCAGAGTCTCCAAGATTGGCGATCTTTTTCAGAAGTTCGAAATTTAGTGCGGACATCAACGCGAGGCGCTTGTAATAGTGTCCACTGTGGAACATTATCTCGAAACCTGGCACACAATCCGAAGAGATTCTGTAAAGTATTCTAGCGGCAAACCACAGTCAGTGCCTTCTCTACGCGGCAGCAATGGAAATATTATCGACGACAGCGCTGCGAAAACAGTTACTAAACACAGCCCTTCGAAATTCCTTCACCAAAGATGACGTAGTAAATATTCCAGAATTCGAATCGAGAACAGCTGTCAACATGAGTAGCTTAGAAGCAGATATCCTCAAAGGAGTGAAGCAACTTTAATCACTTAATAAAAGCAAGTCTTCTGGTCCAGACTGTATACCAATTAGGTTCTTTTCAGCATACGCTGTTGCAATAGCTCCATACTAAACAATCGTATACAAACGCTCGCTCGATGAAAGATCCGTACCCAAAGACTGGAAAGTTGCACAGGTGACGCCAATATTCAAGAAAATTAGTAGAAGTAATCCACTAAATTACAAGCCCATATCATTAATGTCGATATGAAACAAGATTTTGAAACATATATTGTGTTCGAACGTTATGAATTATCTCGAAGAGAACGGTCAACACGGATTTAGAAAACATCGTTCTTGTGAAACACAACACATGAAGTGCTGAGTGGTATTGACAAGAGATTTCAGATCGATTCCGTATTTCTGGATTTCCAGAAGGCTTTAGACACTGTACCACACAAGCGGCTTGTTGTGAAATTGCTTGCTTATAGAATATCGCCTCAGTTGTGCGACTGGATTCGTGATTTCCCGTCAGAGAGGTCGCAGTCCGTAGTAACTGGCGAAAAGTCGTCGAGTAAAACAGAAGTGATTTCTGGCGTTCCCCAAGGTACTGTTAGAGGCCCTCTGGTGTTCCTTATCTATATAAACGAATTGGGAGACAATCTGAGTAGCCGTCTTAGGTCGTTTGCAGATGATGCTGACGTTTATCGCCTAGTGAAGTCGTCAGAAGATCAAAACAAACAGCAAAACGATTTAGAAAAGATATCCGAGTAGTGCAAAAATTGGTAATCAAACTTAAATAATGAAAAGTGTGAGGTCATCCACATGAGTGCTAAAGGAATCAATTAAAGTTCGGTTACAAGATAAATCAGTCTAATCTAACGGTCGCAATTCAACTAAATACCTAGGTATTACAATTACGAATAATTTAAGTTGGAAGGATATATACAAATTGTAGAGGGGAAGGTAAAAAAATGGTTCAAATGGCTCTGAGCACTATGGGACTCAATCAGGATTAACGGAGTACATCGAGGAAGTTCAAAGAAAAGCAGCACGTTTTGTATTATCGCGAAATAGGGGAGAGTGTCTCAAAGAAATGACACAGGATTTGGTATGGACATGAGTAAAACAAAGGCACTTTTCGTTACGGCGGAACCTTCTCAGGAAATTTCAATCACCAACTTTCTCCTCCGAATGAGACAAAAATGGTTCAAATGACTCTGAGCACTATGGGACTTAACATCTATGGTCATCAGTCCCCTAGAACTTAGAACTACGTAAACCTAACTAACCTAAGGACATCACACAACACCCAGTCATCACGAGGCAGAGAAAATCCCTGACCCCGCCGGGAATCGAATCCGGGAACCAGGGCGCGGGAAGCGAGAACGCTACCGCACGACCACGAGCTGCGGACTCCGAATGAGAAAATATTTTGTTGACGCCGACCTACATAGGGAGAAACGAACATCACAATAAAATAAGGGAAAACAGAGCTCGCACGGAAAGATAAAGGTGTTCGTTTTTTTCCGTGAGCTGTTCGAGGTTGAAATAACAATTATTGTGAAGGTGGTTCGAGGAACCCTCTGCCAGGCACCTAAGTGTGATCTGCGGAGTAGCGATGTAGATGTAGATGAACCGTGATTGACGTGTAAAGTATTGGCGATTTCATCCAATGTGATTCGTCTGTTTTCAATCACCATACCCTCAATTACTTTCACATTGTCCTCAGTTGTGACGCCGACGGCTGCCCGATCTTTCTCCGCGACATAGAGAAGTTATTCCCTGTTTGAATAGCTTTGTCCATTCGCAGATCCTGCTTCGCGATAAACTGCTGTCACAATACAGCGCTTGCATTCGACGAATAATTTGCTCAGGTTTAACACCTTCCGCAAACAAACAGCGAATCACAGTTTTCATTTCCTCCTTGGCGCAGATCGACAAAGGAGCTGTCATGTTTCACGGTCAGCTACTGTACAACCACTTACGCGGTATTAAGAATGCCACGTTTACAGAACTGTTGCAGAAGAGAATAATTCAGCCCTGGATACTAACAGTGTTACCAAGCCCTACGGCAAGAAACTGCAAAAGTCCCTTTATTTTTTGACTTCCCCTCGTATATATGAGGGTGAGTCAAAAGAAAACCTTAAATTTGTAATAACAAATCGAAATTTCGCGCCGTTATCCTGTAAGTTGGTAAGCATGCTACAAACAGCGTACAGAATGGCCTGTAGGTGGCAGCATTGTGCAGATGCACCGTCGCAGTATCAGTATGAAGATAGCCGCCCCACTTGCGACTTGCACCTGGTAAGAACAGCGTTCTGTCATTCGGTTTTTGCGTAGTGAAGGTGTGAAACCTATCGAAATTCATCGACGAATGAAGGTTCAATACGGTGATGCATGTATTCCACAGCAGCAAGTCTACGAATGGAGTAGGAAGTTCACAAATGGTGTGACTTCAGTGGAAGATGCTCCTTGTCCAGGTCAGGCCCAACGAGTTGTAACTCCACAGAACATTGCAGAAGTTGAAGCCGTAGTGAAGGAAAACCGCCGAATGACACTGAATAACATAGCAGCATGTTTACAGATTAGTCATGGATCAGCACACCACATTGTGCATGATGTGCTCCAGTTTCACAACGTGTCTGCAAGATGGGTGCCACGGCAACTGACTCCTGAAATGAGAGAACGACGTGTAGATGCTTGTGAAGAACTTCTTCGGCGCTTTGAACGAGAAGGTGATGGCTTCCTTGCAAGAATCGTTACTGGGGACGAAACCTAGGTTCAGTTCCACCAGCCGGAAATGATGAAGAGAGCGAGCAAGGAATGCCGCCATTCCTCATCACCAAAACCAAAGAAGTTTCGAACAGAAGCATCAGCAGGGAGGGTTATGCTGACTCTCTTTTGGGACGAAAAAGGCTACATTTTGGAGCATTACATGCCTACAGAGACCACTGTCACCAGTGCATAATACACAGATCTCCTAAAAAATCATCTGTGGCCTGCAATCAAATCAAGCGACGTGGATTGCTGTCAACAGGTGTCCTTTAGCAACATGACAATGCAAGGCCCCACACTGCCCGTACAACAGTTGCAACAATCTCAGACCTGCATTTTGAGTGTCTTCCTCATCCACCATACTCACCAGACCTTGCCCCAAGTGATTTCCGTATGTTTGGACCACTCAAAGACGCAATGGGAGGAAAGAAGTTGGGTTCTGATGAAGAGGTACGCCACATGGCTCATGAGTGGTTGCGCGGACTACCAAAAGAATTTTTTTCTAAAAGAATTTATGCACTTTGTAAGTGCTGGAGGACTTGCATTGAGTGTGGAAGAGATTATGCTGAAAAGTGATACAGCTTTGTACCACTTCTGCACAATAAATAATATTTTAAAAAATATTTAAGGTTTTCATTTGACTCACCCTCGTACAATTATTACTCTAACGACACAAAATGCAAATCTGGTAAAATCAATACGTAAACTAAGGGGTGGGACAAGCCTGATGCTTTATAGCAAATTTTTATATTTGGCTTCAGTTTAGTTGGGTTAAACCTTGAATCTATTTATTCGACGATTTCCAATCTGGCTTAAAAAATAAATAAAATAAAACAAATAAAACTATGGACAGACTAGAGGTACTGGAAAGAAGGTTTATTAGAAAAATAATGGGTGCAATAAAAACTGCAGATGGTTGAAAAATAAGAAGTAATGAGGAGATCTACAAAAATGTAGAGAAAATATCTGAAGTAATGGCCAAACGAAGATTAACCTTCTTCGCACACCTGTGCTGAATGGATGGAAATAGACTAACGAAAGAAAAAAGACTTTAGACAAACAACTGGGAGAATATCACGGTGGTTTTCGAAAGAGAAGATCCTGTGCAGAACAAATTTTTAACTTAAAGTCAATAATTCGCCATAGAATGTTAACCAGCAAACCAATAAAATGCCTCGGACCGCGTGGCTAATTCACTTTAGCCTCCATGGTACTTAGCTACACTCTGTTGACAAGGAGATGAATGCGGACTCTGTAGCGCAGAACAGGGAATCAGTGATCATAAGGCCGTTGCAGCATCCCTGAATATGGAAGTAAATAGGAATATAAAAAAAGGGAGGAAGGTTTATCTGTTTAGCAAGAGTAACACGAGGCAGATTTCAGACTACCTAACAGATCAAAACGAAAATTTCTGTTCCGGCACTGACAATGTTGAGCGTTCATGGAAAAAGTTCAAGGCAATCGTAAAATGCGTTTTAGACAGGTATGTGCCGAGTAAAACTGTGAGGGATGGGAAAAACCCACCGTGGTACAACAACAAAGTTAGGAAACTACTGCGAAAGCAAAGAGAGCTTCACTCCAAGTTTAAATGCAGCCAAAACCTCTCAGACAAACAGAAGCTAAACGATGTCAAAGTTAGCGTAAGGAGGGCTATGCGTGAAGCGTTCGGTGAATTCGAAACTAAAATTCTATGTAGAGACTTGACAGAAAATCCTAGGAAGTTCTGGTCTTACGTTAAATCAGTAAGTGGCTCGAAAAAGCATATCCAGACACTCTGGGATGATAATGGCATTAAAACAGAGGATGACACGCATAAAGCTGAAAAACTAAACGCTTTTTCCAAAGCTATTTCACAGAGGAAGACCGCACTGCAGTTCCTTCTCTAAATCCTCGCACGAACGAAAAAACGGCTGACATCGAAATAAGTGTTCAAGGAATAGAAAAGCAACTGAAATCACTCAACAGAGGAAAGTCCACTGGACCTGACGGGGTACCAATTCGATTCTACACAGATACGCGAAAGAACTTGCCTCCCCTTCTAACAGCCGAGTACCGCAAGTCTCTAGAGGAACGGAGGGTTCCAAATGATTGGAAAAGAGCACAGGTAGTCCCAGTCTTCAAGAAGTGTCGTCGAGCAGATGCACAAAACTATAGACCTATATCTCTGACATCGATCTGTTGTAGAATTTTAGAACATGTTTTTTGCTCGAGTATCAAGTTACTTCTGGAAACACAGAATCTACTCCGTAGGAATCTACATAGATTCCGGAAACAGCGATCGTGTGAGACCCAACTCTCTTTATTTGTTCATGAGTCCCAGAAAATATTTGATACAGGCTCCCAGGAAGATGCCATTTTCTTTGACTTCCGGAAGGCGTTCGATACAGTTCCGCACTGTCGCTTGATAAACAAAGTAAGAGCCTACGGAATATCAGATCAGCTGTGTGGCTGGATTGAAGAGTTTTTAGCAAACAGAACACAGCATGTTGTTATAAATGGAGAGACGTCTACAGATGTTAAAGTAACCTCTGGCGTGCCACAGGGGAGTGTTATGGGACCATTGCTTTTCACAATATATATAAATGACCTAGTAGATAGTGTCGGAAGTTCCATGCGGCTTTTCGCGGGTGATGCTGTAGTATACAGAGAAGTTGCAGCATTAGAAAATTGCAGCGAAATACAGGAAGATCTGCAGCGGATAGGCACTTGGTGCAGGGAGTGGCAACTGACCCTTAAAATAGACAAATGTAATGTATTGCTAATACATAGAAAGAAGGATCCTTTATTGTACGATTATACTCGTATGATAGGGGAACAAACACTGGTAGCAGTTACTTCTGTAAAATACCTGGGAGTATGCGTACGGAACGATTTGAAGTGAAATGATCATATAAAATTAATTGTTGGTAAGACGGGTGCCAGGTTGAGACTCATTGGGAGAGTCCTTAGAAAATGTAGTCCATCAACAAAGGAGGTGGCTTACAAAACACTCGTTCGACCTACATTTGAGTATTGCTCATCAGTGCGGGATCCGTACCAGGTCGGGTTGACGGAGGAGATAGAGAAGATGCAAAGAAGAGCGGCGCTTTTCGTCACAGGGTTATTTGGTAAGCGTGATAGCGTTACGGGGGACGTTTAGCAAACTCAAGTGGCAGACTCTGCAAGAGAGGCGCTCTGCATCGCGGCGTAGCTTGCTGTCGAGGTTTCGAGAGCGTGCGTTTCTGCATAAGGTATCGAGTATATAGCTTCCCCCTACTTATACTTCCCGAGGAGATCACGAATGTAAAATTAGAGAGATTCGAGCGCGCACGGAGGCTTTCCAGCAGTCGTTATTCCCGCGAAGCATACGCGACTGGAACAGGAAAGGGAGGTGATGACAGTGGCACGTAAAGTGCCCTCCGCCACACACCGTTGGATGGCTTGCGGAGTATAAATGTAGATGTAGAAGTAATTCTGCAACGGCAGAAGTTGATAGTAGTCGGTCGACTTCTGTCCGCTCATGTATAGTGTCCGCTGTCCGGCCGTTGCCAACCTGTTCTGCGCTCATAGGCAGCACACCGCGCCTGGAACACGCGGCGCTCGGGGGCCACAGAACAGCTACGACACCTGATGATGGGCTTATAACAGTCCGAAACCGGTTGTGTGAAAATAAAGAAATTTACAGATGAAGCCGTATTTTCAACCTCTGCTAAAGTGCTCAGTTGCGGATGTACTTCCAACAGGATTGTTTGTTGCACTACAATAATTATTTTTTGGTGTTGAGATTTTTTCCGTCAGTTCAAATGGTTGAAATGGCTCTGAGCACTGTGGGACTTAACATCTGAGGTCATCAGTCCCCTAGAACTTAGAACTACTTAAACCTAACTAACCTAAGGACATCACACACATCCATGCCCGAAGCAACATTCGAACCTGCGTCAGCAGCGGTCGCGCGGTTGCAGACTGAAGCGCCTAGAACCCCTCGGCTTTTCCGTCAGTGTACATTATAATATTGCAGAGGAATAAGCAATGAAATGATCGTATGGCATTGTTGGCCGGGAGGCACCATGCTGGGGAGTTTGGCCGCCGTATTGTAAGTCCTTTTTAGTTGACGCCACTTCGGCGCCTCGCGACTCAGTGATGATGAAGAACACACTACACCCAGTCATCATGAGGCAGAGAAAATCCCCGAACCCGCCGGGTTTATTTGCTGCAGTTATGTGACAAACTCTTATTTTTCATCACTTTTTTTGGAGTGAGTATCACATCCACAAGAAAACCTAAATCGCGCAAGGTAGAAGAATCGTTTTACCCATTCGCCAAGTGTACTAGTTAGGTGGGTCGACAACATATTCCTGTCATGTGACGCACATGCCGTCACCAGTGTCATATAGAATATATCAGACGTGTTTTCCTGTGGAGGAATCGGTTGACATATGACCTTGCGATCAGATGTTTTCGGTTCCCATTGGAGAGGCACGTCCTTTCGTCTACTAATCGCACGCTTTTGCGTTGCGGTCGCAAAACACAGACACTAAACTTATTACAGTGAACAGAGACGTCAATGAACGAACAGACAGATCATAACTTTTCGAAAATAAAGGAAGTAAATTTTTCACTCGAGGGAAGACTTGAACCCAAGACCTCTCATTCCGCAGCTGCTCCACGCTAACCACGGGACCACGGCAATCCTGATCTCAGAGCCTTCTTGATGTTGCCTATCTTAGGCATGGACTACTCAGTTTGTATATGTTGCTTATTTTTTTCATAGTTCCACACAACTTCTTCCTTTTTCTCGGTTGATCTGTGTTCAGTGTTTGAAGGCCTATCCACTGTGCCAACTTATAACTAAATCTGAGGGGGGTGTCATGGGGAGGTTCCCTTGTTAGGTGGATCGTAGCAGGAAAGCAGACAGTATGAGAGGATGAACGAATTCCAGGCCTACTGTAGGTGGGCGTGTGGAATGCGGAGGAACGCGGCGTTGCGGCGAAAAATGCCGCACAGAGATTACCAGCGAAGTCTTTTTCCGAGAAGCGGTTTCGGCTGACACAGGAATCGTCAGGGTTGGGAACAGAAGGCTGCGACCGCTTCCGGCCGGCGGTGGCGCTGCGTGAGGTGACCGGAATGTGGCGGAGCGAAGATAAGAGGCGGGTCTGCACCACACAGCCCCACCCCCCACGCACAACGCGTCCGCACGCTGCCTTCATGTCGCCGACGCAGCTCAAAGGGGCGCCGGCTCCTTCAGCACGCCTGTGTCACTACTCGCCAGCCACGCACCACTGCCCATCCGCTTCTACACAAACACTCACGAGGCAAAACACTATGACCACTTTCCGTGGAGATATTTTTGTTTTGTCGTTGGGGAAAAAAAAATGTTTTTTTCAAAATGTTCAAATGTGTGTGAAATCTTATGGGACTTAACTGCTAAGGTCATCAGTCCCTAAGCTTACACACTACTTAAACTAAATTATCCTAAGGACAAACGCACACATCCATGCCCGAGGGAGGACTCGAACCTCCGCCGGGACCAGCCGCACAGTCCATGACTGTAGCGCCCTAGACCGCTCGGCTAATCCCACGCGGCTGTTTTTTTTTTTTTTTTCAAATGGTTCAAATGGCTCTGAGCACTACGGGACTTAACATCTGAGGTCATCAGTCCCCTAGAACCTATTAAACCTAACTAACCTAAGGACATCACACACATCCATGCCCGAGGCAGGATTCGAACCTGAGACCGTAGCGGTCACGTGGTTCCAGACTGAAGTTCCTAGTACTGCTCTGCCACACCGGCCGGCGCGGTTTTTCCACCAGACGTGTTTCGCTTTATTGAGGTAAACCATCATCAACGGTCTTTAATTAAGTTATTTACATTCTGAATTGCTTTAAGATCGAACTCTAATAAACCAGGGCTCTAACACGCATACCTCAACTGCACTTGTTCACTAGACGAGATGTGTTTCGCAGTAGCGAAGACGAACAGGGGCACGTATCTCTTAAGGTATGCACTTCAGAGCCCTTGCTTAGTGGACTTTTTTTCTTGTTTTGGTCCCCCTCAATAAAATTTAAAAAAATCAATAAACAGAGAGACTATAATAGGAAAACCCATTTAATGGCCATTGATTTTACTAAGGCGTTCGATAGTGTTAAGAGAAAGAAAATGTGGAGAATCATGAGGAAAAGAGGATATTCACTACGCGTAATAAAAGTTTTAAAAAGTCCGCACAAACAAACGACCGTAATTTTAGATATAAATGGCACTCTAACGCTGCCTACAGCTACAAACAAAGAACTAAGACAAGTTAATTCACTTCTCTCATGTTAAGAGATTAGAAGGAGCTTTATTTGGTATAAGCCATGATACCAAAAAATGGTTCAAATGGCTCTGAGCACTATGGGACTTAACATCTATGGTCATCAGTCGCCTAGAACTTAGAACTACTTAAACCTAACTAACCTAAGGACATCACACAACACCCAGCCATCACGAGGCAGAGAAAATCCCTGACCCCGCCGGGAATCGAACCCGGGAACCCGGGCATGCGAAGCGAGAACGCTACCGCACGACCACGAGATGTGGGCTCCGTGATACCACAAATATATCTTTATTTACAAACAATCGGTTTCGACAGACTGTGCTATTATCTTCAGTTCTTCAAAAATCTGTGTTAAAACTGTGGTAATTATGAGTTGGACCTCAATGTTTTATTTTCGACTAGCCTTTATATAATGTGCTACATTTCATCTACATGACGATTTCGTGTCAGGTCCAACTCGAAATGAATGCAGTTATAACATACATTTTTGAAGACCTGAAGATACAGCAAAGTCTATCGAAACTGGTTGCTTGTAAATAAAGAAATATTTTTGCGAGCCTGGCTTTGGGCTCTGAGCACTATGGGACTGAACTGCTGTGGTCATAAGTCCCCTAGAACTTAGAACTACTTAAACCTAACTAACCTAAGGACATCACAGACATCCATGCCCGAGGCAGGATTCGAACCTGCGACCGTAGCGGTCGTGCGGTTCCAGACTGTAGCGCCTTTAACCGCTCGGCCACTCCGGCCGGCGAGCCTGGCTTTAGAAATTTTATTATCTAGAAGGACAATGGTGCAGCATTTCACCCACACTTTTTGACACTTATTTGGATGACGTAGTTCGGAAATGGAAGGAGATTATTAACGGGGGTCATTGAGACTGACATTAATTCCCGCATGAATGTCTTTTATATGCAGAAGACGTCACACTGCTGGCGGATAATGAAGTTGGCCTAAGACGGCGAATATATTTATTAGGTAAGCGTTGTGAAGAGTACCATCTGACAATTTCAGGACAGAAGCTAAAATCAGCGGCTTTCAAAGGGAAATATCTTGCACAAACAAAAATTGTGACCAACAATAGAACAGGTAAAACATTTTAACTACTTAGGTTGTGACGTCACATATGAATTTGACGAAGACGTAGAGAAGAAACTAGCGAAGTGTGGGAATATATGCGGAACAATAAACAAATATCTAAAAAATAAAATGAGGAAAGAAAGACAACAACCGTTCCAGTGTTTGTTTACGGAAGTGGGTGGTAGATTATAAGTAAAAGTCAAGAAAGCAGCGTACAGGCAATGGAGATGAGGTTTCTAAGAGCAATAAAGGGATGCACAAGAGCAGAGAGATTTCGAAATTCGGAAATTAGGGGAGAAATGCATATACTTAACATCCTCAATAAAATACATTAAAATAGGAGAAACTGGAACGAACGTCTCGAAGAAATCATGGGAGAAAGATTACCTCTCCAGATAAGAAAAATTAAGCCAGCTGGGAGAAGAGGGGATGGGTACCGTAACAGGAAAAAGAAAAAGGTATTAGTGCTTGAAGGCGATGATGACGATGATGATGACGACTACTCCCTCTCAAAATATCCCCTAGAACTTAGACCTACTTAAACCTAACTAACCTAAGGACATCACACACATCCATGCCCGAGGGAGGATTCGAACCTGCGACAGTAGCGGTCTCGCGGTTCCAGACTGCAGCGCCTAGAACCGCACTGCCACTTCGGCCGGCTCAAAATATGAAAAGCAAACAGCTCGCAGAAGAAATTTTTATTCTACAGCGGAGTGTGCACTGATAAGAAGCTTCCTGGCAGTTTAAAACTGTGTGCCGAACCGAGACTCGAACTCGGAACCTTTACATTTCGCGGGCAAGTGCTTTACCATTTTTTTGGCATTGTTCGTTTCGTTTGGTCTGGGCTGACGTAGCATGATGTCCGTTCAAGCGAATTGTTAATTCCTGTACTCAGTTTTTTTATTACAGAGGACAATCGGCCCTCTGACCGAACACGCGGAGCTACCGGGCCGGCTATCGTGAGCGCTCCACTACAGTCGGCCGCTCTACCACCTGAGCTACCAGAGGCTCATCATCTGAACTACCCAAGCACGACTCAACAACTGTACTTCGCCTCCTACCGTCCAAACTTCGCAGAAGCTCTCCTGCGAACTTTGCAGGAGAGCTGTGAAGCTTGGAAGCTAGGAGACGAGGTACTGGCGGAAGTACAACTGTGAGGATGGGTCGTGGTTCGTGCTTGGGTAGCTCAGATGGTAGAGCACTTGCCCACGAAAGGCAAAAGGTCCCGAGTTCGAGTCTCGGTCCGGCACACAGTTTTAATCTGCCAGGAAGTTTCAAAACAGCTCGCAGTTCAAGAGCCTTGTTTCACAGTATCGAGGAGGTGAACATAGCTCTTAATGTATGCACTTCAGAGCCCATGTCTACCGAACTTTTTTGCTTCGAATGATCGTTCCTGTCACATCCCTATATACCGATCATTCCTCCTGGGACACGCTGTATACAAATGGGCCAGAGACGAATGCAGAAGATTCTAGCGACGATACGCGCCGCAAATGGAGATAATCAACCTAGATTCCGAAAACATAGTTCCTGCGAAACTCAGCTCACTCTTTTCGTCCACGAGATCCGCATCAGTGCAAACATCGGCACTCGAGTTGATGTCGTACTCCTTAACTTTTGGAAGGCATTCGCTGCTGTCCTCCAATGTAGAGAAAACAAAATACGACCTTCCGAGTGTCGGATCAGATTTAACACTGGGTTCGAACTTCCCGTAGAGAGAGTACTCGAAACGTCTGAACAAAATCGACAGATGTGGAGGTAGCTTCGTGAGTACCCCATCGAAGTATCATACACCTCTCGTTCTTTCACTGTTTACAGCAAGGTCAGAAACAGTCTGGAAAGCTTGTAAGGGTGTTGCGGGGTAGGTTTAGCTGAGAAATAATTGTTTACAAAAAAAAAAACTGGCTACGTTGCGCCTTTTGAGAGTTAATCAGCATTGAAGTCGGCCAATCGGGCTGCGGCGCGCAAAAATTCAAGCGACCCACATGAGACGGTAGCGCCAGACGTGTTACTCGTTTGGTTTCCTAAAAGCAAACGACGGGAACGGTACAAAAATTGACAACGGGACGGTAGCAAGAATCGAACCCGAGCGAAAGTCTTGTGCGCCATCATGTACAGTATGGGAACAACTGACGCTACTAATTGTATCTGGCGGGCCGCACGAATTTCCGCGCGCAACGTCCTGATAGGTTAGCTTCAATGCTAATTAATTGGGAAACGGGGTTATGTATCCAGCTTTTTTTTCCTAGACAGTTGTTTCTGAGCACAACCTACGGTGCAATATCTCTAGAAGCATTCCCGACTGTTCCTGACCACCCGGTACATAAATGATCAAAATCTCCATGAAGCTATTCGCATATGATTCAGTTGTGGATAAAACAATAGTGACGTCAGAAAACTGTACCGAACTGCGGCAAGAGCTGCAGAAGATTCATGAATGGTGCACACTTTGGCAGTTCATTCTGAACGTAAATAAATGTAATATATTGCGCATACATTCGGGAAGAAATACTCTACTGCACAACTACTCTACTTGTGACAAACTGATGGAAGAAAATGGCTCTGAGCACTATGGGACTCAACATCTTAGGTCGTAAGTCCCCTAGAACTTAGAACTACTTAAACCTAACTAACCTAAGGACATCACACCCACCCATGCCCGAGGCAGGATTCGAACCTGCGACCGTAGCAGTCCCGCGGTTCCGGACTGCAGCGCCAGAACCGCACGGCCACCGCGGCCGGCTCAAACTGCTGGAAACAGCATCTATCGTAAAATATCTGGGAGTAACCATTCGGAGCCACCTAAGTAGAATGGGCACTGTTTTGGCTTACGAATAGTCAATGCTAAACGGTGAAAACAGACTGAGGTTGAAGAACTTTGTTTTTCATGTTAATTTGTCCGTTTTCAAAGGCTAAAAGCAGATAAAGGCATCTTCAACTTTTGTAGTCCTGTCTTCCTCAGTTGCGTGTAATATTACGGTATATTGATAATTTTTACTTATGGACCGTCTGACAGCAACTGAATAAAACACAATTTTAGTGCCATACGCGTTTCGCCTTTATTTTCTGCAAGGCATCATCAGTAGCAGGTTGCGTGGACAATTTCTTACATATTACGCTCCTGTTGCATTTTTGGTGTTGTTCTTCTTCTTACGAACGCCAATTTGCGGTTTTTTTCCCACATTCCACAGTACAATGAACTGAACGCTTGTTTTAATCAATTAAATGTAACGTAATAAGCAGATAAAGGCATATTATGTAGACACAGGTCCATTACTTTCTACTTTTATTGTGTACAATGAATGAATCGCTGTTATGTTTTTTTTTTTTTTTTTTTTACCGTTGCCGTAATTTCCTTCATCATTTAATATTTCATAGAAATGGCAAACAAATCTTTTTTAAAGGAAATGAAGCGTTTACTTCAGTGCTACGTCACTTCGTAAAATATTTGCAGACTAGGGTTGGTGCCATTCTGCAATGCAACGGACGTCCGTCGACGATAGCGAGAAACTACCACAGATGGAACGTGACTGGGGGTGGGGGGTGGGGGGGGCGCAAGTCCTGCACACTGCACGTACACGTGTTCCGTCAAATAAGTCACGACACGACACACGGCAACAGGTATGTTTTTCTCTCAGCAGTGACAACAACTCGTACGCCTTGTGTTTTTTCCTCGTTTCCGTCGGCATTGTTATGAAAATAGCACTTACCGGTTTTCCCACTGTCTCTAACAACGCAATATTTCATACAAACGCAAATTTAACGAAAAAACTTTTTAAAAACGGTATCTCCAAAAACGTAAAATTTTAGCACTGCTACCATGGCTAACTGATATTTCGACTTTTTTACTCGGAAAGTAAAAAAAAAGAGACGAAAAAATACCAAAAAATATGGATTAGTCAAAATTAAAATGCCTGTATCGTTTCAACCGGGCGGTTTTTCTCATCCCTAGGCTAAACTGGAGACGAAAAAAAAAAAGATATGAATGAAAACCAGTAGTTTCAGCTATACAAAATTGTTAAGGCTTTCGTGGCCACTTGTTGACAAACTGCCTATTGGTTTCTGTCTCGGGTTCTTCGGCCGACGTTCATCTAATGATTTTACTGACGTTTCGCCAGCTCGAGTGGCTGGCATTCTCAAAGCTTCACCCTCCAGTTCACCACCGGCAATCAAGGGTGAAGCTTTGACAATGCCAGCCACTCCTGCTGGCGAAACGCCAGTAAAATCATTAGATGAACGTCGGCCGAAGAACCCGAGACAGAAGCCAATAGGCAGTTTGTCAGTTTCAGCTATAACTGCCACCCATAACCTGTACCCTATTTGCATGTAACTCCATACGCTAAATAATGATTAGTACAGCCTGTGGTCGAAATTCGACCAGTTGCGTCAGTGGACCTGATCTGTGATGGTAAATGTCATGTATCTTATGGTGCGTGAAATTTTAGGCGCAGAACTGATCCGTGGCAAATGCTGTATTGCACCTATGTGCTGTATTGCACATTTAAATGTATCTTTCAGAACGGAAATTGACTTATTGTTATCAACATCTGCACTATTTCTATAACTTCTCTAGCTCTTCGTCTTTCAATCCGATCCGTTAATGTTCTTCTTCGAAGCGTAGCGTAAAATAAATATAGTTTCCTTATAATACGAGAGTTGTAGCTACTCAAAATGAAGATACTGAAAATTAGGAACACACTAAATTTTGTGGTGACGGTGGCAAAGAAGACAGAGTTAGTTTCGTTTAGTCTTAGATCAAAGTAAGTGGAAAAACGACGCTAATAAACAACGTTTGTTGTCCCCGACGGCTTCGTTATTCCGTTTCGTTTTCCACTGTCGACAACATCAAAGACGTAGCAGTTGCGGCGTTGTGCTGTTGTCCGGAACCGCGCGACCGCTACAGTCGCAGGTTCGAATCCTGCCTCGGGCATGGATGTGTGTGATGTCCTTGGGTTAGTTAGGTTTAAGTAGTTCTAAGTGCTAGGGGACTGATGACGTCAGATGTTGAGTCCCATAGTGCTCAGAGCCATTTTTTTGCGGCGTTGTAGCTGTCCGGTACGTGTGTGTCACTGTATATGAGCGCTCTGCAAGTCTGAAGCATGAACGTCCATAGAATGCAACTTCACGAAACGTTGTCCCTTTTGTTTGTCGTTTGTACCATAGCACGTTACGCGTGGTAGAAGTTGGCAGCAATGTCAAAGACAAAGGAAAACATTTCACATGTACGAGTCTACATCATTTTACCTCTCCTAATGGTTATGTACACACATTATTTTTTCCTTTGTGTACAGCTATGACTTGGCTCCTCTGGAATAATATAAGTTTCGTTAGGCTACCTATACAATTAATTTAAAAAATCGGTAATTCAATTTTCGATGCTCACGTGTTAATATTACGGTCGTTAAATAAAAGAGACGCATTATCACTATGAATGTCCAGATAGCTATTCCTTTCTCTGCGCAAATATTTTGTCTGTCTGGCTCTGCGTGTTTCACTCTGAAGCGTTCGCATTCTCCTTCTAGGCATACCCTTAAACAAATATAGATTCCGCATAACAGGGAAGTTGGAAGTCGTAGTTACTGAAAATCAGGAACTTACTTCAAATTTTCTGGTAATGGCAAATGACCACACAGTTATCCTTACAGGAAAGTAAGCAAAATAACGACACCATTATACAACTTTATTTATACAATTCGTTACTACGATATGTGATTTTCACTGCTGACAACTTCATCGACCTGGAAGCTGTCGCATTCTAACTGCCTGGTATGGAAGGTTTACTGCAAACGAACCATGTAAACATGAAGGTCCCTGGAATGTGATTTCACGAACTGTTGGTACTTTCGTGTGTCACTTCTTCCACAGCATTTGATCGGTGCGCGGGGCAAAGGTTGGTAGCTCTTCAGTTTTCGATGTTTAGGTACTGAAGATTTTAATGCGTGATAGAGAGTGAAACAGTGTAATGAATGTGAAAGCTTCTACATTTTTTTTTACCACTCTTAACGGCTACATATACACATGATTTTTTATTGGTGCACATCTATGGGAAAGTACGTTTCGAACTATATAAGGATCATTGGCCACCTTGGGCAATTACTATTAAAAATCGGTACTTCAGTTTCGTGTTCACGTATTAATATTACGATAGTAAAGGTAATAACAATAATAATAATAACATTGTCATATTCACGTGCCGAATAAATTGTGGGTGTTCCGTTCTTGTCGTTTCAGACGATCTGAGAACAAAACACATGTAGCTGTTGTCCACGGCTAGCAGCTCTATCACGTTGCGATATGCAGTTAGTGGCCACAGAAAAGGGGTCAACTGCTCCTGACTCTTTGGTACGCGTCCGTAGATAAGAGACGCATGTTCGCGCGCTCAGAGCTGCCGACAGTAAACGCGAAGGCAGGTACCCGCGTTTGTGAAATCCTGTCATAAATATTGAAATCGTAATCGAGACAAGCAGAATGGCGCTCGCAATAAAACCTTACGCGAACAACAGGCCGTGCGAGAAAAACATCGCGCCTTCGCTCTTGTTCGTCGGTAGACCCTAGACATTTACACCTGCAGATATGAGGGCACAACACAAAGGGTCTCTCAATACGAGCTTCCCGGAGCCAATGCTTCCTGAATATTTGCACCCACTATTCTATTGTCTCGGCCAGAAATTATTAACCAATAACGAGCAGTTGAAATGTATCGCTTAATGCACTGCGAGATGTCGAGGGAACAGGGCCAATAATTCTGTTTGTCTTTTTTTTTCAATTTCTTTGTTGGTCTTTATGTCTCCAACCATACTGCCTTCTATCTAGAGTCTGTAACGCTTAGTTCTTCATTCCTTAGATTCGGTAAAAGAGTGTGTGAAGTAAAGGACAGGCGGATGGTGCACATTTTGCTTGAAGGTCCGTTTAGACGGGCCATTTTTACGGCAGTGTGTAGCCGCTATGGTGTTGTTTTCAACATCGCTGCAATTTGGCTCCAATACATGGTATAACAAAAATTTACAGCACAAATTTCAGGGCACATTCCTCACACGTAGACGAAGTAATTATGATATATGAACATGGTTTAGAAAACACTTTGTTTCCATGTTACAACTCATTAATCATGGGAAACACACACGAACAGAACGCACCAGCATACCACATCCAACTCTTTCTCACAGGAGAGTTTCAATACGCCCTCCGCGGGCATTGATACATGCATCAACCAGCCGTCGGATGAGCTGATGTACATTATGTGATCAAAAGTATCCGGACACCTGGCTAAAAATGACTTACAAGTTCGTGGCGCCCTCCATCGGTAATACTGGAATTCAATATGGTGTCGGCCCACCCCTAGCCTTAATGACAGCTTCCACTCTCGCAGGCATACGTTCAATCAAGTGCTGCAAGGTTTTTTGGGGAATGGAAGCCCATTCTTCACGGTATGCTGCACTGAGGAGAGGTATCAATGTCGGTCGGTGAGGCCTGGTACCAAGCCGGCTTTCCAAAACATCCCAAAAGTGTTCTATACGATTCAGGTCAGGACTCTGTGCAGGCCAGTCCATTACAGCAATGTTATTGTCGTGTAACCACTCCGCCACATGCCGTGCACTATGAACAGGTGCTCGATGGTATTGAAAGTTGCAATCGCCATCCCCGAACTGCTCTTCAACAGTGACAAGCAAGAAGGTGCTTAAAACATCAATGTAGGCCTGTGCCCACGGCCTCCGAATTTTACTGTTGGCACTACGCACGCTGGCAGACGACGTTCACCGGGCATTTGCCAGACCGACACCTTGCCATCGGATCGCCAGATTGTGTACCGTGATTCGTCACTCCATACGTTTTTCCGCTGTTCAATCGTCTAATTTTTACGCTCCTTACACCAAGCGAGGCGTTGTTTGGCATTTACCGGCGTGATGTGTGGCTTATGAACAGCCGCTCGACCATGAAATACAAATTTCCTCACCTCCTGCCTTACTGTCATAGAACTTGCAGTGGATCCTGATGTAGTTTGGAATTCCTGTGTGATGGACTGGATCGATGTCTGCCTATTACACATTACGACCCTCTTCAACAGTCGAAGGGTCTCTGTCAGTTAACAGACGAGGTCGGCCTGTACGATTTTCTGCTTTACGTGTCCCTTCACGTTTCCACTTCGGTATCACTTCGGAAACAGTGGACCTATGTACGTTTAGGAGTGTTAAATCTCGCGTACCGACGTATGATACCAGCGAAACCCAATCACCTGACGATTTTCGAAGTCCGTCAGTTCCGCGTAGCGACCCACTCTGCTCTATCACGATGTCTAATGACTACTGAGGTCACTGATATAGAGTATAGAGTGGCACCACAACGCACCTAATATGAAAAACTATGTATTTGGGGGTGTCCGGACACAGATATGTTGGCAACGCGAGTCGATCTCTCACCAAGTCATCTGCTTTTTCAAAGCCACAGTTACTACGGTGCCCTGACACAGGCCCATAAATCGTTACACGAGCCAAGGTCGACAGCCAACTCTCCTGCTTTTGCATTCCACGATGAAAAACTTAGCAAGAAAGATAGACACTGCACTTAGTGGACGCGATCTACTTTTAAGTAAGCGAAAATAGCTCGTGAAATTATGTGGGAAATTTATACACTACTGGACATTGAAATTGCTGCACCACGAAGATGACGTGCTACAGACGCGAAATTAAACCGACAGGAAGAAGATGCTGTGATATGCTTTTCAGAGCATTCACACAAGGTTGGTGCCGGTGGCGACACATACAACGTGCTGACATGAGAAAAGTTTCCAACCGATTTCTCATACACAAACAGCAGTTGACCGGCGTTGCCTGGTGAAACGTTGTTGTGATGCCTCGTGTGAGGAGGACAAATGCGTACCATCACGTTTCCGACTTTGATAAAGGTCGGATTGCAGCCTATCACGATTGCGGTATATCGTATCGCGATATTGCTGCTCGCGTTGATCGAGATCCAATGGCTGTTAGCAGAATATGGAATCGATAGGTTCAGGAGGGTTATACGGAACGCCGTGCTGCATCCCAACGGCTTCGTATCACTAGCAGCCGAGATGACAGGCATCTTATCCGCATGGCCGTTAACGGATCGTGCAGCCACGTCTCGATCCCTGAGTCAACAGATGGGGACGTTTGCAAGACAACAACCATCTGCACGAACACTTCGACGACGTTTGCAGCAGCATGGACTATCAGCTCGGAGACCGTGGCTGCGGTTACCCTTGACGCTGCATCACAGACAGGAGCGCCTGCGATGGTGTACTCAACGACGAATCTGGGTGCACGAATGGCAAAACGTCATTTTTTCGGATGAATCCAGGTTCTGTTTACAGCATCATGATGGTCGCATCCGTGTTTGGCGACATCGCGGTGAACGCACATTGGAAGCGTATCTGGTCAATGGTGGCCGAGCAACTGACTCGTCACAATACGCCAGTCACTACTCTTGTAGAACTGTGGTATCGTGTTGGAGCTGCATGGGCAGCTGTACCTGTACACGCCATCCAAGCTTTGTTTGACTCAATGCCCAGGCGTATCAAGGCCTGGGTACTGATTTCTCAGGATCTATGCACCCAAATTGCGTGAAAATGTAATCACATGTCAGTTCTAGTATAATATATTTGTCCAATGAATACCCATTTATCATCTGCATTTCTTCTTGGTGTATCAATTTTAATGGTCAGTAGTGTGTATGCCAGAATATTGAGAAATTGTTTCAAACATACCGTAAAAACAATTGGTTCGAGAATTGGTAGGAACAACAGCATTATGCTCTCCGAACAAAAATTTAGTCACCCAAGTGCACACGCACAGATGAATCGTTACCACCGTAAGCCCATATGCAAAGAAATTGCTCTGAGCACTATGGGACTTAACATCTGTGGTCATCAGTCCCCTAGAACTTAGAACTACTTAAACCTAACTAACCTAAGGACATCACACACATCCATGCCCGAGGCAGGATTCGAACCTGTGACCGTAGCAGTCGCGCGGTTCCGGACTGAGCGCCTTAACCGCTAGACCACCCCATATGCATGGCCAAAAACGATTGCCCCGTTTTGTCACTCGGTGACGCTCTAACACTGGAAATGCAAAGGAACTCTCATGCTTCTTGACAGAGTGTAGGGGAACGATGCGGGAGACCCGCACCGCCGTACTAGGCAAGGTTCTAATGGAGGTGGTTTGCCACTGCCTTCCTCCGATCGTAATGGGGATGAATGATGACGATGAAGATGACACAACAACACCCAGTCATCTCGGGGCAGGTGAAGATCCCTGACCCCACCGGGAATCGAACCCGTGACCCCGCGCTCGGTAAGCGAGAACGCTATCGCGAGACCGCGTGCTGCAGACTGTTCTAAAGTAACCGATGTTTAAGTACAATGTCAGCTCGAAACATACATGTCTCCCCAATCGCTACTGTCTTGCGCTCACGCTTAGTTGAACACGTGGCTCGATAGCTGCGTCATCTTTAAAGGCTTAGGGTGACTAATTTTTTTGTGTGGTGAGTATGGTGCTATTTTCCTAGCCAATTCTTGAACAATTGCTTTTACAGTATATTCCAAACAATGTTTCAATATTCCGGCAAAGATATATTTCGCACATCATTTCACGAGCTAGTTTCGGGAGCTGGGCGCTCACTTAAAAACAGAACGCATTCACAGAGTGCGGTTTCTGTTTCTCTTGCTAAATTTTTTCGTCGTGGAATGTAAAAGCTAGAGAGGCGACTTTCGACCTCGGCAGTCGTTTCGGCCCTGAAGTGCACTGCGGCAACCGTTATCGGACAACAGTGGTCGGTAATGTTTTCGAATACCTGGCTGGATTTCGTGCAGCTCGCAGTATAGCTCTGCAAGATTGCCGGACGATGTTGCCGGTAATATGCAGTTTGTTTGGATAGGACATGCTTGACACTAGGAGAGACAGATTCAACCTTTGTGGGACATCTATGAAAGGAAAACCAATTACAGGACGTAGTTTGTGAGGTTTGTGACGTTTTACACGAGACAGGAGACTCCACCCGAAAATTTAACTATTCTTCCACTTTACCGATTTCAACCGAATTTTTGAATCATGTCCGTCACGTAAAGATGTAGCAGTACCCAAGTCCAGAACTTCACCGACTTTTAATAGCCTTATTGAAAACCAATTTTTGGTATCACATTCCAGATTTCTTAAGAGTATATCGTTCAACAGTTTTATGCATTTATTTTATGAGAAATGTTATTAATTTACTTTCAGTATTTTTTTCACGTTTCAGTCTTATATTTTCTTTAGTGATCGGAACATAAAAGTGATAATAAAATAAACAGGCTACATTTTCGATAATAATAATGCACATAGGCATATAAATATCTGAGAATTATTTCCTTCAAAGATTTGATCGAGATTGGTTTATATTTAGGGCAAAAAAGTTGGCATTGCACTTAAAAAAATAAATTTACGGGAAAATTGATTTTGAAATGTTATTAACAAATGAGTGCTGGTGCAAGACACGTACCGATTAAAATTCACCAGCACCATACGTTTTCCCTTCCTGCTCCTATAAGGCTTCTTGTTGTTGTAATTTCAAGACCAGGATAGCCTTTTCCTTGAATTTTTCCCTCTCCAGACAGCATCTCGCGGACTGCTTGATCCGTCATTGATCTCTAGATAAGCAGAACTTCATCTGGGAGAGTTATAAAGGGGTGTTGGGACGCCTGCTTTCTTCAGTCTTCAGGCATCGCATAATGAACAGAGAAACAGCTCCTGCAAGACAGAAAAATTATTTTTTTCTGTCTGGACCACTTTGACAGCTGTCAGTGCCCCTCGCGCAGTCCATATTTCAAACATTTCTTAGACGTACTTATAATTCAAATATAGACATTCTTAACTGCATTAGCACTGCACTGCCAAAGATGATGTTTACTCTCTTTTCGTACCTTGCTTTGGACGTGTAACACCCTTTTCAGTGTTGTTGGCGAGTATTGCACTTTCTTTGATGACAACGGGCAGTTAAAGTCAGATGATGGGTCCTTAAGCCGAAAATTAACAAAAATTAATTAAATCTGTAGAACATAGACAGTATTGTGCTTTTCCGTAATGCAAAACGAATCTCTTTATTGTTGAAAGCAATATGACGTTGGTGTCTGTGTTTTCCAAGGTTTGAATCGCCTTCATAGAAAAAAGAATTCTTGAACATTTTAACTTTCACGTCATTCCGAAGTCATCTGAACACGTGACATATAAGTGTACTACCGCCTTATACGCTCAAAATAGATGTCAAGACTGTTAAAACACCTACAACAATTTGTAAACCGACTGGAACTGAGAAGACGCAGACTGTGAAAACGCTGACACTTTAGCCATTTGGAATATTTAAGAGACAGTTAGTAGACAATGGTTTTATAAGCCGAAATAAGTGGTAAAAATAAATAAACAAGAGCGTAAACTAAGAAAAATGTGCCGCATTCATTCCACAAATGTTTGGCTATGGTACCCTCCATCAAGACAAAGCGCAGTCTCAGATGGTGTTCTTCAAGTGGTTCAAATGGCTCTGAGCACTATGGGACTTAATATCTGAGGTCATCAGTCCCCTAGAACTTAGAACTACTTAAACCTAACTAAGGACATGACACACATCCATGCCCGAGGCAGGATTCGAACCTGCGACCGTAGAGGTCGCGCGGTCCCAGACTGTACCACCTAGAACCGCTCGGCCACCCCGGCTGGCTAATAATAATAATAATAATAATAATAATCAAACTGTGTACAGCACTTTAGTTGCCCTTATGTAGGTATTGCTGTGTCGTATTGTCAATTAATTCAAATGGTTCAAATGGCTCTGAGCACTATGGGACTTAACATCTGAGGTCATTAGTCCCCTAGAACTTAGAACTACTTAAACCTAACTAACCTAAGAACATCACACACATCCATGCCCGAGGCAGGATTCGAACGTGCGACAGCACCGGTCGCGCGGTTCCAGACTGAAGCGCCTAGAACCGCGCGGCCACACCGGCCGGCGTCACTTAATTCATTTTCCTGTTTCGAAGCGAGTAATGAAGCAATTTCTGGAGAACTGGAGGTACTATCCACAACTTGGAGAAGACATTTTCACGTATGCCTCACTTTCATCATCAGCGATGTACGGGACACAGCACAACAAATGTGTGTAGTGGGTGAACTATGTGAGGAAGCTGTAACCTCCACCGCATTTATGCTAGTAATTGGGAAAAAGTAATTATTAGTAACTTTTATAATCAATATTAGAGTCTTACAAAATTGTGATAGTAGTAATGATCTTTTAAAAATAATTTAGTTTCGTGACTGAAACAGAATCGAATCGCTTCGTTTTTACCTCTCAGAAAATTTCATTTTACCCCTCAGTGGGTAATTACCCTGAGGTCAGTAGCCACTGCCTTAGATTTTCGTTGCGGTCATCAGGCGCCAGTTCAGCAACGTAGCAGAAGTCATTCGAGGTGCGGTGAAATGGTTGCCTGTCACACCGGGACCTTGGAATCAGTGAATGGTTGTCTCTGTGCAGGGACATATTTAAAGTGCCCAGCAAAGATGTGTGTGTGTGCGCGCGCGCGCGCGCGCGCGCGTGTGTGTGTGTGTGTGTGTGTGTGGTACCGACGGTGTGCCGAACTGGGCGACCTTAGCGGTACGATTTGCCGTTTCATTGACGTATATGCAATGTCTCATTCTCCCATGACCACGGCACTGGAGGGCCCGAAACAAGAGGACTGAAAAACCATAAATGGCCTTTGGTGCCTCAGATCACGCTCGGATTTCGTCGAATGGTTTTGGAAGATCCCTGGTGGTCCCACGGTCTGTAGTACAGAGAGAATAGCGGTCGTGGTACACTTCAAAGGTATCGGGTAAAGTTCATTGGGGTTTGCAGGTGCAGAATGTCCATAGAGAAGAGCTGAATCGTCTGGAAGGGGGGGAGGGGTGTCAGCAGTGTCAAAGGTTGCCAAGAACGTCTTGCTGCTGCTGCTCATCGCACTGCGAACTGTCGTTTTCGACCACGGAATGTGTGGGAATCAACGCTCAAGGAAAGGAGTGGTTCCATTGACGTCCTATTTGCCATCATCTGAGGCCTTTCCGTGTCGATTCTGAGTGGTGGCCTATTTGAAAAGTGTTCTTCGGCCACCCATAAGACAACGGCGCGGTTTCAACGCCGGGTGTCGCCGTTATGGCCTTCATTACACAGGCGTTAAAAGGAGTGAAATGTGGGTAAGAGGGAGTGTCACAACCTTCCCATCCTGGGACATGTCCACGATGGCGTTGGGCTGAATTGTGGCGAAATTCCTAGCCAAATTACGGAAAAGCTACATTGGAAAGAACACATAGAAAATGTTGTGGGAAAGGCTAACCAGAGACTGCGTTTTATTGGCAGGACACTTAGAAAATGTAACAGATCTACTAATGAGACTGCCTACAATACGCTTGTCCGTCCTCTTTAGAATACTGCTGAGCGATGTGGGATCCGTACCACATAGGACTGAAGGAGTACATCGAAAAAATTCAAAGAAGGGCAGCAGGTTTTGTATTATCGCGAAATATGAGAGAGAGTGTCACAGAAATGATACAGGATTTTGGGTGGCGTTTTTCGTTGCGGCGGAATCTTCTCACGAAATTCCAATCACCATCTTTCTCCTCCGAACGCGGAAATATTTTGTTGACACCGACCTACATAGGGGTAAACGATCACCACGACAAAATAAGGGAAATCAGAGGTCGTACGGAAAGATATAGGTGTTCGTTCTTTTCGCGCGCCATACGAGATTGGAATAATAGAGATTTGTGAACGTGATTCGATGAACCGTCTGCCAGGGACTTAAATGTGAATTGCAGAGTATCCATGTAGCTGTAGATTTTTTATTTTCTTTATTTTTTGCAAGTGTCGACACCTTGCGGTTTAAAGCATCGCCGAGCCAGAGGGTGACGTCATAGGACGCACCGTTACAAAGTTATATACGCTCCTTTGAGCCAAATTTCAAACTTATGCGTCGCAGTAGGAGACAATTACGGGGCTTCAAAAAAGTGACCGTTAGTGTCAAATGTTTTTTTCCGCAATTTTGCTTACTTCGTCAAAAACAGTGCGCTCGCCATGCAAAGTAATTCTCGCTGCATATCGAAGTTTTGCACCCTGTGTCTAACTACACAGTGTTGTATCCTGTTATTATTATTATCGTATCACAAACATACATAAAACACAGTTTATACAGTTGTTGACAGATCTACACAGTTTAATCTTTGACCAAAATTTGGCCACTTCCAGTGCATTTTCCGTTGCCTGGTGAAGGTCATCTTCCATGCGGGTGGCTGGACGCAGTCAACACTGAAGCATATGCTTAACAGTCTGTTCTTCCCCGCAGTCACACTAAGTTTTGTTTTCTTCAATGTCTCCCCTTTTTGCCAGGTTAGCCCTTGATCAGCCCACCACTGGCCTCAGCCTGTTCAAGGTCTTCCAGACTGACCAATTCTCATCATGACCAGGGGTAAAGGTTCCGAAAATCTTTTCCGACCAGGAGGGTGGGATATCTCAGCCCTCCACAGTTGCAGTCTGGCTTCTTCATCAGTGGTCGGTAGTTTCTCCGATGGTCTGATGAAACTTTTCCTTGACCTTAGTCGTTGTGGGCAGGGTTGTTGCCCATGCACGGGATGCGTGTTTTCCTGCTCAAGTTTGATCTATCCCTGTTTGCTGCTATTTTTCTTCGAAGAAGTGGAGCAATTCCTGCAAGGTGGGGAGCCATTCGACTGGACTGGACTTCAAAGAGCCTGTTATAATTCTGCACGTGTCGTTTAGGGCAATATCCACCTGCTTGGCATGTGTTGGCCTATATCAAACAAGACAGGCATACTCTGCAGTGGAGTAGCATAATGCCATTGCAGAAGTTCGGTTGGTTTCAACTTCACTGCCCCACTGTGATATGGTCAGTTTTCTCAGTAGGTAGTTCCTGGTGGAGACTTTTGATCTGAAATTCATGCAGAGCTTTTTGAACATTTGAGATATATTGTTAGTCTTGGTATTTTGGAGTGCCACAGTGTTCCAACTTAACGCCTGACCATTCTATCTTTAACTTGAGGGTGGTTTACCTACTTCTCAGATGAAAAGCACACACTTGTGTCTTAGATGGGTTTGGTTTAAGCTGGTTTATTGTGTCGTATTTTGACAGATCCTCAGAAGCAATGTTTACGGTGATTTCTATTGAATCGAATGAATGCTTTGGGTGCCGAGCGAATCATCAGCATACAAGAAACTCCTGCAGTTGGGGACAATGAATTGGTCGTTAATATATATAATGTACCATGTGTGCTGATTATTAGCGCCAAAAAACAATAACGCATCTTTTATAGACTATGTTCGCTGTCTCGTGTTGCTTTCTTTCCCTCTTGTGCTTACCTGGACAAAATTGTAACATTGGAAGAAGACGAGTATTTCTGGGCTGCTCATGATACCCACGTGGGCAAATTATTATGGTAAAGCTGTAGCATCAACATTTGCTTGGAAATTTTGGATTTAATACGTATCTTACACAATAAGCTCAGATAAAATTATTCTGAGGTGGACGCGGAGTGTTCAGAGCTAAATTTAGGCATTCGTAGAGAATTTTTAATTGCACAGGTTGGCTACAATGACTGCAAGACACTGACAGTTGAAAATCGAGTGTTTGTACGCAGTCCTGCATTCATTGTGTAGTGAGAATTTTTTGAGTGTTGTGTTGATTGTTGAGAATATTAGTGACTGTCCGTTGTTTAAACAATGAATAACGATTTAAGTGAGCTATTTGGAATTAATTCCAAGTAATAGATCAGAGACCAAGTGAGTGGTCCGTTTCAGTTCTTTTAAAGTCACGCAATTTGAGGTAATGGGTAGGAAGAAAGACATTTCACCCACTATGATTTCCACTGTTAGGACACTTTTGGCAGAAGAGTGCTACACACAGCATCAAATTGCTTCCAGACTCAGAATCTCACAACAGATAGTGAGTAACATTACAAATTTTTAAATCGGAAAAATTTATTTATCAACAACAACGCACAGGCAGACGTGGAAGAAAACAAAAATTGAGCCCTAGAATTCAGCGAAATCTAAAAGTATGGTCATTTCCAATCGTAAAGTTACAAGTATGCAACCTTCTGCGCAGATGGGTGATTACGGAGTGGCAGCGTCAGCTAGAACTGTAAAGAGAGTTTTGAGTATCGCAAGTCAGCCAGCACGTCGATTCCATCCGAAGCCCAAGATCACCGTAGGAATTGCTTTAAAACGGTTAAACTGGGGAAAATCCCTACAGCGCTGCATTGTTGAGGACCGGAAAAAGGTATTTACAAAACAAATTATGCATTATGACAAATTTCATTGCATGATCTCATTCCCAAATGTTGTTCTATAAAAATTTGTGGGTATGGTCGACATGGCTAGCAAAATTTGCCTTTGAATATCACTAAATTTTTTTAGTACTGCAATGTGTGGCAGTAATGAAAGACTTAATATTTACTTCCAGAAGTTTTTCAGTGATGAATGAATGTTCTGTGGCAAAGAAGAAAGTAGCCCGTATGTGAGTGGAAGGGAATCGGAGGAGTTTCATCAACACCGTGTACGCCATACTGTGAAGCAAACCCACTTCACTTATTGTGTGGAGTGTTTTTTCATGGAAGGATACAGGAAATCTGTACATTGTTGAAGGTTCTATGAATCAAGGACAGTATCTCAAAGTGTTAAAAGAGAGACTTCTGCCTCAGACCAGGCGATGATTTAACGGTGAAGATTATGTTTTCATGCATGTTGGAGCACCATGGTATAAGACTACCAGGTGTACCGACATGAAATGAGCGTTTTTTTGTGAAAATGAAACACTAATTTTGAACTTAAAAGTAAAAACATTTTATTCAAAGTACTGACCATTGCTTTCTATACATTTTGACCACATTTCTGGCAATTTGTGGACACCATGCCAATAGAAATGTTCGTCTTTTGAAGCAAACCAATCAGACACCCAATTTTCGACTTCTTCGTAGGAATCGAAGTGTTCCTCAGCCAATGCGTTTTCCATTGATGAAAACAAATGGTAGTCGGAAGGGGCCAAGTCTGGTGAATACGGCGGGTGGGGTAGCAGCTCCCAGGCAAGTGTTTTGATTGTATATTGAACCAGTTTTGCTTTGTGTGCAGGGCCATTGTCGTGTAAAAAAATTACTTTGCCATGTCTTCTGGCCCATTCTGGTCATTTTTCGATCAATGCATAGTTCAAATTGATCATTTTTTGTCTGTAGTGATTAGTGTTCACAGTTCCACCGGGTTTTAGAAGCTCATGATACACCACACCTTTCTGATCCCACCAAACACAGAGCATTGTCTTCTTGCCGATTTGGTTTTGCAGTCGATGTTGATGGTTATCCCGGATCAACCCACGACTTTTCCCGTATAGGATTCTTAAAATAAATCCATTTCTCATCGCCAGTAACAATTCGATGCAAAATAGATTTTCTTTCATGTCTTTGAAGCAAAATTTGACAAATGGTTTTTCGGTTTTCCATCTTTCATTCAATTCACGTGGCACCCATTTTCCACACTTTTGGATCTTTCCCATAGCTTTCAAGCGGTCAGAAATTGTTTGTTGTGCAACATTTAGCATTGCTGCCATTTGCTTCTGACTCAAAGTATCATCTTCATCCAATATTGATTGCAATTTTTTGGTGGTCTTCCACGTTCTTCATTTCTTACATCAAAATCATTATTTCTGAACCGTTGAAGCCATTCGATGCGACTCTGCAGCACTTTTTTTCAAATGAAAACAAAAAATTAATGCTTTCCGCAAATCATCACTTTCTGATACAAAATTCGACATTGTTAACACGATGAAAAGATATGATGTTTGTTCCATGACTTGGTGCATACGAAATATCTTCGACAGATGTCATACCAACCAAACAAAAAAAATTAAGGCTAGTTCACAACAAATGTTCCCTATCCACACATTTGTATCTTAACGCTCATTTCATACCGGTACACCTGGTAAGAGTGTGGGAAACTTTTTAGATGAAAATAGTGTTACTGTGCTTCCACGGCCTGGGAATAGCCCAGACATGAACCCAGTCGAAATCTATGGGCAATAGTTACGAAGAAAATAAGTATACAGAAGGTCACAACAAAGAATGGTTTGATAGAATTGCTGACACAGATATGGCTCTTTGATCCAGATATTCAATACGGTTATAAAAAATAGTAGAAAGTATGCCTATAAGGATAGAGATGTTAATAAAAGCTAAAGAAATGCAAAAAAGTATTAAAACATTTGTAAACTCACACTGTTATGTAGTTACCTAAGTTTTCAATAAAAAATTGAGTTTAAAGCAGCTTTACCATAATAAGTTGGCCACTTCTGTATAGTTAACACTAACTGCTGAGCAAAGAGGACGAATTAGAAAAAAAATGGTTCAAAGGCTCTGAGCACTATGGGACTTAACATTTGAGGTCATCAGTCCCCTAGAACTTAATACTACTTAAACCTAACTAACCTAAGGACATCACACACATCCATGCCCGAGGCAGGATTCGAACCTGCGACCGTAGCGTTCGCGCGGTTCCAGACTGAAGTGCCTAGAATCGCTCGGCCATTACGGCCGGCGACGAATTAGAGAATGGCATCGTGTGGCGGTGTTGTTTCAAACTGAAAATATTTATTTTATCATAACTTTACGTAAATGGAATTTTATGGGTCTCTTTCCTTTTTTTAATCGCCCATGTGATAGATGTTCGTTTCTTAGGCCGCTTTGATAGTTCCTTCGGGCCGCGGCTTTGACATCCCTGTTATAGTGTAAACACTTATTCACAGATACAAGCGAATTCTAGCGGACCGTGGCAAATTGTCTGCAAATGCGCATTCGCTTGTATTCGCTTTCATTCGCCGCGACGTAGGAAGGGGGCTTCAGAAGACTGATGACAAGCTGGTCTCAATAAAGGAAGAAACAAGCGAAGCAACGATGAAGATTAAACAAAAGAAATCGTCGTTGTCGGTAGGTGCGCGGTGTGAGGTCGAAGTTATCGTGGGCGACATTCCCCCCTAATTATAGTAACTGGCAGACCAGGCGACGGTCCGTACTGTTATCAGAGACTGCAACAGACACGGGGGAGGGGGAAGGTGTGGTAGGGGGGCAAAGGTGGTGCAGTGTTGTCGGCTGGCTACTGCTGACGCAGCGCAATCGTGTGACGAAATTCCCGGAATGCCAGTCGTCTGAGCGTTCGAGGCACCGGAAGCGTAAATCAGTGCCCGCGCGGAGGCGTGAATCACCGCTAGATCTGCCTGTCGCCCAGAACTGCCACTTGCGCGTTCCCACGCCGCTAGCCATCGGCCAGACCTAAAACTCCAGAACCGTCAAAATCTCACCGGCGACAAATCTCTCGCCAGCGGTACGAAACCTTCAACGCTTCGCAAAATCGCTGGTGATACGCTGCAATTTTTGAAGTTATCAGGAGTAAAATACAGGATACTGCAATCCTGACAGCTAAAAAGATAAAGCACTCCTAACTAAGGTACAAGCATATGGGATTGGTTCCCAAATATGTGAGTGGCTCGAAGGCTTCTTAAGTAATAGAACCCAGTACGTTGTCCTCGATGGTGAGTGTTCATCGGAGGTGAGGGTTATCATCTGGAGTGCCCCACGGAAGTGTGGTAGGTCCGCTGTTGTTTTCTATCTACATAAATGGTATGAAACTTCCTGGCAGATTAAAGCTGTGTGCCGGACCGAGACTCGAACTTTGGACCTTTGCCTTACGCGGGCAAGTGCTCTACCAACTGAGCTAGCCAAGCACGACTCACACCCCGTCCTCACAGCTTTACTTCCGCCAGTAACTCGCCTCCTACCTTCCAAACTCAGCTGGTAGAGCACTTGCCCGCGAAAGGCAAAGGTCCCGAGTTCGAGTCTCGGTCCGGCACACAGTTTTAGTCTGCCAGGAAATTTCGTATCAGCGCACACTCCGCTGCAGAGTGAAAATCTCATTCTGGATACATAAATGATCTTTTGGATAGGGTGGATAGCAAAGTGCGGCTGTTTGCTGATGATGTTGTGGTGTACGGGAAGGTGTCGTCGTTGAGTGACTGTAGGAGGATACAAGATGACTTGGACAGGATTTGTGACTGGTGTAAAGAATGGCAGCTAACTCTAAAAATAGATAAATGTAAATTAATGCAGATGAGTAGGAAAAAGAATCCCGTAATGTTTGAATACCCCATTAGTAGTGTAGCGCTTGACACAGTCACGTCGATTAAATATTCGGGCGTAACATAGCAGAGCGATATGAAGTGGGACAAGCATGTAATGGCAGTTGTGGGGAAGGCGGATAGTCCTTCGGTTCATTGGTAGAATTTTGGGTAGATGTGGTTCATCTGTAAAGGAAACCGCTTATAAAACACTAATACGACCTATTCTTCAGTACTGCTCGAGCGTTTGGGATCCCTATCAGGTCGGATTGAGGGAGGACGTAGAAGCAATTCAGAAGCGCGCTGCTAGATTTTTAATGGTAGGTTTGATCATCACGCGAGTGTTACGGAAATGCTTCAGGAACTCGGGTGGAAGTCTCTGGAGGGAAGGTGGCGTTCTTTTCGTGAATCGCTACTGAGGAAATTTAGAGAACCAGCATTTGAGGCTGACTGCAGTACTATTTCACTGACGCCAACTTGTATTTCCCGGAAAGACGACAAAGATAAGATAAGAGAGATTAGGACTCGTACAAAGGCATATAGGCAGTCATTTTTCCCTCCTGTTTGGGAGTGGAAGAGGGAGAGAAGATCCTAGTTGTTGTACGAGGTACCCTCCGCCACGCACCGTATGGTGGATTGAGGTGTATGTATGTAGCTGTAGATGTATATGTAGAAAGCATAGATGGTGGAATGAAGTCTGTGATGAGGTGGTGGAACAAAGAACAAATGCCTGTAAAAAGTGGATTTTCGACCAGGAGACCTGGAGACTTTGATGTCTTCCGTGAAGCTTGAAACTATGCAGCCAGAACTTTACGAAGGGCTAAGCGATTGTATGAGAAACAGCAGTTAGAACAGATCGATCATGATTTCCGGAAAAACAATATCAGAGACTTCTTCAAAATGGCTTCGACCACTATGGGACTTAACATCTGAGGTTATCAGTCCCCTAGAACTCAGAGCTACTTAAACCTAACAAACCTAAGGACATCACACACATCCGTGCCCAAGGGAGGATTCGAACCTGCGACCGTAGTGGTCGCGCGGTTCCAGACTGAAGCGCCTAGAACCGCTCGGCCACAACGGCCGGCCCAGAGATTTCTATCAGACATTCAACTTGAGTTTGAAAGGATACAAAGCCCCTAGTCTCTAAAACAAGAGACGAAAATGGAAAGTTCGGCCTGACCAACAACGAAAACTGCCCGATCATGTGTCGTTATTTTGAAAACCTACTTAATTGTGATGAACCGAAAGAAAGATTTCCTGTATGAGCCCCAATCTACAAACTACCCATTTCATCTCCATCTCATACAGAGGAGATCAAAGAGGTCATCAACACCCTTAAGAGTAATAAGGGCGCTGGATAGGATTCGGTAGTGGCGGAACTACTGAAGCTGCCAAATAATGAAACTCTAGATCTGGTCTAGATCCAACTTTTTGAGGAGATTTGGAGAACTGGGATGATACCAAGAGAATGGCAGTCAGATTTACTCCATCCTCTACACAAAAAAAGGCGATGGAAAGAATGCCTCATCTTATTGCAGTGTCGGCTTACCTGCCATTTAGTCTGATGCCTCTTGCGCTGTGTATGTTTCCCTCTTAGCCGGCTACGGCAGTTAACTTGTGCCGCCGCTTGCAAACATGACTTTATCATTCTGTGATAACTGTCTGTCTTTTTTATTATGATTTTTATTCTCGACTCATGGAACACAAACACATCACTTGACGATAGCGCTGTTGCTGAAACTTAAAAGCTGTTATGTGATTTCATGCAAGTACGGTTTTCTGGTTTTAGTTGAGAATTTTCACACGTGTAACTATTTGATGTATATTATCTATACCTTACATGTTTTGCTAGGTAACTTTTACCATTTTGGTGAAGATAGTCTTAGATCTTTCGAAACCTGGTTAATGTGTTTTTTAAAAAAAGTTGTGTGAATCGGTTGGCTGACTACTACATTTAATATACTCGTAATTGCATACACGGTTGCTGAGCGCACAGCGACAAAATGTTTAAAATATCAATAATCCCTATGTATTTAGTTGAATTTACATCCTTTAGATCTGTGTAATTTATAATGCAACCGAACTTTACCGTATTTCTTACCGTATTCATGGTCCTCACAATTTTCCTTATTCAGGGAGTAATGTTATTCAGTCTGTACAACGAGCGAGCAGTAATGGAAAACTACGAGAAATTTGGGAAGAGAATTTAAAGTTCAGGGAAGAGAACTAAAAACTTTGAGGTTCGCAGATGACTTTCTAATTCTTTCAGAGACGACAAAAGCCTTGGAAGAGCAGTTGAACCTGTAGTGTCCTGAAACGAGAGTACAAGATGAACATGAACGAAAGTAAAATAATAATAATTGAATCTAGTCGAATTAAATAAGGCGATGCTGAGAGAATTACATCGGGAAATGAGGCACTGAAAGCAGTAGATGACTTTTGCATCTTGGGCAGCGAAATAACTGAGGCGGCCAAGGTTGACAGGATGTAAAATGCAGGCTGGCTATTGCAGGAAAAGAATTGCTGAAAAAGGACAATTTGTCAACATGTAATATCAGTTTGACTGTTAGGAAATCTGTTATCAAGGTATTTGTCTGGTGTGTATACTTGTATGGGAAGGGAAACGTGGACGATAAACAGCACAGACAAGAAGAGAATACTTAAAAAAAATTTTCATCCATATTTTGCAGCTGTACAGTGACAAGAAGTTTTGAATAAAAACGCCTTCGGTCACAATTTTTTCGTATTTTATTAAATTATACGATGCATTTGAGATTCTACGGGTCCATCTGTAAATGCAAATCCTGTACTACTAAATTTAGATTTGCTCTTCCTTGAGTTAAATGCATTTTCCTGTTATGAGAAAGTTTGATGTTAGATTTCTTATTTCATTGTCATGATGAACAACGGTGCGACTTTTTTCGTATAGATATCGGCATTTTCGTGCGATTGGTGCTCAAATATAAAAAGATATTATTTTTATCAAAAACTATAAATTTAATTATTGTTAATTAACAATTATATTTGTTAAAAATATGGAAATTAAATAGAAGTAAAAAAATGCTACTAGCAAGATTTCAACCAGCAACTTGACGATTACGAAACTTTTACAACACAGACGAACAATTTTTTTTTCTACAATTATGTTCCCAAATTATAAATGTTTTGTACTTCGCAGCAATCTGAAATCGTCCACTTTTCAAAGGTAGTTTATTATACATATATTTGCGAATAAGCCCATTAGGACTACGCAAAGTACTTAGTGGCGTGCATTGGCCTTTTTTCGTGCCCATACTTGTTTCATTCTTTTGCTGTGGGCTTCTTTCCTTTCTTGAGACCACGTTGTTCCAGTCTTCTTCTTTGGTTTCTCCTTTTGGCCAGCTCCCCACTTGTGAATTTTGGATCTGAAGATTTCCCTGTTTTGGATATCCTCTGGTGTAATTCCTGATAGTTTCAGATCTGTTTCGATTTCGCCAGTCCATTTCATTGGGTCTGTTTTAGATTTACTCCTGTTTTCAAAGAATTCAATTATTTTCTTTATAAGTCTGTCTGGATGCATTATTTTGATGTGTCCATACAATCTTAATCTGCGTTTTCTAATGTCACTGTGAATATTAGAGTATTGTTTGATTTCCTGTTTGCCTCTGAGCCGATACAGTTCATCTACAAGTTTTGGGCCTAAACTTTTTCTTATGATCTTCCGTTCCTTTTCCTGAATGTTTTCTATGTCTGTATTCCTGTTTAAAATTAGTGTCTCTGATCCATATAGGCATTCTGGTTTTATGACGGTATTGTAATGTAGTTTTGTGTGCTTGGTATTTAACAATAAAATACCAAAACAATAACAGTAATTGTTTTATTGTTATTATTAATATTTTCGATTATTCCCATTTAAAGAGAACATTTGAACTTTAATTCCTTTATGATGATTGTTTATGTTTTTTCTGAGACCAAATTTTCTTCATGTGTTCACTGTGTTGTTTCTTTCGCTCCGCTGTCCATTTGCATCCTGGTCTCTTCTGTGTTGTGGTGTCAAGTTTATATTTTTTTGATGATGTTCCTGAATTCAGTTCTATTTTCTGCATCGTTTACTGTTATGTGTGCTTGTCTGAGGCCCTCTTCAACTTCTTTTATCCATTTTGTTTTTCCCCTGTCTGAGTTGATGACTTTAAGAATTCGCTTTGAAATTCTGTTTTCATTCATCCTGTGGATATGTCCGTAGAACTGCATTCTTCTTTTCCTTATTGCATCGGTTATCTTGTGTGTGCATTTATATAATTCTGATGTTGGTCTCTTCTTCCAGATTCCTTGCTCTTGTATCGGGCCAAAAATTTTCCTGAGAATTTTCCTGTCTTGTTTGTCTAGTTCTTTGATTTTAGTTTGCCCACCTATTTGTGTTGTTTCAGATGCATACAGTGCCTCCGGAAGTACGACAGTGTTGTAGTGCCTCAATTTTGCGTTAATGGATATGGACTTTCTAACAACCCTACCACAACAAAGGTCAAAAATTAATTATGATTGTAGTGTTGCTCACGCTGCTAAATATTGCATTTTCGGGCAACAACAAAGTTATATTATGTGGCAGGTGTCATTAGAGCACAGTTAATAAAGTCATTTCATGAAATAATGGATGAACTAGGCACTCATCTTTTCGTGTTTCCCACGCTGGTCTCGTTGTGAACTCATGGCTCAATCGTCGAAAATCTAGGTTGTGATGATTCCAAGCTCGGATGCAAAGAGGCCTAGGTGTTATTCTGCGATATTGAAAAGTTTTATAGATGTGTTTCATAAACCATTCTTGAAGATTAAACTTTTTCAAGTTAGCACAATGGTGATGCAAAAAAAAGTAATCAGCACTCAGAATTTAAGTTACACTTCTTTTTTTATTACTTTTGTTGTAATATCAGGTAACTCACAAAACATCACTTCACAATATAAAACATACTTGAAAATATCTTCTTCACTGTTTAAGTTCAAATTTTCTAAACTGATTACAATTTGCGTTGTTTCAACATGACGACCAAGACTTGACTTTCTAATAACCGCTTACGCGCCCAAAAATCAGAGTTACAAGTACGTCAAAGATCATAGTGACAAAAAGAAAGAATTCACATAAGAATAATATCATTGCAATATAAACATATCGATGTATCAAAGTACCTCTACATTAATGAAATCAAATCTGAATGTTGTCTCAGAAATATGTTAACTACTTTACAGAAATACAGTAGAATGTTGCTGGTATCAAGATGTTGGGGTGAGGTGTCGCAATGGTTACGGAATTCAAGCACCATTACAACTTTTTATTATAATAGTTCCATGTGAGTTTATATGCTTTGTGTAGTTTTTTTATTCTTTCCTCATTGGCCTTTAGGTTGATCCGTGATGGCTGGATGATTTCTCCCAGTTTCTTAAAATGTGGTACTTGTACGATTTTCCCATGCGTTGTCACAATAGGCAATTTGTCTTGTGGCACTCTTTCTATGTTCTGGGTTTTCTCATACGAGGTTATTATTATTATCATCGTTGGTACTGCTGTAGGAAGTTGACGTGAAACACTTACCTTGAAATCTTATAAGTACGAAAAAACGGAAGAGGGTCCCTCGTAACCTTAGCCCGCAGTGGCCTCGCTGAAGAGCCAGAAGAAATAAAAGATAAGGAATGCAGCAGTAGGTCGCGGCTCTGCCCCCACTGCCGGTACTGTATTGTCTCGCAGCGTGGCTATTCAGCGTCCAGACGGCGCGTCGTGATTAACGCCGGTTGCAGCCTCGTAAAAACTGGCAACCGGCCCCCTCGCCGCAGCTGGGGGCGTGGTGCTGCCGATTCGCACCCAGCGGCTGCTCTGCTATCCAACAAATAACCTCCTTATCTATACCTCTGTTGTGCTATATAAATACAAGTCGTCGTTTACCGTTGTTACCAAGTATCTCGAAAATTTCTTGACCAATCTACTTCTGATTTTTACACGTTTTCTACTGAACGTTCGGGCGGATATAGGCTGCGTACTTTTTTATATACATTCTAAGTAAAAAAAAAAAAAAGCAAGACACCACGAAGAAATTGTCCGAATGGGATGGAAATCGGTAGTTGCGACGTAAATGTACGAACGCAAATGTCAAAAGTTATCATTTTGCAAAATATATAGAAACAAAATAGTTTTGTGTAGAGAAACATATAGAAGCATGTGCCTGTGAGCTTAAATTAAAAAGAGGCGAGCCGGCCGCGGTGGTCTAGCGGTTCTAGGCGCGCAGTCTGGAACCGCGCGACTGCTACGGTCGCAGGTTCGAATCCTGCCTCGGGCATGGATGTGTGTGATGTCCTTAGGTTAGTTAGGTTTAAGTAGTTCTAAGTTCTAGGGGACTGATGACCACAGATGTTAAGTCCCATAGTGCTCAGAGCCATTTGAACCATTTTTAAATAGAGGCACATTTGTAATTGTAACTGTATATAGGTCCCCATCGGGAAATTTTCATCTATTTCTGAAAAATTTGGACTCCTTGTTGTGCTATCTGTCAGACAGGGGGAAGAAAATTATTATTTGTGGGGACTTCAATGTAGATTCTCTGAAAGAGGGTAATAGGAAAAATGACCGTGAAGTATTACTCAGTTCTTTCAATTTGACACCCGTTATTGATTTTCCTGCTCAGGTGGTAAAGGATAGCAGCTCACTGATAACTTCTTTATAGACCAAGATAAGTTTAACCAGATAAATGCTCAGCCTGTTGAGAATGGTCTTTCTGATCATGGTGCACAGCTAGTTACAATATATGACATAGCTCCATTCAGCAGTACTAAACAGATCTCCAAAGTAGTACGTTCAGTCAACGATTTAAAAATTGCAAATTTCAGGGAAAGCCTACAGCAGTTACACTGGGATGAGGTGTACTGTGAACCTGATGCCAATTTAAAATATAATTTATTTCATGACACTGCTTCCCCAAGAAAATAGTTAAATATACTCGTAAGAAGCCATGTAACAAACCATGGCTTACTAAGGGTATAAAAATATCTTGTAACCGGAAAAGGGAAATGTATCTGACAGCAAGAAAGATTAGTGACCCAGAAACATTCAAACATTATAAAAACTACTGTGCTATACTAAGAAAAGTTATTAAAAAATCCAGAAGTATGTATCTCATGTCTGAAATCAGCAACTCTGATAATAAAATTAAAACAATTTGGAATATTATTAAAAGAGAAACAGGTCAACCAAGAGCACAGGAAGACAGTATTACCATCAAATTGAATGAAAACTTTACGAACAAAAAGTCAGAAGTTGAAAATATTTTTAATAATCATTTTCTAAATGTTGAGGATATAGTTGGATCCAGGTGTTCATTAGAAGATGCTAGGCTGTTAATGGAAGAGGTCATACATATGCAATTAGATACAATTGAAATCTCACCCACTTCTCCCTCTGAAATTAGGAAAATAATAAACTTGCTTAAAAGCAAAAACTCACAAGGAATTGATGGAATTTCCAGCAAAATACTAAAAGCTTGTTCTCAACAGATAAGTAAGATTCTCAGCCACCTGTGTAATAGCTCTCTGGAACAGGGCATTTTCCCTGATAGACTGAAATATGCTATTATTATACCTTTGCATAAAAAAGGGGATAGATCTGATGTCAAAAATTACCGTCCAATCTCCCTTCTAACAGCTTTATCCAAAATTTTTGAGAAAGTAATGCAGTCAAGAGTAGCTTCCCATATCTGTAAAAATGAAGTACTAACAAAATGTCAGTTCGGTTTCCAGGAAGGTTTTTCAACAGAAAATGCCATCTATGCTTTCACCAATCAAATTTAGAATGATCTGAATAACCGAACACCACCCATTGGGATTTTTTGTGATCTCTCAAAGGCTTTTGATTGTGTAAATCATGAAAATCTGCCAGACAAGCTCAAGTATTGTGGCATGAGTGGGACAGTGCACAGATGGTTTAATTCGTGCCTAACTGGAAGAGTGCAGAAAGTTGAAATAAGCAGTTCTCATAATATGCAAAGATCAGCACATTCCTCAAACTGGGGAACTATCAAGAATGGGGTTCCACAAGGGTCGGTCTTGGGTCCTTTGTTGTTCTTAATATATATTAATGACTTGCCATTCTATATTCATGAAGAGGCAAAGCTAGTTCTCTTTGCTGATGATACAAGTATAGTAATCACGCCTGACAAACAAGAATTAACTGATTAAATTGTCAATAATGTCTTTCAGAAAATTGCTAAGTGGTTCCTTGTAAACGGACTCTCACTGAATTTTGATAAGACACAGTACATACAGTTCCATACAGTAAATGGTATGACGCCATTAATAAATATAGACCTTAATGAGAAGCATATAGCTGAGGTAGAATATTCAAAAATTTTAGGTGTGTCCATTGATGAGAGATTAAACTGGAAGAAACACACTGATGATCTGCTGAAACGTTCGAGTTCAGCTACTTATGCAATAAGGGTCATTGCAAATTTTGGTGATAAACATCTTAGAAAATTAGCTTACTACGCCTATTTTCACTCGTTGCTTGCATATGGCATCATATTTTGGGGTAATTCATCACTGAGGAATAAAGTATTTATTGCACAAAAGTGTGTAATCAGAATAATAGCTGGAGTCCACCCAAGATCATCCTGCAGACATTTATTTAAGGATCTATGGATATTCACAGTAGCTTCTCAGTATATATACTCTCTTATGAAATTAGTTATTAACAACCAAACCCAATCCAAGAGTAATAGCAGTGTGCATAACTACAATACTAGGAGAAAGGATGATCTTCACTATTCAAGATTAAATCTAACTTTGGCACAGAAAGGGGCGAATTATACTGCCACTAAAGTCTTTGGTCACTTACCAAATACTATCAAAAGTCTGACAGATAACCAACAAGTATTTAAGAAGAAATTAAAAGAATTTCTGAATGACAACTCCTTCTACTCCATAGAGGAATTTTTAGATATAAATTAAGAAAAAAAAGAAAAAAACCAAACAAAAAATTTAAATTTTTTAAATAAAAACAAAAAAATAAAAAAGTTGTTATATTAATTATGTTGTTAAATTAACTTAATTATGTCATGTATTGGAAAATTTGACTCGTTCCACATCATTACGAAATATCATATTCATGATCCATGGAACTAGTATTAATCTAATCTAGTGGATACACCGGTTCCCGTGAGATCACTGAAGTTAAGCGCTGTTGGGCGTGGCCGGCACTGGGATGGGTGACCGTCCGTGCCGCCATGCGCTGTTGCCATTTTTCGGGGTGCACTCAGCCTCGTGAAGCCAATTGAGGAGCTACTCGTCCGCATAGTAGCGGCTCCGGTCAAAGAAAACCATCATAACGATCAGGAGAGCGGTGTGCTGACCACACGCCCCTCCTATCCGCATCCTTATCTGAGGATGACACGGTGGTCGGATGGTCCCGATGGGCCGCTTGTGGCCTCAAGACGGAGTGCATATATACGTAACTGTACAGACAAACACACGATAAAAAATTCAGAAAAAATTTATTAGAAAAGAAAGATCTTCGCAAATTGAGCAAGTCAAGAAGGCGTTGGTCCACTTCTGGCCTTATACATTAAGTTATTCGGCTTGACACTGGTTGGTGGAGTTGTCGGATGTCCTCCTGAGAGATATCGTGCCAA
This sequence comes from Schistocerca nitens, assembly GCF_023898315.1. Lineage (NCBI taxonomy): Eukaryota > Metazoa > Arthropoda > Insecta > Orthoptera > Acrididae > Schistocerca > Schistocerca nitens. The sequence goes on from NC_064625.1 coordinate 33,552,899, forward strand.
ATTGACGCATTCGATCGTCAAAATCTTGAGCTGGTTGCCGTAATGCTCCAAAATTTCTCAACTGGGGCGAGATCCTGCCACCTCGCCGGACTAGGTAGAGTTTGGCAAGCACGAAGACAACTCTCGCCGTCTCTAAGCGGACTTTATCTTCCTGAAATGTAAGTCAGGATGGCTTACCGCGATGGTAAACAAAATGGGGCGTAGAATATGGTCGACGTGTCGCTGTGCTGTGGGGATGCTGTGGGGATGCCGTGGGTGACAACGAAAGCGCTCCTGTCAATGAATGAAATGGTAGCCAACACAATCGGCTCCTGGTTGTCCGACCATATGGGAGAAGAGAGTCAGATTGGTATTCCACCGCTGTCAGAGGCGCCTGCCTAGACGCCATCGGACTGCAATCTCATTGACTGGACAGGAATTGTCTTCAGTGATGGGCTCCGCTTGTAACTGAGCCCCGATGACCAGCAGAGACTTTTGTGGAGGCGCTCCGGACACCCACCACGCGGACCGACTGCCATGAGAGGTGGTCTGATGTGACGTTCGTTTTCATAGCAGGACTTCTTTGGTTGTCATCCGCGGCATCCCTGCAGTACAGCTATACATCGACGGTATTCTACACCACGTTTTGTTGCCCTAAATGGAAAGGCAGCCTGGGCTTAGATTTCAGCAAGATAACGCCCGCTCGCACACGGCGAGAGTCTCTACTGCTTGTCTTCGTGGTTGCCAAACCCTGCGTTGGCCAGAAAGGTCTCTGGATCTCTCCTCAGTTGAGTACGTTTGAAGTATTATGGGCAGGGCCCTCCAATCAATAGTGATTTTAACGACCGAACGTGTCTGTTAGACAGACTTTGGCACGATTTCCCTCAGGAGGACGTCCAACAAGTCTGTCAATACAGAATGAAATTTTCACTCTGCAGCGGAGTGTGCGCTGATATGAAACTTCCTGGCAGATTAAAACTGTGTGCCGGACCGAGACTCGAACTCGGGACCTTTGCCTTTCGCGGGCAAGTGCTCTACAATCTGAGCAGATGGTAGAGCACCTGCCCGCGAAAGGCAAAGGTCCCGAGTTCGAGTCTCGGTCCGGCACACAGTTTTAATCTGCCAGGAAGTTTCAAGTCTGTCAATCATTGACTAGCCGAATAACTGCTTGCATCATTGTCGGAAATAAGCCAACCCATTATTGACTTATTCAGTCTATGAAGCTCTTTCTCTTGAAAAAAATCATCCAGTTTTTCTGAAATTGAAATTTTTAGTTTGTCTATACACATATATGTACACTTCCATGTATGGAAGTGAAACATGGACGATAAATAGTTTGGACAAGAAGAGAATAGAAGCTTTCGAAATGTGTTGCTACAGAACAATGCTGAAGATCAGATGGATAGATCACATAACTAATGAGGAGGTATTGAATAGAATTTGGGGAGAAGAGAAATTTGTGGCACAACTTGACTAGAAGAAGGGATCGGTTGGTAGGACATGTCCTGGGCCATCAAGGGATCACCAGTTTAGTATTGGAGGGCAGAGTGGAAGGTAAAAATCGTAGAGGGAGACCAAGAGATGAATACACTAAACAGATTCAGAAGGATGTAGGTTGCAGTAGGTACTGGGAGATGAAGAAGCTTGCACAGGATACAGTAACATGGAGATCTGCATCAAACCAGTCTCTGGACTGAAGACCACCACCACCACAACAACAACATATATATCACATCTACCGATTTCCGTACCATTCGGAAAATTCCTTCACGGTGTATCTTTGTTTTGTCTTAAAGTGTATGTTCCTGCTTTATAAGGACGGTTCAGTAATGCCCATTATATCTAACTTCAACAAATCCTTTAAAATTTTGAACATGACCACAGACAGCAACTGTGATGTACTCTTAGTGAGTAAAAGATTTCTGATGGTTACATATTTAACGTACCTTCACAACGACATGTACCCATTGTTAATCAGTGATCCTTCTGAAGAAGACGTTTTTGAAGACATCTAAACCTTCGTCAGGGCGTTTTCTTTTTTGCCTTAGAGAGTATTTAATAATGATTAAGAAAACAGCAATGGGGCAAGATGTTATGAACAGTATACTGTGAGCACTGCAGTTGTAAGTGGGCTGCTTCTGTGTTGGCAGCGGTGTGTAGCGCTTTGCATTGGATCTCTGACTGCACTTTCTTTGTAAGAGACTCTGTGGCTGGTCAGACTCGTTGTTGGAAGTTAATCGCCAGTACTGTTGGGCAGTTGGAAGTTAGTGGCCAACAATGATGGAAGTATTGGTGCGTAGTTGGGGGTGAACAGCCAGCAGTGATGGATGTTAGATGTGAGAAGTTAGCATTGATGGAGGGCAGAGGTCTGAAGTGTTAGCGAAGGTTAACGATCTGTACATGTTCGATTTGGAGATTGAATATTATTCATGATTATATACCTTTGTACTAGATGTCAATGACGATTTATATTCGTGTTTGAACTGGATGTCACATTATTAAGGTAAAAAATACATTACCTGGTTTGCAACAAAATTTTTCCTTGTTAACCACATGCCTAATAGTAGTTAGTGGCTTTATTAGTTAGAATCTTTTATTTAGTTGGCAGTATTGACGCTCGCTGTGTTGCAGTAGTTCGCGTAATGAAGATTTTTGTGAGGTAAGTGTTTAATGATATGTATAGGTTATTTTTAGGATTTCTTTTTAGTCAGGGCCATTCTTTTGGATTAATTGTTGAAGTCAGGTTTCTTTTTTTGAGCAGTCAGATTGCGCTGCGCTAGGATATAGTGGGTCTCAGTCATTCAAACTTTTAAGTACAGCCACACTCATTTAAATAATGAAGTTTCACAGTAGACAAGATGGACATGAATCCAGTACTCGCTGCAGTAGTAAAAATTTATATGCTTATTATAAAATGACTTTTATTTTAATGATATGAACATTTATATATGTGTTTGGAGAGAGAGAGAGAGAGAGAGAGAGAGAGATTGATTTTTGATTGAGATTTTTACTTTAAGTCGTAACTGGTACCTGAGCTTTGGTTGCTGCCTCCTTGAATGATCAGCTTCTGCACCAGTTGTTGACGTATTGCAATTTGGAGGAAGTTATTGTTCTTTAAGGTTTAAAATACGAGTCTGTTAGTTACTTGGCCGTATTGCGGATAGCTTTGAGCCCAAGATTTCGTAGCTTTTCATACCTAAGGGACCACTGTTGTAAGTAAAGAAGATCAAACAGCAATCTACTTTTCGCGAGAAAAAGATTGCTTGGCACACAAACTTCCCTCACACTACACGTCCTGCTACATCAAAATCGGTCCGTGGAGTTCAGCACCATACTATTGTACAAGAACATAATAAATTACTGTAACTAAGAAATTATGAGAGGTTGCTACTTATTGAATGAAAACTGTAGAGAATGCATTTCTTTTCCTGTATTTTAGTGAACTTTGTACACTTACAATTCTGTCGATTGATAGACGGCGACGACAGTGAAGTTCACCTCCTTTTCCAAAAACAAGATATTTCTATTCTATTCTTCACTTCCAGAAAATTTGTATACATAAATGTTTGGCAACTCTTACACATACTTTACTCGGTTTTATCACTAAAATATCAATTTTCATTAAATGTAACAATACGTTCTGAGCGACGGCTTAGCAACACGCCCTCTTTCCACAAGATACAGATTAACAGTCCTCTTTTTTTAATAGATCAATCGAGTCCATACTCAAGGATTCATAACTACCAGCGTTCCGGGGATCGCGCGCTTAAGAGTTTCCTGCTGTCCAGCTGCGCTTCACTACACCTCAAGTATTCTCTGAATCACATTTACATTTACGGTATTTACATACAGTACTGAGCTTTTCAGAATAAAATCAGGCACAAATTAGTTTAAAAAAAAGCAGTGAGGCACACATAACATTACATTATTAGCTCCATGGATGATGAAGAAATTGAAACACTGCGTGATGAAATAAAAGAAATTATTCAGACAGTTCAGAGAGAGGAAAATTTAATTGTGAAGGGAGACTGAAATTCGATTGTGGGAATAGGAAGGGAAGGAAGAATAGTAGGAGATCATGGACAGGTTCAAAATCATGAAACGGGATTGGATATGTGGTAGAGATCTGGAATCAGTGGAAGGTTTCAGACTGATTGTGCAGAGTCTTTTAAAAAAATTGACGTGATTTCAAAATGCCATATTTATTGATAAAAACACACTACAAACACTGGTGCAAAATACTCACAAAATCTTTATGTTTTAGCTATTCTATCACAAAGGAAGAAGAACACCGCAGCACGAACGAAGTCTAGAAGATAGCTAAATTCCTCATAAACTTTACACAATGTACCTGCTTCTACTGAAGGTAGACAGCTGTTATTCTCTTCTTCATTTCTTCTATGTCACGGGGTAAAGGGGAGGTGAACACACGTTTCTTCATATATCCCCACCAGAAAAAATCGCATGGCGTAATGTCTGGCGATGTTGAAGGCCAAGAATGCAGGGCGGTGTCACTGAGAAACTCACGCACGTTGTTGTGGCAGTGTGGTGCAGCTCCACCCTGTTAGGAGATGAAGTCTTCAAAGTCCTCCTGAAATTGTGGAAAAAGCCAGTTCTACAGCATTTCAAGACAGCTCATTCTAGTCACGGTGTTTTCCTCAAAAAAGAAGGGACCGTACACTTTTACACAAGAAATAGTATCACAAGGAACGTTCGCTTTAGGTGAGTCTCTTCGCTCTAAATAATGTGATGGCGGTTCTGGAGTTCCTACACGCGCACGTTGTGTCGCTTTACATTACCGGTAATATGACATGTTGCTCCAGCACTGAAAATTAAGCGTGCTAAAAATGTGTCGTTTTCCACGTCTTCTAGCAGAGCATTGCTGAAGTCTACCCCTTTCCTTTTATCACCTATCATACGAGCTTGTAGCCTGTATAGTTTGCACACCAAAAGGCCCGTTAAAACTCGCCAGACAATCGTATGAGGCACTGCCAGTCCTCTGCTTGCGGGGCGCGTATGCTATCGCGGAGTCCGCTAAAACGTTTGCCGAATTCTTTCCACCACTTCATTAGAAGTGCGAAATTGACCTGGACTCTTAGCTTTGTGCCTCAAATTGGCGATGCCGACGACGGATGTTTTTGGGTGTTCGCAGAGCAATGCCAGAACGCCGACGAAAATCGCTGACTGACTCTTTGCAAACTGCAGCACATAAAACGCCATCTGATGAGTGGAGGCCATCAGACTCCTGATTAACTGCAGGCTGAGAAGACCCATTGACTGACATGCAACGGCGATTTTCTGTAACTCTCGGCCACGCCCATTCAAACAACAAACATTTCCCTGCCGACACGTCCCATGTTTCGTAACTACTACTGTCCGAAATCAGGTCATTCTCTTTGACACACCCTGTATAATTTTAAGGTTCTGAGAGTAATTTATTGGTTATGGATTGCAAACTGAATCTGAAGAGACTGCACAAAGGTAGGAAATTGAAAAAAAAAAAATGGTTCTGAGCACTATGGGACTCAACATCTTAGGTCATAAGTCCCCTAGAACTTAGAACTACTTAAACCTAACTAACCTAAGGACATCACACACACCCATGCCCGAGGCAGGATTCGAACCTGCGACCGTAGCAGTCCCGCGGTTCCGGACTCTAGCGCCAGAACCGCTAGACCACCGCGGCCGGCGGAAATTGAAAGAATCAGAGGTTGTTGAGAGTCTGAATGAGAGCGTTAGGCAGAATACTGAAAATCTCTCGTCGACATCTCTGTATTGGGCAGCGCAATGACAGAAGCAGCGGAAATTCGCAGCTCGATAAATCTGTGAACATACATTCAGATTCCAGCTTTGAGCGGCATGGGGATGGAGTGCTGGCAAATAGGAGTGCTGATATTTTTACAAATATCGGCAACTCGATGTGTCGATATTGAAAAAAGTTTCCCTATATACCGTCTACATTTTGAAGAATATAGTCGATATATCTACGGAAGAAATATCAACTTACCGACCAAAAAAAATATCGGCTGCGCATTGTAAATACAGGGTTATTACAAATGATTGAAGCGATTTCACAGCTCTACAATAACTTTATTATTTGAGATATTTTCACAATGCTTTGCACACACATACAAAAACTCAAAAAGTTTTTTGAGGCATTCAAAAATGTTCGATATGTGCCCCTTTAGTGATTCGGCAGACATCAAACCGATAATCAAGTTCCTCCCACACTCGGCGCAGCATGTCCCCATCAATGAGTTCGAAAGCATCGTTGATGTGTGCTCGCAGTTCTGGCACGTTTCTTGGTAGAGGAGGTTTAAACACTGAATCTTTCACATAACCCCACAGAAAGAAATCGCATGGGGTTAAGTCGGGAGAGCGTGGAGGCCATGACACGAATTGCTGATCATGATCTCCACCACCACCGATCCATCGGTTTTCCAATCTCCTGTTTAAGAAATGCCGAACATCATGATGGAAGTGCGGTGGAGCACCATCCTGTTGAAAGATGAAGTCGGCACTGTCGGTCTCCAGTTCTGGCATGAGCCAATTTTCCGCGGGCTACGCGTGAAACTTGCCCGCACGCGTTCAACCGTTTCTTCGCTCACTGCAGGCCGACCCGTTGATTTCCCCTTACAGAGGCGTCCAGAAGCTTTAAACTGCGCATACCATCTCCGAATAGAGTTAGCAGTTGGTGGATCTTTGTTGAACTTCGTCCTGAAGTGTCGTTGCACTGTTATGACTGACTGATGTGAGTGCATTTCAAGCACGAGATACGCTTTCTCGGCTCCTGTCGCCATTTTGTCTCACTGCGCTCTCGAGCGCTCTGACGGCGCAAACCTGAAGTGCGGCTTTAGCCGAACAAAACTTTATGAGTTTTTCTACGTATCTGTAGTGTGTCGTGACCATATGTCAATGAATGGAGCTACAGTGAATTTATGAAATCACTTCAATCATTTGTAATAGCCCTGTATATTGCCAGTTTTAGAGCTGTATAAGTACTGATTTGTTATAAGAGATTCTGTACATCAATCGCCCTTAGACCAAGAACTGAAAGGAAGACGATGCACGTTCATTCTTGGCCATACCCAGTTCGATAACAATGGTAACTGCGTGTACGTGGCACAATAAAAGGTGCCTGATGCGTCCGTCGTTCGGTTTCGGCACATATCGGATTTGTCTGGAACCTTTCATGTCGACTTCTCACCTTTTCATTTCTGCAGTCCCCAGCGAACTAGCAGCCGTAGTAACAAAACTGCGTGGTGGAGCTAATTTTTTTCATTTTCTGTTGGTAGCGCCAAGCGCCGTTACGTCAGCATTTCCCCTCACACGTTTCCGCCCATCGCAAAGACCAGCCGTGTCTCTTAGATTTTTGTTCATCATTTTCAGCAACTGTTCTTGAAGAATGCCGAGATGAAGAAATAGCGCACTAGTTGCGCTAAAAAATTGGTTTCTAAAGCAACTGGCGTGCTATTACTTCACATCCGAAATCCTGGTATTCCATTAACACCGCCACCCCCCCCCCTCCCCACCCACCCACCAACCAATGGAATCAGACTTACTTGCTTCATACAGCCAAAGAGAAAGACTGGACGTGACGAAACCTCAAAATTATGTTCTTCTACAATTTCAGAAAGAACAATTTCAAATATTTACCGAAAATTGCGAAAAAAATAAAACAAAACAAAAATATGGATACTCGATATTGCGCTTTCGATATCGATATATCGGTGAAAAATACATTCAAAAATATATAACATCCAAACAAATTGGCGGGGTTGTCTCATTTTTGGTGAAAGTGTAGCTTAAAGTCCAACTTAAAGATATCACTGTAGGTGTTCGAAATGGTCACTATTAACATCCACACACAAACGATGCCGCCGAACTGCAGCACGAACTACTGAATGCAACGTGTTCAGTTGGATATTTGCACATGAATGTACGATGGTTTCTCGAAGTTCATCCGATGTGCGTGGCTTTTGTCGATAAACGACGTCCTTTAGTGTTCCCCACAGGTAAAAGTCCAGAGGAGTTAGGTCTGGGGAACGTGGTGGATACTCCACAGCACCTCTACGGCCTATCCATCTTCCTGGTAGATTTTCGTCGAGATAGGCCCTAACACGATTTTGGTAGTGGGCTGGGGCACCATCTTGTTGAAAGTAAACTCTTCCGTCTCCATACAAGTCTGGGATGGCAGGTCAAATGGATGTCTCAAGCTTCTGAAGGTACAACTAACCGGTAACTGTACCGTCAAAGAAGAATGGCCCAATCAAGCCCCGGTAAGACAACCCACACCAAACATTTACTCCTGGCAAATTCACGACTTTGTCTACATGGGCGTTCGGATTTTCGGCGGCCCAGTAGATGCAATTGTGGCGATTTATTGTACCATTGAGTTTGAACTATCCCTCATCAGACCACACAATCATCTCTGCAGACTCTTCATCGTTGCGCGCCATGTAAGTAAACCACTCGATCTGGGTCGTCCTCGTTCATTGCGTGTAGCAATCGTGGGATGTAGCACTTCCACTTTGCTGTCCTCAGAATTTGCCGAACACTCGAGCGAGTCACTCCAGTTTCACGGGCACACTGTCTGACAGACTTCTGTGGTGAGCGAGTGAATTGTTGTAACACACGACGGTAGTTAGCTGGACTTGTTACTGTCACAGGTCGTCCATATCGTTGTTTGTGTACATCTTTAACACAGCCTTCGGCTTCAAATTTGTCTCGAATGCGACGAATCGTTAAACGTGTCGGTGGCTCTGTTTGATACTCATTTCGATTGCCGTTGAACCTCATTAATGTTTTCGTACTTAAAATACCACTTCAAAACTGACTTCCTTTCATCGGATGTAAGCCTTGCGCCAGCCATGTTTTACTCGAGTAACTAGGTGCAACTGAGAACAAAACACTGACTATCTGGCGACTGTCATCTGACAAAACAAAAACAACGCAATACAACGCTTGTGTGGCGATTGCCGGAACTACAAACTATTACACTACCAAAGATGAGACAACTCCGTCAATTAGTTTACCAGTTATGGACTTTTAAATAGTGTATACATATACATCGTTGTTGTGGTCTTCAGTCCAGAGACTGGTTTGATGCAGCTCTCCATGCTACTCTATCCTGTGCAAGCTCCTTCATCTCCCAGTACCTACTGCAACCTACATCCTTCTGAATCTGCTTAGTGTATTCATCTCTTGGTCTCACTCTACGATTTTTACCCTCCACGCTGCCCTCCAATGCTAAATTTGTGATCCCTCGATGCCTCAGAACATGTCCTACCAACCGATCTCTTCTTCTAGTCAAGTTGTGCCACAAACTTCTCTTTTCCCCAATCCTATTCAATACCTCCTCATTAGTTACGTGATCTACCCACCTATTCTTCAACATTCTTATGTAGCACCACATTTCGAAAGCTTCTATTCTCTTCTTGTCCAAACTAGTTATCGTCCATGTTTCACTTCCATACATGGCTACACTCCATACAGATACTATCAGAAACGACTTCCTGATACTTAAATCTACACTCGATGTTAACAAATTTCTCTTCTTCACAAACGCTTTCCTTGCCATTGCCAGTCTACATTTTATATCCTCTCTACTTCGACCATCATCAGTTATTTTGCTCCCCAAATAGCAAAACTCCTTTACTACTTTAAGTGTCTCGTTTCCTAATCTAATTCCCTCAGCATCACCCGACTTAATTCGTCTATATTCCATTATCCTCGTTTTGCTTTTGTTGATGTTCATCTTATATCCTCCTTTCAAGACACTGTCCATTCCGTTCAACTGCTCTTCCAAGTCCTTTGCTGTCTCTGACAGAATTACAATGTCATCGGCGAACCTCAAAGTTTTTATTTCTTCTCCACGGATTTTAATACCTACTCCGAATTTTTCTTTTGTTTCCTTTACTGCTTGCTCAATATACAGATTGAATAACATCGGGGAGAGACTACAACCCTATCTCACTCCCTTCCCAACCACTGCTTCCCTTTCATGCCCCTCGACTCTTATAACTGCCATCTGGTTTCTGTACAAATTGTAAATAGCCTTTCGCTCCCTGTATTTTACCCCTGCCACCTTCAGAATTTGAAAGAGAGTATTCCAGTCAACATTGTCAAAAGCTTTCTCTAAGTCTACAAATGCTAGAAAAGTAGGTTTGCCTTTCCTTAATCTTTCTTCTAACATAAGTCGTAGGGTCAGTATTGCCTCACGTGTTCCAACATTTCTACGGAATCCAAACTGATCTTCCCCGAGATCGGCTTCTGAAACCAGTTTTTCCATTCGTCTGTAAAGAATTCGCGTTAGTATTTTGCAGCTGTGACTTATTAAACTGATAGTTCGGTAATTTTCACATCTGTCAACGCCTGCTTTCTTTGGGATTGGAATTATTATATTCTTCTTGAAGTCTGAGGGTATTTCGCCTGTCTCGTACATCTTGCTCACCAGATGGTAGAGTTTTGTCAGGACTGGCTCTCCCAAGGCCGTCAGTAGTTCTAATGGAATGTTGTCTACTCCCGGGGCCTTGTTTCGACTGAAGTCTTTCAGTGCTCTGTCGATCTCTTCACGCAGTATCGTATCTTCCATTTCATCTTCATCTACATCCTCTTCCATTTCCATAATATTGTCCTCAAGTACATCGCCCTTGTATAGACCCTCTATATACTACCTTATATATCGTTATTTTTGGAAAAAAATTCTATATATCGATATAATGATACTTTATCAAGAGCCCTACTGGCAATATTAAAGCCATAGCGACCGCAAAGGTTAATTGTTGGTCATATAAGGTATGACGCTTCGGCTGCGACTCGTATATTCGGATGACAACGGCGGGGAGCGACGACGCCAACGCGGACGCGTATTTGGGCTGTCGGCTGCCGTCAAAGGGCGGGGGCTGCACGCAGTAGCAGCGACAGAAAGCCGCTGCGCGTGTGCCCAAGTCCTCGCCTGAGATGTGGCGTAGCTGTCCTTCCGCTACCGAATTTTGGGGGCTTCTTAGACTGTCATAAATAGGAGGCTGCAGACAAAGCTGACCAGAGTGTTCTTCACACCTGACGATGTCGATCAATTGCGCTGATGAAACATCCGTCGCCTCACCCGTGAACCTTCAACACAAGTCACAAGCAAGCATCATTACGTTCCTAAAGGATGTCGTTTGGATACAAAGAGGTTGAAATTAGAGATAAAAATAAATAATTTCTAAAATGAGAACCCTAAAAATGAGAGTAGAGTTAACTGGCATCTGCCCGGTAAGATAATTATACTTTATGAAAAGGTCGTCATAAATAAAAATAATATAAAAAAACAATAACTCAGATTATGCCTCAAGGATAAGGGAAATTATTATAGGATACGAATTGCGACTTTTCGCAAACACACTGTTCTTTCTTTTTACCCAAATATGTTTCGGCGCCCCTGTGTCATCATCAGTGTGCTTTTATTTATTGAAAACTGTAAAAAGTGAACATATTGTAGGTTGTAACCGATTTAACAAAGTGAGGCGTAAAGAAAGTTTGTGTTATTTTTGCTTCTTAGCGTGATTTTACATTACACGGTTTTGCAGGACCAGCTGTAAGGTGCCCTGCATTGATACCCTGTCATCTGCAAACCAAACGATGTAAATGTGAATTTAATCGGCAAGTTAATTCCTTGATTTTTGGCGTGTCAAAATGTTTTGGTTATATGTTGGTTACTACTCACATTTTTGGCGTGTCAAAATGTTTTGGTTATATCCAGAATGAGATTTTCACTCTGCAGCGGAGTGTGCGCTGATATTCCTGGCAGATTAAAACTGTGTGGTACTGGCAGAAGTAAAGCTGTGAGGAGGGGGCGTGAGTCGTGCTTGGGTAGCTCAGTTGGTAGAGCACTTGCCCGCGAAAGGCAAAGGGCCCGAGTTCGAGTCTCGGCCCGGCACACAGCTTTAATCTGCCAGGAAGTTTCGTTTTGGTTATATGTCTGTTACTACTCACATTTTGTTGCGACTGATGTTCTTCTTTTGCATTCCGAGGGCACTGCACACACATGTTAATGAACTTTGTGTAATTTCTTTCTTTACATACGTCTTTTTACTTAGCAAAACGCGGTGAGAACTATGTTATTGTCTTTGCTAACCCCGTCTACGTTCATTTGTTCCCGAGAGAATTTGGCGCCGAATCTGAATTTTTAATTTTGTTTACTTTATCTCTCTCTCTCTCTCTCTCTCTCTCTCTCTCTGTGTGTGTGTGTGTGTGTGTGTGTGTGTGTGTGTTTGTGTAGTGCAGAGCAGTGAGATTTCCCTCAGCACCCACAAGAGGCGCATAGATTGCCACCCCAGAACATTTCTCCACCACTACCCTGTTGCACATGTGGAACGCAGTGACAGAGGCGTTTGATACTAGCGGGTTTTCTCCAGACACTTTGTTTGTTATTATCAAAGTAAAGCCGGCCGGTGTGGCCGAGCGGTTCTAGGACCTTCAGTCTGCAACCGCGCTGCTGCTGCGGTCGCAGGTTCGAATCCTCCCTCGGGTATGGATGTGTGTGATGTCCTTAGGTTAGTTAGGTTTAAGTAGTTCTAAGTTCTAGGGGACTGATGACATCAGATGTTAAGTCCCATAGTGCTCAGCGCCATTTGAGCCATCAAAGTAAAAATAGAGCCTAGCTTGGTCCAAAGACAACAATCCTGGTTCATTGCTTACCATTTCTTGCCCATCCATAATGAAGTCAATGGTTTTGTGCCGTATGATGTGGTGCTCGCCATGGTAATTGGAAATGCAGATTCGCATCATGGAATCGTTTTCTAGCAGATTGGTACTAGACATAACTTCTTGTAGCCTCTTCAAACGCCGAATTCACTTCTGGAGCACTCAGCCCACGGTCGTTTTGCCGCAAAAGTCGTAGATATCGACCACCCTGGGCACTTGTCGAATGTGGACGGCCAGTGCTCTGTAATTCCTCAACACTGCCTGTTAGTCGGAACAGACTGCATGTCCACAACACATCACTTCGGCTCCGGAGCAACTTTTCTCGTTGACAAGCCTTCTGCACGTAACATGATGATGCGGACCGGATCATTTGCCGCGACTGTCCTTTGTGACACGATGGATGTCAACTCCACTGTTCCACAGACGTCTCCAGTGAGTCGCTATACGTGTTTTACTTTCAACTGTAGTGTTACAATCCATTCTAGAGGGGTGTTCTACCTGTAGGTAGCGCTCACGGTAACAGTGTGTATGTTTACAAACGTCAGGGGTGACTTTCTGATCGGTTCAGGAACAGTCACAACAGCAACACACCTGCACGACATGTTGGAGCGATCAAAAACTCTAAGTGTTGTGTGTATAATAGCGCGAGTGTAGCTTACGTGCATCAGTGCTTACGGAGGTTTTTCTATTAGTTTTCATTTGAAGAACGGCACACCTCATGTTGTATGTTGCGAATATTTTTAACTTATATTTGCCATTTAAGACTAAGCAGATCTACGCAGCCGGTGAAAAAATGCAACAGTGTCAAGGACAAGGTCATTTTATTGACAAGGGAGGTGATATTTAGTTCATCATTGTGTGACAAGAAATTCCGACCAGATGAAACATACGTCACAGTAAAGCCTATCCAAACAATCACTTCAGTAGACAGTGTGCATGGTATGCAAACGATCGTAAAGATGCCGAATAGCATTCTGTGGCGCACTGTCGCAAGCATCTTGCGGCATTTGTTGCAATTCGGCAATGGCTCTTGCATGCTCTGGAGAATCACTAATTTCCCACTTCACGTCCCATACGTGTTCAGCTGGCGAGAGATCTGGCGATATTGCTGGCCAGGGCAGTTGTTGTCCACCATGAAGAGCCTGTTGCTTCACAGCAGCAGTGTGAGGTCGTGCGTTGTCCTGCTGAAAAATCACATAAATTTGCGGCCAGAGGCACTCTTGTTCTTAGACCTGCTGCAAGCAGACGGTTCTCAGTGGTCCAAGATAACACACCATGTGCAAGATGTGCCCAGATTTCGTCCCTGTATGGTCTTCAGTCGGCCACCAATCGTCACACAGTGTGTGGACTTGACTAAAGCCTGTACTACGTGGACTTCAATAATCTGGTCTACGTGTCTGGAAATGTTCCGCAGACCACTGCTGAAAGCAACGACACGCCACCCATACACTGTGCCCAACATGTGCAAAACGGTTCAAATGGCTCTGAGTACTATGGGACTTAAATTCTGACGTCATTCTTCCCCTAGACTTAGAACTACACTACTGGCCATTAAAATTGCTACACCATGAAGATGACATGCTACAGACGCGAAATTTAACCGACAGGAAGAAGATACTGTGATATGCAAATGATTAGCTTTTCAGAGCATTCACACAAGGTTGGCGCCGGTGGCGACACCGACAACGTGCTGACATGAGGAAGGTTTGCAACCGATTTCTCATACACAAACAGCAGTTCACCGGCGTTACCTGGTGAAACGTTGATGTGACGCCTCGTGTAAGGAGGAGAAATGCGTACCATCACGTTTACGACTTTGATAAAGATCGGATTGTAGCCTATCGCTATTGCGGTTTATCGTATCGCGACATTGCTGCTCGCGTTGGTCGAGATCCAATGACTGTTAGCAGAAATATGGAATCGGTGGGTTCAGGAGGGTAATACGGAACGCCGTGCTGGATCCCAACGGCCTCGTAGCACTAGCAGTCGAGGTGACAGGCATCTTATCAGCATGGCTGTAACGGATCGTGCAGCCGCGTCTCGATCGCTGAGTCAACAGATGGGGACATTTGCAAGACAACAACCATCTGCACGAACAGTTCGACGACGTTTGCAGCAGCATGGACTATCAGCTCGGAGACCGTGGCTGCGGTTACCCTTGACGCTGCATCACTGGCAGGAGCGCCTGCGATGGTGTACTCAACGACGAACCTGGGTGAACGAATGGCAAAACTTCATTTTTTCGGATGAATCCAGGTTCTGTTTACAGCATCATGATGGTCGCATCCCTGTTTGTCGACATCGCGATGAACGCACATTGAAAGCGTGTATTCGTCATCGCCATACTGTCGTATCACCCCGCGTGATGGTATGGGGTGCCACTGATTACACGTCTCGGTCACCTCTTGTTCGCATTGACGTCGCTTTGAACAGTGGACGTTACATTTCAGATGTGTTACGACCCGTGGCTCTCCCTTCATTCGATCCCTGCGAAAGCCTACATTTCAGCAGGATAATGCACGACCGCAAGTTGCAGGTCCTGTACGGGCCTTTCTGGATACAGAAAATGTCCGACTGCTGCCAGATCTCTCACCAATTGAAAACGTCTGGTCAATGGTGGCCGAGCAACTGGCTCGTCACAATACGCCAGTCACTACTCTTGATGAACTGTGGTATCGTGTTGAAGCTGCATGGGCAGCTGTACCTGTACACGCCATCCAAGCTCTGTTTGACTCAATGCCCAGGCGTATCTAGGCCGTTATTACGGCCAGAGGTGGTTGTTCTGGGTACTGATTTCCCGGGATCTATGCACCAAAATTGCGTGAGATGTAATCACATGTCAGTTCTAGTATAATATATTTGTCCAATGAATTCCCGTTTATCATCTGCATTTCTTCTTGGTGTAGCAATTTTAATGGCCAGTAGTGTACTTAAACCTAACTAACCTAAGGAGATCACACACATCCATGCCCGAGGCAGGATTCGAACCTGCGACCGTAGGAGCAGCGCGGTTCCGGACTGAAGTGCCTAGAATCGCTCGGCCACAGCTACCGGCCAACATGTGCAGCAGTCCGTCGCTACATCCCTCCAGCTTCCTGCAGACCCACAATGCGAGCCCGTTCAATGGGCGAAGCTAAAACTTACTGGCAGATTAAAACTGTGTGCCGGACCGAGACTCGAACTCGGTACCTTTGCCTTTCTCGGGCAAGTGTTCTACCGACTGTTACACAAGCAGGACTCACGACCCGTTCTCACAGCTTTACTTCCGCCAGTACATCGTCTCCTACATTCCAAACTTCACAGAAACTCTCTTGCAAAACTTGCAGGACTAGCACTCCTGGAAGGAAGCATATTGCGGAGACATGGCTTAGCTAGCAGCCCCAGTTCTTCAAGTTTCGCAGGAGAGCTTCTGTGAAGTTTGGAATGTATGCGACTAGGTACTGGTGGAAGTAAAGCTATGAGGACGGGTCGTGAGTCCTGCTTGTGTAACTCAGTCGATGGAGTACCTGCCCGCGAAGGGCAAGGGTCCCGAGTTCGAGTCTCAGTCCGGCACACAGTTTTAATCTGCCAGGAAGTTTCATATCAGCGCACACTCCGCTGCAGATGGAACCTTTCATTCTGGCTGAATCTATTCAAAAGAAGTACATACTGGTCGGTGGAGTACGGTTGAATCCCAGACTGAATGTTGCACACACTGTTCACCCCTGAACTCAGCCACAGTTACTGTCTGCAGGATAAAAACACAGGGTGCACAGAAGGGACTCCTGAGCAACATCTGATCGCCGACGACCATGACAAGTGAATCTCTGACACCACAACCCTGCACTATGCACGTATTGTGGCCTGGTGCCACTGAATTGTCCTTGAAGGTGTTGCATTTTTTTCCAGCGTTTTATTTCCTACTTAGCTGTAGCCCTCAGTTCGCGCAATCATTGCGTAAGATCGGTACTCATACGACTGAATGCAATTCCTAATACGTTCCAATACGCCCCGCTTGAAAAGAGTGTTCTTCCGTGGCTCATACCTCAGGTTCTATTCGTGACAGAAAAGCAAGGTCAACTGTTTTGAATAGCCTTATAATCCGTCTTGATTGCAATTTTTTTTATTCATATGAGCGGTTTCGGTTCATTCAGAACCATCTTCAGATCTGATATTTCAATTACAGGAGTAACCCGTCCAAATCCAGCACATTTAACATGCTGCGTCACATCACGCACTCCTGTAACTGAAATATCAGATCTGAAGATGGTTCTGAATGAACCGAAACCGGTCATATGAATAAAAAAAATTGCAATCAAGACGGATTATAAGTAACATTATAAAATCACCGATTGCTGTTATCCCATCAGACAATACTGTTTTTGCAATTTTCTGAATAGCCATTGGACTAGGGACCATTTGTATACCGAACAGAAGGACCATCTTAGTGTCACTATTTACACTTGATGGTGAATCTATGAACTTCCTTCTGCTTAGGCATATGAAGCAAATCGACTGATTATTCGCCGGCCGCTTTGGCCGAGTGGTTCTATGCGCTTCAGTCCGGAACCGCACGACTGCTACGATCGCAGGTTCGAATCCTGCCTCGGGCATGGATGTGTGTGATGTCCTTAGGTAAGTTGGGCTTAAGTAGTTTTAAGTTCTAGGGGGCTGATGATTGATTATTTGTGTATTAGATTTGGTCTATGGTGGGCCTTAAAGGGCTGATGGAACCGCCATTAGTTTCTGGGGGGGGAGGGGGTGGTCCTTACAAAACCTGAAAAAGTTTTTTGTCATTTTTTGTACCAAAACGAGCTGTAGATTCCAAGACGGCTATGCACAGCAAATGCTGAAATTCTTACGATACATTCCTAATATTCTGTTCTCGAATAAAATTGAAAATTTTCTTGGTATCTTTATCCGCTTCCGAGATACAGAGGTTCAGAATTACCCTGCTTCTACACGTGATGCACACGTGTAAAATTCGCTATGAGACTATGTCTAAATAATAAATAACAGCAGAAAATTGCTCAAATTTTAAATTTATATTCTCTAGATGTTTGTGTAGAAGTGCCATCTTCGTGTTTCAAAATCTCTATCCGTTACTGAGAAACTGGCTGCCATCTAGAGTTTTTTTTTTTTTTTCATACGGGTGAAATGCCCTGCTGAAAAGGGAAAAGGACACCAGCGGAAAAATGTTTCTATCAAAGCATAGAAAAGGTGAATACGCTCTTCTTCAAAAGACTCTGACGAAAAGTGTGTACCAGCTGCCTCATAC
The DNA here is from genome assembly GCF_023898315.1 of Schistocerca nitens. Lineage (NCBI taxonomy): Eukaryota > Metazoa > Arthropoda > Insecta > Orthoptera > Acrididae > Schistocerca > Schistocerca nitens. Next base: position 33,570,825 of record NC_064625.1, read on the forward strand.
TGTCTTTACCAAAAATTTTGGCATGCGAAGATATTTGCGCTTATTTATCCTGAGAGAGAAGGAGACAGTGGCACCGGGAAAGAGACGGAAAAGTAGCGGGTGATCAAAAAGTCAGTACAAATTTGAAAACTGTATAAATCACTGAATAATGTAGATAGAGAGGTACAAATTGACACACATGCTTGGAATGACATGGGGTTTTATTAGAATAAAAAAAAAGTTCAAAAAATGTCCGACGGATGGCGCTTCATCTGATCAGAATAGCAATAATTAGCATAACAAAGTAAGACAAAGCAAAGCAGGAAATGCTCAATATGTCCACCATCATTCCTCAACAATAGCTGTAGTCGAGGAATAATTTTGTGAACAGCACTGTAAAGCATGCCTGGAGTTATGGTGAGGCATTGGCGTCGGATGTTGTCTTTCAGAATCCCTAGAGATGTCGGTCGATCACGATACACTTTCGACTTCAGGTAACCCCAAAGCCAATAATCGCACGGACTGAGGTCTGGGGACCTGGGAGGCCAAGTATGACGAAAGTGGCGGCTGAGCACACGATCATCACCAAACGACGCGCGCAAGAGATCTTTCACACGCTATCTATCGGACATTTTGTGAACTTTGTTTTTGTTTGGTTATAATAAGACACCATGTCATTCCAAGCATGTGTGTCAATTTTTACCTCTCTATCTACATTATTCCGTGGTTTATTAAGTTTTCAAATTTATACTGAGTTTTTGTTCACCCTGTATCAAATATTGTGAGGCAGTAGACAGTGCTGTGGTTTAGAAAGAGCGAGGGAGACAAGGCAGTGTGAGAGAATGAGGATGTGGCAGTGGAAGTGGAATGTAGTGGACGGTGACGTAACACTGGTAGGAAAAAGTGAGAGAGAGAGTGCCAGTGGGACAGGAATAAATAGAAGGAGAAAGTGAGAGCCAGTGATAATGAGGGACAGAGCCTATGACAGTGGCAACAAGGAAGAGAGAGTTAGTGACAAGGAGAAGAGACAGCAGCAGTAGGAAGGCATGAATGAGATAGAGGCAGTGAGAGAGAGCAAGAGGGAGACAATGACAGTAGTTGCCGGCCGCGGTGGTCTCGCGGTTCTAGGCGCGCAGTCCGGAACTGCGCGACTGCTACGGTCGCAGGTTCGAATCCTGCCTCGGGCATGGGTGTGTGTGATGTCCTTAGGTTAGTTAGGTTTAAGTAGTTCTAAGTTCTAGGGGACTTATGACCTAAGATGTTGAGTCCCATAATGCTCAGAGCCATTTGAACCAATGACAGTAGTTTCAGGACAGAACGAAGGGGGCTGTGGTTGTGAGGCAGGAGACAGTGACACAGAGACACAAATAAATGAAGACAAGGAGTTGGGCTGAATGAGTGATGGAGTGGATGAGTGTGAGCGACTTAAAGAAGTGGAGTAGTGGGTGTGAGCGAGTTACAGTTAGGGCAGCTTGTGAAAGTGATAAGCGATTTTCATGTTAAAATACACTCCTGGAAATGGAAAAAAGAACACATTGACACCGGTGTGTCAGACCCACCATACTTGCTCCGGACACTGCGAGAGGGCTGTACAAGCAATGATCACACGCACGGCACAGCGGACACACCAGGAACCGCGGTGTTGGCCGTCGAATGGCGCTAGCTGCGCAGCATTTGTGCACCGCCGCCGTCAGTGTCAGCCAGTTTGCCGTGGCATACGGAGCTCCATCGCAGTCTTTAACACTGGTAGCATGCCGCGACAGCGTGGACGTGAACCGTATGTGCAGTTGACGGACTTTGAGCGGGGGCGTATAGTGGGCATGCGGGAGGCCGGGTGGACGTACCGCCGAATTGCTCAACACGTGGGGCGTGAGGTCTCCACAGTACATCGATGTTGTCGCCAGTGGTCGGCGGAAGGTGCACGTGCCCGTCGACCTGGGACCGGACCGCAGCGACGCACGGATGCACGCCAAGACCGTAGGATCCTACGCAGTGCCGTAGGGGACCGCACCGCCACTTCCCAGCAAATTAGGGACACTGTTGCTCCTGGGGTATCGGCGAGGACCATTCGCAACCGTCTCCATGAAGCTGGGCTACAGTCCCGCACACCGTTAGGCCGTCTTCCGCTCACGCCCCAACATGGTGCAGCCCGCCTCCAGTGGTGTCGCCACAGGCGTGAATGGAGGGACGAATGGAGACGTGTCGTCTTCAGCGATGAGAGTCGCTTCTGCCTTGGTGCCAATGATGGTCGTATGCGTGTTTGGCGCCGTGCAGGTGAGCGCCACAATCAGGACTGCATACGACCGAGGCACACAGGGCCAACACCCGGCATCATGGTGTGGGGAGCGATCTCCTACACTGGCCGTACACCACTGGTGATCGTCGAGGGGACACTGAATAGTGCACGGTACATCCAAACCGTCATCGAACCCATCGTTCTACCATTCCTAGACCGGCAAGGGAACTTGCTGTTCCAACAGGACAATGCACGTCCGCATGTATCCCGTGCCACCCAACGTGCTCTAGAAGGTGTAAGTCAACTACCCTGGCCAGCAAGATCTCCGGATCTGTCCCCCATTGAGCATGTTTGGGACTGGATGAAGCGTCGTCTCACGCGGTCTGCACGTCCAGCACGAACGCTGGTCCAACTGAGGCGCCAGGTGGAAATGGCATGGCAAGCCGTTCCACAGGACTACATCCAGCATCTCTACGATCGTCTCCATGGGAGAATAGCAGCCTGCATTGCTGCGAAAGGTGGATATACACTGTACTAGTGCCGACATTGTGCATGCTCTGTTGCCTGTGTCTATGTGCCTGTGGTTCTGTCAGTGTGATCATGTGATGTATCTGACCCCAGGAATGTGTCAATAAAGTTTCCCCTTCCTGGGACAATGAATTCACGGTGTTCTTATTTCAATTTCCAGGAGTGTATGTTCGAATGCCAAAATTTTTGTGAAAAAAAGCTGATGAGAAATGTAGAATGAATCAGCTGGTACCCCAACTTTCGGTCAGTCTTTTAAGACAGGAGCATATACGTCTTTTTGCATTTTTGCATTTTTCCGCTGGTGCAATTGTACTGTGGGCGCTTCTGCTGGACGGGTCAGTTTCACGTTTTGACGAGTTACCTTGCGACGTATTCTGCTGTATATAGTTTTGTATGGAAATTGTTTTGATTTTCCTTTTCTTTCCTTCTTTTTAAACAGGTCATCTGATGATGGCTTGCTAAGAAGTTTAAGCTGGAAATGATACCATTTGTGTGGCACGAGGCTGAGAAATACAATAAAAGAATTTCAGCCACGAAGATTTTATTTTGACTCCAATGCTGATCCGAAAATGACTCATTGGCGGAGAAGAGCTGTTTTCAACGCCTACTTCTGCGAGACCGTGAGGTCTGGTTCTTCGCAGATGTGGTAAACGTGGACTCCGAATTGTTAAAAAGCGTTGTGCACAAACAGAATTAATGCGAAAGGGGGGGGGGAGGGGTTACAGATACAAAAGGAACAGCTGATAGCAGAACCTACTTCATTCTATGCTGGTAATAAAAAATTGGGTGACAGGATAACTGTGCGACGCTAATTCAGACTGATCCAGTCGCTCTTTTGTCTGCCGTAGGCCCTTCTAAGGACAGCAGTTAATGAAACAGGCATTAAATAGTGAGAGCAGACACGGGCGTCGTAAAACGTGATATACAAGACGGGAAACAGCGCAGCGTTGATTCGCTATCTACTCGACCATAATGGAAGGACTGTATTGGTGCTGAACGACCTAACTCTGTATACGGGCTTTGGTGTTGTCTTTTTGTCGACAGAATTCCTCATACGATGCGTGTCTTACTCATAAGGCGGGAATGCGAGTAACATTCGCATTATTTCATTCATTTTATTTGTTGATGTTCTTCTGTGACCTTTTGTCTTGTGAGGCAGTATTATTCGTTTCAGTGACGAACATATATTCAGATGAACTTTCGTGCAGCTTAACAGAGTGCTAGCTCACGAGAGAGAGGGAGGTGGGCGAAAGTCGCTTGACTGGCGGTCATAGGTTGTTTGTTTATTTATTACTGTATTTATTAAATCCGTTGCCTTGTTATCAAAAACAGCATGCAGTCCCCACACTGTCTTTGAAAAATGTGCTTCATACAGGTATACACTACTGGTCATTAAAACTGCTACACCACGAAGATGACGTGCTACAGACGCGAAATTTAACCGATAGGAAGAAGATGCTGTGATATGCAAATGATTAGCTTTTCAGTGCATTCACACAAGGTTGGTGCCCTTGGCGACACATACAACGTGCTGACATGAGAAAAGTTTCCAACCGATTTCTCATACACAAAGAGCAGTTGACCGGCGTTGCTTGGTGAAACGTTGTTGTGATGCCTCGTGTGAGGAGGAGAAATGCGTAGTACCATCACGTTTCCGACTTTGATAAAGGTCGGATTGTAGCCTATCGCGATTGCGGTTTATCGTATCGCGACATTGCTGCCCGCGTTTGTCGAGATCCAATGACTGTTAGCAGAATATGGAATCGGTGGGTTCAGGAGGGTAATACGGAACGCCGTGCTGGACCCCAACGGCCTCGTATCACTAGCAGTCGAGATGACAGGCATCTTATCCGCATGGCTGTAACGGATCGTGCAGCCACGTCTCGATCCCTGAGTCAACAGATGGGGACGTTTGCAAGACAACAACCGTCTGCACGAACAGTCCGAAGACGTTTGCAGCAGCATGGACTATCAGCTCGGAGACCGTGGCTGTGGTTACCCTTGACGCTGCATCACAGGCAGGAGCGCGTGCGATAGTGTACTCAACGACGAACCTGGGTGCACTAATGGCAAAACGTCATTTTTTGGATGAATCCTGGTTCTGTTTACACCATCATGATGGTCGCATCCGTGTTTGGCGACATTGCGGTGAACGCACATTGGAAGCGTGTATTCGTCATCGCCATACTGGCGTATCACCCGGCGTGATGGTATGGGCTGCCATTGGTTACACGTCTCGGTCACCTGTTGTTCGCATTGACGGCGTTTTGATCAGTGGACGTTACATTTCAGATGTGTTCGACCCGTGGCGCTACCCTTCATTCGATCCCTGCGAAACCCTACGTTTCAGCAGGATAATGCACGACCGCATGTTGAAGGTCCTGTATGGGTATTTCTGGATACAGAAAATGTTCGACTGCTGCCCTGGCCAGCACATTCTCCAGATCTCTCACCAACTGAAAACGTCTGGTCAATGGTGGCCGAGCAACTGGCTCGTCACAATACGCCAGTCACTACTCTTGATGAACTGTGGTATCGTGTTGAAGCTGCATGGGCAGCTGTACCTGTACACGCCATCCAAGCTCTGTTTGACTCAATGCCCAGGTGTATCAAGGCCGTTATTACGGCCAGAGGTGGTTGTTCTGGGTACTGATTTCCCAGGATCTATCCACCAAACTTGCATGAAAATGTGATCAGATGTCAGTTTTAGTATAATATATTTGTCCAATGAATACCCGTTTATCATCTGCACTTCTTCTTTGTGTAGCAATTTTAATAGCCAATAGTGTATATACAGAGTCGTCCTAAACTATATGTCAAAAATGTAACGGCAGGTAAGGGGGCCAGAATAAGCAGATGTCGTGTAGGAATATGTGTGCGGTAATGCCGCTTCCAGTCGGTAGAGATCGGTGGTAACTGGGGCGTATGAAAAGGTTTCGCTCGCTGTATTCACCATTTCCTGCACAGATCTAAAGCTCCTTGCATCGTTTCACCAATGCGGAGCTGCCTGACATACATTTCATGTGTGGGGCTGCACAAGCAAATGGATTAACTGCTCAAATGATGTACAGGGAGAGACTCCAGGATAGGAATCAGCCAGATGGCCCAATATTCTAGGGTCTACATCGGGAGTTACGCATGGGTGGATCGTTTTATGCTTCGAGGAGTGGAACTGGCACTGGAAGATACCGCATAACTCGTGCAGTGGAAGGAAGAATACTAAACACGGTAGAGGATAATCCTTCTACAAGCCCGAGAGCTGCAGGATGGGCGTTGGGAGTGAGCCATCAGAATGTTTTGAGAACAAACGCATCCGTATTATTTACAGAGAGCACAAGAAATGACCGCTGACGATTATCTTCCACCTCTCGACATTGCTCGTCGGCAGCTACAGCGGACTGCAGGCACTGAAACCTTCCCTGCAGGTGTTTTATTTACTGATGAGGCTACCTTTACGTGGTCGGGTATGTTGGAGATCCGTAATTCTCACCTGTGGGCTCATGGTAACGGCACAACTGCACACGCCCACTGAGAAAGTTTTCCATTAATATTTGGACATGAATTGTGCACAGTAACTTAGAAGGACCGTACGTTCCATCTGGTCGTTTAACTGGCTACGCGTACAGCGTCTTTCTACAGGATATCTTACCTGAACTTCTGGACAACGTTCCTCTAACTGCCCGCAGACGGAGGCCCAGCCCACTTCAGACGAAATGTAAGGAATCATCCGGACGTTGCCTATGGCCAGCAGTGGATAGGACGGAGCGGTCCAGTTCCCTGGCCATCGCGTTCTCTCGATTCTACCTGCGCGGATTTTTCCCTGTGATGTGATACAGTATGAAAAGCCTGGTGTACGGGAGTCCCGTCACATCTGAAGGTCTGCTGTAGTTGTCAGATGCTGCTGGACATGTGACCGACGCGAATGACGCCTTTTCTAATGTGCGCCGATCCATCGTGTATCGCTGTTGGTGGCCGCCCTTTCTACCTACTATTAACAAGTTTCTCACGTCATTTATCTTTACATGTCTTTTCAGTTTCCTACGATTCAAGCTGTTGTACAACATAGCGCTGTAATGTGTAATTACCGCACACACAAGCTTATTTAGGTCCCCTCTACCTGTCTTTATACTTTTGGATTATAGCTTAGAACCACCCTGCACAGCCAGACAAAATACGCTGAAGCGCCAAAGAAACTGGTATAAGCATGCGTACAAAAATACAGAGGTTTGTAAACATGCAGAAACGGCGCTGCGACCGACAACGCCTATATAAGAAAACGAGTGTCTGGCGCAGTTGTTAGATCGGTTACTGCTGCTGCAATGGTAGATTTAATTGAGTATGAACGCGGTGTTATAGTCGGCACAAGAACTGTGGGACACAGCATCTCCGAAGCAGCGATGAAGTGGGGATTTTCCCATACGACTATTTTACGAGGGTACCGTGAATATCAGGAAACCGGTAAAACATCAAATCACCAACATCGCCGCGGCCGGAAAAAGATCCTGCAAGAACGAGACCAACGATGACTGAAGAGAATCGTTCAACGTGACAGAAGTGCAAGCCTTCCGCAAATTGCTGCAGATTTCAGTGCTGGGCCATCGACAAGTGTCAGCGTGCGAACCATTCAGCGAAATGTCATCGATATGGGCTTTCGGAGCCAAAGGCCCACTCGTGCACCCTTGATGACTGCACGACACAAAGCCTTACGCCTCGCCTGGGCCCGTCAACGCCGACACTGGACTGTTGATGACTGGAAAGAAGCTGCCAGGTTGGTCGGGTCTCGTTTCAAATTGCATCGATCGGATGGACGTGTACGGAGACAACTTCATGAATCCATGGGCCCTGCATGTCAACAGGGGACTGTTCAAGGCGATGGAGGCTGTGTAATGATATTCGGCGTGTGCAGTTGGAGTGATATGGAGCCCCTGGTGCGTCTATATACGATTCTGACAGGTGACACGTAGGAAAGCATACTGTCTGATCAACTGCATCCATTGCATCCATTCATGTGCATTGTGCATTCCGACTGACTTACGGCAATTCCAGCAGGACAGTGCGACACCCCAAACGTCAAGAAGTGCCACATAGTGGCTCAATGAACACTCTTATGGGTTTAACCACTTCCGCTGACCACCAAACTCCCCAGACATGCACATTATGGCTCTGAGCACTATGGGACTCAACTGCTGAGGTCATTAGTCCCCTAGAACTAGTTAAACCTAACTAACCTAAGGACATCACAAACAGCCATGCCCGAGGCAGGATTCGAACCTACGACCGAAGCGGTCTTGCGGTTCCAGGCTGCAGCGCCTTTAACCGCACGGCCACTTCGGCCGGCGACATGCACATTAATGGGCATATCTGTGATGCCTTGCAACATGCTGCTCTCACTGAGTTATGAACAGCCCTGCAGGATTCATGGTCTCAGTTTCCTCCAGCACTACTTCAGACTTAGTCAAGTCCATGCTACCTCGTGTTGCAGCACTTCTGCATGTTCGCAGGGACCCTACACGACATAAGGCAGGTGTACCAGTTTCTTTGGATTTTCACTGTAAGTTAAACAGGCAGAAGTGGAGAAACCGAATTCAAACTTCACATGTTGAGAATGTATATGACATTATTTCTGTGATTACAAAATCCAGTCACGTTTCTAAAGTTTGGCAGTATGGTCCCACTTGTCAGCATGATGGTGCACTCCCTTTGGCCTGGCTGGATGCACTGATTCGGTGGGGAAGGTCCACAATTGTTGTAACTGGTCATCCATATTCTGGATGCTGGACTGGGACTGAGTTGATGTCCAAACTGGTCCCACACATACTCTTTTGGAGACAGATCTGGGGATCTTGCTGACCACGGCATTACCACGACAGCACACAGACAGTTCCTAGCGATATGTACCGTGTGTGGCCGAGCATTGACCTGTTGGATAATCGCACGATGATACTGTGATACTGTTGCATACAGGTAAGACATGAGGACGCAAGATATCAGTGAGACACTGTTGAGCCACGAGAGTTCTCCAGTCACTACCAGCCGTGACTGTAAGTCACACTCGACGGCTCCCCACACCGTGACGCTATGAGCAACACCGCTTGTGTCTTTCTAAACCAGTGCAAGAATGGGACCTCTCCCCAGGCAGCTGCAGTAGTCGCCGACGATGGTCATCCGTGGTAGAGCACAGCCTTGATCACCGCTGAACATAATGCGACGCCATTCATCTGCATTCGCTGCTTAGCGGTCACGACACGACTCCAAACGCAGCTGTTTGCGTCGTGGTGATAATGGGAGCTGACACATGGGACAGTAGTTCACAAGCCCAGCTGCTGCTAGTCTCCCTCTAATGGTTCAGGATGATGCAGAATATCGCAGAGGAGCGTCCACAACTTGTTCTTGGGTTGCAGGGGCAGATGTAAAGGACGCGGTGCTCAGGCGTTGTCGACGAGGACCATGGCGACGAGTACCCCTGCCTTTACGCTGCCATTCAGTCGAACGTCGGGCCACTGTCACATCTGAATGCCTCAAAAATCTGGATACTCCACGATTCGATCAACTGGTGAAATGGAGACCGGCAATGAGGCACCTTCCAAGTTGATAAGGCTGTTACACACGAGCATGTGGCATCTTCACGCCCTTCACAGTGATCACTCAACATCTGATGTGCCGTTCACGCTCACTATGTACCTCATCTATGACTGGTGAGCAAGATGTATGAGACAGGCGAAATACCGTCAGACTTCAAGAAGAATATAATAATTCCAATCCCAAAGAAAGCAGGTGTTGACAGATGTGAAAATTACCGAACTATCAGTTTAATAAGTCACAGCTGCACGAATTCTTTACAGACGAATGGAAAAACTGGACCTCGGGGAAGATCAGTTTGGATTCCGTAGAAATGTTGGAACACGTGAGGCAATACTAACTTTACGACTTATCTTAGAAGAAAGATTAAGAAAAGGCAAACCTACATTTCTAGCATTTGTAGACTTAGAGAAAGCTTTTGACAATGTTAACTGGAATACACTCTTTCAAATTCTGAAGGTGGCAGGGGTAAAATACAGGGAGCGAAAGGCTATTTACAATTTGTACAGAAACCAGATGGCAGTTATAAGAGTCGAGGGACATGAAAGGGAAGCAGTGGTTGGGAAAGGAGTGAGACAGAGTTGTAGCCTCTCCCCCATGTTATTCAATCTGTATATTGAGCAAGCAGTAAAGGAAACAAAAGAAAAATTCGGAGTAGGTATTAAAATCCATGGAGAAGAAATAAAAACATTGAGGTTCGCCGATGACATAGTAATTCTGTCAGAGACAGCAAAAGACTTGGAAGAGCAGTTGAACGGGATGGACAGTGTCTTGAAAGGAGGGTATAAGATGAACTTCAACAAAAGAAAAACGAGGATAATGGAATGTAGTCGAATTAAGTCGGGTGATGCTGAGGGAATTAGATTAGGAAATGAGACACTTAAAGTAGTAAAGGAGTTTTGCTATTTGGGGAGCAAAATAACTGATGATGGTCGAAGTAGAGAGGATATAAAATGTAGACTGGCAACGGCAAGGAAATCGTTTCTGAAGAAGAGAAATTTGTTAACATCGAGTATAGATTTAAGTGTCAGGAAGTCGTTTCTGAAAGTATTTGTATGGAGTGTAGCCATGTATGGAAGTGAAACATGGACGTTAACTAGTTTGGACAAGAAGAGAATAGAAGCTTTCGAAATGTGGTGCTACAGAAGAATGCTGAAGATAAGGTGGGTAGATCACATAACTAATGAGGAGGTATTGAATAGGATTGGGGAAAAGAGAAGTTTGTGGCACAACTTGACTAGAAGAAGGGATCGGTTGGTAGGACATGTTCTGAGGCATCAAGGGATCACCAATTTAGTATTGGAAGGCAGCGTGGAGGGTAAAAATCGTAGAGGGAGACCAAGAGGTGAATACACTAAGCAAGTTCAGAAGGATGTAGGCTGCAGTAGGTAATGGGAGATGAAGAAGCTTGCACAGGATAGAGTAGCATGGAGAGCTGCATCAAACCAGTCTCAGGACTGAAGACCACAACAACAACAACATGTACCTCACCAGCCCTGGCACAACAATATACACAAACAACAGTAATGCACTCTGGTGGCAGTACCATTTGTCACAAAGAATTGCAACTCTAATCATTTACACATCCACTGATGGTATGTACGAAGTTACATTGTGGCTTCTAGATGCTTTTGAAATTGGAAATTTGTGGTAAGTTCTGTGGGACCAAACTGGTAAGGTCATCGGTCCCTAGGCTTACACACTACTTAATCTGACTTAACTAACTTACACTAAGGATAACACACACACCCATGTCCAAGAGAGGACTCGAACCTCAGGTGGGGGGGGGGGGGGGGGGAGCCACATGAGCCGTGGCAAGCTGTCTTACACTGCACGGCTAGATGCTTTTGACAGACAGGGTTGTATGTTTACACAATTGCAGAACAAACACTGGAAACAGTTACTTCCATAAAGCGTGTGGATGTACAGAGCACTTCGAAGTGGAAGAACCAGATTCAATTAATCGCAGGTAAGGTGGATGGCAGACTGAGATTCATTGGAAGTATCCTCGGGAAATATAATCCATCAACAAAGGAAGTTCTTTACAAAACACTGTTCAACCAACCCATAATGTTCGCATACAACATTACTGGTGTGGTGCTTGTCAAGGTCACATTGACTAAATATGATGAAAGGACGGAGCATGTAAAGATTGCCATTGGGAAGGCAAATGGTCGACTTTGGATTATTGGGAAAGTTCTAGGAAAGAGTAGTTCATCTGTAAAGGTGATCGCACATCAGACACTAGTGCACCCCACAAGCCAGGTCAGATTAAACGAAGACTTTGAAACAGTTCAGAGGCAGACTGCTAGATTTTTCACAGGTAGGTTCGAACAACACCCAAGTATTACAGACTCAATGGAGGGAAGGCGACGTTCGTTTTGAGGAGCGCTATTGAAAACATTTAGAGAATCGGTATTTCATGCTGGCTGCAGAACGATTCTACTGCCGCCAGCGTAGATTTCGCTTAAGGACGACGAAGATAAGATGAGAGATGATGATGATGATGAGGTCCTATACTCTGAAGAGCGTAGGGGACGATGCGAGAGACCTGCACCACTGTACTAGGCAAGGTCCTAGTGGAGGTGGTTTGCCATTGCCCTCCTCTGATCATAATGGGGATGAATGATGATGATGAAGACTTCACAACACCCAGTCATCTCGAGGCAGGGAAAATCCCTGGCCCCTCCAGGAATCGAACGCAGGACCCTGTGCGCGGGAAGCGAGAGCGCTACCACAAGACCACGAGCTGTGGAGAGAGAGTTTGTACAGAAGGCTCTATTTGTGAGTGGAACAGGAGAGGAAATGACTAGTGGTTGTACAGGGTACGATCGACCCTACCATCCAACGGTGGTTTGCGGTGTATGTATGTGTGTAGATTTATGTGATTCAGCCAATGGGTGCAGACATGACATTAACAACAGCCTGTAAGTAGCAGACACGAACTAAACATAATGCAAGGTACTTGGTAGGTGTGACAGACAACCTTCAGCTGGGGCATACACTGTTGCCGAGTCCCCTCTCTGGCTGCTATCCTGGCGAGGTCGCCAGTTCGCTATTCGGGTGCCAGCTCCCCCTCCACCGACCGGCGTCACTCTGGTCCAATCACCACACTTCCTGCTCCGGGTGTTCTGTATCGCTCATCGTCTTCTGTGGCTGTACAGGAGATAACTGGAAGGAGTGCACTTGTGGCAAATCCTGTGGCTTACTCGCCAGTTAACCCATTTGCCGAACAGCCCTTTACTGGTCACGTGCTCTGCTCTTTGCATAGCCCTGCACCTGTTTCTGTAGAGTAAGTGGAACCTAAGCGGTCTGTGTCTGTTGCAGGTTGGATGGAGAGATGCGGCCACGAGACGTCGCCACTGCCCATCGGGCTGGAGATTCACACAGGTACTGTCTGAGTAGCACTTTAATCATCATTCCAAAAACAAATGATTTTTACCCTTGATGTGCGAGGGCATGTTGAAAAGAAATGTGTCTGAATTTTTTATGTGAAATCTCTTGAAACTTTTTAAGTAGAACAAACATTATTCTGCATCTTTACAATGAGCTTGCAAAAGTCAAGCGATACCTCCTAATATCGTGTCGCACCTCCTGTTGCCTGGTGTAGAGCAGGAACGCGACATGGCATGGAGTCAACAAGTCTTCTGAAGTCCCCTGCAGATATACTGAGCCATGCTGTGTCTACAGCTGCCCATAATTGCCGAGAAGTTACCAGCGCAGCATTTTGTTCACGAACTGACCTCTGGGTTATGTATCATAAACTTTCGAAGCGATTCACGTCGAGTGATCTGGGTGGCCAAATCATTCGCTCAAACTGTCCAGAATTTTCTTCAAACCAACCGTGGACAACTTTGGGAACACGAAGTCCATGAATGAAAATGGTCTCGAAGTAGCTGGACATAATCATTTCCACTCAATGATCGGTTCAGTTGGACCAGAGTGCCCAGTCCATTCCATGTAAAAACAGCCCATACCATTATGATCACTACCAGCTTGCACAGTGCCTTTTTTGGTAACTTGGATCCATGGCTCTATAGGGCCTGCGCCACACTCGAAACCTACCAATATGGACACATCTGACAAGGCGAAGGTTTTCCAGTCGTCTACGGTCCAACAAGTAGTCACGAGAGCAGGAGAGGCGCTGCAGGCGATGTCCTGCTGTTAGCAAAGGCACACTGCTGGCATAGCCCATTAACGCCAGATGTCACTGCACTGTTCTAGCGGATATATTCGTTGTCGGTGCCACTTTGGTTTCTGCGGTTATTTCACGCAGTGTTGCTTGTCTGTTAGGACTGACAACTCCGCGCAAACGCCGCTGCTGTCGGTCGTTACGTGAAGGCCGTAGGCCACTGCGTTGTCCGTCGTGAGAGGCAATACCTGAAATTTGGTATTCTCTGCACTCTGTAGTCACTGTGGATCTGGGAATACTGAAATCCCGAACGATTTGCGAAATGCAAAGTCCCAAGCGTCTAGCCCAAACTAACATTCCGAGTTCAAAGTCGGTTAATTCCCTTTGTGCCGCCATAATCACGTCGGCAACCTTTTCACATGAACCACCTGAGTACAAAGGGCAGCTCCGCGAATGCACTGCCCTTTTATGCCTTGCGTACGCTATACTACCGCCTTCTGTATATGTGCAGATCCCTATCCCATGATTTTTGTCGCCTCATGGTATTTTTCTTGTCCACATATTTGCAGCACTTTGCCGCTAGAGGACTCTCAATTATAGAGTGTAACATGGCAGTGTGTGTTACGTAACTATGTCAGTGCGTGAGAAACGGGGCGCTCTGATCGAGTTCCGAATTCGTAGAGTTCGTCCACACATGGAGCACCCTCTCCTTCAGCACGACAACGCCGGACCACACGCGAGCGCTGCGACATCAGCAACAATTCGACACTTTGGTTTCACCTCCCCACTTGGGCCCATCCGATTTGTATCTGTTTCGAAAACTTAAATAACGCCTTCGAGGACATCAGGTTGATAGCGATGAAGCGTTGCAAACAGAGCTACGGTTGTGGCTCCATCAACAAAATCAGACATTCTACAGGGATGATATCAACAGATTAGTCTCTCGCGTCGTAGGTGGGTGCTTCCGTAACAGAGGTAGCCGAAGTGGTGGGTTTTTCAAGAGGCATACAGGGTAAGCGGAAAACATCATCTGCCATGACACAATGCGGACAGAAGTGTCTGTTGACTGATAGTGACAGTGAGTCATTGAAGAGGATTGTGACGATAAATAAGCGAGCGACAGCTGCAAAAGTCACTGCCAAACTGAACGTCGGACTCGTGAAGCCTGTCAGCACCAAAACAAAGTGCCACCCTCCTTTCTACGCAGGAAGATCAACTTTGCAGTGTAGGCAAGCTTCAGCTATCGACACTACCGCTCATGAAGGCCATATTAGCAAACTAAGAATGGCCTGTAAGGCAATGATGGAGACACTTCGCCCCCCCCCCCCCCCCCCGCCGGCCCCCCCTCCCCTATTTTCACCCCACCCCAGTCCCCAAATTGTGCTAGATATTTTTACAGTTTTGACTCGGACTTGTAGAATGTAGTAAGAAGTATTATCTGTGTGCTCTGACGCTTGAAAGTAATATATGTCTCCGCTTTCGCAAGCAGCTTGCTAAACGGCTGGGACAAAGGTAAGGTAAGTACTATACAACGATTCTCCTTGTAGTACTGTACTTATTAATAAAGACAGTGAACTATAATTCCAATTCTAGATATTTAAATAATATTGTATAAATTAGAAAATGATAACTGTAGTTTTGAAGGCGCTCTGTTGTTACACGCGAATATGATCACAAAAACGAAGGCAACACATTCCCTACTAGTGGCGCCTCTCCCCACATGTGGTCTCCACTCAACCTCCTTTTCATTGTAACTGCCCTCCTTTGCTCACACTTCTATTGTCTTCAATCTCGTCTCTTTCTCCTTCACTGTTACTTTCTCTCTCCCACCATCACAGTCTTCTCTCTTTCTCTCCCACTGGCAATGTCTCCACTCTCTTCCACTGTCAATGTCTCTCTCATGCTCTCTTTCAACACAAAAAAGCGCTAATGTGTTCGCATGCTAAAATTTGTGGTGAGGAAGGCGGAATGAGGATGAGGCAGCTGGCTCTCCTGAGACTCCTTTAAAGAGGAATGTATTCGCCTTCCTTGTGCTCCAACAGGAGCATTTTTCAGCTGGTTGCCTTCTTTTCCCTGGTGCTTATAGACACATCAAAAGAAGTTTTGCATCATCCCCGGTTCCCAGAACTCCTGAAGATAGACGTCGACTGTGGATATTTTATCACAGACACAGTCCCTTTTACTGTTCAGAGATGTCACTAAACCCGCCCAAAGACGTAAACAACCATGCATGAGCAGCGCCTATTAGATGCAGGGGGCCCGACAGCCGATCGGTTCCAGTCATTCCACCAGGAAGGATGTACACTGCTTGTGTTGTCTGTAGTTCAACCATGCCTAGACGGTCAATACCGCTGTTCGAACGCGTCCGCAATGTTTGTGCCAGGAAGGGTTCCCAACAAGCGAAGTGTCCAGGCGTCTCGGAGTGAACCAAAACGATGTTTTTCAGACATGGAGGGGGTACAGAGAGACAGGAACTGTCGATGAAATACCTCGCTCAGGCCGCCCAAGGACTTACTGCAGTGGATGACCGCTACCTACGGATTATGGCTCGGAGGAACCCTGACAGTAACGTCACCATGTTGAATAATGCTTTGCGTGCAGCCACAGGATGTCGTGTTACGACTCAAACTGTGCGCAGTAGGCTGCATGGTGCGCAATTTATCTCCCATCGTCCATTGCGAGGTCCACCTTTGCAACCACGATACCATACAGTGCGGTACAGATGGGCCCAACAACATGCCGAATGGACTGCTCACTACTGGCATCACGTTCTCTTCACCGATGAGTGTCGCGTATGCCTTCAACCAGACAATAGTCGGAGACGTGTTTGGAGGCAACCCAGTCAGGCTGAACGCCTTAGACACACTGTCTAGCAAGAACAACAAC
Organism: Schistocerca nitens; assembly: GCF_023898315.1. Classification (NCBI taxonomy): domain Eukaryota; kingdom Metazoa; phylum Arthropoda; class Insecta; order Orthoptera; family Acrididae; genus Schistocerca; species Schistocerca nitens. Next base: position 33,587,165 of record NC_064625.1, read on the forward strand.
GTGGAGGTTCCCTGCTGTTTTGGGGTGGCATTACGTGGGGCCGACGTACGCCACTGGTGGTCATGGAAGGCGCCTTAACGGCTGTACGATACGTGAATGCCATTCTCCGACCGATAATGCAGCCATATCGGTAGCATATTGGCGAGGCATTCGTCTCCATGGACGACAATTCGCTCCCCCATTGTGCTCATCTTGTGAATGACTTCCTTTAGGCCGGCCGTTGTGGTCGAGCGGTTCTAGGCGCTTCAGTCCGGAACCGTGCGACTGCTACGGTCGCAGGTTCGAATCCTGCCTCGGACATGGACGTGTGTGATGTCCTTAGGTTAGTTAGGTTTAAGTAGTTCTAAGTTCTAGGGGACTGATGACCTCAGATGTTAAGTCCCATAGTGCTCAGAGCCATTTTGAACTTCCTTTAGGATAACAACACTGCTCGACTAGAGTGGCCAGCATGTTCTCCAGACATGAACCCTATCGAACATGCCTGGGATGTATTGAAAAGGGCTGTTTATGGACGACGTGACCCACCAACCACTCTGAGGGATCTACGCCGAATCGCCTCTGAGGAGTGGGACAATCTGGACCAACAGTGCTTTGATGAACTTGTGGATAGTATGCCACGACGAATACAGGCGTGCATCAGTGCAGGAGGACGTGCTTCTGGGTGTTAGAGGTACCAGTGTGTACAGCAATCTGGACCACCACCTCTGAAGGTCTCGATGTATGGTGGTACAATATGCAGTGCGTGGTTTTCATGAGCAATAAAAAGGGCGGACATGATGTTTATGTTGGTCTCTATTCCAAATTTCTGTACAGGTTCCGAAACTCTCGGATCCGAGGTGATGCAAAACTTTTTTGGTGTGTGTAAAACGACTTCTGTAGCCCAGAATCGTTTCGCCGGTTTTATGTACATACTTCGACACATTTACACTTTTTGGCACAACCAAACAGCAAATAAGTATGCACAATATAAAGTCGATACAAAATTGTCTTCCATGCAATGCACGTTCACTTTACACAACTGTACACAAAAATGCAGAACATTTTTAGGCTACATCTACAGTACACCAAAAAATGCGGTGTTTTATTTGCATCCACAAAGAATTTCGCACGACACGATAATTTTTTGTGAGGTGTTTACATCGCCAGGTGGCACCGTCGAATAATTTCCGGGTCAAAACGGCCTGTTTATGTGCCAAGTGCTCATTATACAGAGACGGAGCGCCATAAAGTTTTATTGGCGAAAAAATGGCGACTAGAAAGATAGTTTGGTGACCTCAGAACCCTTGCGATGACCGTAAAACACTTGCCATGTGTTCACTACGCCAGTTAAAACTACATTAACGCTTAAAGTTAATAAAATAATGTGATTCTGAGCTAAGTAACATATTAAGCTATCTGTGTAACCAGTCGTTTATCAGTGGAATATTTTCTGAGTGGTGGAAATATGCTGAAGTTAAGCCACTGTTTAAGAAGGGAGATAAAGAAATAGCATCAAATTTCCGTCCAGTTTCACTGTTCCCAGCATTCTCAAAAATTTTAGAAAAAGTAATGTACAATCGGATTTATAACCGTCTTATCTCAAGTAACATACTGTCAAAGTCGCAGTTCGGATTTATAAAGGATTCTGGTATTGAGAAGGCTACCTACACTTACAGTGAAAATGTGCTTAATTCATTAGACAAAAAATTGCAGGCAACTGGTATATTCTGTGATCTGTCAAAGGCATTTGACTGTGTAAATCACAATATCCTTTTAAATAAATTAGAATATTATAGTGTAACAGGAAATGCTGCAAAATGGTCCAAATCTTATATCTCTGGCAGGAAACAAAGGGTGTTATTAGGAAACAGACATGTATCAAGCTATCAGGCATCATCCAACTGGGAACTAATTACATGTGGGGTCCCACAAGGTACCATTTTGGGGCCCTTACTTTTTCTTGTGTATATCAATGACCTTTCATCAGTAACATTACCAGATGCCAAGTTCGTTTTGTTTGCCGATGATACAAACATTGCAATAAACAGCAAATCAAGTGTAGTCTTAGAAAGATAAGCTAATAAAATATTTGTGGACATTAATCACTGGTTCCTAGTCAATTCTTTGTCACTAAATTTTGAAAAAACACACTACATGCAGTTCAGAACTTGTAAGGGGTGTCCACGAGTATATGCCTAGCATACGATGACACACAGATAGAAGAAGTGGACATTGTTAGATTGTTGGATTTACAGCTTGATAATAAATTCAACTGGGAGGAGCACACCACAGAACTGCTGAAGCGTCTTAACAAATCTCTATTTACAATGCGAATTGTGTCAGACATAGGGGATATAAAAATGAAAAAGCTGGCATACTATGCTTACCTTCATTCCATAATGTCATATGGGATTATTTTTTGGGGTAATTCATCAAGCCAAGCTAAAGTTTTCCAGGCAAAAAAACGTGCAGTAATATGTGGTGTGAACTCAAGAACATCCTGCAGAAGGCTATTTAGGGAACTAGGGATACTAACTACTGCTTCCCAATATATTTATTCCTTAATGAAATTTGTCATTGAAAATATCACTTTTTCAAACCAACAGCTCAATTCATGGAATCAATACTAGAAATAAGAATAATCTTCACAAGGATTTAAAGTCACTTAGTCTTGCACAAAAAGGTGTGCATTATACAGGAATACACTTTTTCAATAACTTGCCACCACCCCATAAAAAGCTTAACAAGCAAATGAAATTGAGTTTAAGAGAAGCCTAAAGGATTTATTGGTGGTCAATTCCTTTTACCCCATTGATGAATTTCTCAGTAAAACCAACACACACACACACACACACACACACACACACACACACACATATATATATATATATATATATATATATATATATATATATATATAAAACACTTCTGCACAATATGTATGTGTGTGAGTGTGTGTAAGTACAAACTAACTTCTGCACCGTTTCAGTGCAGTAATGTGTTCATTGTGAATAAGTATTATAGTAGCTGTATTACTCGTTTATTACCTTATAAATAAAAAAACTTTTTTATTTTAAATTCAGTGCGTTAGTATTTGTAAAATGACTCATATACTGTTCATTAAAAAATGACGATCATTCCACTTGGGGCCTGTGGAATGGTATATTAGCTTACTTGTTTTAGTTGCAAATATTTGTCATGTATTGTTGTTTTTCTGAGATGTTCTACATCCTGGAGGACCTCCTCACTACGGATCAATTGGAATGAAAGTAAATCTAATCTAATCTAAAACTGGACATTACGTGCATATTTTACGTGTATAAGTGCGGTGACTTTGAGCATCTAAATCTCAGAAAAGGATGGATAGCGAAAAAAGGTTTGAATTTCCCCTAGAATATCATCTTAAGAACGCACGGGAAAAATTTCGACAATTTGCCATGAATGTAAATTATCTAAGTGACCGTCTCCACAGGCGGTACTTGTGGTACCAAAATATCGTGGTTTTTCGGGGTTTTCTCAGAAACTACTCATAAAAATTGGTGTTCTTGCAAGCCGCCTAAGTTCCATCTCACACCACACCTAATGCAAAAGAACGAGCCGATTTGCTCAATTTGTCTGGGCCAGTGGATGTGTGTAATGCTCATATTTTGACCCTGTACAGCAGGATAACTACGGTATGCCCGTTTTTCGGAAAAGTATAAAAGTGGTGTCTTGGCCAAGGGCTACCCACAACACTTGATCCCTTATCTCTGTGTTCAATAGAACCAGACATATGACCCTTAATAAATTGACAAAATTTCGCGCGTGGCTTTTCGGAACATATTGGAACCGTGCATTCTCATCTACGGACCAATAATAATTCTTATTGTTCAGTCAAGCTGTGATGCAAAATTTTTGTATGTGCAAAGCTGTGATTCGATGTGAGGACCTTAAGCACTTCAGGCTACGTAAATAAACGGATACAGATCAGGCGAGCGCATATAATCAGATTAACTTAGATGCACTTTTTCTTCCACACATCCATGGTGAGTACATCCTCAAGTATGTTGAACATGTCAAGGAACAGAAATACGTAATTCATGTTTACGAAAAATGAGATGATGTAATGTCCCTTCCACAGGTCCCAAGTGAAGTAGTACAAACTTGTAAAAAAACTTGTATTTGTACATTATGTTGAGGTGTATACGATAATTCATGCATCAACAAAAAAATAAGCACGTTACCCCACTTATTTACATTTATCTCATTAGTGAACTGAAGTTGGATAGAAGGCAAATATTATATAAAATTCACATTACTTGATATTGTGATCAATACATTCACATCGATCCATTGCACTATAAAATTCGTCAGTGGGATGGAAGGAGTTGGTCAGCAATAATTCCTTTATATTCCTCTTAAACTGAAGTTTATTAGTAGTTAAATTTCTTAGGACTTCTGGTGAAATATTGAATATGTGTACTCTTGAATAATGGACATCTTTCCAGACCAAAGTAACAGATCTTAAATCATTGTGAAGATTAGCCTTATTTCTAGTATTTATTAAAAGAGCTAGCTGTTGGTTTGAAAAAAGATATATTGCTTAAGATTAATTTCATTGAGAAATAAATGTAGTTGCTTGAACAGTTCACACCATAAATAATTCGTGTTACACGTTTTTGGACTCAGGAAATTTTATCTTGTCCTGATGAGCTACCCCAAATATGACCCTATATTGCATTAAGGAACGAACATAAACAAAGTATGTTAACCTTTCTATTTTGATATCACCTATGTCTGACAAAATTCGTATTGCAAATAAAGATTTGCTTAGGTGCATGGTCCTCCCAATTGAATTAATGATCAAATTGTAACCCCACGAAGTAACACTATGAACTTCTTCTGTCTACTTGTCATCATACTTGAGGCATATACTGAGCAAAGCCTCTTACAAGTTGAAAACGGCACATAGCATGCTCCCGCAAAGTTTAGTGAGAAAAAAATTGACTAAAAACCATTTGTTAACACCCAATAAAATTTCATTACCAATATTTCTAAAACTATAGGTGATTTGATATTTATAGCAATGCTCAGTCATCTGCAAACAAAACAAACGTGGCATCTGGTAATTTTACTGATGAAAGATCATTAATATATGCAAGAAAAAATATGTGTCATAGGACTGAACCCTGTGGGACACCACATGTAATTAGTTCCCACTTGCATGATGTCTAACAGCCTAAACGGTACTCTTTCCTAGTGGTACGCTTTATTTCCTGTCAGGAAGATAAGATCTGAACCATTTTGCAGCATTTCCTTTTACTCTGTAATATTCTAGTTCACTTCAAGTGATATTCTTATGCCTTTCCAAATAACGAAATGTACCAGCAACGTGTAATTTATTCTCTAATGAATTAGGTATGGTACAGTCTCACTGCATGTGTAAATAGTCTTCTCAACTCCTGAACCCTTTAAAAATCCAGATAGTGTCTTCTACAATATATTGTTTGTTGTTTGTGGTTAAGAAAGCTATTGTACTCGTATGTTATCTTTTTTCAAATTTCCGAGAACGCTAGCAAAAGTGAAATCGGATGGAAAATTGATGGTACTTCTTTATCTTCTTTCTTATGCAAAGGGTTAACTTCTGTATTTTTCAACCATTGGGGAAATGTTCCGCTGATAAATGGTTACACAATCAACTTAGTAGATTTCCAAAGCCAGAAGGTAGCTTTGCCGAAATTTATCATAACCGCTACAAGTCTTTAATTTTAAAGATCTTATGGTGGACATTACTTTCAACGTTGCCGCTAAGCTCCTATTCATGTTACTGAAGTTACGTGCAACGACTGGTCTGAGATGTTCCATGGCAGCATCTACTGAACATGACAACTCCATCTTTTCAGTAACAGTTATGAAATAGTTGCTAAAATGTTTTGCAGCACTGCGTACATCTTTTGCTAATGTACCATTTACTCTTAATGTTTTGTGCTCCTCTTCATGTCTGATTCTACCAGTCTTCTCCTCTACTATATCCCATAGTGTCTTTAATTTGTTACCTCATGTGACAAGCTTCTTCTCGTAATGCATCTGCTTTGATGTCCGTATTACTGACTTCAGTACATTGCAGTGTACCTTGTAATGCGCTATAGCATCAGCATCATTGCTGACAGATACGGTTTCCCTTCTCTCTTACAAGTTATCTTTATTCTTTGAGTAATCCACAACTTCCTTGCAGACGCTCACCTAATGTGAGCTGTTTTCGGGGACAAACAGATTTAAAATGAGGTAAGACATTTGTTAATAACAGTGTTTTGAGAAAACCTACATTAAATTCACCAGCAACCATTACCTCTTTCTTGCTGTTAACTGGGCCGACACATCTTAAAGTTATCTGACCAGATTAAAATTACCTGTAGGCGTTTGGTGTGCACTTACTATTATGAAGGATTTATAATGAAAATCTACTTCTGTTGCACATGCTCCCATATGCTGCTCTATGCAAACTTAGTGAATGTCCACGTCCTCAAATTCATGACAGTTTCTGATCAGTGTGGTATCTCGTCTTTTTCCCATTTATGCTCTGTGGAAGTGAGTCACTAACTTAAGTCATGTAACACCTGACACATCTGTGCTAGTGATCACGTGGTATTCACAGAGACATATTATGTCCGCTGGGTTTGATGACTCTAATTTATCAATGCAGATAAGTTGATCATTAATCTTACTTCTGAGTCCTCAAATATTTTGATGTAGTAAGGACAGAATTTCACCCTAACTGGGATATAATATGGAGAAAATAATATTCCTCGTGATTTTTTGAAAATTTTCAACTGGCAGCTGTTTATATTGATAGACCAGAGTAAGTCAAAATTATATTGTTTAGTAACTCCCAAAATCCTAAAACAAAACTCTCCTGAGGTTTTCTGCTATTAGATCAGCCACTTTATGAGTGTCGATGTAACTTGATGTATAAAAAGGTGATGTTGATGGATGTATGTTGTGTAAACATCTGAAGATCGTAAGAGAAAGAGACCGCGAATTTGTACAATCACTAGAAGTGAGATGCTTGCATAAACCTGGCCAAATTACAAACGCTGTATTCTAGATCTGGGGCACTGCATCAGCCAGTACTGTTTGGCCACCTAACCAGTGACGATGTTAGGATAACAGTGTTGGATAACAATCCCATACCGTCACGATAAGCCAGGCGATCTTTTAGTGGCTGTCCTGCAATCTCTGTCATCATCATCGTAAGGTATTCTTCGTATTGGCCGGCTCCTGACACCATTGCTGTCGTCATGTTATCCTGTTCCATACCAGCTGCCTCGTAGTCTGGTATCTTCATCCAGCATTTGAATTCTTCTCCTCCCCATTTTCTTCTGTCCTTCCATTGTACTTTCAGCAGCTGTTGTTAGAAATCCTTTTCCTGGCAGTCCCACCCAGTTGCTTTCCTTTCCTTAAACATGTTTAGGAGAGTTATTTGCTCCTTTGCGCTTTCCAGTTCTTCACTTTATTCACACATTTTATTTTTTCATTTCCCTCCAAACCCACTTCTCGAATGCTTCAATTTTTTTTCTTCTATATTCTTCAATGCCCAGCTGTCAGCCGTACAGATTAACACTCAACAAGAAGCAGTTAACCAAGATTTTTCTTAATTCCAGCCCCAATTTGCTGCAAAACAAGCGTTTCTTTCTTTTGGAAAGCTATCTTTGGCACTCCAATTTTTGATCTTATTTCTTTTTCACTCGTCTAATTACCAGTTAACAAGCTCCCTAAACATATGTAATGTCCAATTTGATCTTCTGCTGTTTTCACTTTCATGTAATCTTCGTCATATATTCTCGTCACCATAGTTTTCTTTTTGTTGATTTTCATTCCTTACTCTTGCTATGCTTCTTCAAGTATTAATAATACCCTTTCAAGAGGTACTGTTTTATCTTCGTGGAGTACCATGCCATCAGCAAAGCTGATGCAGTTCATCTTCTCGCCTTCTGTGATTATTGCTTCCTTGTCTACTTCTAGCGTTTCCGTTATCAAGTCTTCCATGTGTATAGTAGAGAGTTGGTGAAAGGGAAGCTGTCTTATTCCTTTTCTGATTTCAAACCAGTCTTACGATTTCTCAGCTTCGTGATTGCTTTCTACTGTGTGTATAACTCCTTAATTAGACCTTCACTCTTCCAGCTCACTTTCTCGAATTTTAGAATTTCCATCACGATGTACCATTTTACTCGGTCGATTTCTAGATGTGTAAAGCATATACTCATACAATTTCCTCTTTCTCTGTAATGCCTTCAGCGATTCTACCTGTGTAATCGTCATTTCGTATTGCAGCCCTGACGACGGGGACGACGATGACGATGTTGAAGTTAAGAAGATCACCAAAAAGAAGATCTCTGCAAGAGCACTACAATAGTAAGTTTTCATTTGATATCTTTGTATTTCAGTGTTCTGTTTTTTAATCCGTTGAAATTTCAAAATTATATTGGGTCTAAAACTTAGTTTCCCGCCGTTTTTTTCTCGAAGCTCTAGGTTTTATTGTGAAACACGTACAAGGAATTCACGATTCAAAAGTACTAGTCATGACTGGCCACTACTTTCTCCCATCTTTCGGGCAGCATGCGAAGTCCGCGGCGGGAAGACTGGGACTCTTTTCAGGAGATCCATGAGTCTATCCACTTTTGTAGTTGTTCGTATGACCAGAAGTGCTGGTCAGCCGGACCATGCCGCATTGATCGAGAAAGGTGGCAGCCAGAGGGAGCAGTGTCTGGAGAAACGGCAGGTGGGTCGGGACTTTCTTTTTCAACGTTTCCAAGTATGTTTTGAGGGGTTTTGCTGTGTGGGGGTCGAACACTGACACGTTGCAAAATACCCTTTTCATATCTATCGCAGTAGTTTGCTCGATTCAAATGCATCATCTGCTTTCGATAACGATCTCTTATGACTGTTTCCGTCGGTTTCAGTAGCTCCACACACCTTCCCTCTCCCACCGTCACGCCGCTCTTCGGACGTCAATATCGCCCTTCTTGAAGCTTTGACACAATTCTCTGCACGTTGTTTCACTAATAGGCACCACAGCACAGGTCCTACTCAGCATTTTATGAGCCGCAGCCCCAGATTTCTTCATGTTAAAGCAGAAAATCAAAACTTCCAGCAAATGACGAGAATTTCATTCGTAAGTTGACATATTCAATCGAGAACAACTTTACGATGCGATCAAAAATAGATTAATGTTTTGACGGCGTTATCATTACCAATGCCTAAGCTATTGTATGACAGTTATGACCTACGACTTGCACCAGCATTTCCCGTTACTGCAAAACGGCGAGACAGAGTTGTGGACCTAAGACCTTTTCAATGTATTTCCTACATCCATTTAGCATGTGACTTCTGACACTAAAAAATACAGACAGAGCACGTCAGCGGAGAGGAAAAGTCACACATCCTGAGAATGGTGAGTGATGACATAAGCTGGTAGTGGTATTAGGAGATTCTGTTGTTTATTACTAATGTCACAGTCCAGAGACAATAAATTACACTACTGGCCATTAAAATTGCTACACCAAGAAGAAATGCAGACGATAAACGGGTATTCATTGGACAAATAAATTATACTAGAACTGACATGTGATTAAATTTTCACGCAATTTGGGTGCATAGATCCTGAGAAATCTGTACCCAGAACAACCATCTCTGGTCGTAATAACGGCCTTGATACGCCTGGGCATTGAGTCAAACAGAGCTGTGTACAGGTACAGCTTCCCATGCAGCTTCAGCACGATACCACAGTTCATCAAGAGTAGTAACTGGCGTATTGTGACGAGCCAGTTGCCCGGCCACCATTGACCAGACGTTTTCAGTTGGCGAGAGATCTGGAGATTGTGCTGGCCAGGGCAGCAGTCGAACATTTTCTGTATCCAGAAAGGCCACTTTAGAGTTCATACATATAATCATATCTGTATGAGACCATTATGGTCTCTGAAATTCTGTCATTTCATTTCGGAAGATGGACAACGCAGCCCCAAACGAAACGCCAGAAACGAATATGCACTACGACCATCAATAGATAATATCCGGCAGGAACTAACATTATTACACCTCCTGTCTGATCACCTGCATCCATTCATGTCCATTGCGCATCCTGACGGACTGGGGCAATTCCAGCAGGACAATGCAACACCCCACACGTCCATAATTGCTACAGAGTGGCTCCAGGAACGCTCTTCTGAGTTTAAACATTTACGCTGGCCACCAAACTCCCCAGTCATGAACGTTACTGACCACATCTGGGATGCCTTTCATCTTGCAGTTCAGAAAAGATCTCCACCTCCTCGCACTCTTACGAATTTATGGACAGCCCTGCAGGAATCATGGTGTCAGTTCCCTTCAACATTACTTCAGACATTCGTCGAGTCCATGCCACAGCGTGTTGCGGCACTTCTGCGTTCCCCGCACGATATTAATCATGTATACTAGTATCTTTGGCTCTTCAATATATGCACTCGTACATATAGATTTGGCGGACGGGGTGGGCAGTAATCTGCACTTGTTTGCCGATGATTCTTTGGTGTACAGTGAGGTACTGAAGTTAAGTGACTGTAGGGACATACTGTACAAGATGACTTAGACAAAATTTCTAGTTGATGTGATGAATGGCCGCTAGGTCTAAATGCAGAAAAATGTAAGTTAATGCGGATGAGTAAGAGAAACAAACCTGTAATTTTCAAATAAAGGAATAAAGTGTTAGTAGTGTCCTGCTCGACACAGTCAAGTCGTTGAAATATCCGGGCTTAAGGTTGCAAAGCGATTTGAAATGGAACGAGCGTGTGAGAAGTGTAGTACGGAATGCAAATGGTGGACTGCGGTTTATTCGGAGAATTTTAGGAAATAGTGTTTCACCTGATAAAGGAGACAGCATATACACTCCTGGAAATGGAAAAAAGAACACATTGACACCGGTGTGTCAGACCCACCATACTTGCTCCGGACACTGCGAGAGGGCTGTACAAGCAATGATCACACGCACGGCACAGCGGACACACCAGGAACCGCGGTGTTGGCCGTCGAATGGCGCTAGCTGCGCAGCATTTGTGCACCGCCGCCGTCAGTGTCAGCCAGTTTGCCGTGGCATACGGAGCTCCATCGCAGTCTTTAACACTGGTAGTATGCCGCGACAGCGTGGACGTGAACCGTATGTGCAGTTGACGGACTTTGAGCGAGGGCGTATAGTGGGCATGCGGGAGGCCGGGTGGACGTACCGCCGAATTGCTCAACACGTGGGGCGTGCGCCAGTGGTCGGCGGAAGGTGCACGTGCCCGTCGACCTGGGACCGGACCGCAGCGACGCACGGATGCACGCCAAGACCGTAGGATCCTACGCAGTGCCGTAGGGGACCGCACCGCCACTTCCCAGCAAATTAGGGACACTGTTGCTCCTGGGGTATCGGCGAGGACCATTCGCAACCGTCTCCATGAAGCTGGGCTACGGTCCCGCACACCGTTAGGCCGTCTTCCGCTCACGCCCCAACATCGTGCAGCCCGCCTCCAGTGGTGTCGCGACAGGCGTGAATGGAGGGACGAATGGAGACGTGTCGTCTTCAGCGATGAGAGTCGCTTCTGCCTTGGTGCCAATGATGGTCGTATGCGTGTTTGGCGCCGTGCAGGTGAGCGCCACAATCAGGACTGCATACGACCGAGACACAGGGCCAACACCCGGCATCATGGTGTGGGGAGCGATCTCCTACACTGGCCGTACACCACTGGTGATCGTCGAGGGGACACTGAATAGTGCACGGTACATCCAAACCGTCATCGAACCCATCGTTCTACCATTCCTAGACCGGCAAGGGAACTTGCTGTTCCAACAGGACAATGCACGTCCGCATGTATCCCGTGCCACCCAACGTGCTCTAGAAGGTGTAAGTCAACTACCCTGGCCAGCAAGATCTCCGGATCTGTCCCCCATTGAGCATGTTTGGGACTGGATGAAGCGTCGTCTCACGCGGTCTGCACGTCCAGCACGAACGCTGGTCCAACTGAGGCGCCAGGTGGAAATGGCATGGCAAGCCGTTCCACAGGACTACATCCAGCATCTCTACGATCGTCTCCATGGGAGAATAGCAGCCTGCATTGCTGCGAAAGGTGGATATACACTGTACTAGTGCCGACATTGTGCATGCTCTGTTGCCTGTGTCTATGTGCCTGTGGTTCTGTCAGTGTGATCATGTGATGTATCTGACCCCAGGAATGTGTCAATAAAGTTTCCCCTTCCTGCGACAATGAATTCACGGTGCTCTTATTTCAATTTCCAGGAGTGTAGAATGCTGGTGCTGCTAGGAGTGGCCCCTCCCACCAGAGGTTCGAGTCCTCCGTCGGTCATGGGTGTGTGTGTGTGTGTGTGTGTGTGTGTTGTTGTTCTTAGCATAAGTTAGTTTAGGTAGTGTGTAAGTCTAGGGACCGATGACCTCATCAGTTCGGTCCCTTAGGAATACACACACACACACACACACACACACACACACACACACACACACACAACGCTGGTGCAACCTATTTTTGGGTACTGTCCGAGTGTTTGGGATCCGTACCTGTTCGGATTGAAGGAGGGCATCGAAGCAGCTCAGAGGCGAGCCGCTCGATTTGTTCCCGTTAGGTTCGAACAACAGGTAAGTGTTGCGGAGATGGTTTTTTTTGGTATCAAAATGGTTCAAATGGCTCTGAGCACTATAGGAGTTAACTTCTGAGGTCATCAGTCCCCTAGAACTTAGAACTACACTGCTGGCCACCGTAAATCCAACACCAAGAAAGACAAGAGGTAGCACAACAAAATTTATTTTGTAGATAACATGTTGACCAAGTATCAAATGATCACGTTTACAGACGTCTGTGACATGTGGTTCCTGCCAGAATCAGTAGCCAGAGTAGCCGCCAATGTTGGAGATCACCGCTGCCACACGTCTCGGCATTGAGTCAAAGAGACGTTGGATGTGTTCCTGGGGTACAGCAGCCCAAGCAGCTTCCACACGTTGCCAAAGATCATCTGGTGTGGCAGCTGGGGATGTAATCTGGGTCACTCGTTGAGCAACCACGGACCACATGTTTTCTATCGGCGAAAGATCCGGAGAGCGAGCCGGCCAGGGAAGCAATTCAATCTGGTTATTGACGAAGAACCTTTGGACAATGCGTGCCACGTGTGGTCGCGCATTATCCTGTTGAAATATGGCTGTGGCCGAGCCCTGAAGGTAAGGAAGGACAACTGGCTCCAGCACCTCGGATATGTAGCGCCGGCTATTTAAAGAACCGGCAATGCGTACTAGAGGCATGCGAGAGTAATATCCAATACCGCCCCATACCATAATACCCGGTGCAAGACCAGTGTGGCGGTTCATAATGCAGCTGTCCAGCATCCTCTCTCTACGGTGTCTCCACACTCGAATCCGACCATCGTGGTGCTGCAGACAGAAGCGTGCCTCGTCAGTAAAGACAACGTCATTCCATTCTGCCGTCCACATCCGTCTGTCATCACACCATTGGTGACGGAGACGTCTGTGGTTCTGCGTCAATGGTAGACGAAGCAATGGACGTCTTGCGGACAGACCACTCTGCTGTAAACGGCGTCGAATGGTACGCGCAGACACTGGATGATGCGTTACAGACGCAATGTGCTGTGCTATGGTTCGGGATGTCACTGAGCGATCCGTCACTGCCATGCGCAAATTTGCCTATCAGCACGTGCAGTGGTGCAAGGAGGTGAATGCGATCGACCACGTCGGTCCGTCGTACCCTACTGCATCCAACGGTCACATATCCGCATTACAGTTGTTTGGTTTCGTCCAACACGACTAGCGATTTCTCTGTATGATAATCCACAATCTCGGTAAGCCACTATCCTTCCTCTGTCGAACTCGGATACTTGATCAAAAGATGTTCGCTGTTGTCTACGAGACATAACTGATCGTCTTGCGAAACAACCACAAGGTAAACACACGTGCCGAACGTACACTCGTCGAAATCGCCAAGCCTTAAATGGCGCTATGAGCTGGCGCCACAGGCGCGCGTGATGTGCGTCTGCGCTCAAATTCTAATCAGTTGCATATCTCATCGCTGCAAACTCATGGTGTAAATTTCACTTGATTCGGATGCTTCCTTCAGGGTGTTGCATTTACGGTGGCCAGCAGTGTACTTAAACCTAACTAACCTAAGCACATCACACACATCCATGCCCGAGGCAGGAGTCGAACCTGCGACCGTAGCGGTCGCGCGGTTCCAGACTGTAGCGCCTAGAACCGCTCGGCCACTCGGGCCGGCTGTATGGTATCGATAGCTACGATACCACGGCGTAGGTGCAAGTTCGTAGGTTGGCACTACGATACCGACACCGACGACAGCGCCCTCTAGCCGGCGCTGTGCAGATCTACGAGCGTCGCTCCGGATTCAGCCCATTTGATCAAGAGCAGACGGCCGGGACACTTCGCTTCAGCTTCCCTTCATATACACTCCTGGAAATTGAAATAAGAACACCGTGAATTCATTGTCCCAGGAAGGGGAAACTTTATTGACACATTCCTGGGGTCAGACACATCACATGATCACACTGACAGAACCACAGGCACATAGACACAGGCAACAGAGCATGCACAATGTCGGCACTAGTACAGTGTATATCCACCTTTCGCAGCAATGCAGGCTGCTATTCTCCCATGGAGACGATCGTAGAGATGCTGGATGTAGTCCTGTGGAACGGCTTGCCATGCCATTTCCACCTGGCGCCTCAGTTGGACCAGCGTTCGTGCTGGACGTGCAGACCGCGTGAGACGACGCTTCATCCAGTCCCAAACATGCTCAATGGGGGACAGATCCGGAGATCTTGCTGGCCAGGGTAGTTGACTTACACCTTCTAGAGCACGTTGGGTGGCACGGGATACATGCGGACGTGCATTGTCCTGTTGGAACAGCAAGTTCCCTTGCCGGTCTAGGAATGGTAGAACGATGGGTTCGATGACGGTTTGGATGTACCGTGCACTATTCAGTGTCCCCTCGACGATCACCAGTGGTGTACGGCCAGTGTAGGAGATCGCTCCCCACACCATGATGCCGGGTGTTGGTCCTGTGTGCCTCGGTCGTATGCAGTCCTGATTGTGGCGCTCACCTGCACGGCGCCAAACACGCATACGACCATCATTGGCACCAAGGCAGAAGCGACTCTCATCGCTGAAGACGACACGTCTCCATTCGTCCCTCCATTCACGCCTGTCGCGACACCACTGGAGGCGGGCTGCACGATGTTGGGGCGTGAGCGGAAGACGGCCTAACGGTGTGCGGGACCGTAGCCCAGCTTCATGGAGACGGTTGCGAATGGTCCTCGCCGATACCCCAGGAGCAACAGTGTCCCTAATTTGCTGGGAAGTGGCGGTGCGGTCCCCTACGGCACTGCGTAGGATTCTACGGTCTTGGCGTGCATCCGTGCGTCGCTGCGGTCCGGTCCCAGGTCGACGGGCACGTGCACCTTCCGCCGACCACTGGCGACAACATCGATGTACTGTGGAGACCTCACGCCCCACGTGTTGAGCAATTCGGTGGTACGTCCACCCGGCCTCCCGCATGCCCACTATACGCCCTCGCTCAAAGTCCGTCAACTGCACATACGGTTCACGTCCACGCTGTCGCGGCATGCTACCAGTGTTAAAGACTGCGATGGAGCTCCGTATGCCACGGCAAACTGGCTGACACTGACGGCGGCGGTGCACAAATGCTGCGCAGCTAGCGCCATTCGACGGCCAACACCGCGGGTTCTGGTGTGTCCGCTGTGCCGTGCGTGTGATCATTGCTTGTACAGCCCTCTCGCAGTGTCTGGAGCAAGTATGGTGGGTCGGATACACTGGTGTCAATGTGTTCTTTTTTCCATTTCCAGGAGTGTATAGACTTTGCTCTACTTACGACGGGTCTAAGTCTTCGCACCTACGTGCTCCTCAGTGCAAATTAATGTATTCTTCTTGCTAAAGTAAAGGTGATTTAAATTCATACTGCAGTACCGAGTGTTGTACCTCACCTGCTCCTACTCGCTTCCTACATTCGGCCTACCCTTCACTTTTCAGGAGCAGACACACGCGCCGCCTTCCAGGCGGGATACAAAAGTTTGGGAATTCAAATGGGAATCCCTCGAGGGAAGGCGACGTCCTTTTCGGTGAACACTATTGAGAAAGTTTAGAGAATCAGCACTTGAAGCTGACTGCCCAACGATTCTGCTGCCGCCAACGTACATTGCGCGTAACGACCACGAAGATAAGATACGAGAAATTGGGGCTCATATGGAGGCATACAGGAGTCTTTTTCTCCTCGTTCTATTTGCGAGTGGGACGGGAAAGGAAATGACTAGTAGTGTTACAGGGTACCATTCGCTACGCACCGAACGGTGGCTTGCGGAGTGAGTCGATGTAGATGTAGATGTCGATTATTGTGCTGAAGTCTAGCGGAAGGTGTAGCGTTGACACATACACTAGGGACCAAAAGTATTTTGTAGAAAGCATTACTTACCATTACGTGAATATAAGTGTGTAATAGAAAAAAATGCCAGTGGAAAGTTGAAAAATGTATAATTATGAACCATGAAGTACAAAACCATGTTCAATTTGAACAAAATTGTCTTACATCAAAACAGAAAGCCAACTGTTCTGGCTCAAAAGTAATTTGTACATCTAATTATGTAAGAGTAAAACAAAGCAATTTTGGAATCTGGAGAAGAAATGAGTATATCCTTGCATACTAACGAGCTTTGATCACAGCTGCAAGTCTATTTGGCTCGAAATCCAGAAGCTTTTGGGGAAGGTCATGTGGGAGTTTTGACCATTCGTTCAACAAGGAAGCAGGAAATTGATCCTTGTTTGAATAGTTTTACGAGAAACACGCTGACGTAATGCATCACAAAGGTGTTCACTGGATTTAGATCCGGGCTCTGGCTTGGCCACTACAAAAGTTTTATTTTTTTATCTAAAAATAATTTTTTAAATGACCAGAGGAATAATTTGATCATTGTCCTGCTGGAATATACAATTACGTGGCCTATTCTTTTTACCTTGTGAAATCGTATTCTTTTGTAAAATGTCACTGTACGGGAAACCATCCGTTTTGCCTTCTATTTGGGCTAGATGGCCAATTCCACGGATAGAAAACATCCCCACACCATGACGCTGCCACAACCATGGTTAATTGTCGTTACCTGGTACCCTTTGTTTTTTGGTCGACGTCTACATCATCAAAAGGAAATACGTTAAATCTCCTTTCATTACTCGATAAAATCTTAGACCCATCTGTAGCACTCCAAGCTAGATATTTCTTTGCAAACTCTAGCCTGTCCTTCCTATTTTTTGAGTTTATGAATGGTTCACGTGATGATCGACTACCATTCAAAACACCTGCTGCTAGGTGATGTTTGGCAATGTAGACATGTAGATTCAGACCACGATGCTTCTCCAGATCATCCCTAATTTGTCAAACCAATTTTCGTGGATCAGCAACCGACCTCTTACAAGTCATTCTGTTCTCGCTGCTGATTGTTTTTCGAGGACGACCTGATCTTCGGCTCATAGTCTATTGTTCCTTCCTATTTCGCCGTTGATTCCACACGTCTATCAGTTGTTAAGATATGCCACAGTCTCTAGCGATTCTACACGGCGGTTTTCCCTTCTTCAGCTTGCCTTGAGTTTTGGGATGCTACTTCTTGTCTCTACAAATAAACAAACACCATGTGAATGCCTAAGTAGTAGTAGTTAATGAATACTACACCAGCAAATCAAATTACAAAATGATTTTGAGCTAAAGGAATATATATTTATATTGTTGTTTTATTACACTGCTTGTTCACTAAATGTGTAACCACAGTGGCGTGAAACTTGGTGGAATGACACAATTATACACTGGAAATGGAAATGAACGTTTGGCGTCATTCGCCGGGAGGCCCCTTACGGGGCAGATCCAGCCGCCTTGGTGCAGGTCTTACTACATTCGACGCCACATTGGGCGACCTGCGCGCCGTATGGGGATGAAATGATGATGAAGACAACACAACACCCAGTCCCTGAGCGGAGAAAATTTCCGACCCAGCCGGGAATCGAACCCGGGCCCGTAGGGCGGCAATGCGTCACGCTGACCACTCAGCTATCGGAGCGGACAAATTATACACTGATAAGTCAAAACATTGTGACCACTACCCACTACGACGTCGGATGCAGCCTGGTGGCGTTGCAGGCACATGACGCGGTAACAAAAGTATGAAAGCGCAGGAGACATGGACGGGGATTACTCTAGCGAAGAAATGGGATGCATATTGGGAAATCCATTGGGATACGTGACTTCGACAAAGGGCAGACTATTATTTCGCACAGCTTGTGAACGAGTATTTCGAACACGGCGGAGCTGGACGAACGACACGTGCTACTTTCGTGAGCATCTACAGAAAGATGTAGAAGGACAGTGAAACTACTACTAGGTCCCGAGGTCGAGCCTCGGTCCGGCACTCAGTTTTAATCTGCCCAGAACTCACATATCAGCGCACACTCCCCTGCAGAGTGAAAATTTCATTCTGTAAACATTCCCCAGGCTGACGCTAAATCATGTCTCCGTAATACCCTTTCTTCCAGCAGTGCTAGTTCTGCAAGGTATGCAGGAGAACTTCTGTGAAGTTTGGAAGGTAGGAGACGAGGCACTGGCAGAAGTAAGGCTGTGAGGCCGGGTCGTGAGTCGTGCTTGGGTAGCTCAGCTGGTAGAGCACTAGCCAGCAAAAAGCAAAGGTCCCGGGTTCGAGTCTCGCTCCAGCACACAGTTTTACTCTGCCAAGAAGTTTAAGGAGGTTATTATGGTTTGGCTCATCAGTGTACTACGTGATGCGCTGTTGTGATTGCAAGCATAAAAAAATGGTTCAAATGGATCTGAGCACTATGGGACTTAACATCTGAGGTCATCATCCCCTAGAACTTAGAACTACTTAAACCTAGCTAACCTAAGGACATCACACACATCCATGCCCGAGGCAGGTTTCGAACCTGCGACCGTAGCAGTCGCACGGTTCCGGACTGAAGCGCCTAGAACCGCTCGGCCACCGAGGCCGGCATTGCAAGCATACAGTACTGACAATAATATAACGCGGCTACTACAAAACACGTTTAAGCGCTACTGTATATTCTTCAGTATAGTGACGTATGTCGAATTATGTTTGCAAGTCCTCTAAATTTACCCTCATAGTGATTATGCTATAGGTACGTTGGTGGAAAGTAGTTTCTGCACTTGTATTGGCAAGCATCCTACCGAATTTTTTGAGACTATAATTCTCGTCTTTCATCTTCATCTACTTCTATACACCGCGACCAAAGGTGTGGTATGTGACGGAGGGTGTTTCTAATATCACTATCGCCATGCTCCCGCCACCCCCCCCCCCCCCCTCCTCTCCATACTTTTATTGTTCCAGACTGGAAGGACCACAATCGGTAAGTCTCTGTATAGACTCTGACTTCTCCGATTTCGCGTCTTGATCATTTTGCGAGATGTAGAGGGTGATTATGAAGACCAACTGCCCCCTACGGACAGTACAGGAAAAAAAATAGTACAACATTTTAGAGGTTTCCTGTTAACTCCAGATTTATTGTTACAACAGTGCATATGGAGAACATGAAAGGATTACATTTACAGATCAATAGCACAAGCGGTTTCTAGATACCAGTTATCGACTCATGATAAAATACCCACGTCAATACGTGGCACAGTCTCCACGGATGGCAATGCAGGCGCTCACTCTGGGATCCAGTCAATTGTACAGGTGCGAATACTGTCCTGGGGTACATAATGCCATGCCTACTTGAGATGTGATAGGAGGCAACCCGGTCAGGCTCAACGTCTTAGACACACTGTCCAGCGAGTGCACCAACGTGGAGGTACCCTGCTGTTTTGGGGTGGCATTATGTGGGGCCGACGTACGTCGCTGATAGTCATGGAAGGCGCTGTAACGGATGTACGGTACGTGAATGCCATCCTCTGACCCATAGTGCAAACGCCAGCCGTTGTGGCCGAGCGGTTCTAGGCGCTTCAGTCCGGAACCGCGCTACTGCTATGGTCGCGTGTTCGAATCCTGCCTCGGGCATGGATGTGTGCGATATCCTTAGGGTAGTTAGGTTTAAGCAGTTCTAAGTCTAGGGGACTGATGACCTCAGATGTTAAGTCCCATGGTGCTCAGAGCCATTTGAACCATTTGATAGTGCAACCATATCACAGCATATTGGCGAGGCATTCGTCTTCATGGACGACAATTCGCTCCCCCATCGTGCACATCTTGTGAATGACTTGCTTCAGGATGACGACATCGCTCGACTAGAGTGGCCAGCATGTTCTCCAGACATGAACCCTATCGTACATGCCTGGGATAGACTGAAAAGGGCTGCTTATAGACGACATGACCCACCAACCACTTTGACTGATCTACGCCGAATCGCCGTTCAGGACTGGGACAACCTGGACCAACAATGCCTTGATGAACTTGTGGAGAGCATGCCACGACGAATACAGGCGTGCATCAGTGCAGGAGGACGTGCTACTGGGTGTTAGAGGTACCGGTGTGTACAGCAGTCTGGACGACCACCTCTGAAGGTCTCACTGTATGGTGGTACAACATGCAAGGGCGGAAATGATGTTTATGTTGATCTCTATTCCAATTTTCTGTACAGGTTCCAGAAGTCTCGGAACCGAGGTGATCCAAAGCTTTTTTTGATGCGTGTACATACCGCAAAACTTTCCATACAATTTTCTGTACAGGTTCCGGAAATCTCTGAACCGAGGTAATGCAATTTTTTTTATGTGTGTATGTTCAGACGTAATAATGAATATGATGAAAATGAGGTGGAAGCATCATACACCCAGCCGAATGGATGGAATATGAGCCAGGGAAGTTCTTTGTTGAATTCTAAGGCACTAGACCTAATGAGAGGTGAGTAGATGGTATTAGAAAACATGCAGGAGCGACAGGGGTTGCTTATATCTGGAGACTGTAATGCGTTGAAATGTTTAGAGGAGGCTGCTGAATGGCTGATGGCGATGATCCTGATAATCATGATGGAGAGTCATCGGCGTATTTACGTTCTTTACTATCACTGTATTATTTTTTTAATTAGAGACAGTAGTATTTTCGCTATTCTTATAACCTCCTATCATTACTGGTACTACAAACAACATTACGTATTATAGAGAAATTGGTTCTAAATCAGTCTTTACTTTCATTACTGTGTAGTTATACTGCCTTACATGAAAGTCAAAGGTTCCAAGTCGTGGACGATGTCCACGTAACTTTATGAGCGTACACACCATCGGCAAGTATGCAAATGATTTGGTGCTGCAGGTTCTCTGTGACAGGGTCAACGGCTACCAGAGTCCATTAGTTTAATTCGTGTTGAGTGTTGTTACCAGGCCTGGTAGGGTGTATAAGGCACATGAACAGCGTCAGATGTTAAGCGATCACTGCAGAGGAGACGGAGATACCGCGTACTCGGGTGAGACAGTTGGAGATGGAGACGGAAAGGGGCCTTGGCTGATAACCAGCGTAACACTGTGCTCAGCGACGACTCGCGTTTCTGCACTTCCCCCGATGACCACCGTGAGCGAGTGTGAAGGTGTCCTGGGGACAAGTCCCAGACAGGCACAGCAGTGTTACTCCGGACATCCTGGTGTGGCCAGCCATCGGGCATAACTTCAGATCACGTCTGGTAGCGAGTAAGGGAACTGTGAACTGTGAGGGAGCCGAGATCTTGCATCCTCGTGTGCTACATCACATACCACAGTATCGTGGTGCCAGTTTTCAACAGGACAACGTTCATCCACACATGGCATATGCCCCTATGAACTATGTATATGGTGGTGAGGTAGTCCCACGGTCAGCAACATCCTCAGATCTTTCCCCTGTAGAACATATGTTGGACCGGCTTGGCACCAACTGTGTCTCAGTGGCAGTGGCCAGGAGAACAAGGACCAGGTACAAGGGTTGTGAGCCATCCTGCCTCAGGACAGAATACGATGGCTTTCTCACACCCTGTCCAACAAAAGTGCCTGCATCCAGGTCAAAAAAGATGCGAAATGATACTGTTCAAATGAGTGTGAAATCTTATGGGACTTAACTGCTAAGGTCATCAGTCCCTAAGCTTACACACTACTTAACCTAAATTAAAACACACACACCCATGCCCAAGGGAGGACTCGAACCTCCGCCGGGACCAGCCGCACAGGTCATGACTGCAGCGTCCGAGACCGCTCGGCTAATCCCGCGCGGCGAAATCACACTGATAAGTGCCCTTTTACTGCCAAGTTCTTTGTAAATTTGACTCGATTTTGAAATCGCGTCGCATACCCTCTGACCCAGCGAAACTTCATTTCGTTTCTTTCTCCACTTCTTGTTGCTTCACTTTTCTTGTCAGGCAGTGTATTACTTAACACTATATAAAGATATAATGATTATTCAATATATGTATGCTATCACCGTCTAAGTATGTATTCTAGGATCTATTAAAAAACCCATCGATCGATTTCAGCACATAAACAGTATATTTCACAAGCAATAACACGTGCTTTTACAGCTCCTTCCTGGTATATAGTAAGGTGTCGAAGTTGGGTGACTATAGGAGGATAGAAGATGACTTATACGAAATTTGTAGTTGGTGTGATTAATGGCAGCTACCTCTAAATGTGGAAAAATGTAAGTTAATGGGGCTGTGTAAGAAAACCAAACCAGTAATGTTCAGATACAGCATTAGTAATTTCTGCTTGATACAGTCAAGTCGTTTAAATATATGGGCTTAACGTTGTAGAGGGATATGAAATGGAACGAACATGTGAGGATTGTGGTAGGGAAGGCGAATGGTTGTCTTAAGTTTATTGGGAGAATTCTATGAAAGTGTGGTCCATCTGTAAAGGAGACCGAATATAAGACAATGCTGCGACCTATTCTTGAGTACTGCTCGATTGTTTGGGATCTGTATCAGGTCGGATTAAAAGAATACATCGAAATAATTAAGAGCGGACTGCTAGATTTGTTACTGGAAGGTTCGAAAACCACATAAGTGTTACAGAGGTGCTTCGGGAACTCAAGTGGGAATCCCTGGAGGGAAGGCGACATTTTTTTGAGGAAAACTATTGACAAAATTTAGAGAGCGGCCATTTGAAACTGACTGCTGAACAATTCTATTGCCATCAAAATACGTAGTACATAAGGACAATGAAGCTAAAATACGAGATATTAGGACTCATATGGTGCATATAGACAATTTTCACTTGCTCTGTTTGCCAGTTGATTAGGAAAGGAAATGACTATCAGTGGTCAGGGCATCCTCCACCAAGCACCATACAGCAGCTTGCGGAATATGTATGTAACTGTACATGGAGATATAAGCAGCCCTGAACGACATACATGTTGTGGAGTTCATAACCTCCAATCTCTAAAAGAACAAAGATGCAGCAAACCTGTGTTTTTACAGCCCCTGCCATACAGGCTGCCCTGCATGATATATGCATTGTGTGTAAATATAATTGGCCTGCCCTATCTACCTGCTTTGTGGGGTAGCCTGTACGTCAGGTGCAAGAAACTGTTTTGTAATGCTGGCATGTAGGCTGTGCTGCACAACAGGTGTGTTGTGTTGGAGTAGTAGAGATCTGCCTTATCGATCTGAATGTAAGGAAGCCTACATGTCAGCAGCAGAAAAACAGCTTTCAAGTCCCACACGTGTAGGCTGCCACCCAGCTTGACAGGTATGTTATGGCAGTAATATCAACTTGTTTTGCAAGGACTACATGTGAAGAAGGACGCAGTTTGGGAAAGGCTGAGCTGAAGGGAGGAGACAACAGACAGAGAGAGGAGGCAAGAAAGGATGTATAGGGGGAGAGAGAGGTCATGAGGAGATGGAAACAGAGATTAGGGGTTCAGGAGGGGACAGACAGAGAGTGGGGAGGAGGAGGGGATGTAGAGAGAGTGGGGGAAGGAGAGAAGGGACAAAGCGAGACAGAGGGAGGATGAGATGGACAAGGAGTGGGGGGGGGGGGGTAAGAGGAGAAGAATAGAGTGAAGTAGGATGATGTGGACATAGAGAAAAGAGATGGACAGATATTGGGGTGAGGAGGTGACAGATAGAGAGAGAGGGAAGAGATGTACAGAGAGTGGTGGGAGGAAGTGGTGGGGAAAGAGAGAGGAGGTGAGAGATGCAAGAGGGAGGCGGAAGATTTAGTAGAGAAGTGGGCAGGTGGATAAGGTGGGGGGGGGGTGAGAGGAGATGAACAGAGAGAGGGGGTCTGGACAGAGGGAGAATGGAGGACGATATGGCTGGAGAGAGGGCGTGGAGGAGGGAGAAAGAGGGGGTGATGAAGAGTCTTGGGAGCTAGACAAATAGAGATCAGAGGATATGGCGTTCAAGGAGACGGAAGAAACAAGATGTGGACACAGAGAGGGGCGAGGAGAAGTCTGTCAGTCCACACGCGGGCGAAGCCATGGAGACACGGCTACTATTACAATAATTAACGCAATTTAACGACACTGTCATGTGAAAAGTTTTGTATGTGTAAACAGGTGGTACGGTGTAAGATGGCGGGCGGAGCTCTCTCGCTTATTCCGTTAGCTCTCATCATCACAATCAATTGGGCTGTTCATGTAATCTCTAACTATGGAATCGTCATTTTATGTTACAGCTCAGACGAAGAGGATGATGATGACGATTGTGAAGCTACGAAGAACAAGAAAAAGAAGATCTCGGAAACTGGACACCAGTAAGTCTCGTATTTTACGTAATTGTCTTGTTATGTTACTTTTTTTTATTCCATTCGTGAACTTCAGCTTTATTGTTTAACAAAATGGGTGCTACATTCACTTACACCAAACGTTCTGACACTACCAAAGCTAGCCACAGAGAGGCTACGCCACACATCACACACACACACACACACACACACACACACACACTAAAACACACAAATACAACAGTGATCCACAGTTCCACGTTACGCTGTTCTAGAACATATAAGGGGCGTAGAAAAAGAAACGAGCCAGAGGCGTAATTAGGGAAACCAATACCTGTATGTTAGTGTGGTGTGCGTACTGTAAGACCTTCGGTACACACACCATCAGATTATTTGACTTGTCGCTCTAACGAAGTAGGCGAGTGTCAGCAATATGTCTCTTGATCTTATCGTGGCGTGTTTATCTTCTGCTGTTATGTCAGACGATAGAAATGCCACTTGCACGCTTAGAGTAGCAGATTGACGGTGACCAACTTAAACAGAACTTGATTAATTTTCACACATATTTATTAAAATAATAAAAAGCATAGACATTACGTAACTTGATTCTGGATGCTGTTTACAATTGACAATCTGAAGTTCCTTTGGTCTTGGTACGTTAATCTTATTCTCACATATCTCTGATACTTGACAAAGTGTCTATTAATTTATCTTCATGGCTATGTACAGGAATATGGCAATCTTATTAGGCGCAGACTGAAACATGACTATAGACTAGTACAGACTAATGCAGATGGTACAGACAGGTGCAGATAAATGCAGACTGACTAATCGGATGTCTCTACACTCGTTATAATACCTCGCGCGTTCATGTATCACTGCACGAGTGTGATCCGTGAGAAGAAAAGGTTCTACGTTAGCAGCAATCTCATTGGCTGCGTTACATATTAATACGCGGATCGGCGGAAGCAGAATTTGGTCCGTCTCTAAGGCAGCGCCATCTCGTGGTGCAGAGACGGACGAGCGCTGCGCCTGTGCTATTGTGCTTAGCGGGGTGCGCTCTAGTGGGAAAGTTGTGTACGCGCTGACTACGCAGAACTATGTACACAACAGTTAGCAGTACTGACCCTGGCTGCTGAGACGCTTGTCCTACTGTGACACAAGGTGGTGAATGGCTGTCTCATAAAATTCCCAGGGCTGCGATGTTAACCAGTTCCGCACGTACAGCTGGACGCTGTAGTCCGAGGTGAATCATTTGACCCTCAGAGCCTTTTTAAGGGGACCAAAAATGGCTTAATCACAGGGACAACAGTGAACGCCCAGCATTACTCGCAAACCTTGACCATCCTTCGCCAAGCAATCAAATCAAAACGACCAGGCAATCTCACCGGTGGGGTCATTCTGATCCACAAGGCAAAGCCTCATACCGCGAACACAGTGGCGGCACTCCTGCAGAAATTCAAATGGTAGCTTTCGGCCACCCTCCATACAGTCTGGACCTCTCTCCCTGTGGTTACGCCATTTTTGGTCTTAAAAAGGCTCTGAGGGGCAAACGATTCACCTCGGACGACGACGCCCAGCTGTATGTGCGGAACTCGTTAACATCGCAGCCCTGGGAATTTTATGAGACAGCCATTCACCGCCTTGTGTCACAATGGGACAAGTGTCTCAGCAGCCAGGGTCAATACTTCTAACATACAGGTACTGCTTTCTGTGATTACGCTTTCGCTCCTTACAATAGATGGAGTTTCACGTAGAAGCGTATGACCAGAAACAAACAATACGGTACAACGGAAACAAATCGATCTAAGTTTATTAAACTCTCGCGCTAATACTGGTATTAGCTGTGTAGCTAACGATAAAAGATGCTCGTAGGGCATCTCCTAGATAAGAACAGCATGGATTCCATAAACAGAGATTTTGCAATACTCAGTTTAGTCTCTTCGTCCATGCAATCCAAAGAGTCGGCGAATATGTGGCTCAACCTCGATGCTGTCTTCCTTGACTTCAGGAAAGCAAAAATCCACTTCCTCACTGTCTCACAGCGAACAAAATGAGTCATTACGGACCGGCATTGTGCCTGGGTTCATGTCCTCGTAACAGATAACAAGTCGACGCGTCACACTTAACAGGACATAACTGTCAGACGGAAATGTAATCTCGGTATTAACCCAACTGATTGTTATAAGGCTGTTACTGGTCACGATACACAGAATGTCCCATTTATCTTGACAACGTCAAATAACGTTTTTGTCCAGAAGCAAAGTAAAAAACGTGTCAAGCAGACGTTGTTTAGCTACAAGACGATACTAACCAACATGACTGCCTTCGTTACGAAGATATGAACAGCAGCCGTCTGTTTTAAACAGTATGATACATTTTTTATTCGGCAGTTGACTTCATCTCGTCAAGAACTGTTCAAAAATATACCACAGTTTACCATTAACGCATACATGGCGTTATTAAAGATGTAAAACAAAATGGACGTTTGACTCTACTGTCCTACTACACCGTAATGATAATGATGGTGTTTGGATTGTGGGGCGCTCAACTGCTGTGTCATCAGCGCCAGCACAGAGTCGCAATTTTTACACAGTCCTATTTTTTTTACACTGTCCAATCTAGCCACTGTCACGAATGATGATGATGAAACGACGAGAACAACACAAACACCCAGTCCCCAGGCAGAGAAAATCCCCAACCCCGCCGGGAATCGTACCCGGGACCCCGTGATCTAGAGGCAGCAACGCTAGCCACTGGACCACGAGCTATGGACCTGGTGGTCCAACTAAAACATTCATATTTCTCTGCGTACTACACGAATATGTAATAAAAATGGGGGTTCCTATTTTAGTAAAAAACGCAGTTGAT
Organism: Schistocerca nitens; assembly: GCF_023898315.1. Lineage (NCBI taxonomy): Eukaryota > Metazoa > Arthropoda > Insecta > Orthoptera > Acrididae > Schistocerca > Schistocerca nitens. The sequence continues at coordinate 33,614,740 of NC_064625.1, forward strand.
ATCCGTTTGACCTATGGTAGTGCCATCTAGCGGACCAACCATACCACCATCTGGTTTCCCCCTTCAAGCTAGACGAGTTTCGTCCCTTCAAGTTTTTTCGTTTGACGCTTATTTCGTGAGATACACTCCTGGAAATTGAAATAAGAACACCGTGAATTCATTGTCCCAGGAAGGGGAAACTTTATTGACACATTCCTGGAGTCAGATACATCACATGATCACACTGACAGAACCACAGGCACATAGACACAGGCAACAGAGCATGCACAATGTCGGCACTAGTACAGTGTATATCCACCTTTTGCAGCAATGCAGGCTGCTATTCTCCCATGGAGACGATCGTAGAGATGCTGGATGTAGTCCTGTGGAACAGCTTGCCATGCCATTTCCACCTGGCGCCTCAGTTGGACCAGCGTTCGTGCTGGACGTGCAGACCGCGTGAGACGACGCTTCATCCAGTCCCAAACATGCTCAATGGGGGACAGATCCGGAGATCTTGCTGGCCAGGGTAGTTGACTTACACCTTCTAGAGCACGTTGGGTGGCACGGGATACATGCGGACGTGCATTGTCCTGTTGGAACAGCAAGTTCCCTTGCCGGTCTAGGAATGGTAGAACGATGGGTTCGATGACGGTTTGGATGTACCGTGCACTATTCAGTGTCCCCTCGACGATCACCAGTGGTGTACGGCCATTGTAGGAGATCGCTCCCCACACCATGATGCCGGGTGTTGGCCCTGTGTGCCTCGGTCGTATGCAGTCCTGATTGTGGCGCTCACCTGCACGGCGCCAAACACGCATACGACCATCATTGGCACCAAGGCAGAAGCGACTCTCATCGCTGAAGACGACACGTCTCCATTCGTCCCTCCATTCACGCCTGTCGCGACACCACTGGAGGCGGGCTGCACGATGTTGGGGCGTGAGCGGAAGACGGCCTAACGGTGTGCGGGACCGTAGCCCAGCTTCATGGAGACGGTTGCGAATGGTCCTCGCCGATACCCCAGGAGCAACAGTGTCCCTAATTTGCTGGGAAGTGGCGGTGCGGTCCCCTACGGCACTGCGTAGGATCCTACGGTCTTGGCGTGCATCCGTGCGTCGCTGCGGTCCGGTCCCAGGTCGACGGGCACGTGCACCTTCCGCCGACCACTGGCGACAACATCGATGTACTGTGGAGACCTCACGCCCCACGTGTTGAGCAATTCGGCGGTACGTCCACCCGGCCTCCCGCATGCCCACTATACGCCCTCGCTCAAAGTCCGTCAACTGCACATACGGTTCACGTCCACGCTGTCGCGGCATGCTACCAGTGTTAAAGACTGCGATGGAGCTCCGTATGCCACGGCAAACTGGCTGACACTGACGGCGGCGGTGCACAAATGCTGCGCAGCTAGCGCCATTCGATGGCCAACACCGCGGTTCCTCGTGTGTCCGCTGTGCCGTGCGTGTGATCATTGCTTGTACAGCCCTCTCGCAGTGTCCAGAGCAAGTATGGTGGGTCTGACACACCGGTGTCAATGTGTTCTTTTTTCCATTTCCAGGAGTGTATTTGGCCCGGTCACTATCAATGGACCACCCTGTATATCGGGAGGAAAAGAAACTAGGAATTCCTCAAACATAAGTGATTATATAAGCGCCGTAGACGAGATGCTTACATAAAGCTGTTCCCATCACCTCGCACAAACGCTGTATTCCGGGTCGGAAACCCTGCGTGAATCGCTGTTGCAATATCACACGACCAACAATGTTGTCATAGTTTTACCTGGAGACTTCAGTGTTGAAAACCTGGTCCTGCACTGTCGTCGCACTTATCCAGGCTGTTTACTCATGGACGTCCTGTGATTTCTGACTGTCAGATCGTCACTTCGTGTTGCAGCTCTGATGAAGGGGGCGGTGATGGCGATTGTGAAGCTAAGAAGCTCAAGGAAAAGAAGACCTCTTCGAATGGGTTACACCAGTAAGTCACGCAATTTACATACTTGTCGTCTACCGTTCTTTTCTTTTAATCAATTCAAACTACAGCATTATACAGGGTGAGTCACTAACTACTGACACCAAGAATAACTCCGAAAGTATGATAGGAGCTGAAAAGTTTGTGGGACAAAAGTTGCATCGGACACTGAGGGCCATAATATGACGTTGGTTTTTTATTTCTAGGTGGGGTCGCTTCACATATATTAAGGTTAACTTTGTTTTTTCTAAATGGGATGTTATAGTTTGGTACTTATTTTCTGATAGTGGCTATCGAGACGAATCCAATGATGTGTAACAGTAAGGTCTTTGTGAAGGCCATCGAAGGTCACAAAGGTGGCATGAACGTCCATTAACAGAAGGTGTTCGAAGTGATGACCCTTGGTACCAGTGCAGTGCTGCAATCTTCTTATCATGGTTTGAGTGGTCTTCCTTATCACATCGGCACTTACCGAAGCACATGCTCTGACAATTCTCTCTCGCATATCTTCAGGTATAGTTGGAACGTCTTTATAAACAATGTATTTTACGAATCCCCACAAGAAAAAATCCAGAGGCGTCAAGTCTGGCGAACGAGCCGGCCACGACACATCTCCTCCGTGTCCAATCCAACGATTTGGAAATTGTCACGCTTTTCCATCAGTGAAAAATGTGCCGGACACCCATCGTGTTGATACCACATTCTCTTCCTTGTTCCTAAAGGTATTTCTTCCAATAACAGACCTAATGTTTCTTGCAGAAATGTGGTGTAGTTCCTACCATTAAGATTTCCTTCGATGAAATAGCAGCCTATAATTCTGTCCACCAGAATCCCACACCATACATTCACCGACCACGGTTTTCGGTGTGCAACTTGTTGCAGCCAATATGGATTTTCAGTTGCCCAATAATGCATGTTATGCAAATTAACATTTCCATGGTTCGTGAATAAAGCCTCGTCAGTAAATAAAATCAAATTAATAAATGTGTCATCCCTCTGAATCTGAAGTTGAGCCCATCGGCAGAATTCAATGCGACGCATACAATCCGTACCAGTCAATTCTTGGCGGAGATTGATGTGGTAAGGATGATATTTATGGCGATGCAGAACACGAACAACAATACTCTGGCTCATGCCAGATTCCCTTGCGATTTGACGTGAACTAACATAATGATCTCGAACCACAGTGGCAAGAGTACCAATTTCTGTTTCCTCGTTAGTTTCCGGATATGTTTCCTATACGTTAAAGACCCAGTTGTTCTCAATTTATCATACACATATTTAAATGTACGACGTGTAGGGTGAGTACGTTGAGGATATCCTTCAGCGTATAAGTCTCTAGCTCTCACTGAATTTCCTTGGCATTCTCCGTAAATGAGAAGCATATCGACTTGTTCTTCGAAGGAATACATCATTCTCATTCGCTTGATTCGACGATACTAGTCTTACGGTTCCTATTAGTGTTGTATTGTGAAACTGTTGAATGGTGTTTATATGTCAATGGCACGTTAGATGGATACGTCGTATTCGAATTATATTTACCATTTGCGCAATATACGAGAGAGAATTGTCAGAGCATGTGCTTCGATAAGTGCCAAAGTGATAAGGAATACCACTCAATCCATGATAAGAAGATTGCAGCACCGTACTCTTGTCAATGGTCGAACGCCTTCTGTAAATGGACGTTGATACCACCTTTCTGACCTTCGTTGACCTTCAAAGACCTTACTGTGACACGTCATTGGATTCGTCTCGATAGCCGTTATCAGAAAATAAGTACCAAACTATAGCATCCCATTTAAAAGAAAAAAAAAAACGAAGTTGACCTTCATATCTCTGAAGCGACCCCACCTAGCAACAAAACCCAACGTCATATTATGGCCCTGTTGTCCCATGCAACATTTGTCCCACAAAGTTTTCAGCTGCTATCATACTTTCGGAGTTATTCTAGGTGGCAAGTTAGTGACTCACCCCGTAGTTTAGCTAAATGTGTGCCACATCTACTTTAGCATCTGACTTCTGACACTAAATGAGAGGCAGACTCACACGTCGCAATCACAGGGTAACCCAGAATACCCGTTACACATTTCTAGGACTCCGACATGGGCAATTAGTATATGATTATTTACGTAGGGGCATAGATCCTGAAGCAACATAATTCCATGGTGCAAAGTAAACAAAATCGATGTAGTTTTTTGTAAGCAGTGCACTGATACTGCTGTTCCTGTGTAGATAACTGCCAAAGTTGCCCATATGTTTTGATCTTTTTTGGAATACGAAAACTTTTTTCTATAGCAATCAACATGGATTCACTACACAAAGATCTCGTGAAACAGCCCACTCTGTTCGTCCGTGAGATCGAAGGCGCCAACGAATTCACTATGTGATCAAAAGTATCCGGATACCCCCATGTAAGCCGCGCGGGATTAGCCGAGCGGTCTAAGGCGCTGCAGTCATGGACTGTGCGGCTGGTCCCGGCGGAGGTTCGAGTCCGCCCTCGGGCATGGGTGTGTGTGTGTTTGTCCCTAGGATAATTTATAAGTAGTGTGTAAGCTTAGGGACTGATGACCGTAGCAGTTAAGTCCTGTAAGATTTCACACACACACACACACACACACACACACACACACACATGTAAGGCGAAAGTGGCCATCAGATACCACGGTAGTCGGGCCCGCCGATAAAAAAAGCAGGTAGCGAGTGTTGTGTTGTCAGTAGGGAAGCAGCGGTCAGGAGAGCTCAACGACTTGCAGCGTGCGCTAATCATTCGGTGTCATCTGAGTAACAAATCCAACATTTCTACACTGAGGCGCCAAAAGTCACATTTTAGAGCACATGTTTACTGGATATTTTTTCTTGTTTTGGTCCATATTTCCAGTTCCCAAAATGTGAAAAGCAAAGAGCTTGCAGTAGAAAAGATTTGTTTCACAGAATTGTAGATCAAGAATTTCTCATAGTTATATGAAGATGCTATCTTTTCTTTCGGACATGTCCGAAAGAACAGATACCATCGATGACCATGCAGCTCGTTAGAATGAAATTACAATGAAATGAATACCCTAGCTGCATACAGGCATGAATATAAGTCAATGGCGACAGTTGAAAATGTGTGCCCCGACCGGAGCACAAACCAGGTATCTCCTACTTACATGGCAGACTCTCTACCCATCTGAGCCACTGAAGAGACAGAGGATAGCGCGAGTGAAGGGACTTATCTCTGGCACGCCTCCCGTGTCGGTAATAACAAATATATAAGGCTCACCGGCCATTTGACCATCTTCTTCTGTGTGGATTCACAAACAGTGCCCAAACTCATACGGGAATCGGCAAAAAGCCGCGAGTAATGAGTATAATGGGCAGGGGCACTATGAATATAGTGCAGGACAATAAGTTAGGAATGTGGGTCTCACGGGAGGTGAACGAGAGATAACTTCCTGCAGTCGCACTATCCTCTGTGTCCTCGGTGGCTCAGATGGATAGAGCGTCTGTCATGTAAGTAGGAGATACCTGGTTTGTTCTCCGGTCGGGGCACCCATTTTCAACTGTCTCCGTTGACTTATATCAACGCCTGTTTGCAGCTAGGGATATTCATTTCATTGTAATAAATTTGTCATAGCTCTTAAGGTATGCATTTTTGAGCCCTTGTTTACTCGGCTATTTTGTTTCGCATGATTAATCCTGTCATATTCCAGAATACTGACAGTCACTGCTGGAACGCCCTCTATACACTGAGATGAAAAAAGTCATCGGATACTTCTTAACATCGGGTCGGACCTTCTTTTTCCCAGCGTAGAGCAACAACTCTACGTGGCATGGACTCAGCAACTGGTTGGAAGCCGCCTGCTGAAATATTGAACGATATGTAATGGCGAAAGTGCTGCCTGTGCAGGATGTTGTACACGAACTGACCTCTCTAATGTGCCCTGTGAATATTCGATTGCATTCATGTCGGACTATCTGGGTGGCCAAATCATTCGAATTTTGTAGAACGTTATTCAAACCAATCGCGAACAAGAGTGACACGCTGACGTGACATCGTTGTTCGCGAACATGAATTCCATGAATGTCTGTAAATGGTCTCCAACTAGGCGAACATAACAATTTATGGCCAATAATCGGTTCAGTGCATTCCATGTAATCACAGCCCATACCAGTTTGCACAGTGCCTTGTTGACAAATTGGTCCACGGCTTCGTGGGGTCTGCACCACACTCGAACCCCGCCATCAGCTCTTTCCAAATGCAGTCGTGACTTATCCGACTAGGCCACGGTTTTCCAGTCGTCTAGGGTCCAACTGATATGGTCACGAGCGTAGGACAGGCGCTGCGGCCGATTTCGTGCTGTTAGCCAAGGCACTCACCTAGGTCGTCTGCTGCCATTGCCCACGAAGAAGCGAGCTTAAGGAGACAATAGGAATAAAATCACATTACTGTGTACTTTTTTGTTTACATTAGTTACTGTCAACTTTAAATACCATCACTGACACAATGAACGTAACATTTGTACGGTATCTTACAAAATGTGCTGAAACTGACGACCATCAACCTCAGTGCAAGCATGACATGGGCGAACAAGATTCTGACGCACCCTGATAAATATCCCTGGTGTGTTTAGAATCGAATCACAGGCAGCTACTATTCTGGCAACTAATTCCATCTCTGTATCCACTGGGGTCTCATAGACAAGTGACTTTAAATATCCCCATAGGAAGTAATCAAGGGAATTCAGGTCAGGTGACTTCACAGGCCATGGAATAGGACCTCCCCCTCCAATCCATCGACCAGGAAATACAGCACTGAGATGGTTGTGGACATCTACACTAAAGTGAGGCGGTGCACCGTTCTACATCTACATTCTACATTTATACTCCGCAAGCCACCCAACGGTGTGTGGCGGAGGGCACTTTACGTGCCACTGTCATTACCTCCCTTTCCTGTTCCAGCCGCGTATGGTTCGCGGGAAGAACGACTGTCTGAAAGCCTCCGTGCGCGCTCTAATCTCTCTAATTTTACATTCGTGATCTCCTCGGGAGGTATAAGTAGGGGGAAGCAATATATTCGATACCTCATCCAGAAACGCACCCTCTCGAAACCTGGCGAGCAAGCTACACCGCGATGCAGAGCGCCTCTCTTGCAGAGTCTGCCACTTGAGTGTATTAAACATCTCCGTAACGCTATCACGCTTACCAAATAACCCTGTGACGAAACGCGCCGCTCTTCTTTGGATCTTCTCTATCTCCTCCGTCAACCCGATCTGGTACGGATCCCACACTGATGAGCAATACTTAAGTATAGGTCGAACGAGTGTTTTGTAAGCCACCTCCTTTGTTGATGGACTACATTTTCTAAGCACTCTCCCAATGAATCTCAACCTGGTACCCGCCTTACCAACAATTAATTTTATATGATCATTCCACTTCAAATCGTTCCGCACGCATACTCCCAGATATTTTACAGAAGTAACTGCTACCAGTGTTTGTTCCGCTATCATATAATCATACAATAAAGGATCCTTCTTTCTATGTATTCGCAATACATTACAATTGTCTATGTTAAGGGACAGTTCCCACTCCCTGCACCAAGTGCCTATCCGCTGCAGATCTTCCTGCATTTCGCTACAGTTTTCTAACGCTGCAACTTCTCTGTATACTACAGCATCATCCGCGAAAAGCCGCATGGAACTTCCGACACTATCTACTAGGTCATTTATATATATTGTGAAAAGCAATGGTCCCATAACACTCCCCTGTGGCACGCCAGAGGTTACTTTAACGTCTGTAGACGTCTCTCCATTGATAACAACATGCTGTGTTCTGTTTGCTAAAAACTCTTCAATCCAGCCACACAGCTGGTCTCATATTCCGTAGGTTCTTACTTTGTTTATCAGGCGACAGTGCGGAACTGTATAGAACGCCTTCCGGAAGTCAAGAAAAATAGCATCTACCTGGGAGCCTGTATCTAATATTTTCTGGGTCTCGTGAACAAATAAAGCGAGTTGGGTCTCACACGATCGCTGTTTCCGGAATCCATGTTGATTCCTACAGAGTAGATTCTGGGTTTCCAAAAACGACATGATACTCGAGCAAAAAACATGTTCTAAAATTCTACAACAGATCGACGTCAGAGATATAGGTCTATAGTTTTGCGCATCTGCTCGACGACCCTTCTTGAAGACTGGGACTACCTTTGTTCTTTTCCAATCATTTGGAACCCTCCGTTCCTCTAGAGACTTGCGGTACACGGCTGTTAGAAGGGGGGGGGGGCAAGTTCTTTCGCGTACTCTGTGTAAAGTCGAATTGGTATCCCGTTAGGTCCAGTGGACTTTCCTCTGTTGAGTGATTCCAGTTGCTTTTCTATTCCTTGGACACTTATTTCGATGTCAGCCATTTTTTCGTTTGTGCGAGGATTTATGTTGTATCCATGTCCTGTCACGAACAGCCAAGGGTACGTTCTCCAACAACTCAGGTGGAACTCTCTGCAGGAACCTCAAGTTCAGGTGGCCATTCAGACGTCCAGGTAGATGATATGGCCCATTGAGACTGGCGCCTATAATGGCCGCCCGGATATTCACAGCAAAACTTACTTGATGATGTGACTCTACTACAGCGTGAGGGTTTGCTTCATCCTACATATGGCTATTCCTGCTGTTCGAAATACCATCAAGATCACATGAGGCCTCGTCAGTAAACAGCACGATTTGGAGGAAATTTGGTCGGTCGATCCATTGTTGGAGCAACCACTGAGCCTTGGTGCGAAGTCACTCACAAGCATTGCATTGACTCGTTCTGGGTGATGTGGGTGTAATTGTTGTTCGTGAAGTACTCGCCACACGCTGGTATGTGCAGCGCCCATTTCACGTGCAATACGACGAGTACTTGTTTGTAGTGGGGTCAGCTGCGACACGTTCCAGCACCTTCTCTTCAAAAACGGGCATTCGAGTGGTCCCCATGTTGCCAGATCGCTCGTTTTTTTCTTTCCAATGAACCAGTCTCCTGCATTCCTCGATCAAGAGAAATAAACACTCGTCGTGACGGGTGACGCCTGTTAGGAAATCGTTCCCTGTGCAGCCTTTCAGCAGCGAGACCACTGCAACGTACTTTCTCATACACGTGCTGCATGTCAGTGAGTTTTGCGAAACTGTACCGGTACTACTCCATCGTATTGTACTGTACGTTTCTGAATAGCACTGAGTAATGAATGGGTCTGTCGTTGATTCATAGCACGTCCTGTCATGGGGCAATGTACATCCGATAGGACAGAGCTACCTTATGGAGAAGTAAAGTAAACAAAACATGCTTCATGACTTCCTAGTAATCAGGGTTGTCCTCCTTGTTTCCTTGCAGGAAATAAAGAATGCGCATGTAAATAAACAGCCAAGTAATGTAAACTTGTACGCATGTTAGTTGTAAATAAGCTGGAAAACAGTAATGCTAGACAAAGCGGTAGACAAGTTTACCTCCATATCTCCTTAACCTGGCTTCTCCGACCCCAGGTTCCCTACCTCAAATTGTTCAGTGGAGCATTCTCTATGTCCTGTTACATTTTTGTATGTTCCTACGGAAACTCCCTCTATACACAACACACGAAAAAAAATATATTGACAGTTGTCATCTATGTGCCAGAGTGAGAACTTGCACTACGAGATCAAAAGTATCTGGAAACGTGCATTGAGCTGCCACCTACTGCCAGGTACTCCATATCAGCGACCTCAGTAGTCATTACACATCGTGAGAGAGCAGAATGGGGCGCTCCGCGGAACTCACGGACTTCGAACGTGGTCACGTGATTGTGTGTCACTTGTCTCATACGTCTGTACGCGAGATTTCCACGCTCCTAAACATCCCTAGGTCTCCTGCTTCCGATGCGATAGTGAACTGGAAACGTGAAGGGACACGTACAGCACAAAAACGTACAGGCCTACCTCGTCTGTTGACTGACAGAGACCGCCAACAGTTGAAGAGGGTTGTAAAGTGTAATAGGCAGACATCTATCCAGACCATCACACAGGAATTCCAAACTGCATCAGGATCCACTGCAAGTACAATGACAGTTAGGCGGGAGGTGAGAAAAATTGGATTTCATGGTCGAGCGTCTACTCATAATCCACACATCACGCCGGTAAATGCCAAACGACGCTTCGCTTGGTGCAAGGAGCGTTAACATAGGACGATTGAAGAGTGGAAAAACGTTGTGTGGAGTGACGATGCACGATACACAATGTGGCGATCCGATGGCAGGGTGTGGGTATGTCGAATGCCCGGTGAACGTCCTCTGGTAGCGTGTGTAGTGCCAACAGTAAAATTCGGATGCGGTGGTGTTATGGTGTGGTCGTGTTTTTCATGGAGGGGGCTTGTACCCCCTGTTGTTGTGCGTGGCACTATCACAGCACATGCCTACATTGTCGTTTTAAGGACCTTCTTGTTTCCCACTGCTGAAGAGCAATTCGGGGATTGCATCTTTCAACACGATCCAGCACCTGTTCATAATGCACGGTTTGTGGTAGAGTGGTTACACGATAATAACATCCCCATAATGGACTGGCCTGCACAGAGTCCTGACCTGAATCCTGTAGAACACATTTTGGAACGCCGACTTCGTGCCAGGCTTCACCGACCAACATCGACACCCCTCCTCAGTGCAGCACTCCGTGAAGAATGGGCTGCCATTCCCCAAGAAACCTTCTACACCTGATTGAACGTATGCCTGCGAGAGTGGAAGCTGTCATCAACGTTAAGGATGGGCCAACACCATACTGAATTCCAGCATTACCGATGGAGGGCGTCACTAACGTGTAAGTCATTTTCAGCGAGGTGTCCGGATACTTTTGATCACATAGTATATCACCTCGGATTGGTATTCTTGTTCTCATCGTCTACAAGCTAAGTTGTGATTTTTTTGTTCTACAGAGTTGTTCGTCTGTTTATGTCTTTTTTACTGCAGACTACCAATGATACATAATGAAACAAAAAGCTCTCTGTTCCAGTTCACACGAGAAGAGCCACAAACCAGACGCGAAGTGGAGAATCAAGCTGAAGAAAGAGCGCGCTGTGCCGAAACAGTAAGTCTCAGTTTTATGACTAGTTTAGTCAAGCAGGTGAACAGCTTTTCAGCTTTAATTTCCTCCCTAATTTGCCTCTTTTCTCTGTTTTTGTCCGCACTCTGACGGTTTTAGGAAGGTAAGTAGCGGTAAGTAATATTGTTCACTGCTAAGTTATTTCAGCCCTCGTAAATATAAATATGTAGGCCGCTGAATCAACCATTTTTCTTTGTTATCTCGCTCATATTTTTATACAAGGTGAGTCCGAAAAGCTCGGTGGGTGGTCTGAAGAAATACAGGTAACCAGAATTACAAACAAAATCCGAGCAGTATAGCCGGGTGGTCTCAGGCATCTTGCCACGGTTCGCGAGGCTCGCCCCGTCGGTGGTCCGATTCCTCCCTCGGGCATGGGTGTGTGTGTCGTCCTTAGCTTAAGGTAGTATGTAAGCCTAGCGTCCGATGACCTCAGCAGTTTGGTCCCATAGGAACTTACCACCACTCCACTCCACAAACAAAATATCTTTACTAGTCTTCGAAGTAATTACCATTCTATAACGAGTGTCCGGGAAGTAAGGACGAATAAGAATTTTGCACCGTTTTGTCATACGAGGTTGGGAGCCATGGTTTTTTCATGTTTGTTATCTGCGATCCTTCCCATTAGTAGTCTGATAGCTTTCGTGTGGTGAGCATTGTTCCTTGATATTTATTTTCGTCATGGAACGGATGATAATTGAGCCACGTATCTGAGTCATAAAAAGTCATTACAAAAACAGTGAAAGTCCCACGGCAACCTTTCGGACGTAATGCTACTCCATCCGAATCATCAATTCGGAAGTTTGAGACCATTGGTTCCGTTTCAAACGTTAAGAAAACGAGACGACCGCGTTCTGTTCGAACACAAGAAAACATTGCTGTCGTGCTTGACAATGTGAACGTAAGTCCCAGAAAATCGGTTCGCCGACGAGCTCAACAATTGAATTGGTCACTAAGTTCAATGCATCAGATCCTGACACAAGAGCCTGCAGATCGTGGAAAGAGACATCGATTTGCTCAATCTGTCTTGGCTCGACAAGCGGAGAACGATAAGCAGAAGTGCAGAATTTGGGGTAACGGAAATCCGCGAGTGACTGTGGAAAATGAGATGCATCCACAACGCACGACCGTGTGGTGTGGGTTCTGGGCACGAGAAGTGATCCGCCCGCACTTTTTTGAAAATGATGAGGAAGCTTCTGTCACTGTGGACGGCGACCGTTACCGAAACGTACTTTCTGACTCGTTTTCCCCCGTTATTGATGAAAATGACAGTTTTTTGTTTCATCAACATGATGCGACGTGTCAAACATCCCGTGGGACGATTGCTCTGCTCAATGAAAAGTTCCCTCAAAAAATTGTCTTCTTGCTTGGCAACCAGGAATGACCTGCCAGATCATGCGATCTTACACGTTGCGGCTTTTTGTGTTGGGATCTGTGAAATCAAAAGTGCACGTGAACAAACCACAAACAGTACATCAGTTGAAAGATAACATTAAAAGGGCTATTAACGGCATCCCACCAGACGTTTGTAAATGCGTCACCGAGAACTTTAATGAGCACTGCTCGATGCCGCGCGGCCTTGGGTGGTTGTAGAGAATATATAATTTTTCATACATAAGTGGAACAAGTTACTCAATGCGTTTGTAAAAAAACATTACAGTTGCAATAAATTTTGTACGTTCTATAGCGCTTTAATATTCGTCCCTACTTCCCGGACAACGTCCACAACACACTTCTAACATCGGTTGTAAAGCTGTTAGAATCTGTTAGCAAAATGGATAAAATAATGTTACCAACGCAAGTAACATCATCACGCCTTGTTAGAGATCAGCATCATTACACGAGATGAGACCTGGTGCTACCGATACGATCAGGAGACCAAGCGATAGTCAGTGGCATGGTTTTCGTCGTCCTTCCCACCTCCCTCGGGTAGGAATTCAAGATGGTTCAATCTTTTCTGTGGAAAAAGGCCATCAGCATCGTCTTAATCTTGGATTTTGTAGCCGGCCATTGTGACCGAGCGGTTCTAGGCGCTTCAATCCGGAACCGCGCCGCTGCTACGGTCGCAGGTTCGAATCCTGCCTCGGGCATGGATGTGTGTGGTATCATTAGGTTAGTTAGGTTTAAGTAGTTCTAAGTCTAGGGGCCTGATGACCTCAGATGTTAAGTCCGATAGTGCTTAGAGCCATTTGAACCATTTTCGAGAAGCAGGAAATCTAGGTCTGAGTCCAAGTCCGCCACAAATTTTCATTGTCTGCATTCCAGCAAAAAAAAGGAAATGTGCATCGTCCTTCTATATAACACAGGCACTACAATACTGCACAGATTTAGAAGACCTGAATTGTTTCAGTGTACGATACTAAGATTTGCAATACCAATTTTTCAAATAATGAAGCATAAAAAGTCAAAAATTAATTTATGATTCAGCCCAAAATAAAATTAATTTTATTGTCGCCTTATCCAACATGTAAGCTATGTTAAGGATAGCCCTTAATATTTCTGCCATGACGCTATCGCCGTAAGTTAACTGTGTTAAGAGACACAACGTCATTTACTTGCTTAAATAATTATTCACATTTACCTGATTAGCAACAACTTTTGGACAGCATTTGCATTCAGAAATATATCCAGGATCTTTATGAGACTCGTAGTTATCCACATCATTCTACGATTTGTACAAATCTTCCCTGAAAAGCATGTCGTTGATACGAACGACACACACTTTACCCGCACACATCCTGACAACTTGCTTTTGGTTACAACTGTAAACGGGTATACGTTGACTGATTTTCAGACTGATATATTATTATAATTACTGTTTTTTTAACTTCTGTGACACTTATGTTAATGAACATAGTGGCTTAAATGTAAGGATTACATACTAATTAACACAGTACGTTTTCTAGAATGCAGAGGAAGTAAAGAAAAAAATGTAGGAGGTCAAAATTAGAATGGATTTGGGGATACATTGGCTGGCCCATACTTCCGTCACAACTACAATTCAGTTTGTGGTCAATATTTCAAAAACACAATGAAACGTTGACCACCCAGAAATAAATACATTGATCTAAACTTTTATTAAGTGCTTTATTAAGCCTCATAAAGGAAAAGCGTTGTACAGTGCATAAATCAGTGAAATCCATCATCAAAATCATAAATATATGGAAAGATACTAGGATGGAGTACCTCACACATATAGCTCCAAATTTAGTTGAGTGCTATACCTTCAATTTCATCCATCTTTAACATAATCCTCGTTTCAAAAAATCCAGTGAACTTATTACTAAGGATACCTATTTTTCATTCATCAAGTAGAGAACTGGTACTTGTGGCCAAACAAACTCATCCCTTGTCTGCGCAGATACTGACATTGTATGTTATATCTTAATCACTGTCTGAACCACAGCAGCTTGCAATGTGACCAATATAGTGACTGACATTTGTTTTTCTTACTTGTAGGCACACTGACAATTACACATGAGCCCTCGTCTATATATCCATGTTTAATGTTTGTATTCCTTAGTTCCACTCTGTCATTGGCATCAACACTTTTTAATAAATTGTGTATCTGCAATCCTTTGGTAACAATGACCAGTGGTCAAAGTAACCCTGAAAACGAGATATCATGCACATGACCTCAGAAATAGTAATATACTGGCACATACATGAATGTGAACAAAAAACTAATCAGTGATCTGTTTTGAGAATTAATTGAGTAACGTACATGATATACTCGAAAACATCGATGGCTTCACATTTAAATGATATCGGGCCACTTTGCACAAACAGATTTTAGGGAGGAGGACGAGATTAAAATTTAATGTCATGTCGCCAACGACGGCATTAGTGTTGGAGCACAAGTTCGGATTAGGGAAGGATGGAGAAGGAATTCCGCTATGCCCTTTCGAAGGAACCACCCCAGCATTTGCCTTAAGCGATTTAGGGAAATCACGGAAAATTTAAATCAGGATGGCCAGGCATGGATTTGAGCCGCCATCCTCTCGAATGCAAGTACAGTGTGCTAAGCACTGCGCTACCCCACTTAGTGTCCAATTTTAACACAATTTTTCGTATACAATTACAAGTCGCAAAAAACTAATCAGTGATCTGTTTTGAGAATTAATTGAGTAACGTACATGATATACTCGAAAACATCGATGGCTTCACATTTAAATGATATCGGGCCACTTTGCACAAACAGATTTTAGGGAGGAGGACGAGATTAAAATTTAATGTCATGTCGCCAACGACGGCATTAGTGTTGGAGCACAAATTCGGATTAGGGAAGGATGGAGAAGGAATTCCGCTATGCCCTTTCGAAGGAACCACCCCAGCATTTGCCTTAAGCGATTTAGGGAAATCACGGAAAATTTAAATCAGGATGGCCAGGCATGGATTTGTACCGCCATCCTCTCGAATGCAAGTACAGTGTGCTAAGCACTGCGCTAACCCACTTAGTGTCCAATTTTAACACAATTTTTCGTATACAATTACAAGTCGCAAAAGGTTCGCCTACTGTTGCGCAAGAAAAATGGTTCAAATGGCTCTGAGCACTGTGGGACTTAACTTCTGAGGTCATCAGTCCTCTAGAACTTAGAACTTCTGAAACCTAACTAATCTAAGGACATCACACACACCCATACCCGTGGCATTGCGCAAGAAAATCGGCACTACAAGCGCCATCTAGCATATATTGATGAAACCTTACAACCAAACAGTATACACTAAACACCCAACTGAGAGCCACCAGGGAGCTGTAAGGCTTTTGGTGTATGAGGCGTCAAAGTAACCACAGCACTCAACGTATACCTGGTTTACGGAATCGGAAATTAGAGACAGAGCTGTCATTTCTCGGTTAATTGTGGAACTATCACCTAATATGAATAAACTACATCACAAACCACATGTTACATGCAATAACACTGTGTCTTGCTGACTGACCCTTACCACTGTTTACAACCAAGGTCTTCACATAGAAGATATCACTTACAACCCTGTTGGACATTGTGAAGCTTGGACAATCAGAACTGCTCGTCACCCAGATTTTGACCAACACATCTACCAATGTAAGGAGTCATGAACGATGTCTTCTCCAAACACGATAAACGACTGTGTGAAGTGGAAAATGGACATCTGACTGTTGCCCAGCAAACAGAAACACGCCAACATATGTTGCCCATACTAGACTGCTTCGCATGTGTGTCATGTAAGTTGAGTATGTAAGTATATAGTCATTGTAGCTGGATCAGTGAGTATATGAGGGTCTGAACTGCTGTTTGCAGGCACGCGGCCATCCCACTGAAGCAGGTGACGTTCGCGAGCGGCGAGACCCCAGGCGAGGTGAGGTGCATCTACTGCAGTCGCACCTTCAAGACCGTGGCCGGCATGAAGGTCCACCGTACCAGGATCCACATCCAGAAGGAGGGCAACGTGCCCTGGTGCGTGACCTGTCGCGAGGTCTTCCAGGATGTCAAGAAACTCAACCAGCACAGGTCAGTTAGACACCATCTGTATCTTATTCAGGGTAGAGAGAAACAACTTGATAATGAGGTCGGAGCAGGGTAGGGGTCGCCGAATCGAGCAAAGTATTCCAAATAATTGTAGGTCAGAAATGAACCATCGTGGAGTTATGGCCATAGAACGACGGCCAGTCAGTGACAGGCAATTCATGCATCTGTGTGGCTGATGGAAATCCTAATAATGTTTATATGCAACTGACTTCGTCTTATTGGCCCCTTTGGGGGCACAGGGCACCCAGGAGAACTCACCACCCATCTCCGCCTTTGACCACTTCTCTCAGATCCGGCGAGGTCTTGCCATTTCTCCTCAATTCCCCTCCACTGTCCTCTTCCATATAGAGGAAGAAACAGGTGGCAAAAAGGGAAGTAAACTGTTTCTTATTTCAAAAGTAATCGCCACAACTGTTAGTACACTTACCCCACTGTGAGACGAGTTGGTCAGAGCCTTCCTGGAAAAATTTTTGGAGTTGCCTACGAAATCATGATTGTACCAGTCTGCATCTACATCTACACTCCGCAAAGCATCTTACGGTGTGTGTACCAGTGGATTCGCAGGAAGAATTACTGGTACGCCTCCGTGTGGGCTCTAACCTCTTTAATTTCAGCTTCATAGTCTTTTTGCGAGATATAGACCTACGTGGGAGGAAGCAATATACTGGTTGACTCTGGGAATGTACGCTCTCGGAAATTTAACAGTATACCATGATATGATGCCGAACGTCTTTACAATTGCAGCTTTTGCCACAGGAGTTGCCTGATCATCTCCGTGACTCTTCCGCGCTTACTAAATGAATTTGTGGCGAAACATGCTGCTCTTCTATGGATCTTTTCCTTTATCAGTCCTATCTGGTACTGAACCCGTACTGAAAAACAATATTCAAGTTCAAGTATTGGTCGAACGACTGTTTTGTAACCTACTTGCTTTGTTGATGGAGTACACTTTCTGTGGATTTTTCGAATGAATCTCAGTCTGACACCTGCCTTACTCACGGTTACTTTTACGTGGTCGTTCCACTTCCCTCTGTATGAGTACTGCTGCATATTTAATGTAAGTGCTTCCAGTGATTGTTCTGAAACATTGTAACCATACAATAAAGGTCTTTCTGTTTACGTAATAGTGATTTCTTTTGTCTGAAGAGAATTGAAGGCTAGGAATGTCTGTTTTCAATGCTCCAAAAATATGGAAACGAATAGGGACAGATCAAGACAGTATGGGGACAGGCAAAGGCTTCCCAGCGAACTTCTGGAGGCTCGTCGCAACAACCACGGCAACATGTGGACAGGCATTATCCTGCAACAGAATTACGTCCTCCGTCAACATTCGGACGTGATGGAGTGGTTCAGTTTTAGCAAAGTATCCACATACGACTGTGCAGTACTTGTGGTACTCTGTTCCAGAAAGTCAACAGGCAGCGGGCCCTTGCAGTCAAACAATCTTTCCCGGCTTTGGATTTTACAGAGGAGGTGAATCCACTTGTTCCCATTGTGCTGACACTTGCTCTCCGGCTCAAAATGATGACACCACGTTTCATTTGCTGTGACAATACAGGAAATCGTGATATCGTTCCATTTGCTGCAGTGACCTCGACATTCTGTCCAACTTCTACATGTCTGTCAGGCTACAGGGTACCCACTGCGCACAATTTTCCAGAACTTCAGATATTCTGTCATGTTGGCTTGAGCGACACTGTAACTGGTGCCCAAAATCACTGTCTTCCATGGCCTGCCATCAGTAATTCCTGATGGCAACGTCCACCACAGCAATGGCAGAAGGTGTAATGACAATATGCGCCTGTCCTGGCTGACTGTTGTCTTCCAGTGCCACCCAACCTTCTCGAGCTTCACTCACTGATACTCCTTCCGCAGTCAAGAACTACAGTGCATCTCAATGTTCTTCTTTTCTCGGCCTCCATAGTGAAGCATCCACGTCCGGCCACCCCAGTTTAGGTTTTCCGTGATTTTCCTAAATCGCTTCAGGTGAATGCCAGGATGGTTCCTTTGAAAGGGTACGGCTGACCTCCTTCACCATCCTTCCCTAATCCGATAGGACTGATGACCTTGCTGTTTGGTCCCCTCCCCCAAACGAATCAACCAACCAACCAACCATAGTGAAGCAAGACGCACACGCGACTCACTGACTTCACATTGAGCAGGCCCAGCAGATAAATAGTACAACAGTGAAGATTCAAGCTGCTACTTGCCGACTCCCAACAAAGGGATTTCTATACACATGTCTACCTGCATTGCCAATGTCCACGCCATGCTCATTATACAGCATGTACATAAAAGTCCGGAAACACTTTCAATCATTTATTGCTCAAGGACCAAGCATTGCACAGATATCATACATATGCCATTTTGAAGAGAAACCCTGAAAGCTTTTTTTCATGTATACCGCCACAGCTTAGTTTGGTAATTTGCCAACAGTCAGCACTAGTCGCAAACATGGCGAGTTCGGGTCCGGAGCGAGGCTTCTGTGTGTTGGAGTTCGACAAAAACAGGTGTGCTACAGCTGTTCAACAGATTTTTATAATCAAGTACGGTAGGAAGCCACCAACAAGGAAGGCCATTTATCACTGGTACAACAAATTCGTTATGATGGGTTGTTTATGCCCGGCAAAGAGAAGGGGACGTACCAGTGTGAGTGAAGTGAATGTGGAGCACGTACGAGAGACATTCCTAAGCAGTCCAAAGAAATCGGTGCATGCACCCTGTGAAATCGAAATGGCTCCAACGAGAGTATGGAAAGTCCTACGACAGAAGCTGTCTATGAAACCATTCAAGTTGGAGCTAGGTGCAGAAGCTCAATGACGACGACAAAGAGAAGCATTTTGAGTTTAGTTCGCAGTTGCAACAATTGAATGAGGATGGGGGTGATATTGTTGATCGCTTAATTTTCAGCGACGAACCCACTTTTCACACTAATGGGAAAGTGAGCAGGCATAATTGTCGAATCTGGGGTACAAAGCATCCACACGAATCCATTGAATTTGAGCATGATTCCCCAAAGGTAAATGTTTTTTGTGCCTTGTCCCGTCGAAAACTGTACGGGCCATTCTTCTTCGCCGAGAGCACTGTCGCTGGATATTCCTACTCGGACATGTTGCAGCAATAGCTGATGCCTCAGCTGCAATCGGACTCTCCGTTTATCTTTTAGCAGGATGGGGCTCCACCCCATTTTCATCGTGTAGTTCGTGGGTACCTGAACACAGAGCTGCCGCATCGATGGATCGGTCGTGCTACAGAAGCGGACAGCTGTTTCATGAAATGGCCTTCCCGATCACCAGATCTCACTCCGTGTGACATTTTTTCTGTGGGGACATGTTAAAGATCTGGTGTATGTACCACCTATAGCACATGATATAGCAGAGCTCCGGGAGAGAATATGGGAAGCGACTGCCCGAATTGACATCTGCCAGGCCACTCGTGGTTTGCATATTGAATATTTGTAAAAAACTTTCAGAGTTTCTCTTCAAAATGCAATATATATGACATCTGTACAATGTTTAGTTCTTGTGCAATAAATAATCGAAAGTGTTCCCGGACGTTATGAACACCTTTTTTTATTCTGTCTCGTTTTCTTTTGACTCCCCCTTATACGCGGGAGTCTCAGAAAGTACCGCACAATAATTTTACTACCAAAAACTCAACAGGTAACAAAACAAAATATTCACGAAAGAGGTAACATCTTTTACCTACTTTTGTACATAGTCACGAACATACTCAACACATTTGTCCCATGGTGGTACACGCTGCAATATGTCCTGTTCGTAAAAGTCCGTTTGAATGAAGTATAGCCATCTGATTCAAAGCCTCGGCCGGACTGCAATTTCTTCATTGGGCCAAACAGATGAAAGTTGTACGGTGCACATTCTGCAGTGTATGGTGGATGCTGGAGCACATCAGAATCAAAGATGGCGATTTTTTCACAAACAGGAGCAGCAACATGGAGGCTAGCATTTTCATGAAGTAGTTTGACAGTGTCAGCATTAATGTAGTGGCGTTTGTCACGAAGGGCATGCCGGCCGGAATGGCCGTGCGGTTCTAGGCGCTACAGTCTGAAACCGAGCGACCGCTACGGTCGCAGGTTCGAATCTTGCCTCGGGCATGGATGTGTGTGATGTCCTTGGGTTAGTTAGGTTTAATTAGTTCTAAGTTCTAGGTGACTGATGACCTCAGAAGTTAAGTCGCATAGTGCTCAGAGCCATTTGAACCATTTTGAACGAAGGGCATGACTCAGTTTAACCAAAGTATTTGTGCAGGCGGCAGCATTCACAGTGGTCCCATGTTCAGCAAAGACTACCATTAACACACCTTGCGTATCCCAGATCTCTGTCACAAGCACTTCCCTCGCAGACTGAGTCAGTTTGAATTTTTTTCCTACTGGGGAACAGGAACGTTTCCACACCATAAAGGCCTGCTAGGTATCTGGCTTGCGGTAGTACGCCCAGAACTCATCACCAGTTACGATTCCTTTCAGCAGGCCATGCCTTTCTGTGGTAACGAAATCCGTTAAGTGAGCCGAGCTTGTCATCATTCGCTGGCCCTTGTGGTTGTCTGCCAGGTTCTTAGACACCCAGCGAGCACGAACTTTACGAAATTTGTAAGTGTCGTGAACAATATCGTACACTGCACCATAGGAAATGTTGAGCTACTGCGATAAGATCCGCAGTTGCACACTCCGGTGGTTCAAAATTGCTGCCTCGATGGCTCCGATATTCTGCACGACCGCAGCTGTTATCGGTCGCTGGGAGCGTGGCGGATCCCCGAGGTTCACTTGGGCCTTTCTGAAGAAGAAGCACTGCTACGGTCCACACAGTCGTCCCCATACTCTCCACGCACGTCCCTGTGAATTTCACTCGGTTCATGCCCTTCGGCCACAAATATCGAGCTACACTCTGTTGCTCTTCACAAGTTGACGACAATAACATGTGCGCCATGTTTGTCTCGTAGTTCAGGCGTCTTTCGCTAGAGCTGCATATGGACGCAAAATACCCTCTGTAGCGCAAACTTCAGCAAATTCGTCGCGAAGTTTCAACATTCCATTCAGTTTAATTCTTGCAGAGAAGACAACA
Source organism: Schistocerca nitens (assembly GCF_023898315.1). Lineage (NCBI taxonomy): Eukaryota > Metazoa > Arthropoda > Insecta > Orthoptera > Acrididae > Schistocerca > Schistocerca nitens. The sequence continues at coordinate 33,636,352 of NC_064625.1, forward strand.
GCAACCAACTACATTTTGTAATGCAGTTTATTTATACAGGCTGATTTTTTCCACCATATACGAACTCCAGGAACAAAGAAAGGTCTACAGAACTTGTGTCTGGAAATGCGCGGTTTCTTGCTCGATGATACTTTGTTACAGAGACTGCGGTCTAATACGCGCTGTTCCAAGCTGCCACAGTTACAGAAAGCATGGTTTCCTCCTAGAGGGTGGTACTGTTCCTCATACGTTATGCCCTGCACCCTCTCCTGCCATAATAATTGTAATGTTGTGTCCAGTTCACTTCTTTGTTGACCCGTAGTGGGTGTGATACAGCGTTGTAGCCGGCCGGAGTGGCCGTGCGGTTCTAGGCGCTACAGTCTGGAGCCGAGCGACCGTTACGGTCGCAGGTTCGAATCCTGCTTCGGGCATGGATGTGTATGATGTCCTTAGGTTAGTTAGGTTTAATTAGTTCTAAGTTCTAGGCGACTGATGACCTCAGAAGTTAAATCGCATAGTGCTCAGAGCCATTTGAACAACACCGTTGTACACAATGGTTCCGTATTCAAATCGAGAGTTTGCCAATATTGTGTTTACTTACGGAAAGGCAGATGGCAACGGGCAGGAGGCAATATGGTTTATCAAGAGACCTATCCCCGCCAACAACAACTGCGACATTCAATGTTTCCAACAGTCTTTCGCCATTTGCCTGAGACAGGGTGGTTTCAGGAAGTAGGAAATCATGAACGATGTACCTGAAATGTTCGGACACCAGACTTGGAGGAAAATGTGATTAACACTGTGGAAGGCGACTGCCATGCCAGTATCAGGCAGTTGGACCTCCAGTACAGGGTAAGCCAGACGACTGTGTGGAACATTCTCCGTGGCAATTGTTACTACCCTTATCACTTACAGCGTGCGCAGGGCTTACTAGCGACATACTTTCCACATCGGGAGCAGTTTTGTCACTGGGTTCTTCACCAGGCAACCACGATTCTTAAATTTGTGTCATCCATCCTATTCACAGATAAAGCCACCTTTACGCGGAATGAGGTCTTCATCCTTCATAACAGTCATCTGTGAGATAGTATGCAGAATCCCCATGGTGTGGGCCTGGATAATTGGCGACCGTATTTTAGGACAAGTCTTCCTTCTACGTCGCCTAACAGGCTGGAACTATCGGCGTTTCTTGTGAGTGACTCCCCACCCCTGCTGGAAAACTGTCATTGATGATTCGAAGGGTTATGTGGATGCTACATAATGGTGCTCCAGCCCACTCTACCGTTAATGTCTGGACCCATCTCAGTCGTTCCTTCCCTTGTCGATGGATCGAACTAGACGATCCAGTTGCAAGGAATGCTCATTCACTGGATCACAGACTGTGCGATTTCTGGTTATGAGGCCATCACAAAAGTATCGTGTATGTAGAACCCATTCCAGATGTGGAGACAATGGAGCAGCATATTCATGCAGCCTTTGGTACTGTTCCCATGCAACCTGGCCAATGTAAACATGTGAGACAGAATACACTATGGCACGTACACGCATGCATTGAGTCACATGGAAACCATTTTCAAAATATACTGTAACTGGCTGCTTGGTACAGCGTGTATTATGTCGCACTCTCTGTAACACTGTATCATTGAATACATGGTCTCTAGCATGGAAACCATACACTTCTGTAAATAACTTCATTAGTCCCTGCAGTTTGTACATAGAGGAAAAAATCATCCCTATAAATAGCGCCATTACCGGTTTCAAACCAACAGGTTCATCATCAGATGGCTTGTTCACATTGAGATACACTTCCGCCACTATACTTTAGTTTTCACTTTTTATTTCCCCGTATGATGAAATTTAGTTGGTGGGAGGTGGGGGGGGGGGGGTGCCGTACAATCAAAATATTATGTGTGAAAATTTTCGATGTTGGAAATCAAAACATTTTCACTTTAATAATTTGTTCATATCATTTAAAATCGTTGTGAGGCACAGTTACGGTTAAATTGACATTTTCTCACATCGTGTTTTGGTCGTAGGGCACCACCGCAAAGGTATATCGGTGGTGGTGTTGCTACATATCTACGGATAGGGTCTCCAAAGTCAGGGAAGGCCACACAATGAATCCTGACAAAGTGTGTCTGGCAGCCTCCTGTCTTGTATCATTTAGTTCTCCTCTCTGTGACAGTGTGACAATTGGTACAGTTCCACAATGTAGCATAGAAGATCCGTAGTAACCAGAACAATGGTGATGCATGCCCGAACATCCAGTATATTTCATGCCAGTTAGACATTTGTTCTTGCTTTCTTGATGATGTTGTATTTGTAATGGTCAGTATTGTGCGAGGGTGTGCTGAAAAGTAATGCCTCCGATTTTTTTTTATTCTGCGCCCAATGTCAGTTCATGTCGTGCGCATTACTCGATCGACTTTCGCGCGTCGATGACGCAAGTTGCAACTATCTGCCGCTAGAGGGCTCCCAGTTGTTGCGTGTAACATGGTGGTGTGTAACGCAAAGAAAAATCGCAGTGCTAAAAAGAAGTTGTGCGATATAAACTAAAGTTAATAGGCCTGTTTCTACACCTGGAAGATGATGTCTACTCAAATTTTCTGTCAGTCGCATAAGAGTGACGCTCGTAGTGACACTATGAGGCTGCAAATCAGGTTCGCTTTAAATACACACTGTAACGGTCGTGTGCCTTAGGTCTACATCTACATCTATCTACATCCATACTCCGCAAGCCATATGACGGTGAGTGGCGGAGTGGGGTACTTTGAGTACCTCTATTGGTTCTCCCTTCTACCTCTATCGGTTACCTTTGAAACTGGACGTGGCGACTTGATGGTAACAAGAATGTCTTTAAGGCGACAAAGACGCCATTATCAACACCCCACTGAGATTGAAAGAGGGCGTGTAATAGCGCTATGAGAAGGTGGATGTTCCTTCTGTGAGATTACAGAAAGACTTGGCAGGAATGTGGCCACTGTACATGATTGCTGGCAGCGATGGTCTCGAGAATGTCCGGTCGCAGGAAGACCAGGCTCTATACAGCCATGTGGCACTAGCGAAAGAGAAGACCAAAATTCTCTTAGGCATATGGCTCTGTCACATCGTACTGCATCTGCAGCAGCAATTTGACCAGCAGTTGGCACCACAATAAGACAACGAACTGTTACAAATCCTTTACTTCAAGGAAAGCTTCGAGCCGAACACCCTGTAGCGTGCGTTGCACTGACCCAAAACCACCGTCATTTGCTAGTTCAGTGGTGTCGAGAGAGAGTTCATTAGAGGGCAGGGTGGAGGTCTGGTGTGTTTTAACATGAAAGCTGGTTCTCCCACGCTGCCAGTTGGGGGTTGGGTTGGATTGGGTTGTTTGAGGGAGGAGACCACACAGCGAGGTCATCGGTCTCATCAGATTAGGGAAGGAAGTCGGCTGTGCCCTTTCAAAGGAACCATCTCGGCATTTACCTCGAACCAGCTTGATCCCCAGATCTGACTCCGCTAGGACATGTGTGGGACCAGCTGGGACATCAACTCCATCCCAGTGCCAGTTGGTAGGGTTGGGTTGTTTGGAGGAGGAGACAGGACAGCGAGGTCATCGGTCTCATCAGATTAGGGAAGGAAGTCGGCTGTGCCCTTTAAAGGGAACCATCCCGACATTTACCTGGAGCGATTTAGGGAAATCACGAAAAACCTGAATCAGGATGGTCGGAAGCGGGACTGAACCGTCGTCCTCCCAAATGCGAGTCCAGTGTGCTAGCCACTGCGCCACCTCACTCGGTACGCTGCCAGTGATGGCCGTATGTTGGTCAGGAGGAGTCCAGTTGAGGGGCTGCAACCGGCCTGTCTACGTTCTACACTACTGGCCATTAAAATTGCTTCACCAAGCGGAAATGCATATGAAAAACGGTTATTCATTGGACAAATATATTATACTAGAACTGACATGTTACTACATTTTCACGCAATTTGGGTGCATAGATCATGAGAAATCAGTACCCAGAACAACCATCTCTGGTCGTAATAACGGCCTTGATACGCCTGAACATTGAGTCAAACAGAGCTTGAATGGCGTGTACAGGTACAGCTACCCATGCAGCTTTAACGCGATACCACAGTTCATCAAGACAGGTGACTGGTGTATTGTGACGAGCCAGTTGCTCGGCCACCATTGACCAGACGTTTTCAATTGGTGAGAGATCTGGAGAAAGTGCTGGCCAGGGCAGCAGTTGAACATTTTCTGTATCCAGAAAGGCCCGTACGGGACCTGCAACATGCGGTCGTGCATTATCCTGCAGAAATGTAGGGTTTCGCAGGCATCGAATGAAGGGTAGAGCCACGGGTCGTAACACATCTGAAATGTAACGTCCACTGTTCAAAGTGCCGTCAATGCGAACAAGAGGTGACCGAGACGTGTAACCAATGGCACCCCATGCCATCACGCTGGGTGATACGGCAGTATGGCGATGACGAATACACGCTTCCAATATGTGTTCACCGCGATGTCGCCAAACACGGATGCGACCATCATGATGGTGTAAACAGAACCTGGATACATCCAAAAGATGACGTTTAGCCATTCGTGCACCCAGGTTCGTCGTTGAGTACACCATCGCAGGCGCTCCTGTCTGTGATGCAGCGTCAATGGTAACCGCAGTCGTGGTCTCCGAGCTGATAGTCCGTGCTGCTGCAAACGTCGTCGAACTGTTCGTGCAGATGGATGTTGTCTTCCAAACGTCCCCATCTGTTGACTCAGGGATCGAGACGTGGCTGCACGATCCGTTACAGCAATGCGGATAAGATACCTGTCATCTCGACTGCTAGTGATACGAGATCATTGGGATCCAGCACGGCGTTCCGAATTTCCCTCCTGAACCCACCGATTCCATATTCTGCTAACAGTCATTGGATCTCGACCAACGCGAGCAGCAGTGTCGCGATACGATAAACCGCAATCGCGATAGGCTACAATCCGAACTTTATCAAAGTCGGAAACGTGATGGTACGCATTTCTCCTCCTTACACGAGGCATCACAACAACGTTTCACCAGGCAACGCCGGTCAACTGCTGTTTGTGTATGAGAAATCGGTTGGAAACTTTCCTCATGTCAGCACGTTGTAGGTGTCGCCACCGGCGCCAGCCTTGTGTGAATGGTCTGAAAAGCTAATCATTTGCGTATCACAGCATCTTCTTCCTGTCGGTTAAATTTCGCGTCTGTAGCACGTCATCTTCGTGTTGTAGCAATTTTAATGGCCAGTAGTGTAGATACACTTTACCTGCACCTGGAGTCATGGTCTGAGGTGCAATTTCGCATGACAGCAGGAGCACTCTCTCGTGGTGATCCTACACACCCTAACTGCATATTTTACGTCACTCTGCTGATTCGACCTGTTGAGCTGTCATCTTTGAGCAGCAGTCCAGGGGGGGTATTCCAACAGTGTAACGCCCGCTCACTTACTGCTGTTGTAACCCAACGTATTCTACAAAGTGTCGACATGTTGTCTTGACCTGCCTGATCAGCAGATCTGTCTCCGATCGACCACATATAGCGCTCATCAGACGACGATTCCAGCGTCATACACAAACAGCATTAACCATCTCTGTACCAGCCGATCGAGTGCAACAGGCACATAACTCCATCCCACAAACTGACATCTGGCGCCTGTACAACACAATGGGCACCTGTACAACACAATGCTTGCTTGCACTCAAACATTCTGGCGGTTACATTGGTTATTAATGTACCAGCATTTCACATTTGCATTGGCTTATCTAATGCTGAATCACCTTTGATCTTGCAATGTTAATCACTTATTTTGTTACCTTGACAAATGTATTCCCAAAATTTCAGAAGCAAAAAGCACTCAGTCTTTAGGCCACAAGTGGCCTATCGAGACCATCCGACCGCCGTGTCATCCTCAGCTGAGGATGCGGATAGGAGGGGCGTGTGGTCAGCACACCACTCTCCCGGTCGCCATGATGGTTTTCTTTGACCGCAGCCGCTACTATTCAGTCAAGTAGCTCCTCAATTGGCATCACGAGGCTGAGTGCACCCCGAAAAATGGCAACAGCGCATGACGGCCTGGATGGTCACCCATCCAAGTGCCGGACATGCCCGACAGCGCTTAACTTTGCTGATCTGAGGGGAACCAGTAAATCCACTGCGGCAAAGCCGTTGCCCCGAAATTTCATAACTCTACATTAATTATTTTTTTGGTTTTAGGATTTTTTCCCTGTCAATGTATTTTGGTGCATGACAAACAGCATGCTGTAGTCAGTTTCTAACCACAGGAAACATTGTCCACACTTCGAGAATCTTCTCCTTCAGCATGACAACGCCACACACGACTGCTGTGACATGCTCAACAATCCGACACCTCGGGTTCACTGTCACCGATTATACTCCATACAGTCCCGACTTTACCCCATACGAATTTCATCTGTTACCAGAACTTAGAGAACACCTTCGAGGACTTCTACATCTACATCTACATCTATACTCCGCGAGCCACCTTACGGTGTGTGGCGGAGGGTACTTATTGTACCACTATCTGATCCCCCCTTCCCTGTTCCATTCACGAATTGTGCGTGGGAAGAACGACTGCTTGTAAGTCTCCGTATTTGCTCTAATTTCTCGGATCTTTTCGTTGTGATCATTACGCGAGATATATGTGGGCGGTAGTAATATGTTGCCCATCTCTTCCCGGAATGTGCTCTCTCGTAATTTCGATAATAAACCTCTCCGTATTGCGTAACGCCTTTCTTGAAGTGTCCGCCACTGGAGCTTGTTCAGCATCTCCGTAACGCTCTCGCGCTGACTAAATGTCCCCATGACGAATCGCGCTGCTTTTCGCTGGATCATGTCTATCTCTTCTATTAATCCAACCTGGTAAGGGTCCCATACTGATGAGCAATACTCAAGAATCGGACGAACAAGCGTTTTGTAAGCTACTTCTTTCGTCGATGAGTCACATTTTCTTAGAATTCTTCCTATGAATCTCAACCTGGCGCCTGCTTTTCCCACTATTTGTTTTATGTGATCATTCCACTTCAGATCGCTCCGGATAGTAACTCCTAAGTATTTTACGGTCGTTACCGCTTCCAATGATTTACCACCTATGGCATAATCGTACTGGAATGGATTTCTGCCCCTATGTATGCGCATTATATTACATTTATCTACGTTTAGGGAAAGCTGCCAGCTGTCGCACCATTCATTAATCCTCTGCAGGTCTTCCTGGAGTACGTACGAGTCTTCTGATGTTGCTACTTTCTTGTAGACAACCGTGTCATCTGCAAATAGCCTCACGGAGCTACCGATGTTGTCAACTAAGTCATTTATGTATATTGTAAACAATAAAGGTCCTATCACGCTTCCTTGCGGTACTCCCGAAATTACCTCTACATCTGCAGATTTTGAACCGTTAAGAATGACATGTTGTGTTCTTTCTTCTAGGAAATCCTGAATCCAATCACAAACCTGGTCCGATATTCCGTAAGCTCGTATTTTTTTCACTAAACGTAAGTGCGGAACCGTATCAAATGCCTTCGTGAAGTCCAGGAATACGGCATCAATCTGCTCGCCAGTGTCTACGGCACTGTGAATTTCTTGGACAAATAGGGCGAGCTGAGTTTCACATGATCTCTGTTTGCGGAATCCATGTTGGTTATGATGAAGGAGATTTGTATTATCTAAGAACGTCATAATACGAGAACATAAAACATGTTTGAGAATGATGTTTGTGGTGCAAGCATAGGTGAGAGTGTGTCTCTCTCAACAAAGCCAAACATTCTGCAGTGGCAGTATCAACAAACCAGTCTGTCGTTGGCAGAAATGAGTTCATCGTCAAGATGACCACGTTGACAAATAAATGTGCAGAAACAAAGAACAAAGATGTAGAATATTAACACAGTTTGTTTTGCTTAAAAAAATTCGGAAGCACTACTTTTCGGTGTGGCATCATATCATCACATTATTAATTTTCGTGCATTTCTCATAATATACTGAATCTACTTAAAAATTATATCGAAACCTGAAGAGTAATTATTGTGGTATGTTTCTTCCCTCTTGTAGCAAACGGTGTGCTGGCATGCGAAAGAACGGGCCCGGGACCACAGAGCCACTGACGCTGCAGCGAACCCCGGCCGGCTTCCTCGTGCCGTCACCCGGGCATGTTCGACACACGACACCTCGAGACAAGCATCCAGAGCAGGAAACAGTGCAGAAGGTGGACCAGGGAGGCCTCCCTCAGCCACCTGCTGTGGTGCCCAAGTACCAGTTCCAGCTGCCCACCCCCACAAAGGTCTCACCAGAGAGGACGGCCGCAGCAAAGAATGAAAAGCACATCGCCTTTGGTACAGAAGAAGGCGTATCCAAAGTTGAAGGACCAGTGGACTCGCCAAATCGTTCACCCCGGAGGAAGAGTCTGAGGCCCAGGAAGATCCTGAAGGTGGCAGGCGGGCCTAGCAGGGAAAATTCAGAGTGGGGAGGCGCACACCACGCCTTCCAGCAGGGTGGTGAGAGGAGAGTGCAGCCGTCCAGGAGCGCCAAGTCGGCCGTGGAATCGTACTGTGAGTGCTCTAACAAGTCTGGACTGGAGGACTCCCAGGATGGTGAAACTCAAAAGAACCCGTGCGAAAGCTGCAGCGTGCCTGACGCCACTGGCGATGGCGACGGCAATGATGCGCAGTATGGCTGTTCTGCTCCAGATGGAAATTGTATATCTGCCGACTCTGGTGTGCAGACTTCAGTCCTTCCCAGCTCTGCAAAGAAGCAGTTGTACCAGTATGAGCAAGAGGAGAGAGATGAGACTGCAATAAATACCCATCTCAAGAAAAAGGAAAGCACAAAGAGGTGGCAAACACTGCTCAATCATTCTAATCGTCCATCAGTCTCGACCATTGCGGATGTTAACGACAAATCCATCAGTGGAGGACAAATGAAATCGTGCATGCGACATGCAAGTCTCAATCTAAAAAATGCGAATGAGCCAAATCAGGGCGATAGGCACCTGGTCCAGAGAAACTGTTTGCCAGTTACTGAGATGGTGAGGATGTCGATGATCCCCAGTGGGAGTCAAGGCAAGCCTGCAACATACGGAAGTGGAGCCAATCATCAGGAAGCTGCTACACTGCATTGTGAAACTCCATACACTGCTGGGGCTGTTGGATTGAGCAAGTATTTTCATCACAGTGCAAAGTTACAATTACTACCTCGTCACACCTCCTGCCAGAATACTGACAGTGACGATTCTGGAGATGAAGGTGGGTCGTCATCTGAAAATCTTTATATAGACAGTGGTGAGCGGCAGTCGCCCGTAAATACCTCATGTCAGATGCATAGTTTGGAAAGTGAAGATCAAAATAACTTAAACACGAACACTAATTACAGTTACAGCTGTCAGAAACCATCGCCTCCGAGAGTTGAAGAAGATGATGCAGGCACATTGCTCAAAAGAAACACAGACAATGCGCCACTTAATCTTTCTACAGACACATCTGCTGATGTACCAGGTAACAATGAGCCCTCCAACCTCAACGATATGGTGACAGCATCACCTGTAGAAGAAAACAATGGCGAATTCAGCGATAAATCAGCCACAAGTCCTCAGCAAGGAAACTCTCCCCAGTCTTCAGACACACAAGTAGACGGACGCCTTCAAAGTACCTCTTGTGACACTGGACACTCTGGCAAAGACGACGAGGTGATGCCAAAAGCTTCCACTCAAGATACTGCACTGGACTTGAGAAAAGGCATGGGGGAGAGTCATGCAGTACCACATGGAACAGGAGAAGTGTTGAATTTTGAAATGGCTACAACCTCTTCTAATGGTGTTACCAGTGATCTGGAGAATGGGCCCAATATACCCTCACTTAAAATCAAAGCTGGAAAGATCTGTGATAGCACCAATGTCGAGGCTGATGAGCAGCCCACATGTGAAGACAAAACTGAGACCGAGGCAGCTAACAATATGGCCGAATCACCAAGCCAGTTTTCTGAAAGTGAAGACCTTACTGCCCTCGATAGTGTGCTCACAGTAGCAGCTTCTGCAGATGATGAAGCGAGTGACGGCAGCGAGACAGAGACCTGTGATGACCCGACTGAAGTCTGGTCTCCTGACCGCCGATCTGAGTACGGGGACAGATCCTCCGAAAGGCTCAACTCTAATGGTCTGGTATCTTCAACCACTAGTATCACTGCCGTCTTTAATGACAGTTCCACGAGAAGCGAAGTATGTGAGAACAGATACCATTCACCAGAGTCTTGCAACACTGCTGAACAGGGAGCCTGCAGAAGGCTGTCATCTTCATCTGAGAAAAGTATCACCAGCAATACCTTGAGAGAGAGTCACAATGGTAACAATGAAACTGTACCATCTCCTGCAGAATCAGTTACCAATGGAAGGCTCCATTCTGATCGAGCAGAGCAAGGTGCCCATCTTCAAACAGCTGACTCGACCACAGAAGACCCCATGTTGGAAGGTTCAAATGTGTCACAAGCTTTTTCGGTCACACAAAGTCAACGAGATGAAACTTTTCAGTCTCAGCCGTTGGGTAGAAACATTGTGGATAAGAATGGATCAGATGAAGAAATCTGTGAAGTGAAAGCTGAAAAACCAAATGTGACCCTCAAAGAAGAAAACCCTTCAAAATCACAAGAGAGCATTGGAAAAGATGCTACTTTGCCTGCAGGTTGCAAGCCAAGTGGCTCGAAAGAGAAGAGGGAAACAGACAAAGAAAAGGAACCTGAGGAAGCGACGCTGCCCAGCATAGAAATAATGAAGAAAATGCTCGAAACAATTCCAAAACCTCCTAAGTCTCCTGCTCAAGAACAGGCGACGCAAACAGATCAGCAAATGTGGAATTCCAGAGGTGGTGATAAAACAGCAGAAGCGACGACTCAGGGACAGGAGTTGGTCGGTTTCTTTCTCGCACCCGCTACACTGACGATCCCACACGCCCCGACGCCGAGGACCATTACCGTGGCTAAAGATCTGTCTGAGTACGAGTCGTCATCCTGCAGCAGTTTTGCGGAACACTTAATGAAAACCCACGAGATAGACTCATCTCCAGCTGCTGTGGAGACAGAGGAAGGCCTGTCACGCAGGAACAGCCGAACAGATCTGCGGGGTGAAGAGCTGAGCCGAAGTTCCCTCACTGATGGGGTCAGCACACTGAATCGAGGCAATCCCCAGAGCAGCTTGCCAGTAACAGTATCTGGAAGTGCAGGAAGCAATCCCTCAAAAGGAACAGTGGAAAATGAAAAAGGTTGTGCCGCACCTGCTCAGGGAGTCGCTTTGGGATCAGACACTAGACTGAAGATGGGCACAGATGCGGGAAACATGAAACCTGGGGTTGGTGTACTCACCACCGGAGACAGCTGGCTGGTTGCCATGACCCCGTTCCACTACGGGACCACAACCGCTCCGGTGTCGCCATTGCCGGTGTATGTGAACTGTAGTGTAGTCAGCCCACTCTCCCCTCTAGTTGCTTTCGAGTGTATCCGGAGCCCACAAAGTGAACGGGGAACTAAAGTGAAAGCTGTATCACAAAGTGATGAAGAACGGTCAGCTCCAAGACCTCAGGACGAGGACAGGGAATCCCAGCAAGTCTCAGAAGAGAAGCTGCCGCCATTCTCGACTCTCGCCAAGTCCTTGGTGGAAACGGAGAGGCCCGACCGACCGTGTTCACTCCCTGCTGGAGTAAAAATGGAACTAACAAAGATCAAACAAACTAGCAACGAAACTTCAAAATCACACTCAGTATCTATCGAACATTGCAGTAATTCTGTAAATGCCAGCTCATCAACTGGCGCTGAAACTGCTCAAAATGACATTGACAGCAAACCCAGTTCCACACTAGCTGAATGCTCCAGCCACAAGGATGAAGAACCGTACATATTATATGAGCACAGACCGAAAGCTACCAATTCATCACTCCAAGGAAGGCCTTCTTCTGTTCCCACTATAAAGAGTGAGCAGAAAGAGCAACCTAACATTATCAGCTTCCACGAAGAAAACCAACTTGAGCAAAAATCTAATGCTGAATCAAACCAAAAGGGCACTGTAATGGTTACAACTGCTGCTGATCAATATGCCTACAAGAAGGAAACTACACCACAGGCACTTCTTAGCAATGGGACACCAGAGGGACCAGTAGCTGGAGATCTCCACTCATATTCTCAGCAGCCCCACACAGCTTCAAATGGAGGAAGCCCCTTGAACGTTCCTGTGGCAAATCCCTCATACACTGCTCCACAAGACACACCATGGAAAGGAGCTGCATCACCTCAGGGTGTTCCCTCAGGACCTTGGCCAGTCTTTGAAACTGGCCAAGTCTCTCAACAAAACAATACTGGAAATGATCGGCCAATCCAAGAAGTAACTTTACAGAGAACTCTGCATAATGCTTCATCAAACAATAAAAATACTACCTACACAAATGTGCCTCAACCAGCTGCTACAGATATTATGACCATTGCGAGAAGTGAAGTTGGTAAAATGTCACACTCGATGCAGGAAGCTCCCTGTCAGAACACAATCACCCCAGGAGGTCAGAGCACTCTGCCAAATCTCCCAGACATCATAGACTGTGACATTGGAGATAGCACTCCTAAAAATCCCACAGACACAGGGGGTAACAAGCAGACAGAAAGGTGCTATGGAGGCACTCCAACTGATGGTCAGATGGTGAGGGAGTCAGGCAGTGGGAGGAGGGGAAGAGGTGGAAGGAGAGGTCCATCGAACAGAGATGACCTCCACCCCTGTGAGTGTCCCTGTGGGAAGATATGCAAAAACTACCGAGGTCTGGAGCAGCACAAGGCACGGGCACACCGAGACGTCGTGTTCTTCAAGGGAGAGGGCAGTGAGTCGTGCTGCAGCTGGCCACATGTTCTCGGTGCCCGCTCATTCCAGTGTCCCTGCGGTGCTCGGTTTGGGAGGCTGGACGCCATCAGGAAGCACTTTGCAGCCGAGCAGGCAGAGTCCGGAGGGCGCCGCTGGTGGATTTCTGACCGGGTACCAATATGCGTGTGCCGGCATGCCAGCCACAGGTCCGGCGGTTATAATTATAAAGTTCCATCATCGGCGTGTAGCTATCTCCAGAGCTACCACAGAGCCAACCAGACACCCCAACCCACATTCAGCCACGTGTTCCCACTGGAGAGCTGTCCCGAGGCCACACTCCAGCACCAGCACACACCTGGTGAATCCAAACAGTCGTGGTCTTCGCCTCTCGAGATGCATAGCAACCCTGTCACCTATGTGCGAGGGTTGCAAAACACACCAACTCAAGGCTTTGGTGGTATCCCTGGACAGTGCAACAGTAATCTACCTGGCCTGTGGAGCCCTCCCTTCCCAGTTTCCAGACCATCATCTCAGAGTGCAGCTAGAGCTATGAAGTCCACACAGGCAACTGCCCAACATCATATACATCAGAACTCCGCCAGTGGATGGTGGTCTCCAACTATAGATGCACAAAGTTCTGTAGTGCAACAACCATCAAAAACCCAGACGCTGGCCAGTATGCAGGATTGCTCGAGCGTCACCAGATTTCCTGTAGAACGATACACCCTTGGTAGAGACAGTGGCAGTGACTTTCAGCGCACCGTGCCAGCACTTTTGGCGAGACCCCATGAAATGACTACTATGGCAGATGGCAGGAATGCCAATGGGTTGCAACAGTTCACCACTGGTGGCCTCAATGGTTGGAGTCACAAATACGGCAGTCAATCCACAGACGGAAGCTGGACTCCACCAGTAGCATCTTCCGACAGGACTAGTCCCTTCATTCCCCAGCTGCAATTCAACAAATTTGGTTCCAACAGAAGGCAGGAGCACACTGGCAGAGCGACACCACAGCTGAAGTTCCCAGACATGACCATCTCACAGAATAGTGTGGCTGTGATGCGCAACAGGCAGCAACAGGGCAACCCTGACAGACCAGCTAGCAGATCACTTGCGAATGTGGCCGGAATCTCTAGACCCGAACCACAGCGGTGGAACTTCCAGCACCCCACATCAACACCATTTGTCCCTACTGCCCAACTGCAGCCAAAACAAAAACCGTCATTCAGTCCACAGGAATTTAGCTCTCCACATCAGCATGCAGCTCCCTTCCATTGGGGGTTGGGAATGCTGCCACCACAGGCAGCACATGGACAGTCCATCACAGCTGCAACTGGGGAACACCCCTGGCAGTCTCTCACCCAACAAACAGTGACACAGAGTGACTATTCGGGATCCGGAATGGGATTTGACAACACTCCACAGCCATCACGTAATCCGACACATGGTATGCAGGGCTGCAGCCAGACCGGTCTACGCATGGGACCAGCATTTCGGGCTAAAGGAGAAGAACCAGTTGGAACTGCAGAGGATGAGCGAGGTTGTACTACATCTCTAAATGCAGCCTTGGTGGCCACCATGAAAGATGATCCTCTGTGGAAGCCATTACCAAACTCCAATAATCGAGAAAGCTAGAAGACGTCTCTACAGACCTGTTTCTACAGTATTCAAGTCCATTTCATATTATTTACCTCATAAGGCATAACTGTGCAGTGTGCAGTGTCAGAGAATTGGAGTGACACTCTTTGTGACCATGACATTCCTTGTTTTCATGAGACAGAATTGATTCCCAGTGCTTACGGTCAGTACGCAAAATATCAGTACTGCCAATAATATACAACACTATCCTAGCTTTTGGAAGTAAATTTCCTTCCTCAGGGAGGTATAGGTTTTCATCACAGGTTACAAAGGAAGGGCAGGATACTCAGATGAGACACTTTCACCTTCTCTCCTGCTGAAAAAGGAAATTTAATTGCAGAAGCTGTTATGAATTTTTATATTTGGCTGTTGGCAGTACTGATATTTCACTTCCTGAACATAAGAACTGGCCACCAATACTGTGTCATAATTTTTTAGTTTTCCTGAGTGAGTTGTCCCTTTTGATACATTCCTTACTTTGCCACTTCAATCAAGAGATTTCTTTTTTTAAAAAAGCATTTATGCATTTATGTCATTTTGTAATAATGTTTTATTTTTGTTAGTTGTCCTTATATCTTTTGTACACAAGTTGCATGTTCACAGTTTCTGTGTTTTTTCCTCCCACAATCTCCTTTTTATTAGAGAATGTATTAATATTGTTTGGAGATGACAATCTGAATGCTTCTAAAAAAAAAAAAAAAAGTATTTGTAGCAGAAAAGGGGCATCTACTTTATGATATACTTAAACACAAATAACTCCAGCATTTATGAGAGAAATGCCAATACAGTAGTTTATCTACCAAACTTTCTTAATCAGTTAAAAAGATACAAAATTCTTTAATTTAATATTATAATCAGGTATAGCATTTTTATTGCCAAAAACTCTCACGAACTTCATCAGATGCTGTCAATGAAACTTTCCAATATTTTGACAAGCAACTGGCTTGACATTTTCAAAAATGCCATATGATAAAAGGCCCAAGGGCTACAGGGACCATTTGTAACATTGTGAAAGATTTACATAGCTAAACTGCTTTTGTTGAATCATTCATTTAATGATGAACAGCAAACTGTTAATAACAGTAGCTACATTAATAATGGAGAAATAATGGACTCACTGCATAGTTGAAGCATGGCACTATACATAGGAACATAGCCTATAATGAAATCATTGCTGAGCAGACAATTTTCTTCTTCAGAACTAGCTCACAGAAACACACGTACAGGCACATGGCTACATTACCCCAGCACTTACAAGCTAGCTGTGGGCATGTATTTTGTTGTTAGTTAGCTCCAAAGGAGGACATTATATTAAATCTCGGCAACAATTTCAGCCTGGGTTATGTGCCTCTCAACAGCTCAGTGCCTCACGTAGACAGCGAGTGGCTACCTACATTCTGTCCCTTATCTGTATTCTGCCCAGAACTATTAATATTGACACAGAAGCAGATTTGAAACTGCAAAGGGTCAAATGGTTCATTGTGCCTTACAGTCATAAAACTCAAGTAAATATGCCCCTCCCCAATATTTCATCAATATTTAATTAAGCTAAGCCGTAAAAAATATTATTTAGTAGGATAATTTACATAATTGTGTCTCTGCTGGCATGTCTCTTGCTAGAAGCAGTTGTCAAAAATTTCAGACTCTGCTGGCATGTCTCTTCCTAGAAGCAGTTGTCAAAAATTTCAGATTAAGTTATTTGGTCTTTTATTTCGTGTATTTCTGATGACATAACCATACGAGTATTTCACAATGCTGTAACAGGTTCCAACTGACCAGTGGTCATTGCAGACAGTGTGAATAGATGAAAGGAGGACACAAATAGTAATTGTATAATCTATAAAAACCTGTCATGTAACTGTCAGCACAGTGATAAAAAAAGAGTAAAATCATACCTAAGGGCACGTGCTCCAAATGGTTTCAGTTGCATTGCCAACAATACTGAATGTGAAAGTTGGTAGAGGTCAAGGTGTTATAGGTGAAGTGCATTCCGATTTTTATCTTTTTGTACGTCTATATTTGCAAATGGAATCTCTGCTTCAGCAGATTTCATAGTTACATCCGTTAGGGTAATGCTTCTTTTTAGAAGCTTTTTTTTTTTTTTTTTAAAAAAAAGGACATTGTTTACAATACAGCATTTAGAGTGGGACGGTGGAAATCATGGGGGGGGGGGGGGGGGGGGGAGGTGCAGTAGTTCACAGGCACATGATGATGTGGATACATTAAATAAGTAAGTTACTGTATAGGAGTAGAAAAAGAGGAAAAATAATGAGTTGCATACATTTTCATTGACAGAAATGAGAGTGGCCATGCTTGTAGAGCGGGTACAGCAGACTCCAATCTGGAGTTCACAGGTTTGATCCCAGATAGAGAGAGAGAGAAGGATTTTTCCTCATTTCAGCCCCTCCTGGATGGCCACAGATTAAGAGAGTAATGGGGTATTTAATGGTGTAAAAACCCGCCAGGGTGCACGGGTCATTACCCACCCATTCCTAGAAGTGCAGTGAAGGAAAGCTCACAGTCAGGCTAACAACTGTTCACAGGCTTGAGTAACTGACTTTACCGTTACATTTTAGTAGATACAAGTACCAGTCACATTCTGATTACATCCAAGTGGAGCTACATTTCTCTTACGAGGTCTAACTGCTAGGACACCACTTCCTCGTATCTTGCCAGGCTGTAGAGGACAGCACACGGCATCTGGCAACAGACTCTGTATATAGTGGGATGACAGGAAAGTGATTGTAATGTCAACAGTTCATCGTAAGTAGGAGTCGAAACAGGAATTGGTGGAGAAAAAATAAATAAATAAAAGAACATAAGACATGCACTTAATACCATTTATAAAAAACAACACTATCTAACTTTTTATACATGATTTGCTTCCTGCAAGGCACATTCCTAAAATTTGTGAAAAACACAATGGATGCACACAGCACAAGCCAAACAATAATCTGAAACAAGATTATAAATTTATTGGGTCCCATTGTTTTATTCCAGCTTTGGAAGATATCAATGACCGGTTTACCCAATCACCAATAAATTGTACTGAATTGTTGTAAGATATTTAATACTAACTGAAGCACTGGTCCTCTTGTTTATTTCTACACTCTGTCCATTAAACTGTAACACCAGATAACATTATTTAAGACACAGGCTAGTACTTCTTATGATATGACTGATATGCGTTTTTCAATATTAAACCCAGCTGTATCTAACATAATGCCCATTATTTTCTGTTGAAGTTATTATCGAGCTCTCAACTGACAGATATTTCTCCATACATTCTAAAATTATGGGGAAGCATCAGTTTCTAATGTATTTTGGTACATTGTCCATATTTACTGGTGTTGGATGACTGGTCAGTTCACCTGAGAATGTCGGGAAAACCTGACAGATCACTCGTGTGAGGCCAATCTACAAATGGAAAAAAATGTAAGCCATCTATGTGTGACATTTATTTACATAAATTTTGAATGATTCAGCTTTTGAATTCAATTAAGTTTGCATTTTTGTTGCAACTACAGTATTTGTTGCTAGTCTATTACGATATTATAACTTAAAGACAACCATTTGTTTGTGATATCAGTAACCAAAGAGTTTTTAAGGAGGTATCGTCTTATGTTCTGTACTGTTCGTGGAAGTGTCTAGCTAAAAGCGTATCTGAACGCTTTGGTTGTGGTAGGTGTCTTCACCATTCCATTTTTTTATTTTCCCATTAAGACTGAACAGGAATGAGATGGAACTGTTCGAAATCTTGATGGTGTGGAGGCTGTGTGTCAAATTAAAAGTGTGTGTAGGACTGTGAATCACATCCAGACACCTCCATTTTGCTACCAAGAGCATCTCACAGGTTGTGGTATGTGCTTGGTTGCACAGCTGATAGCAAAGAGTAGGTCCTTGTCCTTCACATGCTTTTGTTTTTAATTTATAATCAGTAAAAAGAAGCTTTAATGTTGGTGGAGTATGACTCATGAACAGTTTTATTTAAAGTCTTATAAGTTTTCAATGATTGTTGAATTTACTGATGTTTAGAAAAAATAGTCTATTTAGTCTGGCATTTATGATGCCATTATAAATACTTACTACAGTAAAAAAGAATTGTTACAGATGTTTTCATCTATAAATACAGAAATTTTGAAGCAATATTTTTTGTTACCAATTACTTGAAATAAGACTTTTTTTTTAGATGATAAACATTTTATGTAGAATAGCTTATTTGTACTAGCATTTAAGAGAGTGTTATAACATTTACTGCAAAAAAAAGGGGAAATGTTATCTATAGCTACAGACATTGTTATCTATTTCTCCAGAAATTTTCTATTAATATTTTAGTTACCATTTACTTATTATGAGATATTTTGGAAATGAAATAGATGTAGAGTAGATGATGTTATTTAAAAATTTATGAGTAAAAAATAATGGTTCTAAGGTATATGGACAGTTATCACTGACTGATAAACCAGTGACCATGCCTGGAATAATGAAATAGCATCAAAACATCAATCTGCAGCCAAGGAACTCAAGGTATCCTCCTGTCAAAAGTTGTTGTTTTTGTTGTTGTTGTAACAACAGGAAAGTTGACAGGAAAGTTATTACAGGTTGACAGGAAAGTTATTACAAGCAAAATAAAAAATAAAGAAATGATGTAAGTGGAAGCTGGTGTGAAACACTGATTTGATAGTTGGCACCATAAGAATACCACCTACCTGTTGGCAATGTCCCATGTAATGTATTTTGTCAACATACGTCTGTTAAATTACAAGGAGGCAGAACGCCCGGCAAGTATTTACCTGCAAAAGGCAAAATTCCAAATTGTTATTGAAGAAACAATATCATGTAACTGACCCTATGATGATGTACTGCCTGAATGCAAAGGCATGTACAGCCACAACTTGTCAGTAGTACTTGTCAAGTATCTCTCCATTTTGTAGCATCTTTGCAGTTGTCACTTCCGATGATGTAAAGTGGGACACAGCTCACCCAAGGGTTCCATCACTTCTAACTTACATCTGTGCTAAGCTATGGCAGCAATTATTTGTGCTTGACAATGGCATAATGCTTTTGCTTCAATAGTAGAATAAGGATTTCTGAAGCCATAAAGGGAATATGAAGTCCATGTGGACCCATATTACATGAAGCTAATGCCATATGGTTTTACAAAACAATAACTCCACCTATTCTTATCTATAATACAATTTCTGAGGAAGGGGAGACTTATTGCTTTGTAAGGCCACTTGGCATGTTGCACCATGCACCTGGTATATGGTATTACAGTTCTCTTTCTGGTGTCACTGTCCACATATTTCCTGGCTGATAATTCATCCTATGCCATACGGCTATAGTTGTCCAAAATCAAATGCCTGAAGATTAATCTTCCAAAATTAGCTGTTCTTAATAAAGGAGAGTGTGGGGAAAGTGGATTTTAATTACTGGATTTGAAATAATTGTATGCCTGTTCTCCACTGTGCTGCCATAGCTGTTAATATTTGAAGGTATACGTAAACATAATCTTAACTGATGTTTATTTACTTAGGTTCATTGAACTTTCTCAACTGGTAGGAGCCTAGGACCTTGTGGAGTGCTTTAGCACATACAAAAAGAGTTTTAGTAGCTTGTTTTTTGTTCAGGCTGTTAGTTTTCTTCCTACAGCTATATATACTTAATGTTTACTGCTTCTTCTGTCTGCCACTTTCTTTCTACAATTGCATTTACATTTTAAAGTGTAAATTTCATTTTATAGTATTCCAATGACCTTACAGTCTGCAATGTTCAGTCCTATGCCTGTATTTTCATCTCTGAATTTCCAACAAAACCAGATTTTTAGTGTGGCTGGCATTTACATAGCAATATGATACACAGTTTTACACTTCATACCAATAATACCTTTAGAAATACAATTTTTCCACCATAAGTAATATGATTGTACCAGACAAGGTGTTCAACCAGCAAATAATGAGATAATGTTGGTGTTACACAGTTTCATTTACGTACTTTGAAATTTTTTGAAACATTGCTCATGAAAACAACAGTTGTCAAAAGCACTATTAAAAATTTTAATTAAAAAGCAGTCTTGACCACATAAAATAATTTATTTTAATTTTAAAAGGTGACCAGTTTCAATCTGCGTGAAAGCATCTTCAGACCAGTTACCCTGTGGAAGGAGTCTGAATAGAGGCCTTCATTCATATGTCAACATTTCTCTTTGGCAGGGTTCTTCTCTTCATAAAACCTGTATTTTTTAAATAGCGTATTACTTGAAGCCTGCTTACGGATTATCGAATCATATTTATGCATTAAAGGCACATACAATAACCAAGTTTTGTAATAATTGTTCATTAAGATCAAGTATTGACTAAAATACATGGATCTTTTTGACCACTCAATTGATATTTTGCAAACATTATTAGTATTGAAATCAAGAGGTCTTTAGCAACAAGTACTAAATGCAAAATAATATTTTTACAAAATGGCCTCAGGGATCATAATGAATATAATGGTTATTGTAATTAAGTCACACATATACATCATATAAAAAAGTGCTGATTTTTGTAGTGTTTTCCTCATCCCCTATAAATTACAGAGATATCACACAAATGTAATTGCACAGTATCCACATTTAGTCTCACTCAGTTACTGTTGTGCTATACTGATTACTGTAGGCAGCCCTGACATGCACACAGATCAGTGGATAGTGCCACGAAGCCAGTTTGCCAAAATAATGGATGCAACTGGTTCACTGTGCAAAGAACAAATTTCCTCATTCTTACTTTCCTCAGTATTTATTACGATGTCCAGTAAATCTTTTCCTTCTGCATATTACAACTGAAGTATTTCTGGATAAAAAACAAACAGAGGTAAACTTTAATGGCAGATGTTACCAGCATGGTCACTGTTCTTTCTCTCAGTGAGAACAACCTCCTACTTTCATCATATGAGAACTGAAGATTTTCCCTTTTTGTGTGTAGGTGAAATACTTACTATATATACGAGTGATGTATCTTGAGAATTTATACACTTGTACTTGCTCAACAATAGAACTCTTCCTACAAGTGATAGGAGGACATCTTGTTTCTTCATAAAATATCATTGACATGGACACAGTAACAAGCAGAATGAGATCTGTTGATACAATAATATTTACAATTTTAGTGGTGATGTTTTTAAGCAATAAGGTTATGAGCAATTCAGAGTTTTAACATGTTTGTAGTGCATTTGTCAATATTTATTTTCATAATACTGGACAAACTCCAAACAAAATTGCATGACACAAATGTTATTAGCTACCTTTTTATTGTCAAAAGTGAAGCATGAAATTTCAAAATGAGTACAATGAAGACATAGAAAAATTGATGTAAGTAAAATGATTTTAGGAAACTGTGTTCTGGTCAGTTTTATTTCTTAAGTTTGTTCTTTTTATAGTTTGCTGTTGAAAATTTAAGTAATCTAATATATGTGAAAAGTGTTGTTTTCCAGCTTTTCAAATTCTCTTGCTGCAGTTTCCTGAGACATTAAAATAAGTTTTTTTGTTACTATATTACAAATATTCTAATTGTGTGAAGAATGTGACCTGTCTTGTAGTATGTAGTGTGTTTTAAATGCAATGCAAGGGATGAGCCTGAAATAGTGAAAATATATAAGAACAGTCTTGTTAGGTAAATGTCTGTTCTAAATTTATAGTTCCCAAAATGTGTTCCTAAGGTTATTAAGTCATCTGCATGTAAAGAACTGAAAAGTAAATTTAAGACTGAATTATTCGCACACTAGGAAACCAAATGATCTGATGGTCTCAAAAACAGAGGATTACTGTATCATGCATTTGCTGTAACTTAATTTTTCTGTCTTTACCTTTTCCCACCCTCTATCATTGTCATCATTTGTTGAACTTTAATTTCTTCCCGTAGCTACCATTTGCAAAAACAAGCGTTTCCTCATTTTGGCTCTCCTCTCCAACTCCTTGTAATTTCATCTTCAGTTTGTGTGTGTGTGTGTGTGTGTGTGTGTGTGTGTGTGTGTGTGTGTGTGTGTGTAAATAGTTATGCCATGCCATCACAGACTGGTTTCCTATTGTAATTTCAAAATAGCTTTAAAGACATTTTAGGCTCATCCTCACTTACTAAGACAAAGAAAGAAAAATGAAGGAGCTGTATCACCAAAAAAAAATTAATTTAGCAGAAAGAGCTGGAGTGTGAGCATGGTAATATTTTTGTCTCAAGATTATTCATGCAAATTGTAGAATTAACAGCAGACATTTCAATCCATGCATCGTATGTCCTCTTTCAGTTCGTTTACACAAAGTTCTGGACACATAACTATTAATGCCATTATCTCGCATTGGCCATACAGTTAGTGAAATTAAACTTCTCTCTATGCTTTCCCAACAACTGAATCCCACAGTCCTATAAAACTTTGAGTGAAATTTCTTCAGCTCTGCAATCTACTCTTTTTAAACACCATTACAGTTTTTAGCAATACCACTTTTGAAATAATACAATTTTCTTATCTGAGCTGAAATAATAAGTCCTCACTTTGTGTTCTTTTCAATCCCTCAAGACACAGAAATATCAGCTGCAACAAAAAGGTATGGCCAAACATTCAGGAAATAATACTGACACACATGAAAAGGAAACATGTCACACAGGTATTAATCAGATAATTTGTAGCAGCTGTTGCTCCTGTTGAAACTGAAGTAATGACAATCTTGTTACTGTTGAGCACAGCAGTAAGGATGAAGAGCACAAAAGATTTACTCATCCTATGCAGTTACTTTAGTATTGATGCCACTAACCCTAGTGTGCAGCTTCTCACTAATTTCTTGAAACATATCTCCACATTACACTAAAAGACAGATCAGATATGTTGCACATAGCACAATAACTTACAGAACTTTTTTATTTTACTTCAAAGGGTTAGACAAAATATTAACAAAGTTTGGTCAGTAGATCAGCTTTGTGGGTCAAAGGAAAGCAATTTCCTGTGAATACTACAAGTGAAATGGTCGACCTGAATGTCTAAGATTATTCCACATAAGCACCTTCGTTTTTCTTCTGCCAAGAGTATAAATTTTTATTATGTGTGATCAAACATTATATGTAAATAAAAGTATTTGTTACATTCCAATAAAGACTAGTTTGATACAAATGAGCTGTATTATTTCATTTCCTGCTCAACAAGACAGAAATTGATACAAAAAAAAAAAAAAAAAAATTAAAAGGTTCAAGAGACTTTTCAGGTGTCTAATATCTATGATGCATATATGCAGACTGAAGCGACAAATGAAAATTTGTGCCAAGGCCAGGATTTGAACCTGGATCTCCTGCTCACCACTGCGCCACCCTGGCTTTGCAGAATTGGACACACTACTCAAACACACCTCACTCCTCAGTCCATATTCCCATTCATGCCTCAGCCCACTTCATATTCCCCACTTGCTCTGACAGCATTACACAGGTTCTCCAACTACATTGGAACAGCATCTCAGCAGTAAACAAAACAAGGGATCCTTCTTGGTGGAAGAGGTCTCTGGAACCACATAATTTCATTTCATTGAAGTGCCCATACCTAGACTTCAAAACAGGATCCCCCATTTTGTTTGATGTTGTGGTGCTGTCCCAATACAAATGGAGAGACTCTGCAATGCTGTTCAAGTTAAGGGGAAATACAGGGTATACTTAAAGTTTGGGAACACTTTAAATTATTTATTGCACAAGATCTAAACATTGTACAGATGTCATAGATATTGCATTTTGAAGAGAAACTCTGAAAGTCTTTTCCACAAACATTCAATATGCAAACCATGAATGGCCCGGCAGACGTCAATACGGTAATTGAATTCTTGCCATACCTGTCCCAGCATGGCATCATCGACTGTGGCAGTTGCTTCCCATATTCTCTCCCGGAGCTCTGCTACATCATGTGCTATAGGTGGTACATACACCAGATCTTTAACATGTCCCCACAGAAAAAAGTCACATGGAGTGAGATCTGGTGATAGCAGAGGCCATTTCATGAAACAGCTGTCCCCTTCTGTAGCACGGCCGATCCGTCGATGCGGCAACTCCGTGTTCAGGTACCCACGAACTTCACGATGAAAATGGGGTGGAGCCCCATCCTGCTGAAAGATAAATGGAGATTCCAATTGAATTTGAGGCATCAGCCATTGCTGCAACATGCCCAAGTAGGGACACCCTTATGAACGTCTCTCATTTGCACTCCATATTCTCTTCACTCGCACTTGGATGTCCGCTTATCTTTGCCAGGCACAAGCAACCCATTGTAATAAATTTGTTATGCCAGTGGCAAATGGCCTTCCTTGTTTGTGGCTTCTTACCATGCTTGGTTCTAAATATCCATTGAACAGCTGTAGCAAACTTGTTTTTCTCGAACTCCAACAGACAGAAAGCTTGCTCCGCACCTGAACTCGGCATGTTTGTGACTAGCACTGATTATTGGCAAATTACCAAACTACACTGTGGTGGTATACATGAGAAAAAACCTTTCAGGGTTTCTCTTCAAAATGACATATGTATGATATCTGCACAATGTTTGGTTCTTGTGCAATAAATAATTGGAAGTGTTCCCAGACTTTATGTACTCCCTGTACTATGTGGGCTGAGGTGTGAATGTAAATTTGGATTGAGAAGGGAGACTTGCTATAGTGGTAGTCCATGCAGTTGTGAAAAGCTATTGTGCCAGGGTGACGTAGTGGTTAGTGCATCTGCCTTGTAAACAGGTGACCTGGTTCAAATCCTGGCCTTGGTATAAATTTTCATTCGTTGCTTCAGTCTGCATATATACATCATAGAAATTGATATGTTTATTACAAATGAACGTAACAAAGTTAGCCAAGAAAGCCAGCAGTTTATGAAAAAAGTGCTGAAATTTCCTTTTATGTCAATCACTTGCAGTTTATGCACTACATTGGGACAAAAACAGAAATAGATAACAGGTACTTGTGTGTCTAGCTACAAAGGATAATGTTTCACTGCATGCATGAATTTTCTATTCTTTAATCACCCTCTCTCTTTCCCTCCCTTCCCTCCCTCCCCATACTTCCCACTGTATGATATATTAGGGTTTCCTCACATTCCATTCGTTTACCGACTGTGGAGAGAATGATTGCTCGGTGCCTTTGTGAGTGCTATAGTTAGTCCAGCGTGGTCTTCACAGTGCTTTTGGGAGCAGCACATCAGGAGCTGAAGCATGTTCTTACATTCCTCAATAGTAGTTCTTGAAAATTTGCAAATAATGTGTGCCAGATAGGGTTGATAGAAGAGATAGAGAAGATGCAATGGAGAGCAGTGCGCTTCATTACAGGATCATTTAGTAATCGCAAAAGCGTTACGGAGATGATAGATAAACTCCAGAGGAAGACTCTGCAGGAGAGACGCTCAGTAGCTCGGTACAGGTTTTTGTTGAAGTTTCGAGAACATACCTTCACCGAGGAATCAAGGAGTATATTGCTTCCTCCTATGTATATCTCGTGAAGAGACCATGAGGATAAAATCAGAGAGATTAGAGCCCACACAGAGGCATACCGACAATCTTTCTTTCCACGAACAGTACGGGGCTGGAATTGAAGGGAGAACAGATAGAGGTATTCAAAGTACCCTCCTACACAAACCTTCAGGTGGCTTGCAGAGTATGGATGTAGATGTAGACACAGATGCAAGATGATCTTCAAGAGTTTGCCAGTTTAGATCTTTCAATATTTCTGTTATGCTCTCCTCTACCCTCTCTGCGTACATTCAGTATACCACTCCTAACCCTTTACGCATCAGAATGGCCTAGCCAGCAAAACAATGAAATACATGTCAGTATGTACTCTTTGAGAATAGTAATCAGTAAAACTGCTCAATTTACTATGTATTTCCAAGTCCAGAATGTGTGATGATAAACATTTACACCAAAGAATCAGGAGCACAAAATCATATATAGTAGTTTTACTATTATAGTTTGAAAACATCTGCAGGAAATTATCAATGAGAGTTTCTGTTACACACATATGCCCTCAAAAGGAAGGCAAACCTCAAAGGAAAGAGGTTCACATCCATCTTTATATCATGCAAATCAATCTACATTTGGAGCCACATCAGTACCAGAGTCAACTTCACAACTTTTATAAAATTCTTCTTCAAGCACAGTGCAAGCCATCTGTAGTCAAGCTGTTTACTTTCACGCCATTCGTAAGAGACAGCAAACAGTCACATCCCCTCTTCACTAATATCATATCGACCAGAGAAGCAATAAATTTGTTTTTCAGGTTCTATGTTCATGTCAATAGCTACTCACTTGATTCATTTTGTCCAGGTTACTTAGAATATCCCTCCACTTTGTTGCAACCATTTCTTGGTTTTATCATGCTAGCTGCAAATTAGATCTTAATAGTTTTCATACATTTCCACCTTACCATTGGATCACTATGGCATAATGTGTTTAGGTCCCATTTACCATACTGGATTTGAATCTATGCATCTGGCAGCTGTTTTATTCAATGACATACCGTCAACTGGTGGTGTTTCATTATGACTGAAAACAAATGTTGCGTACCAAGTTATGAGTCTTTTAGCTCTAATGTTTTAGTTATATGATACCAATATCTTAATATTCTTATGTAAAAGTTTTTAAAGTTTTTCAAAAAATAAAAATAAATAAAAATCTTAAAATAATTTTAGAAAATTATCATATTATATTTGAGGATGTCACAGGGTTGTTATTCCTTCTTAATTTATTGTTACAGCTGTTCTCCTGAAAATGTGGTAATTAGTGATATGAAATCAGTAATGATCTAAACGTAAAGGACTACATACAGCTGAAACAGTTAATTAACATCCAACTTGTAGCTGTGGTAGTCTTGGTTACAAGCTTGTCAAGTATAGTAATGTTTGAAATGGCACAGACAGTATTAAATCATCTGTATTGGTCTGCTCCAAGTTCTGCACACTCATCTGTAACGTCTTCCCAGTAGTTCAATACACAATTAGCTAAAACTCCATCTGCCGTGAACCTACACCATATCCATCACATCACTGCTATAGATCTAAGAAAAAAATTCATGGATGTCAATACAACCCCACTATATATAAAAACCAATCAAAAATGAGTAAATAGTATGTCTATTACAGTTGAGTATGTGGATAAACTATTTTGATCATGTTGCACATTTTCTGTAATCATCTTACATCTGCACTGTTGGTGGAAATAATTCATATTATCTCAGCAGCTGACACATTTGATATAATCTGTGAAACAATATTATCTGAAATTGTTCACTCTTCATTAGAAGAAACATTTCACACTATATATTCTGCAAAAATTGGAAGTAACTAGGAACTGAATTCACGATAGTATAATTGCTTAAATGAACGATGTCGAAGAAAACTAACTGTATACATGCTTACACATGACTCCCAGATTGATTTTATACTTTTTGATGTAAGAAACTTTCCTGTGAATTAAACTTACCATTGTTTATATACAAGGTAACCTCAGGTCGTTGGAATTTATTCAGTGCTGTTTGGACACGGCTTGGGTGGTTGGGTTAAACTTTTCTTTGTATTGCAATTTTAGGCCACATATAAAGGAACTTCATAAAAAACAAGGGTTCCTATATTTAATTATCTTTTTTGTTAATTTACTACTCACTTGCTTATGAAAGGTCCCCCAGTATTAAATTACCACCGTTACACAAGGAAACTCAAGCCCAAAAATAATATTTAAACCTGCCATGAGCCATCCCAAAGTGCTTACATTTTATTATCTTGGCTACGAGAATAGAAATCTCTGATCAAATACTGTTGCATTTATTATTTTTTGCGCTTTAGTGAAAGGATTTCAATACTATCACTGGTATTTACAGTTTGAAATTGTATCACTTTTCACTTCGTGAAAACATTAACTGACTTTCCCGCTTAAAACGTCATAGTAATTCAGTCTCCTTTTTTTTTCATATGCAGCAGTTAAGGCTCATATGGCTCTAAGCACTATGAGACTTAACATCTGAAGTCACCAGTCCCCTAGACTTAGAACTACCTAAACCTAACTAACCTAGGACATCACACACATCCATGCCGAAGGCAGGATTCGAACCTGCGACTGTAGCTGAAGCACCTAGAACTGCTTGGCCACCGCAGCCGGCGCAATTAAGGCTAGTCAGCATTAAGCAGATGAAAAATGAACATCTCAGGGTCTTACGTTGGTGTCTAATTTTTATGAAAGAATATTTTAGAGGGTAATATGAGAAGGTGCGTATTTTCCAGTTAATTTGATAATTTTGACAACAAACGTTTATGTTTATATTGAAATCATTCTTTAACGTTTTAAAATGTTTTGAAGCACATGTGCTAGCAGAATAGAAATGCAGAAAACACAAGTCCAAAAACAATTTACTGGACTCACCAAATCGGAACAATAATACAATCTACATTGACAATTACTTAATAAGCTGTGCCTTCGGTCCATGATAGATCAACAGAGATATAGTTTTCAAATCCATCCACAAATGTTATGCATTGTCTTCTTGTAGGCTCCTGTGAAACATAGTAGTCAGTGCCACACTTAAGCATGAAAACGGTTCTGTGCATTCCTTTGTGCTCGAGAGGTGTCTTATCTAGTGAACTCTGATCATCGAATGATGAGCCTGTCCTAAACTTCTCACATGACATACCCAGGTATGTACCGCATTGCCTACGTACAGTATTGTTTGAATCATTAAATACCGGTGCGGTAGATGGGAATAAAAGGAAATAGCAGAGCACATTGTACACTGATATCAAAAAAGTTTGGGAAATTGCATGGAATGTTACATTAATATGCGTTCTTTCCAAAATGTCAAACGGTACCAACACCAAAAAGTATTATTCAATGTTCCCTGCTTAGACGTCTGTACTTTTGGTTCCGGCATGAATTCACAATTGTGTTTCATTGCTGCTGCTGTGGCATGTAAATCAGGTGTTCTACTGTGCTTGCGGGTATGGCTAGTGATATACTTGCATCAGTGCCACACTGCCCACCCTCAGTGCTGATGCTCAGTTTGGAGTCCACTGCTATAACGGTTCGTTGTACAGTGCTACAACCCATACATTCCTAATAGACAGCTGTCGCCTCCACTTTATCCACCAAGGCTGTCAAAGACAAATCAGCCATAATAAATGCAGGAAAGCTTCCGGCTAGTCATTTATCTCTGACAGTTCTCGTTTCTCGTAATAGTGTAATAGTTTATGTAATCAACTCTCTGAAGTTAATATTATTTAATTAATTCAGTTTTAAGGACCTCAATTTTGAGAAACTAACAAATTTTATGCTCGCTTACCTTGAGCCTCACCCAAGTGTGCCACAGCGCAATGAAATCTGTCCGCCAAAGCCGGAATGCCACGTTGGAGGGGAAAGAAAAAAACATGGCCTCAACATGCTCTCTACATTCTGGAACCGTAGATGCAGTCATTTACGCCAAAAGGTGGGAAGTTTTACATTTATGAAGTTCCTACTTTGAACTGTAGAGGCTGTGTGAGCATGTGAAGAGCTTGCCTCTTTATTAACATACAGCACTGCTGAGTGTTGAGGCGACTTTGTGGCTTTGATTTGATCATAGTGCTGCCGCTATATTATCCGAGGCATCTCGTTAATCGTGCTGAGGTCACCACTTTAGTTATCTTATTTAGCATGAATGGAAGGAGTTAAAGGAGAGTACACTGACCACACATGAAAAATGACACACTATAATTTGTCTGAAAAACAAATCACAACATCTGCACATTAGCACCAAAATCAGCTCATTAACACCAAAATCGTGCATAAAACAAGAACAAAGAACTATATCATCAAGATAACAAACACTGAAAGAAACAGGTCACTGCAGTTTCTGTCACTCGGATCAATATCACTTGTCGCTGCAGACCAGTCACCATTGTCGCATCTTCCTTTGACACAGCATCGAAGAGACAAGCACCGACAATGGTGCACCTAGAGGCAAGGCTAGACACAGCAGGGCAACACATCTATAGTCTGCAAATCATTGTGAAGTCATGGCAGAGGGTACATCTCATTGTACCAGCTGTTTGGGATTTTTCCATTCTGTTCACACATGGAGCATGGGAAGAATGATAGATTGAATACCTCCATGCATGGTGTAATTAGTTTAAATGTTGTTCTATGTTCCCTCTATGAATGATATACAGAGAGGTCCAGAAAATATAAACACTCTTTGATAGTCAGGGTTGATGGTACAAAATGACATACCATTACAACTCACATGAGGTGAAGGTTATTTTGCTTGTTCAAAGTGACACTCATTAGCAGCCAAACGATCTCGAAGCCACTGAACTGTTGACCAAACTACAGCTGTCAGTGTTGCCAGTGTCATACCTGCACAGAACACCTTGATGGTTTCTCATAGCTTGTTCATAAACATTTTTCATACTCTGGTGAGTATGAATGACTCCTCTTCGACCTTGCCATCATCCGGGTAGATTTTCATCCATTGTGGTAGTGAGCCGGAGTGCCATCTTGTTTTAGATAAAATCTTCTGTTTCCAAACACCACTCAGATTGCAGGTAAAATTAATGTTTGCAACATATGAATCATGTGATGACACAACACCACACATTAATAGCCAGTAGATTAACATTTGTCCACATGAGAGGGAGGATTTTTAGGAGCGCAGCACTCGCAGTTGTGGCAGTTTATTGTACCTTTTAATTTGAATAGTGCTTCATCAGATCAGATAACCAACTCTGCAAACCGTTCATCCTTACGAAGCATGCCTTCAAATCACTTGCAGTACTCCATCCTTTGATCTGGGTCGTCCTCGTTCGTGCAGCAATCTTGGAATGTACACTTTCCACTTTGCAACCTTCAGAATTTGTCATACACTCGATCGGCTTATCCCGCTTTCTGGAGCAACCTGCTTCACAGATTTTTGAGGTAACCTAGCAAAATGTTGCAACACAGCAGCACTGGGCACTGGACTTCAAATGACAATCTTACTTCATTCAATGCTGCACCGCCATCTGCTGCAAAACGTGCATCAGGACCTGCTGAGAAAACATGCAAAACTGCAATGATGTCATTTCCAAATATATCAAATATCAAAGAATATATACATTTTTCTGCATCCCTTTGTGTAGAGAGTTTTAGTATATTCCTTCCTCAGTCATCATTTAAAGTCTGCTCTTGAAACTTTGTAAGTAGGCTTTCTTGGGATAGTTTATGTCTATCTTTGAGAGCCTGCCAATTCAATTTCTTGAGCATCTCTCCAGCTCTCTCCCAAATGGGTCAGACAATCCTGTGACTACTGGTGCTGCCTTCTCTGTATAAGTCCTGTATCCTCTGTTAGTCCTATCTGCTATGGGTCCCACACATGTGAGGAATATTCTACAATGGATAACATGAGTGATCTGTAAGCAATTTCCTTCATAGACTGATTGCAGTTCTCCAGTATTCTACCATACACTGAAGTTTACCACCTGCTTCACCCACAACTACGCCTATGAGAGTGTCCCATTTCGTATCCCTACAAAGTGACACCCAGATATTTGTGAGAGTTGACACATTCCAACTGTGATTCACTGATATTATAGTCATAAGATAACACTTTTTTTCCTTTTGTGAAGTGCAGAAACTTGTTTCAGACAGTATTTGATTATCAATAACTGTATCATCTGCAGGAAGTCTGAGACTACTATTCTTGGCAACGTCATTAATATACAACATAAACAGCAAGAGTCCCAACACACTTCCCTGGGACATACCTGAAGTTACTTTTACAGCTGACAACGACTCTCCAGCCAAGATAACATACCGCATCATCTTCCCTTCCACAAAATCCTCAATTCAGTCCCAGTTTCACTTGATACCCTACACGATCATACTTTCGACAATAAGAATGGATGAGGTAGTGCTTTTCAGAAATAATGAAATATTGCATCTAGCTGACTATCTTGATCCACAGCTTTCAATGTGTCACATGAGAAAAGTGCGAGTTGGGGATTGCATGACTGATGTTTTCGAAATTCTTGCTAGTTGGGATGAAGGAGGTCAATCGATTCATACATCTGAGGTCAGGACATGTTCTATGATTCTACACCAAATCAATGTCAAGGATATTTAAAGATAGTTTTGTGGATCATTCCTACTACCCTCATTGTAAATAAGCATGACTTGGTTTTTCTTCCAACTACAGGTCACTGCTTTTTGTTTGAGGGATCTATGCTAAATTACAGTTATTCAGACACTAACACTTATTTCACTCATCTTTTTAGTTGTATGAGGGTTAAACTGGGACACTTCTCCTGATCCACGGCTGTACATAAATATTTGAAAATGGGGTTAAACATTTCAGCTTTTGCTTTGCTACCCTCAGCTTCAGTTCCTGTCTCAATCATACGTGACTAGACACTATGGTACCACTAACAGCCTTTTCATGTGGCCATAATTTCTTAGGGGTTTTGTGAAAGACCATTACACAATATTCATTTTTTTTCAGAGAAGTCTCGGTTTCATCCAAGCACACGATGGATGCATTTGTGTATCAATGCTCCAAGAACCACCATTATCATTAACACACTGCATCCATCACTGTCATCTTGAAATGAGGTTACATATACAAGCTTGCAAAAATGTTTACAAAGTTGCTGGTGGAAGAGGGTATATGTGTAAGCATATGGGTGAAACCTGAGAATGTGTAAAATGTGACTCTTAGGGAAAATAGGGACTTCTGCATACAAACAGCCCAGGAATTATATCCTATGTTATAACACCATGCCGCACAAAATAGTACAGAAAGAGCTTACCATACACACCCGTTTTGCCTGTGGCTGAAGTGTTAATCCCAAATACATCATTCAAGTTTCCATGCTAGAAAAGAGGAGAAAAATGTGTGAAATTTCAAAGTTGAAAAAAATGTGTTCACTGTGGCTGGGACCTTCTTATTCTTAAAGTCTATGGATGCTACATGGTTCCAAATGCAGTCATAGAGCTACAAATTCTGCATTCCATTTGGTATGCTTCACAGAAATTTGAAAAACTGAAGATACGTGGATCACCATGGTACAGTCTTAGGCTCCTAAAAATTGATTCTACCAACCAATTTAAGGAAGGTTTCTTGAGATTTAATTGGGACCACTTTGAGCTCCACAGCTGACTGGCATTAATATTACACTGAAGTGACGAAAGTCATGGGCCAGCTACAAGCACATATACAGATAGTGGTAGTATCACATACACAAGGTATAAAAGGGCAATGCATAGGCAGAGCTGTCAATTGTACTTAGGCGATTCATGCGAAAAGGTTTCCAATGTGATTATGGTTACATGATGCGAATTAACGGACTTTGGACACAGAATTGTATGTGAAGTAAGATGCACGAGATGTTCCATTTCGAATTGTCAGGGAATTCGATATACTGACCCCCACAGTGCCAATAGTGTGCTGAGAATACAAAATTTCAGCAATTACCTCTCACCTTTGACAACGCAGTTGCCGGCAGCCTTCACTTAATGACTGAGAGCAGGGGTGTTTGCATAGGGTTGTCAGCGCTAACAGACATGCAACAGTGCACGAAATAATGGCAGAAATCAATGTGGGACGAACGACGTACACATCCGTTAGTACAGTGCACCGAAATATGGCGTTAATGGGCTATGGCAGCAGACAACCTACACAACTGCCTTTGCTACTGGCACGACACCACCTGCAATGTCTACTGGGCTCGTGGGATCAGTTGGACCCTAGATGACTGGAAAATCTGTGGCCTGGTCAGATGACTCAGTTGGTAAGAGCTGATGGTGGGGTTCAAGTGTCGTGCGTACCTCATGAAACCATGGACACAGGTTGTCAACAAGGCACTGTGCAAACTGGTTCAAATGGCTCTGAGCACTATGCGACTTAACTTCTGAGGTCATCAGTCGCCTACAACTTAGAACTACTTAAAACTAACTAACCTAAGGACATCACACACATCCATGCCCGAGGCAGGATTCGAACCTGCGACCGTAGCGGTCACGCGGTTCCAGACTGAAGCGCCTTTAACCGCACGGCCCCACCAGCCGGCTACAAACTGGTGGTGGCTCCATTAGAGTGTGAGCTGTGCTTACATGACATGGGCTGGGCCCTCTGGATGATCAGTTATGGACATCATGTTTCCAAACAGTGGTGGAATTTTCACGGCTGATAATGCGCCATGTCACCGGGCCACAATTGTTTGTGACTAGTTTCAAGAACATTCTGGACAATTCGAGCGATTGGTTTGGCCAAACAGATTTGCCAACCTGGATCCCATTGAACGTTTATTGGAGCACAATTGAGAGGTCAGTTCATTCACAAAATCCTGCACAGGAAATACTTTCGCAATTATGGATGGCTATAGAGGCAGCGTGGCCCAATACTCCTGCAGGCGATTTCCAACGACTTGAGGCCACACCACGTCAAGTTGCTGCACTATAGTAGGCAAAAGGATGTCGGACACGATACAAGGAGGTATCCCGTGACTTTTGTCGCCTCAGTGTAATGATTAAGCAGACCCACCACAGCTATGTTACAGTCAACTTCATTCATTAGAACATCAGTTGCTGAGTCATGATTTTAGAGGCAAAATCTGGAAATGATGGCCATACAAACATTCTGCCAGCTGCCTGGCAGAAGTGTGGCAAGCAGTAAGTACCTGGAACACAGTATGTTGTGTGCTCAACACGTTTCTGTCAGGTGGGCGGCAGCATGTTTACATGGCCATCATTTACAGATTTTATGTCTATTACATAGCACAACTAGTACTCTTAAATCTCTGGCATTATTCGGCCACCTGATCTAAAAAACAAAACTTGTTATGATACAATAAATAACAAGGTGTATACATGGAGGTGAAAAGAGATACCTGGATTTCCCAGTTAAAAATACACTTTTCCTCAGGTGAAAATACACTTCACCCTGGGTGAAAGTACGTTTTTATGTATTAAGTTACAATACACTTTCCCTAAAAGCTGTAAAACTTACCAATCCTTTGAATGATACAGGTTTTACACACCAGCATAGAACTTCCCGACACTTTACAATATGAAACCCAATAAAAAATGCATTTTGGAAGGATCTTTGATTGCGGAAACATGTACACTGCATATTTTCGTGTTATGGGAGTATTAATACGAATTCCACCAAATACAGCATGGTAACTTCCGAAGCACTGAAACCGAGAATGTGATGTGGTTTTGTTAGCCAGCCATAGCTCATGTCAAGTGATCTCACCAGCCAATGACAGCAAATTTTCAGAGCATAGGATATGATGTAGTTGGCACTACTCACTTTTAAGTAGTGCAAACACACAGATATGAGACACAAAGTAGCTACTACCCAGTGAAAGTGAGGAAACAGGAGCAAATCAACCCACAATGTATAACCACCAAACATTTCGAACTTGTCTTAAGTCAAGGAAGAGTTTTATACATCGGACAGTACCATTAGAAGTCCAACCTGAGACCTGCCGCCTACCTTTTTGATTGGACACACTGAGAAAAACAAACCTGCACCCCAAAAAGGAACTCTGAAGATAAGCAGTGTGAATGTGGAGAGAGAGAGAGAGAGAGAGAGAGAGAGAGAGAGAGAGAGAGAGAGATACTTCTGTGCAATGACAAGGCCATTAAAGCTGCAGAGTTTTGGAAGAAGAGAATTCAGACGTTCTTGCCAGGACACGTAAAGTAAGTACACAAACAGGAAAAGTTAATGCTTTAAGTTACTATACATTACATACAGTATGGTTATAACAAAAACCTAAGCTTTCACATATAATATTTGTCGCCCCACTAGGGTGTGGTTAGGCTGGATCCTAAGCATGATTATAAATTTCAATTTCTAGGTTACCTAGCTGAATAAATGAGCCTTTGAGCACTTTTCAACAGGAAAGTCAAATTGCTCAAGTACTCACCTCACACTTTTTCCTTGAGAACAATTATACTTTCTGCTATCGTTATTGCATAATTTGTAATCTATGAAAGAACTAAAAATAAATATGAAAACTCTTCTTGAAGCTTGGCCTATTTTTAGGATGTGATACTTTTTATATCAAACACTGATGCACCAACTTCCCCCACGAACCATGGACCTTGCTGTTGGTGGGGAGGCTTGCGTGCCTCAGCGATACAGATGGCCGTACCGTAGGTGCAACCACAACGGAGGGGTATCTGTTGAGAGGCCAGACAAACATGTGGTTCCTGAAGAGGGGCAGCAGCCTTTTCAGTAGTTGCAGGGGCAACAGTCTGGATGATTGACTGATCTGGCCTTGTAACATTAACCAAAACGGCCTTGCTGTGCTGGTACTGCGAACGGCTGAAAGCAAGGGGAAACTACAACCATAATTTTTCCCGAGGACATGCAGTTTTACTGTATGATTAAATGATGATGGCGTCCTCTTGGGTAAAATATTCCGGAGGTAAAATAGTCCCCCATTCGGATCTCTGGGCGGGGACTACTCTAGAGGACGTCGTTATCAGGAGAAAGCAAACTGGCATTCTACGGATCGGAGCGTGGAATGTCAGATCCCTTAATCGGGCAGGTAGGTTAGAAAATTTAAAAAGGGAAATTGATAGGTTAAAGTTAGATATAGTGGGAATTAGTGAAGTTCGGTGGCAGGAGGAACAAGACTTTTGGTCAGGTGATTACCGGATTATAAATACAAAATCAAGTAGGGGTAATGCAGGAGTAGGTTTAATAATGAATAAAAAAAATGGGAGTGCGGGTTAGCTACTACAAACAGCATAGTGAACGCATTACTGTGGCCAAGATAGACACAAAGCCCATGCCTACTACAGTAGTACAAGTTTATATGCCAACTAGCTCTGCAGATGATGAAGAAATTGATGAAATGTATGACGAGATAAAAGAAATTATTCAGGTAGTGAAGGGAGACGAAAATTTAATAGTCATGGGTGACTGGAATTCGTCAGTAGGAAAAGGGAGAGAAGGAAACATAGTACGTGAATATGGATTGGGGGGAAGAAATGAAAGAGGAAGCCGCCTTGTAGAATTTTGCACAGAGCATAACTTAATCATAGCTAACACTTGGTTCAAGAATCATAAAAGAAGGTTGTATACCTGGAAGAATCCTGGAGATACTAAAAGGTATCAGATAGATTATATAATGGTAAGACAGAGATTTAGGAACCAGGTTTTAAATTGTAAGACATTTTCAGGGGCAGATGTGGATTCTGACCACAATCTATTGGTTATGAACTGCAGATTGAAACTGAAGAAACTGCAAAAAGGTGGAAATTTAAGGAGATGGGACCTGGATAAACTGAAAGAACCAGAGGTTGTAGAGAGTTTCAGGGAGAGCATAAGGGAACAATTGACAGGAATGGGGAAAGAAATACAGTAGAAGAAGAATGGGTAGCTCTGAGGGATGAAGTAGTGAAGGCAGCAGAGGATGAAGTAGGTAAAAAGACTAGGGCTAGTAGAAATCCTTCGGTAACAGAAGAAATATTGAATTTAATTGATGAAAGGAGAAAATATAAAAATGCAGTAAATGAAGCAGGCAAAAAGGAATACAAACGTCTCAAAAATGAGATCGACAGGAAGTGCAAAATGGCTAAGCAGGGATGGTTAGAGGACAAATGTAAGGATGTAGAGGCTTGTCTCACTAGGGGTAAGATAGATACTGCCTACAGGAAAATTAAAGAGACCTTTGGAGAGAAGAGAACCACTTGTATGAATATCAAGAGCTCAGATGGCAACCCAGTTCTAAGCAAAGAAGGGAAGGCAGAAAGGTGGAAGGAGTATATAGAGGGTTTATACAAGGGCGATGTACTTGAGGACAATATTATGGAAATGGAAGAGGATGTAGATGCAGATGAAATGGGAGATAAGATACTGCGTGAAGAGTTTGACAGAGCACTGAAAGACCTGACTCGAAACAAGGCCCCGGGAGTAGACAACATTCCATTAGAACTACTGATGGCCTTGGGAGAGCCAGTCATGACAAAACTCTACCATCTGGTGAGCAAGATGTATGAGACAGGCGAAATACCCTCAGACTTCAAGAAGAATATAATAATTCCAATCCCAAAGAAAGCAGGCGTTGACAGATGTG
Source organism: Schistocerca nitens (assembly GCF_023898315.1). NCBI lineage: Eukaryota > Metazoa > Arthropoda > Insecta > Orthoptera > Acrididae > Schistocerca > Schistocerca nitens. The sequence goes on from NC_064625.1 coordinate 33,674,883, forward strand.
AAAATTACCGAACTATCAGTTTAATAAGCCACAGCTGCAAAATACTAACGCGAATTCTTTACAGACGAATGGAAAAACTGGTAGAAGCGGACCTCGGGGAAGATCAGTTTGGATTCCGTAGAAATGTTGGAACACGTGAGGCAATACTAACCTTACGACTTATCTTAGAAGAAAGATTAAGAAAAGGCAAACCTATGTTTCTAGCATTTGTAGACTTAGAGAAAGCTTTTGACAACGTTAACTGGAATACTCTCTTTCAAATTCTGAAGGTGGCAGGGGTAAAATACAGGGAGCAAAGGGCTATTTACAATTTGTACAGAAACCAGATGGCAGTTATAAGAGTCGAGGGGCATGAAAGGGAAGCAGTGGTTGGGAAAGGAGTGAGACAGGGTTGTAGCCTCTCCCCGATGTTATTCAATCTGTATATTGAGCAAGCAGTAAAGGAAACAAAAGAAAAATTCGGAGTAGGTATTAAAATTCATGGAGAAGTAGTAAAAACTTTGAGGTTCGCTGATGACATTGTAATTCTGTCAGAGACAGCAAAGGACTTGGAAGAGCTGTTGAATGGAATGGACAGTGTCTTGAAAGGAGGATATAAGATGAACATCAACAAAAGCAAGACGAGGATAATGGAATGTAGTCAAATTAAATCAGGTGATGCTGAGGGGATTAGATTAGGAAATGAGACACTTAAAGTAGTAAAGGAGTTTTGCTATTTAGGGAGTAAAATAACTGATGATGTTCGAAGTAGAGAGGATATAAAATTTAGACTGGCAATGGCAAGGAAATCGTTTCTGAAGAAGAGAAATTTGTTAACATCGAGTATAAATTTAAATGTCAGGAAGTCTTTTCTGAAAGTATTTGTATGGAGTGTAGCCATGTATGGAAGTGAAACATGGACGATAACCAGTTTGGACAAGAAGAGAATAGAAGCTTTCGAAATGTGGAGCTACAGAAGAATGCTGAAGATAAGGTGGGTAGATCACGTAACTAATGAGGAGGTATTGAATAGGATTGGGGAGAAGAGAAGTTTGTGGCACAACTTGACTAGAAGAGGGATCGGTTGGTAGGACATGTTTTGAGGCATCAAGGGATCACAAATTTAGCATTGGAGGGCAGCGTGGAGGGTAAAAATCGTAGAGGGAGATCAAGAGATGAATACACTAAGCAGATCCAGAAGGATGTAGGTTGCAGTAGGTACTGGGAGATGAAGAAGCTTGCACAGGATAGAGTAGCATAGAGAGCTGCATCAAACCAGTCTCAGGACTGAAGACCACAACAACAACAACAGATGCACCAATAAAATTTTAAAAAATGGCATAAATGGCTCGTCTACTGGGCCAGAAATTTTTCGAAGTGGCTGGTCCTCAAAGTGTTCAGTTTTGAATATGAATCAAGTGTTCCAAGAGTCAAGTAATTCATCATTCTCACCTGTAATGTCATTCATATTCCATAAAAGAAAGTATTTTCCTGCAACCTGTTAGGAAAGTAAACAGTTGTGACATCACACTCATCAAATGCAGTTTGTTGTTCCGAAGTACTGCATAAACTTCATCCTAATGGCTTTGACACATTTTGCTGTCAGCAGACACTTGTGTGTGCACTCTGCTTTATTGTAAATGGTGCATTTTCTTTGCAAGTAAAGTTTTAGTTTGGTGTTATTCTTTTGTTTATGTTTTATTGCTGCAGTATTATTCTGCAGTAGTGAGCTGAAGTAAAATTCTCTGTTCAAGTATCACTCCTTTCCAGTCATAATTACAATACTCAAAATTAAAACAATCCAAAATTCCCGGAATTCTAAAACATTCACAGGTTTTCCCACATTCTTCATGGATGAAAAAATTCATGCTTTTTCCTGGGGTGTATACTCCCAGAATAAATGTATGTCAATACACCTGTGTGGGTCTCATTAATCATCATCAATATTTGGGAGATTTTCCACATTCATCTAATTCTATATTAGCTCATAATGGGTCATTTATGGACTGTGTGACTGTCGCCAAGTTATGAATGCTATTGTGGGTGGCAGTGCCAGCTTTCCAATGTCCACAGGGCTGAGATTATTCTCCAGCCTGAAGGTAATGGGCTGGGTTCCACTAATCTGGCTAACGTGTGATGGTCTGGCATGACAGGGTGGTCTTCAACAGCATTTTGCGTACTCAATGGCTGGTGATTCCTAGTACCCTTTGGAAAACAAACGTCTGAATGTGTCATCAGGCAGCAGCACTTTACAGATGTACTCCGAACATTAGCAGGAATGGGACAGTTGCAGTGAATACTTTCTGCTCTGGAGACCGACTGGCCGAAATGTCAGCACATGAAAATAATGTCGTGGAGTCATGGGCAAGCTTGTGAAATTGTAAGCTGGGGGCCAGTGAAGTGGGTTTTTGTATATTCATTTTCTTGTGCATTGGAAATGTCATGACCCGTTGCCAGTTTTCTAGGTAGATGTCAATTTTAGCGAGCATACAGACTGTTGAGTAAGAAGCCACATAACCGTGTGCAGCAACTGGTTTGCTACAGGAGTTGTGTAACAGATGAAGCAGGATTGCAAAGGGTTATTAGAAGAAGAATAAACTAAGTTTTGCCACAATTGGAAAATGAAGTATAGAGTTCTCGTGGGTCTTTCCTGTCTGACTTTAGACTATATTCCTGTGTTGTTTACAGAAGAGAGGGAGAAGCTGGTGAGAGTGTGTTATCCAGTTCAGTGGTCACAGTGGGGAGCTTTAGAAGGTAGTCAGATTGCTACAGGGCACTGAATAGCATTATAGAGGAAGTGCTGGAATGACCCAGTACGGGTGTAGGAGGGCCTATAAATTACACAGTTCTGCCAACATACATTTGGGAGGAAATCTACGAAGCAGTGTCTCTCACAATTTGCCTCACACACCAAATGGCACTAAGAGTTTTTGATTGGTTGTGGCAGTAACAGGACTTCACCAGACTCTACAGAAGCTAATACTGTACCTTTTAAAAAACATTATCAGCTTTATTTCTAAGCAGCTGACACTACAAAATTTAAATCGTAAAAGTAATGGAATAAATCCATTAATGTGAAGTTTTATAAGCAAACAAAGTGTTAGAGATGGCAACAGAGTTTAATAAGCTTTTCAAAAAGTTTATTCTTTGTTTCTCCACTTCAAGGACTGTTAAGAAGGCAGTTTTGTTAATTTTCCAACTATTCTAATTTTTTTCCCCTATTTCAGATGTTTAGTTTTCATTTTCAACTTATTGTGAGTATGAGTAAATTATTTTTGTCATATTTTCTAGCTTCGTTTCATAACAAGGTAGATACACTGCATTTAATTATATGAGGCTGTAATTGCAGATCACTGAATCTAAGAAGTGGCATCCACAGTCACATTAATTACACGAAGAGATATACTTTGCATATACGATCAAAATATGCATACCTTTTGGATACCAGAGAAATCTACTTTAAAAATACTATGCACATAACTATCAAACTCTTGAGGTACGATAAGTTGTGTGTACTTTTCACCAAATTTAGGTCTTGAGGCAAACCATTATCAGTCCGTTACATCAAAACTCCCAAGATTCAAATCTTGTCGCCTCTTGGAAAAATTTCCACATGGGCCCATGCATGTAATATTTTCAGCCCAACAAATAAATGTTGAGCAAATGACATTTTCCACATTGTAATGATTAGGATTATGATCAATGTAGCTAAAGACCAAAAAGCCAGCTTTTATTTTTTCAGCTCAAAACAATACCATTAACATAGCATGTATAACAGGTTTTTATAACAAAGTTCAAACTAATCTACAATTCAGGTACCAGTATAGACAATACTGACAAAGTAAACAATATAAAACTATTGAATGTGAAACAGTGTACATGGGCAGACATAAGGACCCCGATCTCCGCAACACAGCAACTGTTGCGAACTGTCGCCACGTTCTGCTATCCAGCGGGGAATCGCAATGTTCTCCAGCATATAGAAATGTGCAAAAATGATTTTTGCAGGAAAAAATCTGGGAAAGTAAATTCCAGTACTCGAGAGCAGATTCTCGACATCCCAAAGTGCTTTATTAAAAGCAGCACCACAGTAGCATTTTTTACATGGCTCACACAAATATTTCTTCAAAGTTCAATGAAATACATTTACACCATCACAATGAGATAAAAGTGTTTAACATATGCAAATGTCTTACAACAACAGTTTGGACTTCACCAAAGCTGCAAGAAAATAAGCACATACTGCCAGTGTTACAAATTTCAAAGGCTTTATAATTTACAGAAACACGTACAAACTATTTCATAAAGCGACTTCCGATGAACACTTATACAGAATTGACAAAATTTAGTGCAGCATTTCAAATACATATGTAACAAAATGAAATACCTGTGAATTTATGCAAAAACCAACTATGTATTTCATACAACAATAAAGAACAGCTGCTTCAAACTACATATTTCTTAAAGGAGTAATTGTGTGTTGTAAAGAAACTGGCAAGATATGAAACACATGAATAGTGTCTAAGCTTTTGTCAGTTTCCTTACTACACACAAGTACTCTTTCAAGAAAATTGTTTTCAGCATAACAGCAAATATTTTCACTACTTATTATTAACAATAAAATGTATTAAGTTTCCATGTGAATAATGATAAATGTTACAAACATAGTGCACAAAAACACCACCTCATGGATGAATGATGAGTTTTGGGACCAAATATTGTCCATGTTTCAGAGCAAACAAATGTGAGGCAGAAACACACACTTAGAAACACAAAAGCTCCAATATTTCTTGCTCATTTCAGTTTTTTACAAATCGGTTTTCATGAAATCCAACGTCTAAAAAAGACGTACATATTTTGATGAATGGTTCACATGTACATTGAAATTGAAGTTTTTTTTTTTTAAAGGAAATCATATATAATTCTCAATGGTAGTAGTCTTAGGACTTTCTGCAAATTAAAAAAAAAAATGTATAGGCCAAAGGTTTTAACATCGCATGTTCTGTTCTTATGTCTGATCTTCGTGTAGAAAAGCAGGAACAACTGTTTCACATTGTCCAGGCCTCCAATGCCTTTTGCACAAAGTAAATGCTAGGCGAACAAACACCAGATCAATATTATCTATAGGAGTAAACTTTATAATATTAAAATCTGCCTATGAAGCTCAGCAGCCAGTGTGCGTGGCTTCTATGCAGAATGCCCGGGTTCGATTCCTGGTGCTGCTGTGGATATTCCCCGGGTGGGAGGATTGGAACAGGATTAACTCAGCCTTGTGATGCCAGCTGAGAAACTACTTGAGTAGTAGCAGCTCAGAGACAGAGAAAGCCAACAGTGGCTCAGAGAGTGGTGTGCCGACCCCACATTCCTCCGTATCGTGTTTCATGACGCCATTGCCAGTGGACAACATGGCAGTCAGTCAAATCCCAATTGGCCCATCATGTAAGAATGCAGAGCTTCACTTTTGTTTTGCTTAATATTACAAGTAAAAGCTGGCATTCCATTTTAAAATAATTACTTCAGCTCATCAATAAATAAAAATATGACATTGCCAATTGTCACCCTTTAATGCAGAACCACTTCTCAACAATCTCGTTTCGATATCTTTAAGCATTTAAAACATATTGGGAGCGATATATAAAACTGAATCAGTTGTACTCACGAGGTTACAGTTGTACATTATAAACAACATACTTTCAGTTTCTATTCCCATGCTCTATCTTTAGAATTTTTTGGGTTCAGGGTTCTACAATGCACATCTACTTGTACCTTTTCTCTCATCTTCCAATACTTTCTAATTTCTCATAAAACATAAATAAAACATCATTTAATAGCAAATGAAATAATTTATCAACTGTATGTGTTTCACTGCACTTGTTTTTAATAAACAATTACATTACTCTTCTCACAATCAGAATAACCTTACTCTAAATGAAACAGAGCCTTACCACTGACGCGGGGTGTTGGTAATATGACAGCGACGAGCAACAATAGTGACTTGCAGAAATGAGATGCTGTACACGTAAGATGTTAAATTGCTGAACAGCTTAGTCTTTACTGCATAACCAATTTTGGTAAGAGACCATTACCCGGTACCTGCTATACACAGACCATGGGTACAAGAAAATCAAGTGAACACAATGTTCAAAAAATTGAGCAAAATACAAACAAGCCTTAAAAATTGGCAACAGCAAAAGTTACCTGTATATTTCGCAAGGTGCAGTTTTAAAAATATGTTCATAAATAATATTTGCTCATGCAGAGGTAAATGCATGGAATGGCAATCCAAGGATTAGACAAAATAAAATGGCAAAGAATTGCTATCATGATTAGCATTATCTTTGTACTAAAATACACGAAATTTTTCAAATATACTGCTTTCAAATTCTAGTTACTCATTCAAAATGAAATTTGTATTTTCAGCACAATGTAGTAAAATTCCTATCTCTTCCCTGAGATTCCTGTACCTATCTGTTTATTCTTTATGTAGAATAGTAACACTATTTTCAATTTTGTCTACTATATGTGTTACAATGTTGTTTATATCATGTACATATTTTTGTACCAGTTTACTCTTTGGATAATTATGTAATTGTCTTATGATATATACATGCAAATCTGATTGACTGGCAAAAAAAAAAAATAAAAAAATAAAAAAAAAATAAAAAAAAATTAAGTATTGCTTGTATTTTGCTACAATTTTTTACCGTCCTTTACACCTGTGTGTTTTCCTGTATCCATGTCATCCACAGTAGATACTTTACAATATGTCATTTCTACAATTTATAGAAGCTGTGAAACATAATCCCCAAAAACTAAGACCCTTCACTGAGGTGAGGGGTGAGGTGAGAGTGGAGGATTTGGGGGGGGGGGGGGGGGGAAGAGAAAGAGAGAGAGAGAGAGAGAGAGAGAGAGAGAGAGAGAGAGAGAGAGAGAGAGAGTGAGAGTGAGAGTGAGAGTGAGAGTGAGAGAGAGAGAATTACCAGGAAGAAGTGAGGTAAATCAAATTAATGACTATGCAAATCAAAATAAATAGTAATTGTTTGCTACTGTCAGTAGATGTGCACAAAAGTACAAGAAAGTATCCTAGCTCTCAAACCTGTTACTACCTCAGGGAGGAAAAAGGTCCCAACCCTTGCCTGTTTCCAAATAGCTCTAAAAGTCAGGAGAGTTTCATGCACTTTGGCGTGTGTCCATATGCAGTGCTAAGACTGCTTCACAAAGCTAAGTACTGGCCATTACTCTGTCTCAATTTTATAGTTTTCTTGAGCAAAATTTCCTTTTGATGCAGTTTAAAAAATAGTAAGAGTGGTTTAAAAGCCCACTGACAAAGAGATCACTAGAAACTAAGCATTATCCCAAACACAACATGGGGAAAGTAACTGACTGTACTTTTGAAAGAAAACACCACCTAATTCATCTGTATTTAAGCAAACCAAGAAAAACCTAAATTTGGATTGTTATATCATTGCCTAATGGTTCTGCCATAACCTCTGCACCACCTTTAATGTTGCCAGTGAAAGGAAGGTGGTTATAGATTTGGTGGGATAAGATGTCAAAGGACACAAGACAGAAATCTAAAAACAAAAATGGAGTGTATTCTATAGCTACAGCACAGTCTAGCACACACAGTCACGACACTTCTACTCATTTTTGTTCAACTGTGTGACAGCGTCACTAAGTATCCAGCAAGCTACACTTTATGAATACAATAACAGATGAATGCAAATAGTATCATTTATAACGATTTGTAACATAGTTTTTACAATGTTATGCAGTGCCATAAATATTGACAATAACTAAATATGACACCACATTTATCTTTCTTGAGCTTCCTCAGGACCTTGGAAAGTATGAAACAGTGTGTTTATTTATAATTCTCTTGTAACCTTGAAGAATGTCTTCCTTAAAAAAAAAAAAAAAAAATACTAGTAAACAAAAGATCTGACCTTTCGCAGGAGGGCATGATATACATACTCAACACGAACTTTTGTTCACTGCACATCCAGTCAAATTAGTGAATGTGCAATGCAGGAAACTTATGGAATGCAATACCTACATTATTTAACATACCATATAAACAACCACAACTATAGTTAAAAGGAAAACTACAGATATGTAATGATAAAATGTCAAAAACAATCAAACCCTTTCCTAACACAGAAGAAACCAATTCCGCTACTATTGCTACATCTGAGTCACAATTAGCCAGAATCTCAAACAATTTCACTTTTGAGACAAAAGTAGTTACATTTACAAATATTTGTGCTCTGGTAAGTTCAGTTAAATGTAAGCAAGTGCAAGTCATTAGACTACATTGAAAAGCATTACTTGTCAAGGAAAGTGCCTATCATAACAAGAACCTATAGCAAAATAATATGCCTCTCATGGATGAAATGTATGTTGTTATTTTCTTGATTTCAGTGGTATAAGCTACAATGATATACATATTCAGAAGTATTCCTTCATGAGTAAGTTTTAGCTTATGGCAGTGAATCAGTGAGATCCAGATGTTTATACATTTATTTCACAATCATTCACATCTCTCGATAATTTACTAATGCTTGGAGTGAAAAAATATAACAATTATTTCATTAATTGAGTAGAAAAATAATTAAAAACAAATAGTAATCTTCCATTTGCTTTCTCACCATTAGGGGTGCTAGTGTTGTTCCAACTATCAGATGGTAATGATTTTCAGAGCAGTGAGTGCTGTGACTGTTTGCATTCACTGTTGCTACAGTTACAGGAAATGATTACGAAGTTCCAAATTTCAATGCCTCACATGTCTGTTTTGTGTGACATCCTTGGTCCATAACTAAGGCTTTAACAAGTGGAAATTGCAAACTCTTAACCCCTCCCCCCCTTTCTTTGCAATAATGCTTGGTGTGACTGATAAGAAAAAAAAAACTCATATTTCAATTAAATATAATCTTATATGGATATGGAGTGTGTTCTTTCGGACATGTCCAACAGCTGAAGGTTGTAATGTAATTCTAAATATAATCTGATCTCACTGTATCGTATCTTAATGAAGCACCAGACATACAGCTTTGAATGACATACTATAATGATTTAAGCATTTGTTTACTCTTCCTTAACTTTTTCATAATAAATGGACAACAAAAATTTCACAATTTTGAGTGTCTCTAATAACATGAAAACACTACACTAATAATGATAAATGAAAATGTGTCAACAACCCTCTAAAAAGGATGATATTTAAACTAAACATTAAACTAATAAAGCGAGAAAACAAAAAGTCCTCCAGAAAATTACACTATTTGATGTCTATTTACACTTACAATCAAACTGGAGAACAACAGTTACAGAAAGTTCTGAAAAGCAGTAAATTATATGTACAACTATATATTTTCACACACACACACACACACACACACACACACACACACACACACACACACACACACATACACTCTTCCAAGATACAGCAGTTTTACACCAGTCATTACGCAACTAAATCATCCACACTTAAATGAGACATTTTTTTTAAAGCTCAGACTTTAGGAAATATGCGTGACTCTCACAACGCATATGTAAATCACGTAAAGTAGTAATGTAGAGTAAAACTCATACACACAATATGGGGTAACACAAAATCTAGCATGATAACTTATGATCTCAAGCCAATCAACAGGAGAAGGTAAGCTATCTCCTAAGGTTGGCACTATTCCTGCTAAAGCACCTCATCAAAATGTAAATAGCATACCAAAACATTGTATGATCTACAGGAAGGTCCCAATGAATTATTGCACACCTGTTTATTTTCTAAACATTGTCCTTTCCAAGTCCACTTCATATCATATAACTATTCTCTTTAAAGTTATCTAACTAGCGTTTTAAAAGAAAGTGCAAAGTGCAATAACTGAGCTGCACTGAATTCACATAAACAGCGAGTATGAAACCAGCACCAACTACTTTACACTTTGAACTTCCCGGCAGATTGAAACTGTGTGCCAGCCCGAGACTCGAAATTGGGACCTTTGCCTTTCGCGGGCAAGTGTTCTACCAACTGAGCTACCCAAGCATGGCTCACGCCCCGTCCCCACAGCTTTACTTCTGCCAGTACCTTGTCTCATAATTTACACTTCTACAATCTCCATATAGAATCTCTTACCCTGCCACAAAGTACCACTACTGACCAAGTGTAATGTATACCATTTGTTTACATATTTTTAGCCCTGTCCGAGTTCTGCAGAGAGCAGAGTGAATTACTTCCACTGTACAAATGAACAGCTGAGGTGAAGGTAGAGAAAGAACAGGGAGGAAGGGGAGATGGGAGGGAATATGTTACTGGTGCTGGAAATCTGAACTAAGAAGTGGCCATTGGGTTTTACCTCAATCCAGAGTAAAAACATATTTCAAAACTGGGGTGTAGAAGTAAGAACCCTTAAAAATTGCACATGATCTACAACTTCAAAAAAGTTCACACAATATTTTGAAACAGAAAATTCAGCACTAGCACTAGGAACACTTCATCATTCAAATATTTATTTTCTGAAGTTCCTGCAAATAGAAACTCATACACTGCTTGCCAGCAGTCTTTAGACTTTTGCCTATTACAGTGTAAAGCATTCTGAGCTGGCAAAAAGGTGAACAAACAGTCCAGGAATATTTTATGGTTGGGTAGATTGGGAGGGGGGGGGGGGGGAGATAGATAGATAGATAGATAGATAGATAGATAGATAGATAGAGAGAGAGAGAGAGAGAGAGAGAGATACCGCTTACAACTATTCCAATTAATCTCAAATCAAAGACAAAGTTAATCTCAAGACATGTCAGAGTTTCCTTTGTTACATTATTACACAAAGGAAATAAACATACCAAGGAATTTTCCACAAGCCTTTACACAAAGAATTTCATTATTAATTCCACTGTTTCTTTAAAAAACCTACAGAGACTCATCAGGATCAGTACATCAGTATCACATAAATGTGATTTAATAAATAATGTATGTAACCAAAAGGCTACATACCAAAATAATTACAATAAATACAAGTTAATATTACAGTCAAAGCAACAAATAGTTTTCCAAACACTACTACATTTCAAGTTTGCTTTTAGCACACAGGAATAAGTGATCCTTAATAGTTTTACACAATCACTACCCTATAATTTACTTACAATTCAGTGAAGATTGTCTTTTAGCAGTATTTAAATGACAAATATACAAGTTCTTAGACATCATCTAGTCAGTACAAACAATGTTTCCTTTACACAAATTTCAGGAAAAATTAATAAATCAGATCAAAAAAATACATCAATTTGCTAATTTATTGTCTACAAAGACTATCTCCATCCAATGCAGTAGTTTTCAGATATAATATATATAAAAGTTTCGCAACATAATTTGGAGTACATTCATTCCCAAAATATCCAGAAATCTGTGAAATGAACATATGACAAGATGTCTAAACTAATGGAATGCAATTTTTTTTCATAGCACGAATGACAAGCTCCAAGAAATAGCAGAATATTTCTGAAGGGCAATGACGCCTTTTTGAATATTCAAAAGGCTAATTACTTATGGGATCGCTTCCAGACAATCCCTAATGTGGGTCCAAGTCTGAAGGCCCTAAAACCAAATAAAGAAAATTAAAACACTAACAACATTCTCAGATGGCATCAGTAGCTGAAAAGTGGAGAATTTAATTTCACAGTTGTTCGGGTGTAAGTTAAGAAAATTATCATTTCCAGCCAATTGTTGCAACTGTTATTTTTATTAGTTGCCATTATCGTGTATAAATACATAATAGATACTACAGTCTTCGGACCGTAAAAATAATCCTGATGTAAACGTTACACTGCAGATCCTTCCTTGTTTAATATTACCTCTTAGACTTATTTCACACTGAGCTTCAAATGTGTATAGTCAGACACAGTAATAACCTTACATTTTCTTGTCTTTCCTGGAGTTGGCAGGTTAACTGTATTGTGTCTTTCTTTACGTGCACACATGACACTTTTCACAGAAACATTGGTAAACTCAGATGTCACTGCTGCAAGTCCTTTTACCAGTTGCTGTGGATGTTTTTCTGATAACTTTGGAAAAGCATTGAGACCTAGAATTTGAGACAGCATTTACAAACCAAGACGACATGTACCAATCAGAACTCGCCAGAACACTGTGCACAGAATTGTTCTGAGAAAGTGACTGTACACGAAGATTTGAAGTAAGAAATGCATGGCGGAAGCATTTAGCATACGGATCAGCACAGCCATTGCTGTCTTAATGCTTCAGAATGTCTTAAAGCTTCATTAGTGATAGTCTAACACAAAATATCTAATACATAATTAGGGTCTACTTCCAATATAACAACACAGGTAAATGTGTGCTATGACTGCTGAATAATTGCTATGCATGTGTTAGTTTACATCAGGTTTGTTCTTATGATGAATAGAGTACAGTGGAAGGATGCAGAGAGCTGTAGTTATTATTTGTAGAACAAAATTAGAAAACCGCACCAGTGTAATGTCAATAACTGAATAAATTTTGGAGAAGAAAGTGTAGACCTTCAGAATAAACTGGTGATTAAAATTGTAAGCTTGACTTAAAACTCAGATTCTGATAAAGAAATGGATGAGATTAATGAAATGTGGGATATTTAGAAGTGATTGACAAAAATGCCAAAGTAAGGGCGATTAATGTAGTAAAGGATAACTTCAACAGTATAACTGGCTTAGGAAGGAATGAGGAAGATAACAGCCTTGCCAAGATAAACTAGAAGGGCAACTGAAAGAAAAATAACAGACAGCACATACAATGACTGGACAAAAGTGGAGAGAGACGTGATAGAAGAACTATACACAAAGCAATGTGTTGCGGCCTTCAGACCAAAGACTGGTTTAATGCAGCTCTGCAAGCTAATCTATAGTCCTCATCTACATATAACTACTGTAACTCACAATCATTTGAATATCCATACTGTATTTGAGCCCTGCCCCCCCCCCCCCCCCCCCCGTCCCACACACACACACACACACACACACACACACACACACAAAAACACACAATTTTTACACTTTCCTCCACTACCAAACTGATGATTACTTGATGCCGCCGCACATGTCTGACCATCCAATCCCTATTTTCAATCAAGTTATGGCGAATATTTCTCTTTTACAAAATACAGTATTCAGTATTTCCTCACTACTTATTCAATCTACCCACAATCAGGTCGCCACCTTCTTTGCAGGTATTGCTTACAAGCAAATCTGTGGTACAGCAATGGCCACCTCCAGGGCACCATTCTACACCAGCCTATTAGTCTAGATTAATCCTTACTACCAACCCAGAATTCACAAAGCCTGACCTGAACCGAGGGCAATAACACCCTATCCACATTCCTCCAGAACCTCAATGCCTTCTCCCGCATTTGCTTCACCTGGCCCTCCTCATCCCAATTAGCCCCATTCCTAGATGTTTACCACCTCAAGGACAGTTACATCACCTCTGTCCACATCAAACCTACCAACCACCACCAACAATACCTCCATTTTTACAGTTGCCACCCATTCCACGCCAGGAAGTCCCTTTCATACAACTCAGTCACTCGTGACCATTGCATCTGCAGTAATGAGAACTTCCTTTCCAAATACGTAAATGGTCTTGCTGAAGCATTCATGGGCAAAAATTACTGTCCCCCACCTCATCCAGAAACAAATCTCCCGTGCCTTGTCCCTTCAGTCACCAACCATCCCTGATGTATGTCCTTGTCTGGCCACAAAGCAGCACCCTGCTTGTTACTCAGTACCACCCAGGACTGCAGCAACAATCACATTCTCGACCAGGGTTACAACTATCTCTTGGCGTGCCACGAAATTGGAAACATTCTCCCTACCATTCTCAGAGTACTTTTCTGCCACCTAAACACCACCTTACCCATCCATATTCCACTACTGCCCTGAGCCCCTTGCCCCGTGGCCTCATATCCACATGCACGACCTAGCTGCTAGGCTTGACCCATACCCACTACCACCAACTCCAGTTCTGTCATACCCACTTCCTACCCAAATGCAGGGTCACTTGTGATAAATCAGCTTAGAATCAACCACTGTGCGGCATTCTGTGAAGGCAAATCAAATACGAACAGGGATTTTGTTTCTGAGGCTAGTTGCATGGGGGCCTGTGCTTCTATTATGCTTGAGGGAAGCAGTGAGACCAACAGGAAGTGGGGTTAGTTGGCCATTACACATTCTCAACCAAAGGAATTTTTCAGAGATTGATGACAGTCCGGGGACCACACACTATCAAGAACTCTTGTGTGTGCCTTGTGAGAATGAGTGGAAAAATTGGACACAATGTCCTCACAGCAGCATTATTATGGACCAAAAATATTCGGTTTGAGACATTCTTGAAGGCTGTTGAAGTGTGAGTGTCTGAAATTGCAGAAGGTAAGGTCTGTCAGAGGGTTACTGCAAAGTCTGCAAAAGATGATACATTTTTTCAGTGATCACCTGTGACAAGACATGTGTCCACTGCTACACTTTCGAGTTGAAATAAGACAGTATGGAGTGGGCGGATGAAAAGTGAGAGGCCCCCAATGAAATCTAAAACTCAACTATCAGCTGACAAGGTTCTTTCATACATTTCTTTGACCACAAAGACATTTTGCTCACAGATTCTTTGCACCAGTGATGCACAGTCAATTCTCACTTCTGTGAGCTGTTGAATGACCTGAGGACTGCATATCACCACAAAAGATGAGACTGACCAATTTGAGAGGCTATCCTCCTCCCCATACTGCTCTTCTAATGGTCTCGAAACTTTAAGAACTGCTCTGGACCTAACTTGTTCTTCCTCCCCACAGTCCGGACCTATCACCCTGTGATTTTCATCTGTTTGGGGCACTTTGAGGGCTACAATTTGAAGATGATGAGGGCATGGAAGGGTTCATGTACAATTGACTCTTGACACAAGCAGCTTCATTCTACCAATTCTGAAATAAAAAATCTTCTCTTCTCACAGGGAGAAATTTATCTCTAAAGTAGGAAACTACATAGAAAAATAAATTATATTCACTTTTTTTTCAATAAACAATTTTTTAAAATACAATTTGATTTATATTTGATTCATCCTCATACGTAGGCACAAGCACTAACAAGCTGTCCATAAGCATAAATGACAACCACTAAACTGTGACCAAGATGCAGATGGACCCCACAGTTGTCTAGCATGCTGCCCATTTGGATTCTGCCCATCAACACCCACTTTTCTGAATTGTGTCGGTAGGCAGTCTCTTAATACCCCCTGGCCTCCATCTCTGCTAATCCTGGTCCTCCGTATACCTCTATACCTATCCCTGGCCCCACTCCAGTAGTACATACACCTATCCTGCCAATGCACCGGCACAGTCCTTTCCCATTCCCTATTTCTCTCCTCTCTTCCCTCTCGAGGCCAAGAGGGTTACAAGAATGTAGGCTATAGTGCAGGAAGAGTTCTCACTTGTGCACTTCAGGGAAGCTGGTGTTGGTGGGAAGAATCCATATGGCACAGGCTACGAAATAGTCACTGAAATACAGAACTTTGTGTTGGGTGGCATGGTCAGCAACTGGGTGGTCCAGCTGTTTCTCAGCCACAGCTAGCTGTCTGCACGGATGGCCACCGACAGCCCACATAGAATGCAACATAGTTTGTGCAACACCCGACTGGTTTCACACATAGTCCTGCTGTTGATGGGAGAGGAGATGCTAATGACCAGATTGGAGAAGATTGTGGTGGGAGAATGTACAGAATAAGTCTCGCATCTAGGTCTATTACAGGGGTATGAGCCATTAGGCAAGGGGTTGGGAGCAGAGGTTGTGTAGGGATGGACGAGGATATCGTGTAGGTTTGGCAGGAAGTGGAATACCACTGTGGGAGGGTTGGGAAGGATACTGGGCAGGACATTTCTCACTTCAGGGCACAAAGAGAGGTAGTCGGAACCCTTGTGAATATTGTGGTTCAGTTGCTCTGGTGCTGGTGGTACTGAGTCATGAGAGGAATGCTGCTCTGTGGCTGGATGGTACGACTTTGGGAGGTAGTGGGTGACTTGAGAGATAAGGCATGGGAGAGAGATTTCTGTAAAAGGTTTGGACAGTAATTACTAGAGACTGGACTATATGCATTTGTATCTTTCATATGCATTTGCATATTTAGCTCCTTTTTCACCAGTTAATGCATATTTTAATTAAAAATTAGTGACAATGAATATTTTCGCCCTATATTTATAAAATTTAAAAATGTAGACGGGCGGTCACCACTGGGCCACTGCCTAACAAAATCATTACAGAAAAGGAACAGGAACAGACAGCCGAGTCAATGCTCCCGCGCCCGCACCCCGTGTTAATCGCCTCTGCTGTACACCTCGGAAACACTTAAATTAAGCTATGCAAGCTTTTAGTCGTACATCCATAGTTTCAGTTCAGCTTTCTATTTACTTGTACACAGTTGAATTTGTTTACAATTTGTAGTGTGTAACGTGTTGTGTGCCATGTCGCCCAAAAAAAGAAAGTTCATTTTGTGGATAGCTGACCATCCTGGAACATTTACATATGATGGAATTGTTTTGCATTGTCAAGTTTGCGAGAAAAATTACTCGTGCAAAAAAAGTTTCAAACAGACCAGCATGTCAAGATGAGTCTTCATATCACAGGAATGCAGAAGAAAAGACCATAACAACAGCTTCCGACAACAGCAAGTTGCAGTAGCAGGGATTTGTCCAAAGGTAATCAAAAAAAGTCAGTTTAACATGGATCTATGTGAAGCATTCATTGCAAGCAATATTCCTTTTCATAGACTTACAAACACTATCCTCAAAGGCTTCCTGCACAAATATTGCTTAAATCAAAATATACCAGATGAATCAACACTGCGTAAAAATTAAATACCGACAATTTATGTAAACGTTCTGGAAGAAATACACAATGAACTCAAGGACAGCATTATCCGGCTTTCAGTTGACGAAACTGAAGACACTTGGTGGCTGTTACATTGCAAATTTCATTGTTGGTGCTTTAAAAGAAGAGCCTCCTTCTTCCTATTTAGTGCCCTCCAAAGAACTTGAAAAGGCAACGGCCTTGCCACAGTGGATACACCGGTTCCCGTGAGATCACCGAAGTTAAGCGCTGTCGGGCGTGGCCGGCACTTGGATGGGTGACCATCCAGCCAACATGCGCTGTTGCCATTTTTCGGGGTGCACTCAGCCTCGTGATGTCAATTGAGGAGCTACTCGAGCGAATAGTAGCGGCTCCGGTCAAAGAAAACCATCACAATGACCGGGAGAGAGGTGCGCTGACCACACGCCCCTCCTATCCGCATCCTCAACTGAGGATAACACGGCGGTTGGATGGTCCCGATGGGCCACTTGTGGCCTGAAGATGGAGTGCAAAGAACTTGAAAAAATAAATCATTCTACTATCACCACATTTGTGAATGAGAGTATTAGAAAAATATTTCCAGAATCTTCTGCAGATGAAAGGGTGTTTGTGTTTATTTCAGATGATGCTCCCTATAAAATCAAAGCAGGAAAAGCCCTTCAAGTACTTGACCCCAATTTGATTCATGTGACGTGCTTTGTTCATGAAGTACAGCACCTTGCTGAAGAAGTATGTTCACGATTGTGAATGTAAATAAACTTATTTCACCCACAAAGGAAGTGTTTCTAAAGGCTCCTGCTCATATCAAGATCTACAAAGAAAGACTACCAGTGTGGCTTTACCTCCCAAATCAGTGGTAATGTGTTGGGGTATGTGGGTCTAAGCTGTATTGTTTTACAATGAACATTTCGAGGCCATTAGAGGGGTAGTAAATGACTTCGATAGTGCAGTCTTTGCGGTTTGCCAGTGCAAGGAAGCTCTGAATGATTCTGAAATTATTCTAGTGAACTCCTCATTGCCAGAGGTATTCCCAAGAAAACGTAAAGAAAAGTTTGAAAACATTTTAAACAATAACCCAGGCTTTGAACCCTTGGGCCAAATTGACAGTTTTACTACTAGGACAGGTGAACTTTTACCAGAAAAAATATGGGCCAACATAGCACCCATATTCAAATACTGCCCAATTACATAAATTTTTATAGAATGGTCCTTTTCTACCTTTAAAAATGTTTTGGGTGACTGAAGACACAATCTCACTACCAAACATTTGGAACAGTACTTGGTCGTATATATTTGCAGTAGTACAAAAATGAGAAATAAATAGTAAATAATGCTTTGGTCCAACAGTATTAATTAACAGTTAATGCCCTTCAAAAAAATTGATTGTATGTTTTTTAAATAAAATATTATGGAATTTTTGAGTGTGCCCCTCTGCGTGCAATATATCTCAAAGTTGGCCCTGTACGTATCTATCGTTTGGCTGCAACTCACTCTCATTGCATCCACTTGTTACTGAAAACAATAGCAAAGAAGGAACAATTCTTGAAACACGGTATGCATCCCCATTTTGCAAATTTTTAGAAAATAGTCCCAGAAAGACCCCTCTCCTAACCTCAAGCACAGTACTCACTGTTCTAAATGTACCAATTTTTTGCTTGGCCGGCACTCTTCCTCATAACTGATATGCACAGGTTCGACTTTAAGACAAAGAATGCAGTAACTACCATGTTTTTTATTATTTGATCTTACATATTTTGACACTTTTCATCCCTTTTTAAGCATGTTTAAGCCATATTTTAAGGTTTTTATGATGCATATAATCCGGTCTCTAGTAATTACAATCTGTGAAGTGCTCAGTGAGATCCTTGGTATATTTTGAGAGGGACTGCTCGTCACTGCAGATGTGACAGCCACTTTCTGACAGTCTTTTTGTTCTTGGTATCTGCGACTCAGCATCTCCATTATACGCTGAGTAGCAACTATCCTTTTGATAATATTGTAACAATAATTGTTAGTGTGATGCTCATGAATCAAACATGATTGCAAGATACATTTGAATACAGTTTGAATCGACTGAAATCTTGACCTTTATACAACTTCATCATTAGCCACTGCACCACAGTACATAAATTTGGTGAAGTTTGCCAAAATTTCTTTTTCAGCACCTTCCAACAGCATATGTAGTGAAAAACTTCTCTCTGAAGCTGCTCGTTTACAAGAAAACTGGAAATTTTCATTATGTCAAAGGAGAGAAACTGGTGTTCATTCAACATAATTTACCTCTAGTCTAGTATGTGTGCTAATTTATTTTTAATAAATTAAATAATACGTGGTGTTTTGATTTGAAGACAGTGGTTTTATTCATGTTTAGTGTATGTAACATGTGAATTAAATAAAGTTATTTTGTGAAATGTTCATAATTTATTGAAAATCCAGTATCCATCTATTATTCGGTATCTGATCGGATAGTACAATTACACTGGATAGTTGTCAGATATTCATTTCATCTTTAGTTTGTATGCACATTGCCCTTACTTGAAAGGGGTAACTTTTGCAAATGGTTTCAGATACAATTTCCAAACTGTTTTATTCCCCATCCTGGGTTTGAAATTTTTTCTGTCCCCTAAGTAAAATCAACAACTGTCAAAACTAGTAGCAAGTTTAAACAACAAACACCTCCACTGAGGATAAGTGAAACAGAAAATGACCACTCACCTTTCGGCAGACATTGATCTGCAGCATGACGTATCCAGCGAGCGTCTCCCGGAGGTCTGCCACCTTCTGCTGTTGGAATCTCTCAACGTCTTTCAGTGCATTTGCTGAAAAGTCCCTGTAACAAATGCAAAGAGAGCTCGAACAGTGAGTTTCAGAAAGCTCATGGCCCAATTACACAACCCAAAACAATTTAGGCTACATACTTTTCAGATACGTTGTTTATTAAACAAGTACAATTGAACAGTTATGTTTATAATTTTAAGAAGGAAACTTTAAGTAAACGAGGTGAGAATTTGAATCAGATGATTTGAGGTTTCATACAGAATAATAATTTACAGTTCATTTTGCAACTAATACAAAAATTGTTAATATAATAGTGGTTCTTCTTATATGGTGAGTGCAGTGGAAATTTATTTCTGTACCTTGTACAAGGGTCACTCCAAAAGAAATGCACACTATTTTCTTTTTAAATCCATCTTTTATTCTACATGTTTGAAAGTTTTACAGTGTGTAGATATATCCTTTAGGAACAATATTCTCATTTCTCGACAATTTCCATCCCTCTCAACTGCCTTACGCCATCTTGGAACCAGCGCCCGTATACCCGCACCGTAAAATTCTGGTCCAACCTGTTGGAGCCACTGTTTGGCAGTGTGCACAAGGGAGTTAACATCTTCAAACCTTGTTCCACGAAGAGAGTTTTTCAGTTTCCTAAAGAGATGATAGTCACATGGAGCCAGGTCAGGACTGTAAGGCGAGTGTTTAGTGTTGTCCATCCGAGTTTTGTGATCACTTCCATGGTTATTTGACTGAAACATGGCCGCGCATTGTCGTACAACAGCAAAACATCCTGCTTTTGCTGATGTGGTTGAACACGACTCAGACGAGCTTGAAGTATCTTCAGTGTCGTCACATATGCATCAGAATTTATGGTGGTTCCACTTGGCATGATGTCCACAAGCAAGAGTCCTTCGGAACCTAAAAACACCGTAGCCGTAACTTTTCCAGCGGAAGGTGTGGTTTTGAATTTTTTTTTTCTTGGGTGAATTTGCATGGTGCCACTCCACTGATTGCCCCTTCGTCTCTGGTGAAAAATGATGGAGCCATGTTTCATCACCTGTCACAATTCTTCCAAGAAATTCATCCCCACCATTCTCGTACTGTTCCAAAAGTTCGCTGCATACCGTTTTTCTTGTGTCTTTGTGAGCCACATCCTGGGAACCCACCTGGCACAAACCTTTTTTAATGCCAACACATTCAGTATTCTGCAAGCACTTCCTTCCTCTATCCCAACGTAGCGTGACAGTTCGTTCAGTGTGATGCGCCTGTCAGCAGTTACCAGTTCGTTAACTCTCTGCACACTGTCTTGAGTGTGTGCAGTACGAGGCCTGCCGCTGCGAGGACAATCCTCAATATTGTCGTGCCCACTTTCATCACGTAACCTGCTTGCCCACCGACTAACTGTACTACGATCGACAGCAGCATCTCCATACACCTTTTTCAACTTCTTGTGGATGTTTCCCACTGTCTCGATTCCACAGCACAGGAATTCTATGACAGCATGTTGCTTCTGATGAACGTCAAGAGTAGCAGCCATCTTGAAGACACGCTGTGATGGCGACACTCACAGGAACAGGTTGAATTAAGTTTGAAACAAGCAGCAAGGATGTATCTACACACTGTAAAACTTTCACACATGCAGAATGAAAACTGTATTTTTACAAAAATAGTGTGCATTTCTTTTGGAGTGACCCTCATACTTAACAAAAATTTAGAGTTACAGAAATTAAATTTTTAATCTGTGCACTTAAGTTTATCCAAGTAAAGCATACCCACTTACATTATTTCTTCAGGAAACAATTTCCTACAGTTTATAGACTTTTTTCTGTTGCTATCCTAAATTGACAGTCTCGTTGATCTATGGCTATGAATAATGGATAATGTTGGAGCGAACACAAAAAAACAGCAGACATGAAATGCTGCTGAAAACAACTAGAAGAGTCAGTGTCTATACACATACCTTCATAGAAATTTAAAGGCAAAGTTCCTACAAAAGATTATCCAAAAGAAACAACTAAAATGGTACAGACACGTACAGCAAATGCTGAAAGGTGCCAAGGATAATGAGGACGATAAGAGGAGAAGATGAGGATGAGGACTGCCAACAAAGACAGTAGAGGATGGAATAAAAAAAGGCACTACAGGATGGAAAGAAATGGAGATACATCGTATCTCTCACATCACGATGTACAAGAGGAATGAGACTTTTGCTGTGAGGGGAACTTGGTTTTGTTTCAAAATTTCCTGATGTTACAACTGTGTGCCACAATGGGATCTGAATCCCAACCTTGCCTTGCCATTACCCATTAATGTATCCAGGCACATCTCTCAACCTCATCGGAGAAACAACCTCCAGGATATTGTTAAGTAATTTCTCTCCAATATATTTCTATTTCTCTCGGGTCTCCGGTCAGGTTCTGTAGTTTACAAAAGAATATTTCAACAGTGCACCTTGCTGTCATCTTCAGGTCATACCTGTACAATGACTGTCTTTCGCTATGTCACACCGTATTTATATTCTTATCATTCCCCTCCCTTACCTCACTATCTGGACACATGCTGCAATGCATGCAGTGGTTGGCAGACGTGACTGCCAAATTCTGGGTGCGAACTCTGGTCCCTCCGAGTTTCTGCCATTCCTGTCGGGCGTCCAAGTCACTAGTGGCTAGTTGACTAAGTGCTGGATCCCAAACTTCAGTGAGAGTGAAGCCATTATCGACTGATCAGGCCACCACCCAGTATTATTTCAACAGCCTCTGTAAATTAGGTGTCTTGTATTCCGTGAAAATGCGGTCCAGCATACATAGGGCAGACTGCATACACAGACAAAGAAAGGTGCCAGGAGTACATGAGACACACCAAACTGGGGCAACTGACAAAATCTGTGGTTGTGGGACACCGCATGGCTACAGGGGACTCAGTAGAGTCTGAACAAACAAAAGTGCTAAAGACAGACCTCAACATCTTGGGATTGAGTTTTTAAAGGAGGCTGTCAAAATATGAGTGGCTGATGACCCGATCAACAGACACAGTGGCTTCACTCTCAGAAAATTGCGAAACCCAGCACCCGGCCAGCTGAAGTTGAACCTCAGCTGAGAGTGACATCTGTGCCCAAAAGAAGGGCAGAAGTACTGAGGAACCATAGTTTGTATCCATCATTTTGTGAATGTGTTCCCTCACCACCCCACCCGACAATGCCTGCAGCTACAAAGTGCAGGAAGGGGTGGGGAGTGCTGAGAGTGCAAAGGAGATGTGATGTAGCACAGATGCTCATTCTACAAGTGTTACCTGAAGATGACGGCAAGGTACGCTGTCAACATACTGTGTTTCATAAAAGAATGCATGTGGCAGGAGCCATGACGGCAACACAAACAACCGATTTGTTGGGAAAGCTTAAGATCGCACTTCACTGCAATACGCTTTATCTCACGGGTGCTGGTCCAGCACGATATGCAGGAGAGCTTCTATTAAGTTTGGAAAGAAGAGCACATGACAGAACTGAAGCTGTGAGGTCAGATAATGAGTTTTTCTGTGACAGCTCAGTTGGTAAGTGTACTGCCTTCAATAGGCAACGCTTCTGGTTAGAGACCTCGCCCAGGCCACAGTTTTAGTCTACAGGGAGGTTTCAAGGACATTAGAAGCAGTCCAGTAACAAGGCAGGATGAGACTGATGAAGCCGGTGGATGAACTCCAACAGCAACCTGAGAAGCAGGGATATAATCTAACATGAAGACTCTTCTATATAAATGATGTGGGAAAGGTTAGGGACAAGTGCCATCCAATTTAAAAACTTGCACGTGATGAGCTGGGTTACACAATGCAGATCAACTACAGATGATAACAGTATTTTCTGAAGGGCATCTATATATTAGGATCTGACAATAGCACTGACATTTAATAAATCTATCATGTTGTGAGGAAATCAAACCAAGGAAAATCCAGGACGGACTTACAAATGTGCCCATTTGCTGCCCACCACCACCTCCTCTATGTGGTGAGTAGCACTATCATAATTCATAATGGTGTGAGAAGTTTAAGGCTTGTTTTAACAGAAAGGATTGTTTGTTTAAAAAAATTATATATGGACACCGTGTAACCAGCCACGGGGACAGAAAACAGTGGGATGTCCTTCAGGGCATGTCACCCACATCCTCAAAACAAACGAAACTGCAAAGGCCATTAAACTTTCCTGTAACAGACTGATAACACTCACTCTAAGCTGAAGTGATGAACTTTTCCTTTCGCCGGCAATTTTCTGAACTGCTGCACAGCTAGCGCAAGTGGGGGGATTATTACAGTACAGAACAACTGTATGGGTTAGCACTGCATTACGAGTGTTTGCATCAAGGGTGAGACTGAAAACATTTCATATATACAGTGTGATCAAAAAGTCATGATCGTGAAAATAAATGTGCCTGTACACAGGAGCTGCATTTGTTCAACCGCTCACGCCCACACCCACACCCACACCGGGTTCGGCTGCCACAGGGTGACTCATTTGTGTGTGTGTGTGTGTGTGTGTGTGTGTGTGTGTGTGTGTGTGTGTGTGTGTGTGACAAAGGCCTGGTTGACCAAAAGCTTATTTGTACATTCCATCCTGAATTTTCCGTTGTTTGCCCGTAAACAAAGATTCCAATGTAACAGGTACAGCTTATGCAACAGCTATAGTATTGGAAATTCAATGCTTAGTACACATGTTGTTTTTCCAAGAGCAACTAGTTTTCATTTTTGAACTGTATTTTGCCAGTCATTTATATGTGCATGTTGTAGGTGCATTTTGTGGGAACCAACTAGATGTCACAACGCCAAACAATTCAGCAACGGGATTAGTCACCCGTTTATGGGGATGATGATCAGTTGCCAACAAGAAGAGAACTGGAGGACAGGGCATTTTGGGTGGACGCTAAACTGGCTGAGGTGACAGAAGTGATGCTGTGTTCGCCTTCAAAAAGCTTGATGAGACTATCAGTCCTGTCTCAGGTTTTGAACAGTACTGCTCGGAAACCAAAGGAGAAGTTAAAATTTTGTGTATGTATTATTCTTAATGTGCAAAAATTGAAAGAGCGGGACAGAGAAAAGTATCTAGTTTACTGTTTACAGTTTCTGTCATTCATTTAACATCTGGAATCACAGAACTCAACTGCATTTTCTTCACTGACAACATTTGGTTTCATGCCTGTGGATAAGTCATCTGGTGTTTGAATCATCTCTAAAAGTGATGGCATCCAAGTTGTTCAAATTTATTTATTTGGGACCATCTTAAAGGACCTATGCAAGCAGGTCACACTGGCTGAACTAAATATCAACATAACAGCAGAGATTAATAACATTAGTGTCAATATGCTCTGCAAAGTGGCTTGAAGCATGGTTAAATAATTCTTGCACGCATTACTGAAAACAGTAACCAATATATATGAGAGACAGAATAAATTGTGATAATTTTCAAAATTAATTAATTTTCAGTGACAATTTATATTTCCAATAATGCCAAGTGTATTAAGAATTGAGGCTATACAAATCACTACAGACAGGTCAGCTTTTACTGTATTTAAAATAAAATCTTACCAGCTGGTGCACCCTTATAACAGCCTTATATGAGCATAACACTTTGAAAATCTACTATAAAGTTTTGCAACCACATGATAAATTTTTAGAGAACTAATAATCTTATTTCTCTAGTAATGGATTTAAACAAACTTACAGGCATCCTTCACCATTCTGGAAAAAAATCCAAGGGATAGGAAAACTAAATTCTAAAACAGTTCCTCTTTCAAGTTTTCCTCTCATTCATCCCTTTGCTGCTGCAGACGTGCTCTCTGCATTTTGTGCTGAGGGTGATGTTTGTTATGGCTGTACTGGGAGCCTGCATTCTGGCTGATTTGAAATACTCATCATCCGATTTTTCAAAAACTATCAGGTGTAAAAATTTTATTATTGCACATCTTACAGTCCAATATCTTTCGCTGATAAAGATTTGAATCTCTTTTCATTATCCATCATACTTACTGCACTGCTTCAAATTAAGTAAAATACTGCACGAAATTTTAAAGAGTTTATAAATGTACAATCATACAGCGTAAACTGTGTTCTATTGATTTTAACTCATATGTTGCAGTAGATGAAATGTAGATAAGATACTGAATTTTTATTTAAAATTGAGAGCAGAATGGTACCTCATTTGCTCTCAATTTATTAGGTTTTATATCCAAAGGACAGTGGCGCACGATGCACCCATCGAGAATCTTGGTCATAACAACTGTCATCTCACGTGAACAATTTTTTTTAATTGCCGAGATACCGTGAGAGATCAGGATCTTGGGACACATTAAGATGTCCATTGCACTATAGGAAAACCCAAGTGGCATATGTACACACAGCCACAACACAAGGGGAATGGCATACCAGGATGTGTATACATGCCCACAGGTTAACACTAAATAATTTGAGCAAGGAGTCTAACCTTCATAAAATTTGAGAATATACAATGTCACCATTAGTGGCAATTGTGATCTACAGATGTGAGTTCCGCCACTCGTCAATCTGCCCGATACCTAAATTTTAGTGACCCACAACAGCAGAGACTGGAAAGCAATATTTTTTTCCACAGCACTCACAGGAGCTCCTCACGCGCGTGTCGCACGCTGCTCTGGCCCTCCTGCAGCCGCTGGTCCAGCAGGCTCACCTTCAGCTCCTTCACCTCGTCCGTGTCCACCGAACCGAACAGCCGTGAGATTATACTCGATTTACCTGTAACATTGAACAGTGGTAACCAGGTGGTGTACAACAGAAATGGTGCTGACTGACAGACGACAAAAAGGGTGACAGTACTACTGTGCACTAACACTGCGGCACAGCTACATACCCGATCATAAAAAGCCTCGCTCAAAGTGTGCTTGTCTTCTTTTACTAAATGTTTATTTTCACATGATCCCAAAGAACACTTCTTCAATATTCGGGTACTAGCACGTTATTTCAAACAACTTGGTGAGCACTCCACACTGTCCTCTGGGATTTTATCTGAAGCCATTTTGTAGGGCCTTACTGTTCTCTATTATTGTTAGGGTATCATTTGTTTTGTTTTGTTTTGATTTAGTGTGCAAAAACAACAGATCATTGGCACTCATATCAGAACCTTAGAGCACTTAATACGAAAAAGAAGTTAAAGGCGACTACACATTAAGCCCTATCGACGGATGGAAAGAGCTAAGAACTAGGACCTCTTCTTAGAAAAAGGCCCACAAAATATGCCACAGAGACAATGAAGATCCTGAACTACATATTAAATGCCCTTTGTCATAATGCTATGACACATAAAAAGTAAAACACAGTCAACAGCATGCACGTTGTTTGCTAAAACAGCTGACAAGTCAGGTGGCAAACACACATTAGAATGTAAGCATTCAAAAAAAGAACTTTCGGTCAGTAAATGGTGAACCGTCAAAGGACAACAATGAGCACCTAGTGGTGGGGGATCACTACCTAATAAATGGCGAGGGCTATAACGACAGTGCCCAATATACAACCTAGTTAAAATGATAACCTTGTGGTGAGAGGACTGAGAGGGCAGCCACGTTGCTGGGAGAGGTTTAATACCCGGGAGCTTGTTCCCTTGAAGGGAAGACATGTAGTGTTTCCAAAGAGACACCAACTGCTGACAGACGGCACCACGGATATCATTGGAAGGAATGGAAGAGCTAGTGGGCTTCAGTAGTACGGCTGCAGCCTTGGCAGCAGCCCATTTCCCGTCAGACTGATGTGACCAGGAACCCACACGAACATCACAGTGGCTCCCTCAACAGCGAGCAAGTGGAAGCTTTCTGGGACCTGTTGCACTAAGGGGTGGACTGTGGTACAGCACACAGAGGCTCTGAAGGGCACGGAGATAATTGGAGCATCAACACAAACAGCCTGTGTCACTGGATGTACTGTGTGGCCTGATAGAGGGCTAAGAGTTCTGCTGTGAATACTGAAGTGTCCCAGAAGCTGATACTGAAAACTGTCTGTTCCAATAACGAAGGTACACCTAACACCACGGTCGGTCAGAGCCATCATTGTACACAAAGGTGCTATTGGTAACTTCAGTGCGAAGGTTGAGAAACTTACATTGATATATTAAATCCAAAATAGTTTCCTTTGGAAACAAATGAAGTCCAAGCTGAACATGGGCTACCACACGAAGCCAAGGTAGTGAAG
The DNA here is from genome assembly GCF_023898315.1 of Schistocerca nitens. Lineage (NCBI taxonomy): Eukaryota > Metazoa > Arthropoda > Insecta > Orthoptera > Acrididae > Schistocerca > Schistocerca nitens. Next base: position 33,702,705 of record NC_064625.1, read on the forward strand.
CATTCACATCCATCAGGAAGATGGCAGGTAGAGTGAAATTAAGCTGCTAGAGGAATACCCAAAAGCAAACTCCAGAAAGTAACAGAGGAGGAGGACTTGCCCCATACTGGCGGTCATGGGAGTCATCAAAAATGATGGCATACAACGGGCGGCTGGGCATGGCAGACAAATGGCACGAGTATCCACTGAGAACATCATGCCACTAATTTGGCAGCTTCTGCATAGATACTTTCAACTGGGGTAGTGTATAAGGCAGTAGTGGCCATACAGATTCCACAATGGTGCATTGTATAAGACTACAAAAGATGGACAGATGTGCAGATACATAAATGAAACATCTGTAGTCTAGTTTTGAACACACAAGTGATCGGTACAAACTGAGGAGGATAGTCCGATCTGCTCCCCAGAAACTACCCCTTAGGACAGGTAGAACACTGAGGAATCGTGTACAGAGGGCAGTCAGGAAAGACGGTGGGAGCACCAACAGAGTTTTGTATCAAGTACGAGCCCAGGAATTTCGTAGTTTCAGTGAACAGAAAAGCAACATGCTCAAAATGTAAAGACGGTGTAATCATTGTGCCACCAGAAATTCATACAAACATTTTTGTCAGTGGAAAAGAGAAAGCCATTGTCAATACTCCATGAGTAAAGATGATCAAGCCATTGCTCAAGACATCACTCAAGGAGACACATCCACCGAGAACTGCAGTAGTTAGCAAAGACATCGACGAAAAGGGAGCTGCAGATGCCCTGTGAGAGACAGGTCACAATAGGGTCAATAACTACAGCAAAAGGAGGATGAGTCTCATGACAGAGCCCGCAGGCACCTCGTTTTCCTGGATAAAAGTGTCCAACAAGGCCGAACTCACATGTACCCTGAAAACTATCATTTAAAAATTCCTGAAGGTAACAGGGCAGGCAGCCTAGGAAGCCCAGCATGTACAGAGTATGGAGGATACCAGTTCTCCAGCAAACACAGTGGTAGTTAGAAGGGAAGGATTACCAGGCTTATGCATGGGTATGGGACCGGTTTCATGCCAGCATCAGGGAAACGTGCCATCTGCCCAAATGCGATTGTATTTGTGAAGGCGAAAGTGACTGCAAAAGAAAGGTGCTGCAACATCTGAATGTTAGCGTCATCCAGCCTTAAGGAGGAAGATCGAGAAGAAGTGAGAGCTTTATCTAAATTCCTCATAGTAAAGGTGGTATTGCAGCATTCACAATTATGAGAGGAGAAAGGTGTCACCTCAGCCTCCTCCATTTGTTTCCGATGGAGGAAGGCAGGCTGATGAAGGGTGGAGCTTGGAATCTCCACAAAATAGTGGCCTGAAGTGTTGTAGATAGCAATAGGAGCCACAATGACATCTCATGGTCAGACCAGAAACTGGGAAACGAATCTCATCCCCAGAAACCCATAGCAGGTTGCCCCACATGATGGGAGGAGTGAATCTGTTAGAAGAACTAGTAAATTAAATCCAGTTAGCTTTTTTTGCTGTCCTGAAGAATGTGACGACACTGCCTACACAACTATTTATAACGAATACAGTTCCTCATCATACAATGACAGTTAAAAATGTGGAGAGCATGTTTCTGCACACGAATCCCATTGCAGTTTGCTTCAGTTTACCACGGGACTGGGATATGGTGCGCTAAAGATGAAGTGTGAGGTATGGAACATTCTGCTGCAGTAAGGATAATGTTTGAAAGGTGTTCTATCTGATCACAATTGCTCATTGAAGGTCACCAGGGAGGAGTAAAGCCTCCAGTCAGCCTTAGAAAGCTGCAAGTTCAGTTCACATATTGGTGGTGTAGGAATCAGCAAATGGATAGCAGACAGGAAATGGTCATTCGAGTACGTGTCGGACAGAACATACCACTCCAGACAACTGGCAAGTCAGGCAGTACAGAGCAAGAGGTCCATATGGGAACAGGTATGCGTGGAGTCTGAAAGGAACACGGGTGCTCCAGTGCAAGACAAATGAGGTTGGGTTGATGGAGTAGGGCAGCCAAGAGGGAACCTCTCTAACAAGTTCCAGAAGGGCCCCAAAGCAGATGCTGTGCATTGAAGTCACCAAGCAGCAAAAAGGGGTGAGGGAATTTAGCAATAAGATGGAGGAAGTCTGTCCTGGCGGCACCAACCAACAGATGGGTACAGACATTATAAAGAGAAAAGGTGAAGTGAGGCAGGAAAATGCAGACTGCAACAGCTTGCAGCCTGGTGTTCAGTGATGTTATTTGACTATGAACATCATCCCATACGAGCAGCATGACTCACCCACAAGACAGAATGCAGTTTTCTGGGGGAAGATCAAGGCGGACCTGAAGGAAATGTGAGCGGTAAAAGCAATCATGACAATGAAATTTTTGTTTCTTCAAGGCTGAAAGCAAGCAGACACTGCAATTCCAAGAGCAGCAATAATTCCTCCCTCTTGGACCTAACTCTGCAAATGTTCCATTGAAGAGAAGTTGTGATGGGGAAAGTGGAGGAGGGAACAAAGGGATGTCACCTTGGCGGCTGCCAAGTGCCAGTCTTCAAAGACTCACTGTTACAGGACAAAGAGGCTGGAGAATCCTGTTCCACGAGATCTATGGAGGCATTCTCTCTACGTCAGCCTGCAGATTCCAGCGCAGAAAAATGGAGGTTGGACAGGTGAGGGTATTATGGAGCAACACTGTTTAAGAGGATTACAGAGTTGGGGAAGGAGAAGATATCTTTGTTTTATTTATTGCAGCCTTTGCAGTTGGCAGATGAAGACTCAGATGTTGTTGGATGAAGGGATGTAAGAAGTCTTTACAGGAGCATTCCTTTTGCCCTTTCCAGTTTGCTGGTTGTGAAGCAGGTGATTTCAATGTCAGGGGCAAAGATTTGGTGGCTTGTTGAACAGCTGGAGGAGGAGGAAGAGGATGAGAGGGCGACAAGGATGCTGCCATGATACTGGGCGACTTTACAACTGCAATACTGAATTCGAGATCAGATGTCTGTATGGCCATGTCACTCTTGGAGCAAGGCATAGTACAATCAATACTGCAGGTGTCAGATGGTAAAATGCAGGGCTCTTGACTTGCCAACAACTTGTGGGTGATAGGGTAAGGTACTCCTCCCTTATCCGGATCTCCTAGACAGCCCACTCGTCAAAATAAATGGCCAGGCACATTCTCAGGCCGAGGCTGCATGGTCACCATTGCAATTGATACAGTGCGGAGGCGGCAGTGTTTCGATAGGACATACGAGTGTGGTTGTAATGTTGATATTGGCAACAGCTCATCAGATTTGGAATGTGCAGTCAGACCGTGATACTTCATAACCTGCTTTGATCTTTGATGGAAACACTACTCTATCAAATATGTGAAAAAGAGTGCGTATAGGAACTAAGTCTGCATCAACCTCTCTCATTACCCAACTGACAGCAGTAACACCCTGATCAGAGAGGTAAGTTTGGATTTATCCCTCGGTCAGACCACGAAGCCTGCGAGTGTAAATAACACCACACAAAGAATACTGTGTTTGATGGGTCTTGACACGAACAGGATAGCCTGGAGGAGCGAAGCTGCAAGCAGTTGTTGGGCTTGAAAATCACAACTGGTCTCCAGGAGCAAAGTTCCATTATGTACACAAGAGCAGAAGTTCAGAGGCCTGCAATTGCATCAACACTTTTCTGAATAACAAATGGATTAAATGTAGCAAAGGACTGACCTACTTTAGTATGTACCACGAGGAACTGAGGTGCAGCTAGGAGATTCTTTGAATCTAGCCTCATTCTGTTAACATTTAGTAGATGTAGACTGAGATGGTAAGTGGCTCACTATGAGAAAATCCCGATGACTGCCAACATCTACGATGATGCGCTCCTGCCAACAGGCCCCACCCACCCCCGCCCGCCCTCCTCAGAGAGGAGGGGCTCACCCGCCTCATGTGATTGTTCACACCTCAGGTCATACCTCCTGAACTCCTGACAGAGGGACCAACTGGCAATTTGGGAAGATAACAGCTCAGGCAATCACCTCTTCCTCCACCTGGCCTATACCAGGGCATATGTGCGAACTTTATCTGTCCACCTGGGGGCTGGAAAATACGTGTTACCCAGTCACCTGTTGTGAATCAAACATGTGGGCTGGCCTTCTGGAGCAAACAAAGGAAGAAGAAACATAGAGGAACCTCAAATGCCAAAGCGGAGGAAGTGTAGGAGACAGAACGAAGAAAGAAAGAAAAAGCAGGTTAGAGTCTGTTCTGAAGTCTGGCCATTAGAACCTCACAACACATACCCAAAAATATTCTGGTCATGTTCCCCAAGGGAGAGGAAAAAGAATAGTAGAAGGATGGACACGTTTGGAAAAGGAAGAGGTGCTGCAAAGGCAGGAGACCTGTGGTAGCCAAGCATGATGTCCCCAAAGAGTTATGAGTCCTCTGGGGTGTACTGTTAAGGAGGCCACACATCTAACTGCATGTTCAACAAGCACATGTGATTGAGTTCTTTTTTTCCTCCACTTCCTGTTCACATCTCAAACTTATGTGCAAAGATGCCATTCGATGTCAGCATTAACAAACAGAAAAATCACTGTATTATTCTTTTTGAGGGCTTTTTCAAAACATTAAAAAAGAAGTCTCACTATTAAAAAAAAACATGTTTGCTTGAATACCACTGTTGTTACAAAAGTTAAAGACAATTAAACACAGAACAAAATTGCTCACCCTTCTGCATATGAAAAAGGCTCTTTCAATATTTGCAACTGTTTCTTAAATAAAAGGGATTTTACACCTTACACTACTGCACCTTTTGGAAGGTAAAGGTTTTTAGTGGCACCAAGGATAGTGTCAAGTCCCTGGCAAATGAAACAAACTGAAATTGAAGGTAGCATAACAAAAGCTGAAATGCTTAATACCATTTTCAAATGTTCCTTTACAAAGGAAAACCCAAGAGTATTGCCCAGTTTAAATCCTCATACCAATGAAAAGATTGATGAAATAAATATTTTTTTGTCAGTGGTGATAATAAACAGCCTGAAATTGTTAAAATTGAACAAAGCTCCAGTGTCCGATGGAATTCCTGTCACATTCCATACTGAATTTGCGGCCAAGTTAATCCCTTTTCTAACTATAGTCTACCTTAGATCCTTCACACAAGAAAGACACGCCCAGTAGTTGGAAGAAAGAACTGGGCATACATATCTACAAGAAAGGTAGCAGCAGAGATCCACAAAAATACCGCCAAATATCCTTGACATCGATTTGTTGTAGAATCTTAGGACATATTCTGAACTCAGACATTCTGAGGTATCTCTAACAGAAGGACCTCCTCCATGCCAAGCAGCACAGATTCCAAAAACACTGATCATTTGAAACCCAACTCACATTTTCACATGACATACTGGAAGCTTTGGACGAAGACAGTCCGACAGATGCAGTATTTCTCAATTTCTGAAAAGCATTTGACTCATTACCACATCTACACTTATTGCCAATAGTATGAGCATATGGGTTATCAAGTGGAATTTGTGACTGGTCTGACGACTTTTTAGTAGGGAGGATGCAGCATATTGCCTTGGATGGAGAGACATCATCAGATGTTGAAGTAACTTCAGGTGTGTCCCAGGGAAATGTGTTGGGATCCTCGGTGTTCATGTCGTATATTAATGACCTCACAGATACTATTAATAGCAACTTCAGACCTTTTGCAGATGATGCAGTTATCTGTAATGAAGTATTGTCTGAAAAAAGCTGCATAAATATTCAGTCAGATATCAATAGATTTCAAAGTGGTGCAACGACTGGCAATTTGCTTTAAATGTTATTAAATATAAAATTGTATACTTGACAGAACAAAAAACTGTCCTACAACTGTAATATCAGTAAGTCACAGTAGGGATCAGCCAACTCGTACAAATACCCAAGTGTAACCCTATGCAAGGAAATGAAATGGATTGATCACACTGGCTCTGTCACCGGTAATGCAGGTAGTAGCCTGGACGTGCTCCATATGTGAATGGAACAGGAAGAAACCCTGAAAACTGGTACCACGGGATGTACCCTCTGCCACGCACTTCACGGTGGTTTGCAGAGTACAGATAGCCCACCTCTCTGCACGCTGTCCTTCTCTGCGACCAGAGCGCCGGCTGCCGCCTCCGCCTGCTCCAGCCGCAGCTGCAGTGTTTCCTGCCGCCCGCACACCGCCTGCAGCGCGTCTGCGAAGAACAGGTACTCCTTCAGCTGGTCGGCAAACACCTCCTCCTCCTCCAGGGGGATGTCGATGCCTGCTGCGTACGAGTCCAGGTAGTGCCCGGCTTTCTGCAATTTTATGTAGTACGTATTTAAAACTATCAAAGAGGTCCAGCACCATCAAACCCAAATGAATTGAGATACAGTCAGATCTAAAATAAGTTATCAAAAGAAAACAGTAATTTGCAGTCTTATTACAGTGCATGATTTAATGTTATTTTCAAAGTGGTTTCTTCAACATTAAAACAATTAAAATCTTCCTTCATGGGTACTGTAGATAGTGATAGTCACAATTTCCCTTTTCTAAACAAGGGAGTGAGATCACGTTCACACCACCACATAGTTCCAGACACTCAGGTGGTGTACACATGCCGCCTCCATATCTTTCTATCAAGATAACTCCTACTGTCAACATCATCCAGTGTTGTTCTATGTCTTGATAATGTCAGTCCAGCATTCCTCTGGTCTTCCCACCCACAAAGTCTCCTCAACTTTTCTACAGATTTACTTGAGCTATCCTCATTGGTTCTGTCCTTTATGTGTGTCCTAACCACTTGAGTCTAGATACTGTGGTTTGTTCCAGTAGTACTGTCCTAACGCCAGCCGTCTCTCCCACCTCTTAAGTTGTCCAGTTTTGTTTTCTGTATTGTAGACCTCAGAACTTCATCTTCAATGTTTGTAGTCAGAATGAGTCACTCTTTGTGAGAGTGCATGTTTGTATAGAATAAATTAGGACTGGATTATAATAGGTATTTTACAAAACTGATTTTGCTTTTCTCATAACCTTAGCATCTGACAGAAGACATCTACAACATGTTGCCAGAAATTTGAGCTCTTCTGAATCGTATTTGCAACCTCTTTCATGGCTAGATTGTGTCAAGAAATTACACTTTCAAGCTAGGTAGACATTTCCAAATTTTCCTGTGGCAGAATTACCTTGCTCAACTCTTGCCAATCGCCCTTCTGTATTTGTGCCTTGCTACTGTTTCGGCTTCACTTATTTTGAGATTTTACTTCTTGAATTTATCCGTCAACTTGTCCATCCTCAACTGTAGTTCCAGCTCTGTTTCTCCCTCTACCAAAGGGAGTGCAGTAAGTTACTCAATAATGAGCCAGGTGTAATGACAGTCAAAAGCACATCTCGTGTGACATTCGATCTCTTACTTGCAGTGCCTGTACTGTAACACCACATTACAATTGCAATGGGCCAAACTGACCAGAAATAAGTCAGACTATCGATTCTATTAGTCGTCAGGATTGTATAAAAAATGTATCAAAACCTTTGCCAAATTTAACTTCCATGCTGCCATAATGCTGTACAACTTTTTCAAATAATAACTTCTTATGAACAGGCAAATCAACCCTTCACATCAGTTCTATGAGTTCCCTTTTTACTATGATATTTGCTTACATGCATAAGAGTATTTTCACGTATGCCACAAAAATACAAGGAAAAAGTTTCAGCAATTTGGGCACAACAAAAGTAAATAACTTTCAACCAACCAAGAGGTTGTTCTGAATGTGATCTTACTGCAGGTGGCGCCAGCCCTAGATCTGTGATATTTCCAAACCAGGGCAAAAACTTGATAGTCTCCTCCCCCCCCCCCCCCCCCCCCACACCTACTCGAAAAAGGACACAATTTTTTAAAAATATGTTCATTTTGTAGTGCACATCTTTCTGAAGAGTTTGATATACAAAATGTATGTGTTGGAGGAAATGTAAGAGATGTTATGAGGTCTTAAGTGTGCCAAAGTGCAGTGCCATGTGTCTTCAGACCGCATTCTTCTATCATTTGTCACAGTACTTTGCTATGTGGAATTCAAATATGTGTATTTTTTAATGGAAGCCATCAAACTTATATACAGGACAGTGGAAATTAAAATGCCCTGTGGTGCCTCTCCTACTCCCAGTCAGCCGGTTTAAAAAAACTTACAATTAATACTGTGTGGTATTATTTGTGACTAGGAGAGTAAGATCTCTTTAGAAAATTTGCACTCTTTATTGCCTATTGGCTAATAGCTTGGGTGGGGCTATTTGTGACTAGGAGAATAAGAGCTCTTCAGAAAATTTGCACTCTTTATTGCCTATTAGCTAATAACTTTCTCTTTTCTGTGACACATAATTAAATATAGGAAACATAAACCCCATAAAGATGAGAGTCAAGCAATACAGTACACATTATTCAATCCTTAGGTCTCAGCATTTTTTCTCTAATCTTGCTAAAGCTTTACATGGCATGCTTTTCTTTCTGCAAAGGAGTCTATTACCTCATCAAAGTTTGTTAAACATTTTGCTGCGCGAAAAATCAAAATGTTGCCATCCAATACTGAAAAAGCTGTTAATACAAATAGTACCCAAGACTGGTGAGCTTTCTCGATTTGATTATGTCTATTTTGTCACTGTCTGCTGGGTAAAACAAAGCAGGCCTTTCTAATATTGCACCAATCATAACACATGCCCAATAAGTGAGACTGTTTTGACACAAATGTCATTTTTATCTACTTATTTACATAAATAACATGAACAGAATATGATTCACGAAGTACCAGTATCAAATGCCTATTAGGCCTATTACAAGCAAAAAGTTTTATTTTATGAAACAGCTTCACATTTCAATTACATGCTCCAGTTTCTCAAGCACGAGATCAGGAAGTAGTTGTTGTAAGGAATTTTTATACAAATCTTAAATTTTAATATTCTTCCATATAATTTGTGTGATGTTCCGATTTCTTCTTCCTTGTTCTAACAAGCAATCTTGCTATCACTAATTCAGTAACTATTGCTGCCAATTCTCTAGTTACATTCACTAACCCTGCCAGAATCAGCTGTTCAGGGAAAGGAAAACAGGGAGGGTAGCAAGGATGGAGGCATGGTTGTCAGAGGGACCTCTGACAACCATGCCTCCATCCTTGCTACCCTCCCTGTTTTCCTTTCCCTGTTGCTTCATAACATGGGTTGTGAGTAACTGAATCCACTTTCCCTTCTTCCCTTTCTTTCCCCTCTCCCCTCCCTGATGAAGGAAGATTTGTTCCAAAAGCTAGGAACGTAAATTTTCGGTTCTGTTTTTTGCGTATCATCGGCTGTACTGAGCTAAGTACTGGCCAGCCCCTCTATCTCTTCGTAGTATTTATTTCACATTTAATCAATCATTCATCACAGGCTCTATATGTGAATAGAATGGGAAGAAATGAATGTGTAATGGAATGGTGGGTACCCTCTGCCCTGCATATGATGGTGGCTTGTAGAATACAGGTGTAGAACCAAGTAACAGTGAATTGAGCACGTGCACACACACAGAGTTTATTACCTGCAGCCCGTCACCCATCTCCTTCTCCTGGGCACTCCACTCCGAGAACACCCTGCCATAGTTGGCGTGCAACTTGTGGATCGTATACAGACGCTCTGCCATCCTGGATCGCACACGCAGCAGGCTGTTCAGGTTGTTCTGCAAGCAGCAAATAACTGTTGGAAAAGTTTGACCTTTGGTGTTCATAAACAATGACAGCAACAAACAATAATAGGAGGAGGTGAAAAGAAACTGGGCTCTAGATGGCTATATGGGATTCATGCATCAAAAGATGTTTAGTTTGAAATTCCAAGAGCATAAGTTCGAAGAGAAGTCAGGCAACATAGTACTTCCTCCCACACACGTCTTGCAAAATGACCACAATGGCAAAATCTGAGAAATTAGAGTTCATATGGAAGTATACTAACAATCCCTCCTCTTCTTCCCATGTGTAAATTGTAACCAGGGAAGAGGGGAGGTGGGGAGCAGGTAAGTAGGTGAGTGTAGCACCACAACTGCCCTCAAAAAAAGAGGCTTGGTAAATAAAGGTAGGGGTTGTAATAAAACTGAAAAATTACTAAACTAATTATGTAACTTTAGTTTACCATCTAGTGTGCATTTCAAATCCACAAAGCCAAAATCTCTTTGCTTGTTATTAGCAAGTCATTCATATTAATTACACATACGTATCAAGTTGAAGCACTTTTAAGAATTTTATCTGCATTCAAATCATCACTACTGAGGAAAATTTTGTACAATTTTTATTACTGATATATTTTGTTCTTTTGGAAACTTACTCTATGGTAACACATTTGTAGCTGGTATTACCAAAAAAGTTAAAGATTCTGCATTAATAAAAATATTCTTCCATTTTTTATAAAAGTAGGTTGTGTGAAGAACTGCGCACACTGGGCGACAAAAAAGCTTTCAAAGTAGGCATTCCGTTTGAAAAGCTACAAATCACACAAGAACCAGAATTCTGGCCAGAAAACATAAAAGTACGTCGATTTCGTTTCCCAAGAGGATCAATGGAAGAGGGAGCAGAGCTCAACTAAACTAAGAAGAAAGCCAGAAGAGCAAGAAGTAAAAGCAGTCTTGTGGAATACAGAGGGAGTAAAAAGTGCTCTTAACCTAACACCAACAGACATTCTGCAAAACTCTGATCTTGCAATTCTAACAGAAACCTTCCTGATAGACAGCTGGCAACATAAAGATTTCTATAATTATTACCTAATGGCAAAGAAGGGAGAAAGGGGACGACCCATGGGAGGAATATCTATCCTACTGAAACCCTGGATGACGCCCACCAAAAAAATCATAAAACAAGAAAATAGTATGCTAATAGAAGTGGCAAACATAAATATAATTGCAGCCTATTTTAAACTGCACACAAATGCTGTAGAAATAATTGACGAAATAGTCACACTCATCAAACAATGCAACAGCAAACCCACCATTATTGCAGGCGATCTCAACTGCAGAATAGACACAGAAAACTATAAAACAAAACTAGTCGTTGAAACCCTAGAAGAAGATGGTTTCACCCTACTTAACGATAGACAGATACCTACATACATATGCCACAATGGGAAGAGCATCATTGATATCGCATTAACAAGAGGAGACATAGAAGGAAGTATTCAACCAATATGGCATGACTCCATTACTCCTATACGAAAGCACATTCCAATGAAGATAAAAATAAATATCGTCACGTCACCGCCAGCAAGAAAGACCCACCAAATCACACAAAGAAAAATTGATATAGAAAAATTAACAAACCAGCAAGAACAATTAACACAAATAGAAACTTTCATAGAGGAAGGAGACCTTGAAAAAGCAACAGACCAAATAGAAGCCCTCCTAAAAAATTCAGTGATACAAACAATCCCCAAAACAAGGAGAGCCAAAAGATAGTTGGTGCTGAATGCTACAGCAAAAGGAACACTGTTCTAAGAACCCTCCACAGACTAAGAAACCAGCATGACGAGGAAACACACAAACTGTACGCAGAAGAGAGAATAATCTACAAAAAACTAATAGAAGAGAAGAAAAAAGAATACATAGAAAGAGAGGCAAAAAGAGAAGCGGATGAAGCAGAGAAAGACCCATACATAGCAGCAAGACCAAGAAAAATGGCTCATACACCAAATATAGACCTGAAGGAATGGGAAGACCACTTCAGTAAGATACTGAACAAACGAGGACTCAAAACACCCCCAAAGAAAGAGAAACAACATCAAACTAAGGAAAAAGACAATACATGGGAACCCCTAAATGAAGATGACGTGAAAGAAGTAATAAAAGCACTGAAGAACAAGAAAGCAGCAGGACCTGATAATATATATAATGAACATATAAAATATGCAAAAGAGGCCCTCCAACACATATGGACCAAACTGTTTAACAAATGCCTGGAACTTGGAAGAATTCCGACACAATGGAGACACTCGACAATAAAAGTTCTCTACAAAGGTAGAGGAGACCCAGTGGACCCAAACAAGTACAGAGGTATAGCCCTGGAAAATACTCAACTCAAGATGTTTTCAGAGATAATAACACAAAAAATCCAAGCCTCTGTGGACAGTCATCTCCCAGAACGACAAATGGGTTTCAGATCTGGAAGATCAACACTTACGGCAGTCAGGCTTCTTCTAAACAACATCGATGATGCGCTACAAAAGAAACAAATGTTCTACACAGTGTTCATAGACTTTACCAAAGCCTTTGACCTATTGGAAAGAGAGCTCATAGTCCGAAAACTGGAAAACACAATGGGAGAAGATAGCGTATGGGCAAGAATAGCCAAGTCAATCCTCGAATACAACTTAATTACAATATCAGACAACCTCTCTTTTTCGAACCCCATTCTGCAATCGAACGGAGTCTTACAGGGTGACCCAATGAGCCCTTTGCTGTACATTCTTGCCACTGAAGAAGCACTCCGAATTGGAGAAAATGAAGAAGATGTGTATGTATATGCATAAGCTGACGACATAGCCGTAGGATCAACAGATATACAGAAGCTGCAGAGAATCATTGAGAAAATAGACAGATGGTGCATTGAACACAAACTACACATAAACATAACAAAGACAGAAATGGTAATTTTCAGAAAAGGAGGCAAAACACCGAAGAATGCGGAAATCAGTATCAGAGGACAAAAAATAATCTCATCAGACTTTAAATACCTAGGAGTGACATTGCAACCAACAGCCAAATGCTTCACAAAACATACAACAGAACGTGCAGCCCAAGCAACAATAGCAATACAGGACATCAAAAACATCCGCCTACTCAGTCTAGAAACAGCTATGAAATTATTCAACACAAAAATCTTGCCAATCCTGGCCTATGGGATGGAGGTTATATGGGACCACCTGACAGAAAAAATCTAGAAACACTAGAAAAGGTAAAATCAACCTATCTAAAAAGAGCACTAGGTCTCTCAAAGACAACAAGATCTAGACTAGTGTACCTGCTAGCGAGAGAGACATTCCTAATTGAAGACATCAGACTTCGATATATGATGCCACACACCAGGGCTTCCAGAAAGCAACTGAAGATCATGGAGGACAAACGAGAAAAAATATGGCCAGAGTTTTATGGCACCGAAGCAATGACGAACCGCTCATGGACAGCACCAAACTTCGAACAGCGACATGTCTTAACTAGAATTTCTATTCACGGCTTTCATCATCTAATCTGCAAAAACAAAACTTATCACGACCCAACCGCAACATGTGTATGTGAACTGTGTAATGAAGCCTGTGAACGATATCACATAGAACTGTGCAGTAAAAGAGTGAAATCGATAAATGAATATGCAAAAATGTAAAATGTAAATGTAAAATGTTAAGCAAAGTAACTGTATATGGCTATTTGGCTGCAATTTTATTAAATTAAATAAAAGTAGGTTGGTATTTGCATCAATGAAATGAGGAAGAAAACTTGTTACAATAGACAAGACAAATATTAAATTACTTGTGTATAATATTAACTACAAGAAGCTATCCTGCAACTATTTCATGAAATGAATACACGAGGGCCTAGAAAACCTAAAAATCCATTTTTTGCAAAAATCTTGCTAAATTTCACATAGAAAACAGAAGAAATCGAGACCAAAAGAAAAAGCAGAAGCCAACATCTTATCTTAAACTGGACACTTCCAAAATAACTACCTACTTCACTTTTATCTTTTCGAGTCGTTGAACACAGTTTGCCAACATACTTCTTGGGGCTACAATTTGAGGTTTGCCAACTTGGATTGATGCTTATAATTCCCATTTAGTAAGGGAGGCGAACGTTACCTGCAGCTCGTTGCTGTAGTTCTTGACGGCCTCGAACCTCTTGTCCGGGTTACGGAGGCGGACCGACACGCTGAGCGCCTTTAGCTTAGTCTCTGCCAGCTGCAGGTAGCCGGTCTCCTTGATGCTCTCCTTCCAGCCCTGCTCCTGCTGCAGGAACCCGACAAACAGGTGGTCCTGCGACAGCACCGGGTGCGACCCCACCCGCAGCAGGAAGTTCTGCAACAGCCAGAGCCACCCACACTCTCACATCACATTCTGTAAAAGACTTCACAGGTGTGGAACCACTAGATTCATATGTTGACCTCTTAACTTTTAACACTTTATACACTATATCTGTCAATTCACCTTTTAGCCGGGTCTGTTGTTGAGCACCAGATTGTGAGGTGCTGCAAATTGTACTTTCGGTTAACATTTTTATACCGCAGTTTAACAAGTAGCATGTAAAATTACAATGACAACTGGATATATGACATCTGTGGTAACTACTGTTAATAGCATACAATCAAATTATTTTTTCCTATTAGTAATGTTTGTTTACAAACCAAAATCACTACCGTGACTGAAAATATACAATAAAACAAAATTAATAATTACTTATGCAATTTAAAGTAGAATATTTCTCAGTCTGGTCTGTTATTGACCACAACTCTTAACTGATCATCAAATTTACCAAAAAATGGAAGCAATGCTGAAACTTATTAAGTATATAATTTACTAAATTACATTATTCCAAGAAATAATTATCTTTTTAAGATTTCATATCTCACTAGAAGGCTTAGTTTCTGAATAATTTGGAAAACCTTCCACATTTTATCAAACTTGCTAGATCAAGGATTTATTGAAATAAATAAAATGTAACATAAAGAAAGCTTCAGGTATTTAGTTTTTATTGCCTTAATCCCATGTAGGTATACTGGATTAATAGTTTTAGCAGGGCTAAGCTGCCATCTTTCATTCTCAGTGTACAGCTTATGAAATCATGCTGTGAGATATACTGCATATTTTTTTTGTAGGATTGTAATGGGATCATGATGAAAAGAGAGTATCACAGAGCACAATTTCATAACCTGTATACCGAGAGTCTGCAGATGGTAGCTCAGCCCAGCCAAAACTAGTAACCCAGCGTACCTACATGCCATCGAGGCAATAAAAACGTCCTATTGAAGCTTTCTTTACACTAAATTCGTGATCACTCTCCAAGTGAGAATGTCAGGTATTTGAAGTAGCATTTAAATTTCACTATAATTTACAACTTCAAAACAACTAGTCTGTATCATTAACAGAAGAACTCTAATTATATCTTTACTGTGAAATTAATTGCACTGCACATGAAAAATCAAATGTTAAAGAAACATACATGCTTTTTTTGAGCAAATAACAAAACCACTTTAGTCCAATTACCAAAACAATTAACGGCCAAAACTGTAAAAATCTGTTTCTATAATAAACTACCATTAGAATAATATATAATTTATTTAAAAAGATTGTTAACATCTGTTCTATTTTTAATGCTAATATTAGTTTCTGATAAATACCTATTTTAGGGGTTCACATTATAGTAGATAAACTGATACTGACGGCATTGTCTGTGACATTGGACATGTCTGAAGCATAAACAGACTTGCAAAGTGAATGCCTTAATGTAAGGAGACATTTGTCAAACACACTGCAATACAATTATTGCACATTATTACTTAAAATGGTGGAGTTTATTATTCTGGTTAGATATTAATCTAACAGTGAAGAAACTGAGCTACGCGCCTAATTTTATGGCCGGTGTTTTTATTTGAGGCAAATGAGTCCATTAAACCTAGTCTGCAAATTTTAGAGGTCCTTAGAAAGTAAACAAACAATACATTCACAACTTGGAAGAGGTCATGCAGTGAAAGATAAGTACAACAATTTGCTTTAAACAGTTTTGCAATTATTACTGCAATGAAGTTTGTTGTGCAAAACTCACAACCTGTAAGTGCACTCACAAGTTACAGACAAGAAAGATGAACGCTGTATCAGCCTGTATTGACCAATTTAATAGTAAAAGAGTTATCTACAGAAGAACAGAAAAATGTGGCAGAAGCCGACCTTGGGAACCAAATCTTGGGTAAAGACTAATTTAGGAACATGTGAGGCAATACCCACACTGGTTTATCTTACAAGACAGGCTGGAGACAAGTACACCTACATTTACAGCATCTGCAGATTAACAGAAAACTTTTGACAATGCTGACCTGGAAACACTCTTTTAAATTTTGAAGGTAACAGTGATAAAATACAGGGACTGAAAGGTTATCTACGGCTTATACAGAAAACTGACAGCAATTGTAAGAGCTGAAGGACATGAAATGGAAGCAGTGGTTGAGAAGAGAGTGAGGCACAGTTACAGCCTATCCTCAATGTTATCCAGTCTGGACAATGAGCAGACAGTAAAAGAAACAAAGGAGAAATATGGAAGGGTAGTTGAAGTTGAGGAAGAAGTAGTAAAAACTTTGAGATTTGCCTGTGACATTATAAATCTACCAGAGCACTTTAAGAGAATAGCTAGTACTTTGACACAAGACTCACACTGACATCAACAGAAGAAAAGCTAGGGTAATGGAATGTAGTACAATTAAGTCTGGCTGTGTTATAGGAATTAGGCGAGTTTTGCCATTTGGATAGCTAAACAACTGATGATGACCGAAGTAGAGAGAATATAAAATCCAGACTGCCAATGGCAAGAAAAGCATTTCTGCAAGAGAAACAGGTTAACATCTGATAAAAATTTAAGTATTGGGATGCCTTCTCTGAGAGGATATTTCTAGAGTGTATTATAGACGGAAGTGAAACATGAACAATAATCCGTATAGAAAACAACAGAGTACAAGCTTCTGAAATGTAGTGCAACAGAAAACATGGATGAATATGTGGATAGATCAAGCAACTATTGGGAGCTTGTTGTAATTTTTATAATCAAAGTTATTAATTATATTATGCAAGTGTTTTTATTAGAGTAATTTATGATGATGTATATTCATGAATCGTGTGTAATACTGCCACTAACAGGTTAATAACTTCTTGTCATTTCGCCATCCCAAAAACAGTGACCAGTTACTGTCTTCAGTCCCCCAAAAACATTCTCATTCATATAAGCACTATTTGTGGCATAAGTTATCACAAGTTTCTATTATCCCTATCTAGTGGAGGATTCAAACTAACTAAACTCTTAATTCCAAGCTTTCAAAATGTGAGACTTCTTTAACTACAGAAAACGTTGATCTAGTAGTGATCAGAACACTATTTAATAGTACACACATCCCGTCAGACAGTGCCCTTGGGAAACTGAACGGTTCTAGTATTTTCGAGTCAGTAATTCAATTTCTAGTATCCTTGTCAACTGTCAACATTAATAGTGACAGTTTCATCTCTTAAACCATGAATTTCAGAACAGGTGTTTCTTCTTGGAAAGCAGGCAGTAACATGTGGGATGAGGAAACTACGAGACTTTTTCCATCCACAAATAAAAAGTAGACTCTCGCAACTAACCTCGAGACCAGCTCGCCGTCTATCGACGAAATCAGGGTCAAAGGTGTCCGAGGCTGCCTTCTGCCACGGATACAGAACTTTCTTCTCAGGTAATGGAGGCAGAACGATGTAAGGATACTCCAGCTCGAGGTACGTCCTCAGAAGAACAAATTCCGAGTAACGACGCCAGACACTGCTTATGCGACTATATGCACCATTCCAGTCTGGGTCTGTTACTCTGAAAATTTAAAAATTCACCACAGTTTTATGAATCTGAATATTTAATTTAAAAAAATGGTAACCACTAAACGCACCTTCGAAAAATGCTGCCTCTGAGGAGCTTTACAACTGTAAATTCACAACAAATTCACTGCAGCAATAAAAATTAATATTACCAGACCTTATGTTGGATAATCCACATTACATTATCTAGCGAAGTTAAGAAAAAGACAAGAATGAAACTACATAAACTAATCGCTGCATTATTATTACTGGAGCAGTCAGAGATAAAGGTGATGGATACACAACACCTCAAATACAACAATTTATCAATGACACCAATGGTTGAGCTAGGTGACTGATTTAAATTACTCGAAGAAATACAGCAATCGTGCTCTCCTATATGTGAGAGGCAGTCAAATGAAAACAGAACACCCACCTCAATGGGACTATGGAATGGTTCCAGTCAAAAGTAGTCATCATAGGCATTAAGACATTTATCCCACTGGAAAATGAGATGACCAATTCCTGTTTCATATAATGTGGTCAGCCACCAATGTATCCCCAACTGCACCCACTTCTGTACTTCCTCATCTGGCAAACAGATGTCCATGCAAGCCTTGCTTTGGATGCCAAAGATGTGAAAATCACACAGTGAAAGGCCCGGGCTGTATGAAGGATGTTGCAGTGTTTTCCATCCAAATTGTTAAGTCCAATTGGCAATGTGGGGACAGGCATTATCGTGCAACAGGATGATTCTGTCCAACAATGTTCCGACTGCCCAAGGAGAAATAGGAAAACCAACAGGGGAAACATCTCACATCTTCCCCAGCTGTTTGCACAAGTTCCAGTAAGGTCATGATGATCCCCTTCAACAGCAACGGCCCAAGATAAAGCCTGCCACTACACTGCCGATCAGAGAAGGGCTACACTTCAGTGATTTTGTCGGGAAACACAGCAACATCCTCCATACAGACCGGATCTTTCACCATGTAGTTTTCACATTTATGGCAATCTGAAGAAAGACACGCACAGATGTAAATTTCAGTCAGTTGAGCAAGTGCAGGAGTACACGTAGTTGTGGATCTGTTGTTAGCCAACTGCACTCCACGAAACAGGAATTGACTGTCTCATTTCCCAATGAGATAAATGCCTTAAAACTTGTGTTGTTATTTTTGAATGGAGCAATCCCATGGGTCTTTTGTGGCAGTTATTCTGTTTTCGTTTGACTGCTCCTTATAGCTTTTTTTAATACTAACGTGTATTTTGGGTTTTCAATTATTTTCATTTGGTGTAACATTTATATAAGGTGTGCGAAAGAGAATGCACAGTTTAAATTGTGGGCCTCTTTTTATTGGCCACACTTACTATTGCTCAGCTATTATCTATAGATGTTGTTATTAGTAAAAATTAATCCTTTTATCATTTACTGAAAATGTGAGTGTAGCCTTAAGTCCATGAATCTTGATTCACTGTTTAGCATAAGAACTAAACATTTCCAACAATATCATTCTGTTAATCCTGACAAAAGATCTTTATCTACATCCACACAAGTTTCAATTGGCATTTACACTGGGACCAAAATAAAGTGTTTGATAGTGAAGCACAGAAGGGATGATGTAGTCGGTTCACCGTTACGCACAAGGACAATAGGATTTTGTTAGCTGCAGCTGTGCAGTCCCATGCTGAGTATGTTCATACATTACCTGTCAACATGCACTACTGAGCTCACTTTGCAGATCGTAATGGCTGCACCACTTTCTTAGGTAATTGCACACTTAGCTTCACACACACTGTAGAAGAAACATACTATGCAGAGAAACAAATCACAACAATTATGGAACAGTCTGCAACTGTCCTATACAGCTAACATGTAACCCGCAGCAGAGCAGCAGAGGTAGCAAGCAGAGTGATACGACAACAGGTTACAGGGCAGGAGGTCTGACTCTGATTTGTTGTTGCAATGGTAGCTGTCCCTGGGTGTCTGCCACTTTGTTGTTCTCGGCCAGGTATATTGCAACTGACCATTTGCAACAGTGATAATTCGACGATGTTGGAAAACCGGAACTGTGGATGACACTTTTGAAAGGAATGTGAATGTAAGCAATGAGGCACATTTCCCACAGGGCAGATATAGCTTATTGAAGTCCAAAAACATTCTGGAGTACACCGTAGATTCCTGAATCGCACTATCTTATGTACGTAATGGAGAACAGTTCCAGGTCAATACTTGGTGTATCACAATATTTGCCCCAGCTCTCAGCTTGTAGACATCTACAACATGGCAAGTTAAGTGTTTACATTTTTCTGTGTTTTCCTCATAGTTATTAAATTTTGTGCCTGTTTTGCTGTTTAAGAAGTTTAATCTCACTTTTTTGTAAGTGTAAATTCATCCAGTCTGTAGTGTAGTAGTTGTTTATTTGTTTTGTTTTGAAGGTAACCATCTGCCCGTTCAGTAAGGCAGGTAGTCAGTCTCCAGCTCTCTGCTTACACACATCTACAGAGCAACAAGTTAAGTATCTTTTTCTGTGTTTTCCTATTAGTATATTTATTAAATTTTGTGCATGTTTCTTTATTTAAGAGGTTCAATCTTGCGTTTTGTAAGGGTGAATTCATGCAGTCTGCAGAGTAATAGTTGCTCACTAAACAGCCTGCTACATGGCTCATTAACACATCAGCATCCATTGGTAACACATCAGGCGGGTAGCAAGTTGCATATCTAGGCTTCTATCTGCCTCTATAATTTACTTCTTCATTTAGTCTTGCCAGGACGGTTAGGGTGTTTGCAGAAGCAGGAGGAGCTGGCCGCTGTTCACCAACAGCTGAATGTGCTTTTGGTTACGGTCAGTCACCTTCAGGCTGCTGTCTTGGGGTGTAGCAGTGGCAGGGAATCTAGCACATTGTAGGTGTCAGTTGTTTTGGCCACAGGCTCTGCTTCCGAGGCCCAATGTGCTGGACCCAATGTGCTGGACCCAATGTGCTGGACCCAATGTGCTGGACCCAATGTGCTGGACCCAATGTGCTGGACCCAATGTGCTGGACCCAATGTGCTGGACCCAATGTGCTGGACCCAATGTGCTGGACCCAATGTGCTGGACCCAATGTGCTGGACCCAATGTGCTGGACCCAATGTGCTGGACCCAATGTGCTGGACCCAATGTGCTGGACCCAATGTGCTGGACCCAATGTGCTGGACCCAATGTGCTGGACCCAATGTGCTGGACCCAATGTGCTGAACCCAATGTGCTGGACCCAATGTGCTGGACCCAATGTGCTGGACCCAATGTGCTGGACCCAATGTGGTGGACCCAATGTGGTGGACCCAATGTGGTGGACCCAATGTGGTGGACCCAATGTGGTGGACCCAATGTGGTGGACCCAATGTGGTGGACCCAATGTGGTGGACCCAATGTGGTGGACCCAATGTGGTGGACCCAATGTGGTGGACCCAATGTGGTGGACCCAATGTGGTGGACCCAATGTGGTGGACCCAATGTGGTGGACCCAATGTGGTGGACCCAATGTGGTGGACCCAATGTGGTGGACCCAATGTGGTGGACCCAATGTGGTGGACCCAATGTGGTGGACCCAATGTGGTGGACCCAATGTGGTGGACCCAATGTGGTGGACCCAATGTGGTGGACCCAATGTGGTGTACTCACGCTCACCACAGGTTGACCGGAGAGTGGTAACAAGTTCGTGTTGCTCGAGGCAGAGGGTCACTGTGAAGAATGGCCGCCTGGCCTTGCCCATTCACCCTGTGAGTGGACAGGTGGCTGCTCCTTCAGGATGGTCCGAGCAGACACATGAAGGGAAGAGTTTACTAGTTATTGAGAGGTCCAATGTTAGGTGTTTTATGGAACCCTTTAGGCAGATAGTATTCAGGGCTGGAAAGAAAACCAATGTGCACTCAGTATATCTGCCAGAGGGCCTCATCCAAGATATGTAGGCAGCCTTTCCTGTGGCTATCAAGTCAATTACAAAGGTGACACATGGTTCTTAATAGGGTGTGAACTAGGTAGCAATGCATATTCTGCAGTGTGCTCCCATTTAGCCACAAGGTTGGTAAGGAGTTGTTGTGGTAGGGCATTTCATTCCTCCACCAACAGGATTGACAACTGCTGCACAGTCTTTGACTCATGTGGACATGCTGCAATATGTCTTCCCAACAGACCCTCCACATGCTCAACAGGATTTAAGTCAGGAGAACAGGCAGGCCTATCCGATTGCCGAATATCCTCTCGTTCCGAGACCACCTCCACCTGTGCTGTCCGCTATGATACCACACTGTCGCCAATAAAAATGAAGTCTTAGCCAATACTACCATTGAAAAGACATGCATGGAGAGGGAGTACAGTGCCACAATAACAATGACCAGTGAATGTTCCTCATTCAATGATTTTGAAATTACTGTGGCCATGCATCATCACACCTCTCCCCACCCTAACACCTGGACCACCAAAACAATCTTATCTGACAATGCCGGATGTACCATCATATGGAGAGGTGGAAAAACACAACACACCCAGGAGCGTTGTCAAACACTATCATTTCGATGGTGCAGGTATTATGATGTCAGGAGGCATGTTGCATGAGCATACTGACCTCAAAATCTTTGAACAAAGGACACTCACCAGTCAATATTATAGCGTTATTGCACTCCTCCACCATGTGTCTTCAGGGCTGCATTCAGCTATTACTTCATTTTTATGGCTGACAATGTGTATCTGCATCAAACAGTGCAGGAGCAGCAGCTCATGGAACAAGAGGATATTTGGGGAATGGACTGATATGCCCATTCCCTCAGCCTTAAATGCCATCAAACACATGTGGGATGCATACTACAGCGCATCCACACCTACCGATAACCATCCAGCACTTGACAACAACTATGGTGTAGGAATGTAACACCCCACCATAAGAACACCTTACCAATGTTGTGGCAAAGATCAGACCATGTTGCATAGCGTGCAGTGCCATCCATAGTGATCACGTACCCTTTTAAAAACCATGTCATTTATAACACTCTGGTACCATCACGAATCGTGCTGACATCAGTTTAATTATTGTATTTGAATAAAAGTGCATTTCTGTTTGTCTGATTGTTTATTTCTTCTAGTTACCTTCTGTATTATACTGTTGCAGTTCTTTCTCCGTACGGTCCAAGTTTCATCAAGATACGTGACGCACAATGTGGAAGTTACTGCTGTCCTTAAGTTGCAAACACCAGCATATGATTATTATAACTTTGACAATAATACTGTTCACTTTCCAGTTGATGGGGTCACAGTTGATGATGAGAGTTCATCTGGAGCATCCTCAAGTGTAGTAACATAAAGGCAATAATTTTTGATGGAGGAGTGTGTAACTGTCGTAGAGCAGTTATCTGACAACTCTCAGACATTTCTAGTTTCAATGGAATCCAGAACTGTAGGAGTGTTTACTGATTTAGTTTGCATCAAAGTACTGAAATGGTCTAATGATATTAACTAACAGATAGGCTGTTAATGATCAGTTGATTCCACAACTATAACTCAAAATGGAAAGATATTATTGGCTCACAGAAGACAGTTCACAACTCACAGGTACAGAAATTAAGGCCTGCACAGCACTTTTGTCCTTAATTATTGGCTTATGGAACCACCAATTAATTGTATATCAAAGGCTGGGAAGTTGTTCAGTGAATAAGCTAAAGCTCAAAGTGGTGAAATATTTTTCCGAGATTATAGGAGAGGAAACGGTGAGGTGACAAAAGTCATGGGATATTCTAATATGTTGGCCCTCATGTTGCCTGGCACAGTGCAGCAACTAAATGTGGCACGGACTCAACAAGTCGTCGGAAGCCCCCTGCAGAAATATTGAACTGTGCTGCCTCTATAGTTGTCCATAACTGTGAAGGTGTCACCGGTGCAGGATTTTGTGCACAAAGTCACCTCTTGATTATGTCCCATAAATGTTCTGTGGGATTTGTGTTGGCCGATCTGCTCGGCCAAATCATTCAGTCGAACTGTCCAGAATGTTCTTCAAACCAGCTGTGAACAATTATGATATGGTGACATGGTGAATTGTCACCCATAAAATTCCACTGTTGTTTGGGAACATGAAGTCCATGAACGGCTACAAATGGACTCCAGGTAACCGAACATATGAACACAGCCCATACCATTATGAAGTTCCCACGAGTTTGTGGAGTGCCTTGTCACTCTTGGGTCAATGGCTTTGTGGTGTCTACACCACGCTAACCCAACCGTCAGCTCTTACCAACTGAAATCGGGACTCATCTGATCAGGGCACAGTTGTCTGTGATCCAACAGATATGGTCACTAGCCCTGGAGAGGTGCTGCAGGCAGTGTTGTGCTGTTAGCAAAGGCACTCTTGTCGGTTTCTGATGCCGTAGCCCACTAACACCAAATTTCGCTGCACTACCCTAACAGATATGTTCAGTTCGTTGTATGTACCACATTGATTTCTGCAGTTATTTCACACAGCACTGACAACTCTCAACAAATACCACTGCTCTCACTTGTTAAAGTAGGGCTGTCTGCCACTGTGTTGTCCACAATGAGAGGTAATGCCTGAAATTTGGTACTCTCAGCACATTATAGACACTGTGGATCTAGGAATATTGAATTTCCTAATAATTTCCATAATGGAATGTCCCATGTTTCTGGCTCCATTCTGCATTCACAGTCTGTCAGTTCCCACAGTGGAGCCATAATCAGGTCACAATCCTTTTCATCTGAGTCAGTTAATCTTTCCTACTTCTCAAAATATTGCTTTTTTCAAGCTTCTTAGACATTATTCTCAGAGCTCATATTTAGCTTAATTCTTGTAATAAAACTGTGGAAAGGCTAAATCTGAACACTTGGACAGAACTCTGAACCTTGATCCTCCTGAATGCAAGACCGACAGAATAACCAGTGTGACCTTACTCTGATTAGTGGCATATCTCGGAAGTACACAAAAAGAATGCCTCTCACTAGAATAGACAAATTGTCCTCTCCTTAAACAGAGAAGAGGAAATTCATTGTAAGCATTTATCGTCCCTCAGAATGGAAAGGTGTTCACCGACCAGCAGCTTTCATTTTCAATAGCCTTCCAGCAGAACTTGGGGAAAAAAGAAAGAATAAACAAAAAGAAAGAAAGAGTGACAAAACCCACACTCTAAGTATAATTTGCCTATGTTTTTATTAATTCTTCAGTTTCCAATTTCTTCGAACCAGCATACTGTAAACTATGAACTCACTTGTTCAAGACCAAGTGGTTTTGGCTCACACGGTCATCTGGAACTTAATCTATACATAAACAAAAGAAATACTTCCACATTTAGATTCCACACTGAGCTTTTCATTCTCCCAATTAATAAATTGGAGAAAGCTGATAGGTTACTATAATTTAGATCAGAATTACATCTATTAAAGCAGTCTTGAAAGCAATGACTGACTGATCATTTAGAGGATGATACTTTCCCCACTGACAGAGCTAAGATAAGAATCCAGCAGTGATATAAGCTCTGTGGTCCCTGGAAAGCCAGCAATGAATGTGTAACAATAGATGTTCATGGAGAAAGATGGGATGGAGATGGGCATGGGGTGAGTGGCAGAATGAGCCACAAATGGATTTCCAGCTAAGGCCAGTAGTTATTGCTGACACAATCAGTTTTACATTATAAGTTTCAAGATACATACAATCAAAATAAGAAAAGAAAACTTAGTTTGTCCATAGTTCACTACTTTTCTCAAAAGCAATGAGAGGTTAAATACAACAAAAAATTACCTATATTGTTATGATCTAGGATGTACGACTGTTTGGACACTACGAATGGTCAGTGCTAAAGGGTGATAACTGCGGATGAAGATCTGTTTTCTGTGAAATGGCGCCCATTTCCAAGGCCCCAAGCAGATAAAGGCATATTATGTAGACAAAGGCAGCAGATCAATTGCTTTCTGTTTTTATAAGAAGTTACGAATGAATTATGCTTAAGTTTTTAATTTATTGCTGTTGCCATATTTCCTTTCTTTTTATTATTTCACAGAAATGGCAGACAAATGTTTGATCTTTCAAAGCAAATGAAGTATTACACTTCATTGCCACCTCACTTCATGAAATACTACCAGACTAGGGTTGATGCCATTCTGCAACACAACAGATGTCCCACAACAGCGAGGAATTATCATATAGACCAGATGGGAGAGAGTCTTGCACACTGCACGTGTTGGCCCACCATCTAATAGGCTATGCCATATAACAGGTAAATGACAGTCTCAGCAATGCTTTACCAATTCTGACACCATGTTTGTTGCTTGTTTATAACTATCAGCAATATTATTAAAATAGCACCAATTTCTTTTCTCATTTTCTCTAATTACTCAATATTTCAAAACACTAAAAATTTTATGACCAAACATTATTCATTCTTAAATGAAGTTTTATTCGAAAACAAAAAAGAAAAAAACAAGAAATCAGTACTGCTGTTATAGTACATTTATACACTGTTTTTTTTTCTTTACCTGGTACTAACAAAAAATAAAAAAAACTTGTTATACCAGACCAGGCAAATGCTCAAAAATACACCGGTCATTCAGAAATAAAATACCAGTATGAGCTTTAACTGGCCAGTTTTTCCTGTCCCTATCTCCAGCTAAAAAGAAATCAGTGAAAGGAAAAAGAAAAGCACTGTAGCACGACCGGTAGATAATTACTTCTACAACACACAACAGAATACGTGGAAGTGGACTCTGCCTGGAGGCTGGGTTGAAGACTGTAGAGCTTTACTAGGCTTGTACCTAATGGAGTTTGTTTTCCCTCTACTTTCAGTGATTTATGCCCGCCTAGCCAGGTATATGGAAATAATGACACTTGACAGGATGTCATTTACCACAAGAAACTTGGTGTAATGCTGCATAGAATCTTTATCACGACCACAATTCAACAAGAAAAATAGTCCACACGATTCTTCAAGTATGCCATATCCATATAAAGCTGCTCACTGATGATTACATCATGCACAGCTGTTACACTACGGGGTTGACAGTTACTGTGTTGCAGTTGCTGTTCCAAATAGTTCCAGATATTTTCTGTGGGATTAAGGTCGGATGATCTAGCAAGCCAGTCAAAGTGTGATTAGGTGCCTCAGTGTACATCACACCAGGAAGGTTTGCGTACAGACCTGTGAACAGGATTGTTATAATCTTGAAAAACAAGAGCATCCACAGTATACTCAACATGGAGAGGTAAAGGAAGGGCACATTAGAAATAAAAAATGTTGAAATTAACTTCCCGGTTTACATTTGTGGTAACAGACCAGAACAGAAGAGAAGTGAAGCATTTGAGATATAATACTAAAGAAGAATATCAGGTGGACTGACACAATAACAAATGAGGAGGCTCTTCATAGTATAGGCAAAGAAAGGAACCAAAACACTGACAAGAAGAAGAGACACAGTGATAGGACATGTGTTAAGACATCAGGGAATAACTTCCATAGTACTAGAGACATGTAGAGAGTAAAAACTGTAAGGGAAGACAGGCTGGAATACTTACAGCAAATGACTGAGAATGTGAGTTGCAAGTGCTACTCTGAGATAACAGGGAAGGAATCTGTGATAAAAAAAAAAAAAACAACTGGTGGACCCAAGTCAGTGTACACTCCCCACCCAAAACCACTTCTGGCTGAAGAACACCCTCCACACACTGCAAGTTAAACAACCCATTGGGCTGTTGGTGCACCTGACACCCCACAAAATTTGAAAAAAAAAAAAAAAAAAAAAAAAAAAACAAAACTTGTTAGGCCACACTAAAGGCCTCAAATCAGCTACTGCCCATGTGGTTCTTGGTCCAGTAAGATGTGGTGCTTCATGTGCAGCAGTGAGATACACGATTCCAAATGTTTTTGCAATTCCACTTCTTGTGTTAGCTCACAAACTTGTTGATATGAACATCGATACAATGACAGCAGAAACTGCCATGGAGTCTGAAATTGAGTGTCATTGACAACACCAACAACTCTACCAACTTTGCTCTTCATGTACTTGCAGGCACTGTTAAACATGAAAGCTTCTTTCATCCAGTCTGTCATGTCCCTATGCTAAGCCATTTACTGTGCTTATCAAGTACAACAGACTGGCACACTTATACCACTTGTCTCAGCAGTGGAGCACCGCATCACTGCCTGAGATCAGTTCTGTATCATCTATTACATTCTCAAGTGATCAGTGTACTATTCAGTAGTTGGTTGCAACAAAAATAAATAATTTCATTGCAAATGACAGTGGTATACTGCAAATAGCTATTGAAGGAACTATAATGTAGACTGCATAATAATGCAACTTGGCATTCAATCATTACCAGAGATCAAATAAAGACAACCAACAAAAGAAAACAATAGAACTGACTCTAGTTGAAGCCCCAGACCTTCGGATCTGTAGTTGTAATCCACTGAGCAATACATCATACAGTGTAACAAAGACACAAACTTAATCTTCAGTCATTGGCCACGGAGAAATAACTCAAGAAATAGACAACAGAACACTAACTGTTTTACATATTATACACAGATCATTGACATACTCACTTGGTCTCTATTAGGTAGACAGTATAGAAGTCCCGGATGTTGAGTGCTCCATTCTCTCTTTTCTCTGCCTCCGTTACAGATATTTCCATGTGATCTATAAGTGTGTCCTGCAAAAATGGAGATAATGAAACTTTACAGTTCTTTCAATATATCAACTGCCAGAAAAAAAGTTACTGCATTAAGTTTATTTTTTTTAAATATGTACTCTTCCCAAAAAGGATCTGAAATAACAATACCTCCAAACAACATGTGTAGTAACTCATCCACACATATTATAATTTGAAGTTTCCTTCAGATGTCTTTGTCTGCATGTTCAGGCTAATCTTAAGAACTAATGTACAAGCAATATTATGAAAAGGATAGTTGCTACTCACCATATAGCAGAGACGATTCCCCAAATACCTCAACATGCACGCTAAAATTACATCTGCAGTAAGAACTGCAGTCCACCACCTAAAAATTGATCCAACCTTATAGTCCTATCTGCTGACAAACTCCACCATTGTTGTTTTGAGCCACAAGTTACCTGGCAGAAGGGCTCTGATAGTTTTCAGATTCATCCACATAAAAACCCTGCCACAGAGACCCCATTCCAGAAATCCAGTAGGATCTCCAGTTTCTCCTCAAATCCTAAGGCACATCCCAGAACCTCTCCCCAGAGTCCACCTCTCTCCTCACCCCTACCACTCCCCGCACTCCTACCTTCTACATGCTTCCTAAAGTGCATAAACCCAACCACCCAGGATGCACCATTGTGGCAGTTACTGTGTCCCCTCTGAAAGAATCTTTGCTCTCTTAGACAAACACCTTCAGCCTATTACCCGGAACCTAACCTCCTATATAAAAGAAACAACCATTTCCTCTCCACAGTTCCTGTCCCTTTACCACATGCTACCCTGCTCGTCACTACTGATGCCACCTTCCTTTACACCATCATCCCTAAAGACCATGGCTTTACTGCTACTGAATGCGACTTTTCCCAATGCCTGACAGATTCCAAAACTACAACCTCCTTCCTAGTCACCATGTCCAACTATATCATCACCCACAATTATTTCACTTTCAAAGGTATCACCTACAAACAAATCTGGGTATGGCTACGGGCACCCACATGGCACCATCCTATACTAACTTATCCACGGGCCATCTACAGGAACCCTTCCTAAACACCCAGAATCAGAAACCTCGCATCTCGTTCAGATTCACTGATGACACCTTTGCGACCTGGATCGAGGGTAAGGACACCCTGTCAAGATTCCTCCAGAACCTCAACACCTTCTCCCACATTCACTTCATTTGGTCATCCTCAACCCAAAAAACCACTTCCCTTGCTGTTGACCTCCACCTCAAAGATGGCTACATCATTAGCTCTGTCCATATCAAATCTACCAACCAACAGCAAAACTTCCACTTTGACAGTTGCCACCCATACCATACCAACAAGTCCCTTCCAGACAGCCAAGCCACCCACGGAAACCATACTGTTGTGATGAGGATTCTCCCTGTTGTTTCAGTCATAAAAGTGAGGAGTATTGTCAAAAGTGCCAGTCAGTGCTTTTTATACTCTCTGTGTATCAGAAAGATGTGAGCGTGCTGCCATCCCAGCCAAGTCCACAGTCATATGTTTAGTTTATATGACATATTTCTTGTGCATGGTGGCCTAAACTGTGTTAGCTAGAGGTACGTAGATAGGTTTAGAGGAGATGGCAATCCATCAAGGATAATGATATTTTAGTTTTTCCAGACCTATGCATGGATTTTGATGAGACTGGGTCTGTACTTACCAACCATAGTACAACATCCAGGTTAAGTTGAAAGGTAACATTGCAATTTGTTACAGCCACTGAAAGTATCAAGACTCTTTCTTTTTGTACACTTTGACAGTTGATAGCTACAGTTACATCCATGAGAAAAAAACCATCTTCCCACTATGGTCTGAAGAATCTACAATAAATACATCACTTAATCTCTGTATAAAGCCAGAGTTCTGCGTATTGATTTATATCAACGACGGTGTGCCACGGAATTTGGATTTCCTTAATAACCCTAGTGTTATTTTCTTTCGCAAAAACTAGAACCATTACTTTCTGTGATACTTGACTTTTATTACAGTCAGACACAAACAGTTACTGTAACACTGTTGACTATGTGAAAATTACCTCTATTAAAAAAAGCCCAAATCTTAGCCCATTTACTATGATTGCTACTTCCTAAAAACTGCTATAATCGTGAGGTATCATTTTATACGGGCACTAGTGGCATCTAGAATATTCAAACCAGCATCCGGCCATCCTGATTTATTAGGTTTAATACAGTGATTTCCCTAAATCGCTTCAGGCAAATGCTGGGATGATTTCTTTGTATGGGGATGGCCAATTTCCTTCCCCATTCTTCCCTAATCTGATGGGACCGATGACCTTGCCCTTTGGTCACCTTCTCCAAACCAGCCAATCAACCACCTAGCATATACTAAACATGATTATTTTGTTTCTTGACGCTATGTGATCATAATGCACACAATGAATCAACTAGTCACAAGTCTCCAAATAAAATAAAAACAAACACTAACTTTCAGTTGCAAACACACTGCACAACTGTAGCATAGCAAACAACAAAACACAGTTTTCTACATTATGGGAGTGGGAGGGGCTGGGAGACGCCCAGGAGAGTGGGTGGGAGGGATAGGGGGAGGGACACTTTTTCAGACATGAAGATACACACCTGCAACCAGTATATGCCTATTACACTATCTACAGGTAGTCTGCATACACACACTTTATATGATATGGAGAGTACTGTGTACAAATTATTTGTATGGGTCATTGAAGACTCAAGTGCCACTTCCATACACCATGACACCCAGTAAATACAGCTACATTATTTATCACTGAACATGGCTGTTAAATCATTAACTTATGGAATTTTGGTGTTTGTTATTAATGAAGAGTCACGCGAATTAATTTCGTTTGCTTACACTTGTTTCTGCAATTTCCATTGGATGGCTAGCTTACAATAACCACTTTTTAGTTGTTAAATTCAAATACACGAGTATTAGTCTTTTGCATTTTTTAACCTATAAGTTCTGAATGACCAAAAGCATGAGAAAACCTCAGAACAATGGTAGAGCTCAGTAAGAACTGCAACAAAAAGTAGTAGTAACTGCGAGTTTATTTACTGGATCCATTTTGTAACTGCCGGAACACAAGCGAAATGGAAACTCTGTGTACACGATAATACAATGTACCACAACATCCCCGATATCATCCAATGAGAGCCTGCTAACAGGGCTTTTATTCCGATCATCAAAATTATGCAGTATTACCGCTGGAAAAACGCGTAATTTAACAGTATTTGCGGCAGATGGGTGCTCTGATGGGAATTACAATAATGCGTTCTCTCTGAAGAGAAACAAGAGTTACAGTTTTCTCAAAGAAGCCATATAACTAATCCGCAACGACGCAGCTGCTCGTATTCATTTCTTATAAATTGAATGAAATTCTGATGTGTTACAAACTAATTTTATACTGGGGTGAAACAGGTGACAAGTCATGTTTATGGTCCAATAAATAATTCATTTATTTCAATTTGCGAGCTTCGACTATTGACCTCTAGGGTTTGACAACTAGCTGCAAAAAAAGTGACCCTTCATCAACGCAAGGCATACATTTCTTACATCAAAATATATATGTACATTCTTGTCATTACAACAGAGTCGCTGTTGTTTGCCTAGTTACATTTAAGAAATCCAATTGGACGCTGATACAATTATTTCAAACGCATATTTCGAATGTATACGATTCTAAGTCATGCCCCGTTTTTTCCTATCTGTGAAACAGCATTAAATTACAAAGCCCTCGCATTGAGTTTAAAAGAAAGTGCTACTCTCACTGCTGTGGCTACACCCCCCTCGGTGCCTTATTACGAATAAAATTGTATTTGACATTGCGGTTCGTACTAACCCTTTTTTCATGGCGATTTAACTGGGTATTTGCATTTTCTTTCTCGTGTAAATCTTTTTTAATCTTGTCTTCCATTGTCTTGATGTAATTCACACCATAAACTATAACAAACTTTACCGTTACACGAGCAAGTGACAGCTACTCCAGAGATGTTGATCGTCAGGTGCCAGGTGAATCTAGGTCAGAAGCGGCAAAGACATTCCATTGATGATCGATATCGCGGCTGACATTGCTGGTTATACAAATAAAAAATATTAGTAATAATTAACATTTTCACTGTAGCATGGTTTTATTATAGAATTAAGAAATGCAAGTGCTGGGGAAAAAGCGTCGAATCTCGTGACATTAAATTTCACTGACAGATGAGTGAAAGGATGAGTGGAGTATCTGGCATTTAGTCTCAGACACGCACAGTATGGCCGCATCCGGTACGACAAATTCATTACTGGAGGTAAAATACGGAATTGTGTGTGGAAAATGAAGTACTGAACTCTATTTTACAGTAAAAGAACTCGTATCTGGTGTGTAAGAGACTAAAAACTTCAGTTTTGTGCTGTTTTATAGGGCTCCGAACTGGGAATGCTGGAATGGTTTTTCAACAGTATCTTCGTTCGTGCGTCCTGTCAAGAGGTAGGTAAGTTTGGCTCAAATTGTCACCATATGTCGCAAAGTTAAGCGACAAAATAAAAACGAGTATTCAAAAATAGCAAATGAATCAATATGTTCCTTACTTGGCTTTAAAGTATAACACATTACTAGCGGAAATGCGATTTATTAGTCTCTTGACAGGCGCGGGATATCAAACGTGGTTCCGACCTGTCAAAAGCACGGTACCTCGAAACGCTCAATTGCAAGTACTGAGGACTTACAGTAAGACGTTTCTGGGTGGGAGTAAATGAATTAATCTGTTTCTATCATTTGCGCCTGAAGAAAATAGCGTAAGATGTTAATATTGTACCTTCTAAGACTTCTGCTTGCCACAGTCCAAAGTAAGAAATTCACAGTTTCCTCGCTGCCTACCGCAATTTATGAACGTTATATGTTACTCGGTCGATGTTCCAATTTTTTCTCTGTCGACGCTACGAGTGTTGTCAAAAAGGAGCAGAATGAAAATTTTCTGTCGCGTTAGTACGTGGTTTTCACTGGCTGCTGTTCCGCTGTCTGCGTGATTCACTACTGCGGTACAAGTAAACTATATTGGTCGTATGATGTAACGTACTTATGAAAGTTGTTTGTACTCTGATTACTCTTCAGTTCTTATACTGATCCCTTACTATTCGTCCTCTATAACAGTGGAGGAATACAATCTGGATTCAGTACTTTATACAAAGTACTCATTTACGTATTTCTGCTAGTGAGGAATGATGTTACAAGGATAAGAATGTGTGAAAACATGAGACTTCTGCCAGCTGTAGCGCGAGTCTGCAGTTTCAGCCGTTCATAATGACTAGTTAGGTTTGTTTCTCCTTATATAGATCTTTCTGGAAACTAACCTTGTCGTAAAACTGTTGCGAAATAAATGACCTAAGAGTTCCTGCAGGTGCTACAGTTTTAAGAAACCATATAAACGCAAACCATGTGCTGTGTAGTGAGAAATTTTCTATTTGTTTAGTGGCGGTGTCTGGTAGCAGATCAATTAAGGACGGAATTAATCACAACCTCCTAGCAGAAGCAACGACGCTTGGAGTAGTCTTCAACTGCATGCAACTATTGTGCTGCTGTAACTGATGTAATCTCGGATGTTTCTGTTGACCCGTAATCTCCGCTACTCTCCCGTAAATAAAATGCTGTTACCCCTATATACTTACGAAATACCTATTTGTGTTGTACAAGCAATCACGTCTGCTGTTGTGGAGATAAGATTTTATGTTTACTTCACATTCAGTGTGAGTACACTATTTAGTCAGTAACCACTGGAAAAATTGGAATTTCATAAACTTAGACATGAGAATATTAAGATAATTGAACATTGTTCCTTCAGTACGGAGTAAACAAAGACAAGCTTAATTTCTAATCACCGAAGTAAAAAGATAATTAAATGAAATATAATAGTCAAGTTTGTGAAATCAGTACTATTTCAGGTGTAGGCGTTTCTAAGTAAAATGGTGAGTGCACCTTTATTGACATACGATTGAATCCCCAACAACATTACGTACGTAGTTCAAGAGTTAAAAAAAGGTTGAAATATTTTCCATAACAGTTTATTAAGTGAAATCTTACCTAGTTTATCAATATGATAACGAACGATCACAACGGGGGGGGGGGGGGGGGGGGGGGGGCGTGATTTCAGGCGCTTGCGTTCGCTAGCGATGACTAGACATGGTTTGCGTTTATATGCTTTCTTAGAATTGTGGTAGCTGCGGGCACTCGTGGGTCGTTTATTTACCAACGGGCTGTCCCGACAATATGGTCTTTAAATAAGCTCTTGTCCGGCTGCGAAAAAAAAAGCAAATAATTGAAATTGCGTAACTAGATCCTTTTTCGAAGTGATGAGGTGGGGTCAGAAGGCATGTGTTGGAACATCTCACTTTAATTGCTGGACGCTCAGTGATTTGTGCGATGGTTAGTGCACTAGAAGTGAGGAGTGGTTTCTTGCGTAGCAATATTTATCAAGTTCCGCGTCGTTGCTGTGAGTAATTGTTTTGTCGGTTGTATTTTGCCGAATTTGCGTTAACGCTGCTTGCAACAGTTTGTTCACCTTGCAATGAAACAATTCCTTTCCTATGAGGGAATTCTTGTGCTGAATATGCGAGAAATTGAAACTGAATGCCGGTTTGGGATTTGAACGCAGCTATTAGTCGTCATTTGCCATACTGCATACCTTCGCGAAGAAATATCTAGTTTCTCGCCACCACGCTTCTTTCTGCTAGCACTTCAGTAGAAGCCACGCTAAAGACACTGCATACGTTACCGCCGATTTTTAGCGCATAGTGTAGCTAGGGAGGTGCGGCAATTGCGGTCCGCACCGAGAACAATTTCCTTGCGGAGTCACAGAACTTGCTAGGTTCTGTTCCACGAACTGTAAAACAAATATTTTTTGTTTTCGTCTCGTTTCGTTCCTGAAAGTTTTTGGGCAACTAGAAGGCTTAAGGCCCCCACATACGTACCAATTTATCGGTCGGTCGTCCGATAAACCAATTTCGTATCAGCCTCCACACGTCCCAACCGACTGCACTGGAGCCCTTGATTACAGCGCCAACCTGTTGTAATGATTTGTTTAGCTGAAGTTCATTGAGTTTATGTTGTAGGAGATCCTGATTGGTTTTACGCAGAAACAAAAACAGGAATTTGTCTAGGCGGTTTCAGAGACCACAATGCTTAAAAAAAGCCCAGAGACAGCTGTGGGTAAAGAATCAGCTAATGCAAGGAGAGAAATCCACCGACGTTCTGTCACTTAAGCAGCTGGAAGCCGATGACTTTTGTAATTATCTAAGGATGAATGAATCATACATTTCGGAGCTGCTGACCATCAAACCACTCTTAACGAAAAAGAATGCAGTTATGAGAGAGGCTGCTATAAGCGGTAAGAAGAGGCTCTTAGCTACATTGCGATTTCTAGCCACTGGCAGAACTTAAAGAGGTCTTCAAATTCAGTGCTGTTGTATCTCCAAATTGTTAACTAAAATTATTCCTGAAACATGTAACCTGATTTACAGTTGACTGAGGAAATAATTCATAGTAAACCACAATAAATAAAAGGAAAGATGTTCATGTAAACGTTATTAATTCATGTATGTAGCAATAAAGATGACCTGTAAGTTTAAGAAATTCATTTTAAATTCAAAGAGGAAAGACGACACATGGTAGTGGCGCACATCATCTAATGAATGCAACACACACATAAGAAATGAAGCATTTAGCAACTGTTAGAACTATGAAAAGCTCGCACATTCTCCTCTTCATACCAGTGGGCCTGGACATAGTCTGAAATTATTTAACACTGATAACAATGAAGCCAGAATATTTTATTAATTAGCGTCCATTGGATGTAGATATTTCTGTTGTTAGATTTCATTTCTGATAGGCATCGAGAATAAAACCTAAAAACAGAAATACATAAGGTCAACTGACTACTTTTCTCTCCGTGTCACACGAAACCATCGTTAAAAAAAATGAGAAAAGTGTTTCATTTCTTGTATCTGTTTTGCAATACTCCTCGCACGACATGTCCCACAAACATCTGCAATCTTTAAATTTCTCCAGAAATACGCCTTACACCTTGTTGTGTAACCCCGCGCGCAGTTACAAAACATGAACTTTTGTCGGGTAGTTGGCACGACGGCGCTAGACACTTCACAATTTGTTGGGCGGACCTGTGGGGGAGGGGGGGCAGGGGCGAACGAGACCAGATGGGTTTTCGGGCGGTCCTACCCGCCCGACATCCCGACAAGACAAGTTCGTCGGTCGTCATAACGCCTACACACGTGCAATTTGTCCGTCGGAAGCTCGGTCGATTGTTGTGTGTATAGGGCCCCTTATGGGCTGAGGCTGACGCTTTTGCTTGCATACTCGCATTTTACCGAGCTAAAATTGCGTGTAAATAAAAATAATTTTCATACAGTACTTGAAAGCGATGTCAGTGTTTTAATCATTTATATATATAATCTTCAAGGGGTATTGTTAAGATAGCTTGTCAGTCACTGAACTGTTTTTTTCGATTTGGTTGTGCTGTGGAGGTTTTCCTGCTGTTATTATTTTGAGGTATATAGGGATTTGAGAATTTAAATTAAAAGAAATTCGGACCTTTATTAGCGTAGTTACTGTGGTCGAAGAAAAGAGAGGCTGTGGATGGAGGAGATATCCGCTTTAGGATTATGGAAATTTGGGGTAAGGTCTTATGGGACCAAACTGCTGAGCTCATCGGTGCCTAAGCTTAAACACTATTTAATCTGACTTAACCCAATTTACGCTAAGGACGTCCGCCCCTGGTAGCTCACAAGGGAACCTCCCCATCGCACCCCCCTCAGATTTAGTTATAAGTTGCCACAGTGGATAGACCTTGATAAACTGAACACAGATAAATCGAGAAAACAGGAAGAAGTTGTGTGGAACTAAGAAAAAATATGCAAAATATACAAACTGATTAGTCCATGCACAAGATAGGCAACATAAAGGACAGTGTCAGCTCAGGAGCGCCGTGGTCCCGTGGTTAGTGTGAGCAGCTGCGGATCGAGAGGTCCTTGGTTCAAGTCTTCCTTCGAGCGAAAAGTTTAATTTTTTATTTTCAGACAATTATCAAAGTTCAGGCACTCACACATAATCAACTTCGCTCTCCAAAATTCCAGGACATGTTCAGATTTGCTTGGACATATGCAGAATTTGACTGTCTACACACGGAAAAATTTGAAAACGTTAAAAACATATGTTTTGACGGAGCAGAGGGAAAAGTGTGCGACTGTGTGACTTTTGTATTCATTTGTTGCAGTTTATGTGACAAACTCTTATGTTTTCATCACTTTTTTGGGAGTAATTATCACATCCACAAGAAAACCTAAATCGGGCAACATAGAAGAATATTTTTACCCATTCGCCAAGTGTACAAGTTAGGTGGGTCGACAACATATTCCTGTCATGTGACGCACATGCCGTCACCAGTGTCGTATAGAATATATCAGACGTGTTTTCCTGTGGAGGAATCGGTTGACCTATGACCTTGCGATCAAATGTTTTCGGTTCCCATTGGAGAGGCACATCCTTTCTTCTACTAATCGCACGGTTTTGCGGTGTGGTCGCAAAACACAGACACTAAACTTATTACAGTGAACAGAGACGTCAATGAACGAATGGACAGATCATAACTTTGCGAAAATAAAGAAAAATTTTTCGTTCGAGGGGAGACTTGAACCAAGGACCTCTCGTTCCGCAGCCGCTTACGCTAACCACGGGACCACGGCGTTCCTGAGCTCAAATTATCCTTGATGTTGCCTATCTTCGCGTAGACTACTCAGTTTGTATATTTTGCTTATTTTTTTATAGTTCCACACAACTTCTTCCTGTTTTCTCGATTGATCTGTGTTCAGTTTTTCAAGGCCTATCCACTGTGCCAACTTATAACTAAATCTGAGGGGGGTGCGATGGGGAGTGGTCAGCGCGACAGAACGTCAATCCTAAGGGCCCGGCTTACGGTCTACCCGACGGGAGGCCCTAGTCTCACACACACACACACACACACACACACACACACACACACACACACACACACACACACACACACACACACACACACACACGCCCGGGAGAGGACTCGAACGTCCGACGGGGTGAGCCGCCCGGACCGCGACAAGACGCCTGAGACCGCGCGGCTACTCCGCGCCTCTCTTTAGGGTTTCCTGGATCTGAGTATATGTACCGATGTAAATATACTGAATTATAGTTTTCTTAAGTATCAGCTTCTCCGGTCAATCGTATGTGTTTACAACAAAGACAAGGCTGTTAGGTTTGTTGAATCACGTTCTTGGATTTGGCGCTCTTTCCAGAACCGTTTTATTGTCTACATGTTTCGAATAGTGTAATCGGAGACATTGTTGGGATTCAAAGTACATAGACTAGAAGTCGAGATTATTGTTTTAGATTAAAGGATGTAGTGTGCAGTGTTGATAGTGTTTCAAATAATGCAGCTCAAGACATACGTTCATGGCTTGCAGAAAATAAACTAACGATAAATCACATAACACTCAGTTCTTACAGTTCGTAACACACAGTTCGACAAAACCCGGCGTTTTAATTTCACACAGTCGGCCGGGTTGGCCGAGCGGTTCCAGGCGCTACAGTCTGGAACCGCGCGACCGCTGCGGTCGCAGGTTCGAATCTTGCCTCGGGCATGGATGTGTGTGATGTCCTTAGGTTAGTTAGGTTTAATTAGTTTTAAGTTCTAGGGGACTGATGACCTCAGATGTTAAGTCCCATAGTGCTCAGAGCCATTTTAATTTCACAGAATGGGCAAATTAATAGCAAACTTGAACAGCTCAAATTTATAGGAGTTCAGGTAGTAAACAGTCGTGAAAATCCCACGCCCAGGATCTTGTTCAAAGACTTAATGCTACCATTTTCGCTATTCGAACGCTATCTGAAGTAAGTGATAGTTCGACACGAAAAGTGCTGTCATTTCGTGTTAACAATATCAGCTTATTGCCAAGAATTAGCAGCTTTCACTCAGTTAATATTAGGCAGAGAGGCGTGCAGTATATTGTTACATCCATTTTAAATAATCTGCCACCTTCCTCATGGGTCACCCCTATTCTGCCGAAGAGTTCCATGAAAAATTAAGCTAATTCCTGGGTTATATTTTTGATTGCGTTTACATAAACATTTTATTTTCTCTGTTACTACTTTTATGTTATTTCATGTACTGGCACGCTCCATGACCTTGGAGATTTGCTCCTCAGTTTGGTCCTACGGAACTAGACGCATAAAATAAAAAAATTAAACCGTCTATAATGTGGTCTTATCCAACGTGTTTTCCGCCGCAAGATGTGGTCTACAGAATATCGAATAAAATATATATTTACTAGCGAACGTATGAGTGAGCACCCACGAAATTACAACGACGAACTGATAGCAGTCCAGTCAACAGCAATGGTATGATCAC
Organism: Schistocerca nitens; assembly: GCF_023898315.1. Taxonomy (NCBI): domain Eukaryota; kingdom Metazoa; phylum Arthropoda; class Insecta; order Orthoptera; family Acrididae; genus Schistocerca; species Schistocerca nitens. The sequence continues at coordinate 33,742,356 of NC_064625.1, forward strand.
CACCGATGACACACAGAATTTTCGCAAAATATCAATATTCAGTGCGGAATTCATTGTTATGAAAAACAACCACAGCAGACCTGTCAAATTGAACGTCACAATTTTTAATGAAATATGTGACAGCAGAACTGTCAAACCGTCACATTTCAATGAAATTTTCATACAAAAATACCATCAAAATTCCCGACTTTTCCGCTGGATTTTCCAAAAATTTTCTTTCAGTGGCAGTTGATTTTTATTTATATAGATAGATTAGTGCGTAAGTTAACGGAACAGTGTACTAATATTTTTTTATACCATGTTTCTTCTCTTAATGAGTGACAAGGGGTTTATTGTTTCATGTTGCAAAATGCTTGAAAATTATTGCAGAATTACTTTGTGACGATGATAAATCTGAAATGTTTTTCTGAGCTTCAACATGAAGTTGAAGAAATTGAATACGATATTTATTCTGATATTACTGCTGCTGATGGTACTGAAACGGTCACTATCAACAGTGGCTCCTTTTTTCTGACGGGAATCGTAAAAGCAAGTGAAATAAGCAGCCGTTTAGCCATTGGAGCCGAGCTGCAAATATCACACATTTACCTAGAGCTGGCTAACAGATACCAACACAGGGCCGAACCATAAAACTCGTCTAGCAAAACACTAATGTTTTTCGCGTTAGGTAGCAGTATGGTATGTTATAATGCATGGCGTAATAATAATACATTGAAAATTTCAAGAGAATACAATGTGGTTTGATTATTTAATGGAACTGTGTCGCCAAATAACGGTGTCACAGTTTGGTATTTACCTATTAAGTACGTTATTGAGATGAAGTAGGCCTATTGTTGGCTATGCGTGAATTTCTGACCCTTATAGGAGAAAATAAAATTACATGAAAGCACATACCCCATGAAATGGTAGGCTTAATTTATACTACCGTGGTGTGGTGCACCACGAACATAATAATTCTTCAGTATAATTATATCGTACGCGAGCAAGAATAATGAAACACTCAATCGACTTGGAGAATTCTATAAAACTTGTATTGAAATACCATAAACGCAGTATTGAAATGCCATAAACGCACTCTTTTTCAGGTAAGTAATTTTGGCAGTAAATTGCATTATAGTCCATAAACTAGTAATATGGGCATGCAGTTCTTTATTTGTCGAATGTATTACTACGTAATTCTTTGAGTTGTTATTTTCCTTGATATTCTAACAACCTTTTTTGTTGTTATGACCCCTCAATAGTTTTGCCACTATTACAAACCAAAATTGTATTTACTTACTGTAATATGACATGAATGTCCATCAGGCATAATTAGTACTTAAGTTAAAATAAAAAACAGGCTAAAATTGTATTAGAAAAATACAAAAATGTAATTTATGAAAATTTAATAAGGAACATTAATTAGATACAGTTTAAGGAACATAATTTACGAAAAGACGAAATAATAAATGGGCTTGTATAATGTAGGAATACTTTTCACCGAGAAGAGAGATTAAATATGAACTTTCTTTATAGCAGAAATTTCCATTTTTCTTTTCCTGGTACGCTTCAACGAACGAAATTTCGTTATATTTACTACATCTGTAATCGTCTATTCGTTCAGATATGCATGTGGATCTGGATGACATTGTAATGCAAGATACAGACGCTTGTACACACACACATTGCAATAATCAATAATATTAAAAATCACATTCAGCTTACCAGATTCATGAAGTGTCACAACTCAGAATGTGTCACTCTTCTCCAATGGCCTTTGCAAATATGCCATTAGCAACGCTAAAGTGACACTATTCTTGCCGCACCGAAAGCTGACCTAGCGAACAACAAAATTGACACAACTACCTTGAATTGAATAAACTGCGAGATAGAGATGTGACGTTTTTCGGGCACGTTGGGACCCTTCACACGTATTTTTCAGTGACAAAAACTAAAAATCGCCGTGCCACATTTCTCGGAGGGGGTGCGATATGTTCATTGAGTTGTTAAATATCAGTATGAGTTCACCTGGATGCAAGTTCTTTCAGGAATATTTTCTAGTTGCTATCCAGATAGCTTTTGGATTCGGACGATGCGAGATAGCCACTTCGGTATACTGTTTATTTTTCGTTGCTATAGTATTGGCCAGAGATAATCAACACTACCGCGGTGCCACTAGCGTTACTCTGACAAAGAGTTCTGTCTGTGCAGCAGCCGCAACTACTGTCTAATAAATACTAGAGCTGTGAAAGTAACGAGAAAATGTGCATCCGTTTGTATTCGTTACTTCAGACAATAATACTCGCTCCAACGTATCGTTACTCTTTACTTTAGTTACCGACTGTACCGTATAACTCGTATGGAGTCGAGTCACATTCATACGATTACATTTTGGTACTTTGGTGTATTTTTTGTACATGAATCAGTTTGAAGCGGGTTTAACAACTGAATAAAAACAAAAACCAGTAAATCTTGAATTACGTAATGTGATACCTAAAGACAATTTGTTGCAAATGCATTAGCAAAAAATAACGGCGCAATAATCAACATAATATGTATCCTATTATGGGAGCCTTTATATTTTATGAAGTAACAGCTTTTTCATGAGATGAGAAAACATTTTATTTTCCAAGCACAGATCAAAAACTAACAAGAATAAACAACTCGTAACCAAGCCGACTACGGCAAAGATAAATATCTATCAGCTGCAGCTTTCACCCGCTGTTTTTGGCGCAGTGGATAAATGACGTCGCCACATCAGCCCCCCTCCTTTTGAAACCGGGTGCACCAGGTATGTGGGGAAACTTGCACTTGATTTTTCTACCAGCTCTCGTGAAAACATCTGGTGCAGGCAATGGCTGCTCCTGTTCTGCACTTACTGCTTCGTTGTCCTCTTCTGAAACCGAGAGCTCGGCGAGACTCTCTGCTGTTTCTTTGGCCTCCACATTTGAGGGTGATTTTGCAGACCGAGGAAGGAGTGTACCCTCTTCGGTGTAAGCAGATTTAAGCCGCTCAATTGAGACTGTCTCTTCTTTACCATCCTTATCGATTTTGAAGCTGTGGCTTCCTCTTGTGATTACCCTGTATGGTCCAGAGTAAGGCGAAACAAGCGGCGGGCGCACCGTATCATCCCTAAGCCACACGTGGGACGTTGCTTGCAGGTCTTTATGTACACTCTCCGGTCTCCATGTCTGACAGGGTTAGTGGGTTTGATGTTTCTCATTCTAACGCTGAGTTGTCTCGCGAATTGCGTGCATAGCTCAGGGGCGAACGGCTGTGTAGATGCTGGAACGATAAATTCTCCAGGAACCCTCAATTGCTCGCCATAAACCAATTCTGCTGAAAAGCATTGTAAGTCCTCCTTCACGGCCGTTATCAATCCGAGTAGGACCAGCGGTAGTGCTTCAGGCCATGAAGTGGAACTACACATTAATGCAGCGTCGAGCGTGCGGTGTAGTCGTTCCACCATTCCATTACTAGATGGATGATAGCTGGTGGTGCGTAGGTGGTTGCACCCGCACAGTAGTAAAAGTTCATTGAAAAGTTGGCTTTCAAACTGCCTTCCGCGATCTGTTGTTATGTTTTGCGGAACGCCAAACCTGGAGAACCATGAATGCAACAGTGCTTTTGCAACCGACTCCGCAGAAATGTCTTGTGTTACAACTACTTCTGGCCACCTGGTAAAACGATCAATGATTGTGAGCAAATAGCGTTGTTCTGAAGAGCATGATAGCGGGCCCACAATGTCCACATGTGTATGTGAAAATCTTGCAGATGGCGTCGGGAAGTCAGCAATAGGTGCAAAGACATGTCTGCTGATTTTATTACGCTGGCATGTTAGGCATGCACGCGCCCATGCACGACAATCTTTTTGTATTCCAGGCCACACTACTTTGGAGGAAACTAACTTGGCTGTAGCTCGTACTCCTGGATGTGATAGGTTATGTAGTGCACTATAAACTTCGCGACGATATTCTTCTGGTATGTAAGGTCGCTCCTTTCCTTTTGCTACATAACACCAAATTCCGTCTGGAACATTTGGGACAGACACACGTCTGAGCTGCAGCGCAGTTCTCTGTTCCTCTATTAGACGGTGCAAGAAAGGATCTTCTCATTGTTTAGACGCTAACTCGGTCCAACGAATTGAATTTAAACTGGCACAATTCCTAGACTAGCAATCTGCGACCAGGTTGTCTTTTCCTGAAATGTGACGCACGTCAGTTGTGAACTGTGCGATGTACTCGACTTGCCTGCACTGACGTGGTGAATTGAGCTCTGTGTCTCGTTGAAATAAGCTACTAACGGCTTGTGATCGGTAAAAATTGCAAAGTGCCTCCCTTCGACAGGCGTGCGAAGATGCTTTATGGCTAAGTAAATAGCAAGCAACTCACGGTCAATAGCACTCCATTTTTGCTGCTGTCGAGTCAGGTTTTTAGAGAAAAATGCGAGCGGCTGCCATCTGCCATCAACTTCTTGCTGTAGCGTTGCACCCACTGCTGTTTGGCTCGCATCAACCATGAGTGCTAAAGGAGCGCTCAATCTTGGATGTCCCAGTAGTGTTGCCCGAGAAAGACATTTCTTTAAGTCATGGAGAGCTGCTTCAGCATCTGGACTCCATGGAATTTTACGATTTCCTGTTGTATTTTTACCTGCAAGTAACGTTGTGAGTGGCTCTTGGGCGGCAGCTAATTTAGGTAAGTGACGTCTGTAATAGTTGAGCGTGCCTAAAAATCTGCGGAGTCCTTTATAAGGGGCATCTGTTGTACTGCTGCGACCCGCTCAGGCAAAGGTGACAGGCCTGCTGCTGAAACCAAATATCCCAGGAACTTAACCTCGCGTTTTCCAAACGTGCACTTTGTTTCGTTAATAATTATGCCATACTCTGTCAGACGGCGGAAAAGCTGCCGCAGATGTTCGACATGCTGATATACAGAACCAGAGAATACTAAAATGTCGTCCATATAACAAAATACGAATGGTAATTCTCGAAGCACCTCATGCATGAATCTTTGCCATGTTTGGGCAGCGTTTCTGAGGCCAAATGGCATAAAATTGTACTCAAACAAACCGAATGGTGTGATAACTGCTGTTTTTTTTTAATGTCAGATGGAGCCATGGGAATCTGGGAAAATGCTTTGGCGCAATCAATCACACTAAATATTTTGGCATTGCTAATCGTACTGTTAAAATCAGTCACATTGGGTACTGGGTAGCGGTCGGGAATTATGCGGGCATTGAGCGCCCTGTAGTCTCCACATACTCTCCATGAATTGTCTTTTTTACGGACCATGTGAATTGGAGATGCCCATGAACTATCAGACCTACTTACAATACCTGTTTTTAGAAGTCTGTCGAACTCAGCTCGCGCCGCGAGCAGCTTCTCTGGGGGCAGACGCCGCGGGCGGAAGGCAACGGGTTGACCTTGTGTCGTGCTGATGTGGTGTTGAGTATTGTGTCTGCATTTCCTGGTTGCGTTGACGGGTTCGGTAAGTGCTGGAAAGTCTTGAAGCAGTTTACGAAAAAGTGATTTCTCCGACAGTGCTCTGATATTGCCTAATGTATACGAATCGTTAAGACTGTCGGGTGTCTTCTTGCGTGACGCACACGTGTGCGCCCCGCTTAGTTGCGGGTCCGAAATCGTATCACCATATCCCGACGCGGATGACGCGGTAGAGGAGCCGGAAATCTTCGTGCGGAAAGACACGGGCACATCGCACTGCACTTGAACCGACGCGGAAGACGCAGTAGGCAATATCCCTTCTGTGGGAACTGTCACCAAACGACGGTTAACCAGGTCGGGCATAAGTCGGTAGTTCCGTAAAAAGTCCGCTCCAATTATAGGGCTCGGCACATCAGTAACCACAAAAGTCCATTTTGGATGGAAGTTGGAATTCAGATGTAATGCCAACTGTTTCTCACCATAGGTAGATATTCTGGAATTGTTTGCCGCAGTCAGCACATGTTGCGTTGTTGTCGTGAGTATATCACCTCTCTTTCTTGGATAAACACTGACTTCTGAACCCGTGTCAACCAGAAACTTCTCACCTGAAGAGAGGTCCAACACGAACACTCGGTGTGATTGGTTGACTGCAGATACCGTGGCGTTTTCACCTCTTTGAATCACTATGACTCGGACGCCTATGTTGTTGTTGACGAACGTTAGCGCCCTTTAACGCCCGCCTTTTAAGTTTGGGTAGCTGCAGGGTTGAATACATTGACGGGCAGTGTTACCGAAGCGTCTGTGGTACCAGCACCATTGATCTGTCAAATCCTGTTGGATAGCATTTCTTCGTCTTTTCCAACTGCGACTTCGTAGCTGGTGGTGGTGTGAAGTTACTTGCACGTTGAGTTTTGCCACTTGTGCTGCCAGTTGCTGTATGGTGGGTTCGGTCGATGAGCACTGCTGCTGGGAAGTATTATTGCATGTTCCTGGCTCACTGACGTCAGATTCCATCACACTACACGTTCTTGGGCCTCTATCCTGGCTGTAGTTGAATTCGGAACACGCATAAACTTCGGTTAAGGTGTTTGCGATGGTGTCTGCCTTTTTTTGCTAAGACTTGCAATGGTAAGTCTGTTTCTGCTGCAATGACGGCACGGATGTTGGCGATTGGTTTTAATTTTTATGCTAGATAATGGAACAACTTGTGTGTTGCGTAACCGGTCGTTTATGCTATAAAAGATTGTTGATTGGGCAACTGTTGTTCGGTTTCTTCATTTTAGAAAATATTATTGTGAGTCAGTCTAACAATTCTCGAGTATATTTAAGTTGCTATTATAGGAACAGTTTGACTATGAGTACTTCCAACATTTGAAAACGTCCCCTCAGAAAAATTAATGGATTACTGTACTGATAAACCTCTTACGTTATTTGATTTTCAAACAGCTGAGCAGAACTGAACGTACTCAGACATTTCTCTCTTTACTTATTCCGATCAACACTAAACTGACACAATATATATATATATATATATATATATATATATATATATATATATATATATATATATATATATATGGTGTTACAAAAAGGTACGGCCAAACTTTCAGGAAACATTCCTCACACACAAAGAAACAAAATATCTTATGTGGACATGTGTCCGGAAACGCTTACTTTCCATGTTTGAGCTCATTTTATTACTTCTCTTCAAATCACATTAATCATGGCATGGAAACACACAGCAACAGAACGTACCAGCGTGACTTCAAACACTTTGTTACAGGAAATGTTCAAAATGTCCTCCGTTAGCGAGGATACATGCATCCACCCTCCGTCGCATGGAATCCCTGATGTGCTGATGCAGTTTTGGAGAATGGCGTATTGTATCACAGCCGTCCCCAATACGAGCACGAAGAGTCTCTACATTTGGTACCGGGGTTGCATTGACAAGAGCTTTCAAATGCCCCCATAAATGAAAGTCAAGACGGTTGAGGTCAGGAGAGCGTGGAGGCCATGGAATTGGTCCGCCTCTACCAGTCCATCGGTCACCGAATCTGTTGTTGAGAAGCGTACGAACACTTCGACTGAAATGTGCAGGAACTCCATCGTGCATGAGCCACATGTTGTGTCGTACTTGTAAAGGCACATGTTCTAGCAGCACAGGTAGAGTATCCCGTATGAAATCATGGCGGTGAATCGAGGAAGTACAGTACATACTGACGAAACTAAAATGAGCTCTAACATGGAAAGCGTTTCCGGACACATGTCTATATAACATCTTTTCTTTATTTGTGTGTGAGGAATGTTTCCTGAAAGTTTGGCCGTACCTTTTTGTAACACCATTATATATATATATATATATATATATATATATATATATATATATATATTGGTTCATGATATACAGTATTACAAATTTACTCTTTCTGATGGACACACGTCCAGATCGTCCGCTCTCCAAATTCTGTCGTCATTCTCCCAACATCCACAGCTGCTGGCGGCTCACCAACTGCGCTACGCTACGCGCAGTTCACATCCAACTGCCCAACACTACAATAGCAAATATTCCAACAATGCAAGCAAGCCACAGACTGCACACAGCACAGTCAGTGATTTTCATACAGAGCGCTACCTGGCGTTACCAACACAAAAACCTAAACAACATACTTACACATGAACAGGTATTCTGCCTTGGGAATACTGAAGAATGGTTTACAACTCGTCGGCTTCGAAAAATGACGACACATGTTACCACAGATACAAGATATTGACGAATGTGGGAAAACAAAGGAATGTAGTACAGAGAAAACAGATCGTAGACATATATCACGTATATCCATATTTCGAACGTAATTGTACACACATCACTTTTTTCTCAGTATAAAGTCCTAGTATCCTGTTCTTCAGCTGATCAGTGTACGTCAGCTGCAGGATAGGATACTAGTGCTAGCAAGAAAAAATGACCGAAGTAACATTGGCATGGAATACCGCCGTTGTATCCTGTACTTCACCTATATAGTACAAGTGAAGTGCAGGATACAAATTTTTCGTATGTCCGTTTTTTCATCTTCGCAAGTACTATTATCAACTGAAGAATATGATACTAGTCGAGCAAAGGCGAAAAAAGCGACAAACGTAAAATTTGCAACCTGTACTTCAGCTGACCTATATAAGCCAACTGAAAACAGGATACAACCTTCGTCGTTCAACTGGGGTACAAATTGCCAATGTTATGTACGCCGCCTTTTTGGTTTCGCTAGTACTAGTATATTCTTCAGTTGACCTACATAGCACAGGATACGAATCAACTGCAGAGAAAACAACTACTGGTACGACTCACTATCAGAGAGATGTCATTCATAATGTCTACATACATGACTTAAAATTACCGCAAGCGACAAGAATCATAAACACAGTCATAACACAGTCATTAATTTTTATTTACTGTTATGACATTTTGTCGCAGAATATAACAGATTTGTTATCTACGACTCGAAAATAAAGAACTAATAACTATAATAAATGATAGTTAATTGAGACCCTCAGCTGCCGACAGGGGTTGGTGATACACTTCGATGGGGACAGCCCCGACCGGGACTCGAACCCGGTATCTCCTGCTTACATGGCAGACGCTCTATCCATCTGAGCCACCGAGGACACAGATGAATAGCTCGACTGCAGTGACTTGTCCCTTGCGCTTGCACGCTCCCCGTGAGACCCACATTCCCAGCTGTCCACAACCTACATACTTAATGTTCCTAATAGACTATAACTAAAATATGACGTCATTGGTCAAAGCCGACGAGTTGTGTCCCATTCTTCAGTTGACACCGCGTTATATTTCGGTATTTTACTGTCCTATATAAGAAACCTATTCCAGATATGGCGGTGGATATGCACAAACAGTCACTGTATTAATTCAACGTAGAAAGCATTAGTGGACCACTAAACGTTAATGTGAAAAGATAGTAGTTGAGTGACACCGTGGTTAAGAGGCCGTGTCGAACTGTACGTTGCCTAGAAATGTCTAGTTGAAGCCCGATTTACACGAGCAACTTTATGGTCGAAATAGACTACTCGTCGTTGGGTGCGCGTAGCGTACTTGCGTGTAAGGCGCGGTTTTCACTGCGGCAATAAAAAGTGCGATACGACACGTTGCAATAAAAGATCGCGCAACGCTTCGCTTAGCGGCGCGACACTGGTGTTTTCACAGGAGCGATATTGCAAGCAGCCAGGCACGGCATGAGGCAGTAGCCTCGCTAGGACTACGATATTTTTAAGAATATCGATAATTCGGTGTATCGATATTTAAAAATGTATAATTATCAGCCCGCAATATAATGAAAGAAGTTATTGATATATCGACGGAAAAAAGTCGACGTACCGGCCTATAAAAATATCGGCTGCACACTGTAAATGCCCTGTAAAACTGGCAGGGTTTCAGAGATGTGTATTCAAATATTGATTTATTATTAGATATTCTGTACATCAACGAGGTATCAGCCTGCCTAATCCCCCACCATTGACGCCAACGCTTGGCGATAGCCACTTTGCTGACAATGGTAACTGCATCCCAGTGCCACAATAAAAGGTGACCGTTGGGTCCGTCCTTCGGTTTCGTCACATACTGCATTTGTCTGGAACACTTCATGTCGACTTTCCTTTCCTCCATTTCTGCAAACGTCAGCGGCTAGCAGTTGTAGTGTCAAGAGTTCGTGGTGAAGTTAAGGGGCTCCGGAAAGGCTCAAAATCATGAAAAGTTCAATTTTTACTTTTTTGCGTTTTCTGAATCTGCAGACTATTACCTTTTAATAGATATATAATTTATTCAATTCCGAAGACTACAACTATTTTTAATTTTTTTTTTGAAATGTGTTCTACATGGGCGTGACCCACTGTGGCGCTGTTAAACTGCTGTCAAATGGTGTTATTATTAACGTCCGTGTTCATCAGGTACATTTTAGTGATGTGAGATAAAGTATGTGTTGTGGCTAACCTGTGATGGTTCAATATATATCGCTGGTGTGATTGTCGATTGTTTCATGTTTATTTACTCTGTCGTTATCTCGAAAATATTCGTAATTAATTCTGTTTCTTGAGTCTCTGTTTTGTTGAAGTATAATAATGAGTAAAAGTAAAGTTATTAGAAATCCTCTGAAGGCTTTTAAGAAAAGGAGAAATGTTGGAAAGCCAAAGGTATGTGTTATTACTGTAAACATACTTCTTCAACCGATTAAAATTCCCAACATAGCTTGTGTCCCAAAGAAGAAGACAGTTGGTGTAAATATAACAAAGGATTGCTAACTGGTGAAGTGTACACTCATAAGCATAGTCTGCCTCATGCAATAATGGAGGTGATAAAACCTATTTTCAGAGACTTAGCAGCACCTGAACTGTTGAAAAAGTGTATTCACGGAAAAACTCAAAACCCCAATGAAAGTGTAAATAATGTTATATGGTCGAGAATCCCCAAGACTGTATTTATTGGAATAGAAACACTTCACTTTGGTGTGTATGATGCTGTTGCGACTTTCAGTGATGGCAACATTGTAAGGTGCAAGGTATTTAGAAATATGGGAATGAAGATAGGTTCTAACATGGTACGAGCGATGCTTGCTTTAGACAAGGAACGCCTTCGGGCTGCAGACAGGGCTGTAAAGAGTCTAGAAATACAAGCAAGAGTAAACAGGAGGAGGAACAAGAGGAAGCTGGAGGAGGAGTTTGCAGAGGATGAAGATAATCCATCCTATGGACCTGGAATGCACTAAAAAGTTAATCCAATCTTTGTCGCTCGATTCCCAAAACTTTTATTTTCTCATACTAATTACATGTTTTCTAAGGATCTTCCAAACATATTTGTTTCAAACTTTCAGTAAATGTTACACAGTACCTTCTGCATAATTTAACACAGCCTTTTTCCAAAAACCTATATTTTTGAATATATAAATAAAAAATTGCAAAAAAATGTTGTGAATTTTCATTACAATTGAAAAAAAATCATCTTTAATAACTGAACTAAAATTTTGTAAAATCCCTGTGTTAAGTTGTAGCCCATATTCCAATAAATAATCTGTAAGAAGTTCAACTTCCTACCTCAAATACTTTGTGAGGAAAGATGTAATTTATAAGCGTTATTTTAACATTGCAAGTATAGGGCGTTCCGGAGCCCCTTAAATGTTGCAGTTTCTGACGGTGGCGCTGAGCGCCGATTACGTCATCATTTCCCCTCACACGTCTCCACATCTCGCAAAAACCCTGTCATTTAGATTTTTGTTCGTCATTTTCAGCAACTGTTTTTGAAGAATGCTAGTTGCATTAAAAATTGTTACTCTACTCACACCGCCACCTCCCAGTGCAATCGGACCACTTCTTTGTGCCACCTATATTTGCTTCACACAGTCAAAGTGAAACACTGGACATGATGAAAGCTCAGAAAATAGTAAGACTCCTTCACACAGTGAAAGTAAAATTATGTTCTACTACAATTTCAAAAGAACAATTTCAGATATTTACCAAAAAGTGGGAGAAATATAAATAAATTGGCGACTCCATGACGTGTTGTGTGCACCACGACCAAATAGTGGATAGAATTGCAAGGAAAATCAGCATTGGCCGTATGTTATTGTTTTATTGTCAGCAAAATCGATTTTCGGTCACTTAGTGACCATCCTCAGTGCTTTAATATACAATTCAAATTGGTAGGCACTGGTATCAAGCTATAATCACAAGCTTAGAGCGATCACATAAACTCAATGTGACTTCGAGATTTTTTGTCCTGTGATTTTTTTGGTTTGTCATTTTTTTGGTTTGTGATTTTTTTTGGTTTGTGATTTTTTGGTGTGATTTTTTGGTGTGATTTTTTGGTTTGTGATTTTTTTGGTTTGATTTTTTTGTGATTTTTTTTGGTTTGTGATTTTTTTTGGTTTGTGATTTTTTTGGTTTGTGATTTTTTTTTGGTTTGTGATTTTTTTTGGTTTGTGATTTTTTGGTTTGTGATTTTTTTGGGCGTGTGATTTTTTTTGGTCGTGTGATTTTTTTTGGGCGTGTGATTTTTTTTTTGGGCATGTGATTTTTTTTTTGGGCGTGTGATTTTTTTTGGGCGTGTGATTTTTTTTTGGGCGTGTGTTTTTTTTTTTGGGCGTGTGATTTTTTTTTTGGGCGTGTGAGCTTTTCTTTGGGAGGGTTATTTTTCTTTTGGGCAGACGACATTTTTTCCGATTTCCTAGTATGTGATATAAATCTTCGACTGGTGCCTCTTGAAACATCAACATTTTGGTTACTTTGGTTACTGAAGCATCCACCATATGAGCGCACTCAATTTGGCCACGTTCAAATTCACTGAGCTGCAATATAATGCACTCACAAGTATACAGAACACTGTAATGACCACAACTAACACTTGCAATGCATTGAGATCATTGCACAGGAGCTGTCCATGGTAAAATACTCCTGTGTAACTTGCAGGCTTGATTAGCATCTGTGTTTACTTCGAACATGCATTTCTCGCGGTGTTTCCATATTTATGTCCAACCCATGTTTATATATCTGCTGCAGGTTGGGGAATATATTTGTTTACAATAAAATGGGGATTTTATGGTCTATTACGCCGCATGTTCTGAGAGTTGATGTACCCTGACCACTTGAACGAGTCCCCAGCTGAAGCAATGATAAACAGAGGCTCCAGAAGTCATTCCACTTCTCAGAAATCACCGGCAGAACTCAAGTCGCGATAGTTTGTCTGGACAGGCTACAGATGCAGGTCCTTTTTGATAATGTGTATAGAGGACCAGCTCGTAATTCCCAGTTGCAAAAATGAATGACGTTGAGACTTTGCCGGACTCTGGTGGAGACTTTCCTTCACCCGAGCAATGTTTCTTGGTGTTCGAACTGTTTTTGGTTTTTATTCAGCATAGAGCCCGTCTCGTGTTATTTTGCCAGTAAGTTTTGCTCTGCAGACGTTGCTGGAGGATTACGATCTTCAAGGCCCTTTACACGCTAAGGTTTGTCTGAGCAGACCATGTTTGCAACGATCGTCTTCGCATCTCGTCTGCAGTATTCAATTTGCATTTACTCCTTCCAACCACAGCGTAGCTTGCGCACATTACTGAATGAGTAACTCGCGAGTGCAGAGTTTTATGGCAATGGCCCTGGAGGGAAGCGACTTTATTTTCAAGAAACACTAGTGAGATAATTTAGAGAACCGGAATTTGAAGCTGACTGCCACCAAAGTACATTTCGCGTAAGGACCAAGCAGGTAAGAGAAACCTGGGCTCGTATGGAGGTATATAGACAGTTGTTTCCACCTCACTCTGTTTAAAAGTGGTACAGGAAAGAAAATGAATAGTAGTAGCACTGTGTACTCTCGGCCATATGTTCGCGTGTGCAGGATTACAGATTGGTTACACAGGCTGGCGTTCAATCCCGCGTCCGGCCATCCTGATTTAGGTTTTCCGTGATTTCCCTAAATCACTCCAGGCAAATGCCGGGATGGTTCCTCTGAAAGGGCACGGCCGGCTTCCTTCCCCATCCTTCCCTAATTCGATGAGACCGATGACCACGCTGTCTGGTCTCCTTCCCCAAACAACCAACCAACCAACCAACAGGCTGGCGCACGATAAGTCACCCGATTGAATTTCGACCCTACAAGAATGCTATTGGGGCAATAGCTTTCAAATTGTGCGCTCAACTTCGTGCAGTTCATGGAAATTACGCCAGATGTCGTTGCGAGTTCATCGCTTCCGTTGAGAGTCCGCCATTTCAGTTTGCCGCGATGGCGGACAAAGGACGGTTGACCGTCGCACAAAAGACGAAGATTGTGTTACTGTTCGCGGCGACGAACAGCGTTACATTGAGACAGAGAAGGTTTCGTGCTCATTTGGGCACACGGTGGGCTCCCAGCCCACAGACAATACGCACATTACATCAAAAATTTGAAGGTACTGGATCTGTTTTGGAGTGTCAGTGGCCACATGCACGCACCGTACGTTCGCCGCAAAACACTGAAGCAGTTCGAGCGGCTTCGACTCGTAGTCCGAGTAAATCGACAAGAAGAGCCAGTGCCGAGTTGGGGATTCGTGCCAATCTGTACATAGAATTATTCAATCCGATCTTCGCTTGTACCAAGATGACTGTGGTGCATAAGCTTACTGCGAGAGATAAGGGGGGGAGACTGCAGTTTGCAAGGTGGGCAATCGACCAAGACCAAGAGGCAGTGCTAGACAACACACGTTTTTCTGACGAAGCTGATTTTTACGTGAACGGTGTTGCGTACAAACAGAACGTTCGATTCTGGGCACGTGAACCTCCGCGAATAATCCACACGAAAGACACCTACGGGGAGAAAGTGTGAGTGTGGATCATTGTGTCAAGCCGTGGAATCATCGCTCTGTTCTTCTTTGATGCTACAGTAACCGGTGAACACTATTCACACATGCTGTGAAACCAGTTCTTTCCCCAACTCGTGGCCTCATGACTCCCATTGCAGACACAATGGTTCATGCAGGATGGAGGACGCCCCCATACTGCCAACGTTGTGCTCGATTTCCTACATGAAAGACTTGGCCTTAGGATATCGTCAAACAGATTTCCAGAATGTTACGCAGGAGAGGGATGTGGCTGCCACACAGCCCGGAGATCAACCCATGTGACTTCTACTTTGGCGGTTCCTTAAAGAGAAGGTGTACCACAGAAAATCGGAAAATGCAGTGCAATTTAGGGTCATCATTGTGTAGTTATGCCGCACTATTCCAGAAGATTTTTGTGAGAGAGTCGCCACAAATGCACGTTGAAGAAGTTGTAAATCAAAACGGCAGTCATATTGAACGTGTGATTCATTAGGTTGTATTTCCAAGCTGTATCCTTTACGTCTACATAAATAAATTACAAATCTTGTCAACAACAAACGTGTTATTCATGAAACAAATCAGCTGACTTACCGTGCGCCGCCCTGTAATTAAACTTCGCTACTTAAGGGACCCTACGGAAAATGAGTGACAGTAGGAAATGCAACTTTGTTGAAACATTTGTAAGGACATGGGTAAAAAAATACCAAATAACCCATTGAATGACACATATCTTAATTTCCACGCTATGGGGTAACAGTTGGTTTGTTTATAAATAACTCATCTGCTACCAGTCATGATTTTCTTTATTTCATTTTTCGCACGACTCGTTTCGGGAAATGATTCCCATTTTCAAGTGCGTTTTTTGTGTGTATGTCATTCCTATGTGATGTGTGAGATTCTGCTTCATTTCGTTGACTTTACTGCAATATATAAGAAAACATGCGATTTTTAGTTGGTTGTCGATCTTTTTGTGAAGTTAGTGACGAAATTTACAAGAATAAATAAAGGACATAAAATGGATTTACTAGAAGAACTGGAGATATATTCACATTACAGAAAATATGAAGATAAAATATTAAACGAAAAACTTGAAAGTGAATTAGTGAATTTCTTCAGATGCTTCGATAGTATACTTAAATAAAAATAGTGACACATAGAAATAAGCACAATTGTTAAATAGACATAAGTAAATTATGATCCAAATTGTTAAGGTAAATAACCTCTGTACAAAAGCATATCATACTCTGTGGAAGACCTATAATGTCATCTCTGTTGACTATTTGTAAGAACATCAGTGCCACTGTTTTGTTTACGTAAAATGTTTTCGATGTTTAAAAGTGTACAACAAGTTCTGTGTGATGTTTAGTGTGTGAGACTGTGCACAAATGGACCATAAGGGAACTGTAAGTACAAATTCTTCTAAATTTCGCCACTAACTTCACAAAAAGCTCGACAACCAACTAAAAATCGCGTGTTTTCTTATATATTGCAGTAAAGTCAACGAAATGAAGCAGAATCTCTCACATCGACATCATCGCATAGGAATGACATAACAAACACAAAAAACGCACTTGAAAATGGGAATCATTTCCCGAAACGCGTCGTGCGAAAAATGAAATAAAGAAAATCGTGACTGGCAGTAGATGAGTTATTTATAAAGAAACCTATTGTTTTCACAGTCGCAGGCTTTCAGAACCATTTATAATGGATCAAATCAGGGGTAACATTTAATTGCGCACCATGTTAACGTTCCAGTTCACAAACGTTGCCCAGTGTGACGACCACCTGCATCCACGACAGCCCACAACCGCACTAGAGATAAATCAAAATTGTTCGCAGCACTTTCCGAAGGCTCAGCTATCGCGACACAGCTCGAAGATCGTACATTGTCCAGCATTCTCAACCATGACAACAGCAACTACTTCAATTTGTCCAGCATTCTCAACCATGGCAACAGCAACCTCAACGATTTATGGGGCCTCTTCCAGCAGCAATTTCCAAGTTGCCAGTTAATCCGAAATTACGAATCATGTTCTTCAAGCGAAGGACAGTATCACTTGCTGTTTTGATAAAAGAGCCTTAGGAGAAAAGCCCTCCTCACCTTGTCCCGACCAATGTCGAGTGTCTGCAGTTGTAATGCACAGTAATGCTTGTGTTTCAGCCCTACGTCGCCGTACCAGAACCGGCGCCTAACTGCGAGTCATCATGCTAATACAACTAACAACACAAGTCCTATAGCGTACTGTCTGGACATAATTCCAATAACGTTGAGTAACGATAAGATAGTGTTCCTTCTACAACGGCTCAAATAGCGAAAGTTCAATTATTACGACCCTGTATATTCTTATATTGTCTTTCAACTGTCAATGTTTTGTCACGATCTGTGTCTTTTTTTTTCGGATGCAGGCCAACTGAATCTTTTTAATCCCAAATAGACCCCGTATTCCTTTCTTCTTCGGCTTATTTATCAAAAAGTCTACGTTCAGATGTTTTTGATTTGTTGACGAGTTTAGGTTCCTATGCCAACCTTAGACAGCATTTGTGGGCCTGTGCCACTGGTTGAAAACATTGCACATTTCAATTGGTACTTGTACAGGTCCCCCCCTTGATCGCACAGACTTTTACACTTCACTATTACCGGTTTCGGCTACTGCCATCTTCAGATCTTTTACAAAGAAAAACAGCATGTAACCAATTTGCTGACGCTAAATCTATAAAAGGCCTGGTGCTGCATAAGAAAGATAAAGTGTTTACATGATTAACAAGCGTGTATACCAGCTATACATACCATAAAATATTACGATGTGGTATCAACGTAGTATCCACTGCGGGCCGAACTTCGGCCATAGATACTAGCAGACTGGCCTTGCTGTGCAGAAGCTATAGGGCTGGTGTGGCTCCAACATAAACCACGTGACTGTTGGCAAATCGCGGCAGGATTTCAAATCAGCGGTCTGCCATACTATGTTTGTATCGTATTTTACCCACATTTTTCAATTGACTGCCAAACGCTTCTAACAAAAATTACTTTTTTTATTTGCGAAAAATTATGTCAGAACTACATTTGACCTGGATTTGTTCACAGTACCATTTATAAAATCTAACAAATACATCGAACGCCCCTCTGGTGGGCAGTGGGACGAAATTACTATAAACTATCAATTAAAGTAAAATGTCGTTAAAATTCTTTTAAACAGTAAGAGTGGGCTCGTGTCAAAACTTTAAATATTGGATTCGCCGCGTTTTGAGCTATAGTCACTTACAAAAGAAAATGGGATATGGGAATTATGTCAACTATAGGTGCCAAAATTGTCGACTTTAGGAGCAGGTCCATTTTAGAGTATCAATTTTAGGTGCACTTCAAAGGTTCAGTTCCTACTATTTTTACGAAAGTTTGAACTATCAGTTTAAAAAAATATTTTAGATGAAAGGTGAGACTTTGAAGTTTCAGAAAATAATTTTGTAGCCTTCATTTGTTTAATAGTATTAGAAGGTAGAAAAAAAATTCTCTTCATGTGTCGACTATAGGTGCTCTCACCTTATTATAATCTCACTTGCATATACAAAAAGGCGCGTATGTGCAGATAGCTTAAAGTTTTTCCGTTTCAGGGCCTGTATCCAAAGCTGTCTTCGGTTTTCATCCTTAGGGAACCTATGAGTAGGAACGAGAAACAGTTATACTTACTTCTGTAACCTAATTATCAGAGATACTTTCCAAAATGTAATATGAGTCTGACTTTACAGGCATCACTTTCAACACTTTAATTTACGTGATACTCTATTTCAAGTGTAAAAAACACATAAGTCACTTCAGCAGATTTCAATAAACGCATCTGCAATATTATAGAAACACACGTGAAATGTAATGCTATTTCCCCGACAAAACGCTGAGTACAGCCATAAGCGCAACACGAAGCAACCATGTCTTGCCAACATTCACGTGACTTTAGCCCAGAGATGTTGGAGCCACGAAAATGACGTCAGGGCCAGTCTATTATATTTATGGTCGAAGGGGCCGTACCCTGGGCTCGGTGTGGGGCGGCGGTGGGGTGAGTGGTGGGTGGACTGCTGTGGCCTGTTGTGAGGTTGTCAACCACTGAGAGCTAAAACTTCCAGTGTGTTGAATACAGTCACGTTTGAAGTTGCGAAATATGGATAAAATTAAATTAGATAGAATTTGTAGCTGGTGTGACGAATGGCAGCTTGGTGGTGCACGAGCTGGTAACGTGCCAGCCAGCAGTGCAGACGCGGCAGCGCTGGCAGAGCGACCGCACTGAAAGTGAAGTCTGCAGGGGAAAGCGGGCTGTGGGTCAAGTGGTGGCGCCTCTGCCCTTTGTTCTTCCCGTGCTTTCCCTCCCCGGCACCTGCGGCTGCGACGCCGGCCCAGAGAGCGCCAGCCGAGGCGTGCGCCACGCGGGTCGATACCGGGACCGGCGCTGCCCGCATTTCTGCGCCGCGCCGCAGCTGTGCGGCCGACACCGACTCTGTCGGCCGCTGACCGCCCGCGCTATGCTGCACGCTCCTCAAGGTGGCCCGCATTACCTGCCGCGGAGCCTTAGTGCTGCACTGAAGATCCAGAGAAACTGGTACACCTGCCCAATATCGTGTAGCGCCCCTGCGAGCACGCAGAAGTGCCACAACGAGACGTGGCATGTACTAGACTAATGTCTGAAGTAGTGCTGGAGGGAACTGGCACCATGAATCCTGGAGGGCTCTCCATAAAGCCGTAAGAGTACCAGAGGGTGGATATCTCTTCTGAATAGCATGTTGCAAGGCATCCCAGATATGCTCAATAATGTTCACGTCTGGGGAGTTTGGTGGCCAGCAGAATTGTTTAGACTCAGAAGAGTGTTCCTGGAGCCACTCTGTTTGCAATTCTGAACGTGTGGGATGTCGCATTGTTCTGCTAGAATTGCCCAAGGACGTCGGAATGCACAATGGACATGAATGGATGCAGTTGATCAGACACGATGCTTACGTACGTATCGCTTGCTAGACTCGTATCAGGGGTCCCATATCACTCCAACTGCACACGCCGCCCACCATTACAGAGCCTCCACCAGCTTGAACAGTCCCCTGCTGACATGCAGGGTCCATGCATTCACAAGGTTGTCTTCATACCCGTACGCACCCAACCTCTCGAA
This sequence comes from Schistocerca nitens, assembly GCF_023898315.1. Taxonomy (NCBI): domain Eukaryota; kingdom Metazoa; phylum Arthropoda; class Insecta; order Orthoptera; family Acrididae; genus Schistocerca; species Schistocerca nitens. The sequence goes on from NC_064625.1 coordinate 33,762,263, forward strand.
GCAATTTGAAACGAGACTCCCCTGCTGGGACAACATATATTCACAGCTAATGTCGGCTAGGCCTTAGGCAAGGCGTAAAGCTTCGTGTTGTGCAGTCATCAAGCGTACACGAGTGGGCCTTTCGCTCCGAAAGCCCATTTTGATGATGTTCCGTTGAATGTTTTGCACGGTGACACTTGTTGATGGCGCAACATCGAAATCTGCAACAACTAGCGGAAGGGTTGCACTTCTGTCACGCTCTTCAGCCGTCTTCGGTACCGTTCTTGCAGGATCTTTTTCCGGCCGCAGCGACGTCGGAGATTTGATGTTCTACCAGATTCCTCATATTGACGGTACAGTCATGGATTGGTCGTACGGGAAAATCCCCACTTCATCACTACCTCGGAGATACTGTGTCCCATTGTTCGTGCGCCGACGATAACATCACGTTCAAACTCATTTAAATCTTGATAACCTGCCACTGTAGAGCAGTAACCGATCTAACACCACCAGACGCTTGTTGTCGCCAACTGCAGCGCGTATTCTACCTATTTACATATCTCTGTATTCCAATACGCATGCCTATACCAATTTCTTTGGGGCTTCAGTGTAATACTCTGACGGAAAACGAAATCGCAAAACCAAGAGTTGTGCGACATAAACGGTAGTTGGTAGGCGTATTTCTACATCTGAAAGATATCTCAGATCTCGTGCCCGTCGCTGAAGATTGGCTCTAGTAGCGCCACTATGAAGTTGCAAATCAGGTTTCACTTAAATAGACGCAGAAACGGTCATGAGCTATAGTTAGCTTTGAGATTCGAGTTCGCGAGTCGATATTAGCCGAGAATGTCTTCAAGGCGACGAGGTGCCATGATCTACGCCTAACTGAGTCTAAATGAGTTCCTGTAATAGGGTTGCGAGAATCTGGATGTTGCTTATGCGGTACTGTAGAAAGACTTGCCAAGTACGTAGCCACTGTACATGACTACTGGCAGCAGCAGCCACGAGAACATGCGGACGCAAGAAGACCGGGATCCGTGGCAACAGCGAGAGGGAAGACCATCGTGTTCGGCGTATGGCCGTGGCGCATACTACTGCATCTGCAGGTGGCGCCACAGTGACAGAAGGAACTGTTACAAATCGTTATATTTTGATTAAAATTCAGTCTTGATCACGTTATGTCTGTTTTAATGAGTAACCTGTTTCGGTTTTTTCTATAAAACCATCATCAGACCCATTGGCTCCCTTGGGTTGGTAGGTGGAGCTCTCCTTGTTGCTGTGCAGTCAACTGATCAGTTGACTGCGCAGCAACAAGGAGAGCTCCACCTACCAACCCAAGGGAGCCAATGGGTCTGATGATGGTTTTAAAGAAAAAACCGAAACCGGTTACTCATTTAAACAGACATAACGTGATCAAGACTGAATTTTAATCAAAATATAACAATTAATTGATCACTGTATTCCAAAAATGTTTACCAAAATTGTTACAAATCGGTTACTTCAAGGACAACTCCAAGCCAGCGTGCATTCAACTGATCCGAACCACCGCCATTTGCGGCTTCTGTGGTGTCAAGTGAGAGCTCATTGGAGAGCAGGATTCTACCATGGTGTGACTGTTGGCCATGGGTTAGGAGCAGGGAAATTGAGGGCCTGCAACCAAATTGTCCGCTTGCTAGACAAGCTTGACCTACTGCTGGTCTAGGGTGCGATTTCGTTTGACACAGGAGTATTCTGTTGATCATCCCACTCGCCCTGGCCACAAATTTGTACGTCAATCTGGTGATTCGACCTATTGTGTTGCCATTCATGAACAGTGTTCCAGTGGGTGTTCTCCAACAGAATAACGCTCGCCCATATACAGCTGTTGTAATCCAACATGCTCTGCGGAGTGCCTCGCCCTGCTCCATCACTGGATCTGTCATCAATCGAGCACATGCGGGACATCATCGGACGACAACTCCAGCGTCATCCAAAACAGCATTAACAAATGGTTCAAATGGCTCTGAGTACTATGGGACTTAACTGCTTAGATCACAGTCCCCTAAAACTTACTTAAACCTAATTAACCTAAGGGCAACACACACATCCATGCCCGAGGCAGGATTCGAAACTGCGACCGTAGCGGTCGCGCGGCTCGAGACTGTAGCGCCTAGAACCGCTCGTCCACTCTGTCCGGCCAGCATTAACAGTCCGTGTATTTTTATTTTTGTTTGTTATCAAGTACAACAGGCTTGGAACTCCATCGCACAATAATATTGTGAATCGTGTACCGTCAAGAGCGACGTTCATCATTGATGGATTAAAGTTAAGTATGAAACTAATTACGTCCATTTTCTGAATTCTCATTTCTTGTCATGTTGCACACCTCGCGTCAGTATAGTTCTTCCCTCCTCACGCTAGCCTGCTTGAGCTAAAACGCGCGCATTTCGGCCTCCACTCGTAACACGGTGTTGGCTCTTCTGCTAACACAAAAGTTTCTCCCGTGTACAGCTCCTTCTAGCAGCACGGAAGTTATTCCCTCATGTCTTAAGAAGGGTGCAGTAATCATCTCCCTTCTATTTGTCAATATTTTTCACACATTACTTCCTCCATTGATTCTGCAGGGTGGTCAGAAACAGTCTAAAAACCTTGTGTGGGTGCTGCAGGGTAGGTTGTGCTGAGAAATAGTTGTTAAGAAAAATATTCGCTACTCTGCAAGTTAATTAGAATTGAACTTTGCCAACCAGGCAATTGCGCGAGCAAATTCAAGTGAGCCGCCAGAGACGATGTCGCCAAATGCGTTCTTCGTTTTGTTTCCTAAAACCGAACAGAAGAACGATCCAAAAATGTTACATGGGGCGATAGTAGGGATTAAAGCTGAGCCAAAGCGCGAACAGTCTCGTGCTCTGTCGTCTACCCTGTGAGAACAACTGACACCAATTGTATTTGTCAAGTCGATTGAATTTTCACGCGCAGAGGTCTGATTGGGAAACGGCGCTACCTGTGCAACACAATATATGCACGTTTGCATTCTTGGATTCAACATTAAGGGGGTTATATCGCTTATTCATGTACCATCATTTCACATTTGCAGTGGCGTATCTTGCGAATACATTAACCTGTGATCAATGTTAATCACTTAAATATTTTACCTAGACAAATGTATTTTCGACATATTATTACCCTACATTGATTCTTTTGATTTTGGCTACTTTGTTTTTCGTCAGTGTATACCGCGATATCGGGAGACTGACGCATCAGTTGTCCCAGAAGTGACGTTTATTTAATTCAACCCTTTCAGACTAATTGGCTACAGTTGTGTTCATTGTTTGCTGTGTATTACCTGCAAGAGAAATGTTTTGCCTCAGTAGAAACCTCTTGTACACTTTTGTGAATGTTCAGCCTTTTCAGCACTTGCAAGTGCTGCGACCTGTTTATAAAAATATTAACAATCGAATGAATGTCGCAGTAGGCACCGGCTTCTGACCTCCAGAATATACGGAAGTGATTAGTTAATTACAGGGCGACAATTATTGAACTGTATGAAATAAAATCGTCATAACTTCTGGAAGGTTTGCGTTAGGACGTTCAAACTGTACGGTTGACCGCGAGGCATGATGGGAATTAGTATACGCATGGGCTTTTGCTTTAGCGACGAAGCCTACTTTCATTTGGATAGGTTCGTCAATAAGCAAAATTGGCTCATTTGGGGGACTGAGATATCGCATTTCGCGACCGAGGAATCTCTTCATCCTAAATGGATGACTGTGTGGTGTGCAGTAACCGGTCATGGAATAATCAGTGCGATATTCCTTGATGGCACGGTGACTAGCGAACGGTACGTGAAGGCTTTGGAAGATGATTTGATCCCCATTATCCAAAGTGACCCTGATTTCGACAAGATGTGATTCATGCAAGATGGAGTTCGACCCCATCGAAGCAGGAGAGTGTTTGATGTCCTGGAGGAGCACTTGGCGGGCCGCATTCTGGTTCTGATGTACCCAGAGGCCACTGGTATGGCCCTCGATTGGCCGCCATATTCTCCGGATCTGAACACATACGACTCCTTTGTGTTGAGCTGTATTAAAGACAAGGTGTACAGCAATAACCCCAAAACAACTGCTGAGCTGAAAACAGCCACTCAGGAAGTCATCCACAGCATAGATCTTCCGACACTTCAGTGGGTCTTGCAGAATTTCGCTATTCGACTACGCGACATCATTGCCAATGATGCTAAGCATATCGAGCATTTCAAAACCTAAATGCGAATATCTGAAGTGCCATTTAAATATTGAATAAGGTTTGTGCACACAGCAGTTTGTAGCTAATTTTCGTTTCTTTTTCATATAGTTCAATAGTTGTCACCCTATATACTCCTCTGTATCACTGAATATTATTACCATTATTTTGCATGGGAATTATTGAATGGTCAGTTTATTTATTACAAGAGTGAATATTTCAGAATTAACTAATTTAATCCATAAAAAGAAGCCAGGCTTACAAATTAGTTTTTGAAAAGGGGTACATAAATGTTTATAAAATGGTTCAAATGGCTCTGAGCACTATGGGACTTAACATATGTGGTCATCAGTCCCCTAGAACTTTGAACTACTTAGACCTAACTAACCTAAGGACAGCACACACATCCGTGCCCGAGGCAGGATTCGAACCTGCAACCGTAGCGGTCGCGCGGTGCCAGACTGTAGCGCCTAGAACCGCTCGGCCACTCCGGCCAGCAAATGTTTATACCTCTTGCACCTAAAATCATTAAAACCATTAGAGCATGTAGGAAAATTACTCTTCCTTCAGAAGAAATTCGGATCTGAAACGGTTAAAAATACGGGACGATTCAAGAACGAAGGACAGATTTCATTTGTTTACAACAAAGTATGCAAAATAGAAAAACACTGCGCATGTCATTGAATAGAGCAAGACACAGTTTTATGTTCGCCCAGACTCTATACCATACACTCAACATTAATACAATGCGTTGCACGAGAAACATCGATACGGTTGTCCATTTCATTCCACACATGAATCAACAGGCAGATGCTTAAATCACGCGCCAACACCTCGCGCGCGCGAACGGGGTCCGTCGCTCCCGGCCGCATTTTCCCGCGCCGCGGCGCTCATCCGCAGACCGCGACCCGTTTCTCCAGCAGAGGGCTCTGGTATTCGACGCTGTCTGCGATTGGTCTTCGATGACGTTATGCCCCGCTGGCGCCTGCGCTGTTCTAAAAAGCCAGCATATAAATTGGCGAGCTTCTCAGCACCTGAAGATGACGGGCAGTTGTCTCGCTGAAATATTACCCGGCGTAATTCCCTGGAACCTATCAAGCAGATGCAGCGCCGGGAAAGCCTCAGACAGCGTAGTTTCGTTGTTGTTTCGCAATAGCAAGCCCCCTACCTGTTCCTGCATTATTCTTACAGCTAGCACAGTGAGAAGTTGTGTTGTCCTAGGTTCACGTGAGCTACAGTAATTTAAAATAAACCGCGAGTGTGTCGTCTTAGTGTACAAAGTACGTCACACACCCGGTCATGTAAGTAATATTTCCTTCCCGTGCGGTCTAACGCACGGCTTTCCGGACTGGAAAGGAGCGCCTGGTCCCCGGCACGAATCCGCCCGGCGGACTTGTGTCGAGGTCCGGTGAGTCGGCCAGTCTGTGGATGGTTTTTAGGCGGTTTTCCATCTGCACCGGCGAATGCGCGCTGGTTCCCCTTATTCCGCCTCCACTATGTCGGCGATTGCTGCGCAAACAAGTTCTTCACGTACGCGTACACCACCATTACTCTACCACGAAATCATAGGATAGGAGTTACACTCGTCTGGTGTGAGACGTTCCCTGGGTGTGATGGGGGTGGGGGGCGGGGGGGGGGGGGTCCACCGCGGGCCGAAGCGCACAATAACCCCTGAAAGAGTGGTTCGGTGTGGGGCGGCAGAGGGTTGAAGTGGACCACTGCTGCTGTGGCGGGGACAGAGCCTCCCCGTCGTTTCAAGGCCCCCGGTTAATATACAGGGTGATTCAAAAAGAATACCACAACTTTAGGAATTTAAAACTCTGCAACGACAAAAGGCAGAGCTAAGCACTATCTGTCGGCGAATTAAGGGAGCTATAAAGTTTCATTTAGTTGTACACTTGTTCCCTTGAGGCGCTGTTGACTAGGCGTCAGCGTCAGTTGATGCTAAGATGGCGACCGCTCAACAGAAAGCTTTTTGTGTTATTGAGTACGGCAGAAGTGAATCGACGACAGTTGTTCAGCGTGCATTTCGAACGAAATATGGTGTTAAACCTCCTGATAGGTGGTGTATTAAACGTTGGTATAAACAGTTTACAGAGAATGGGTGTTTGTGCAAAGGGAAAAGTTCTGGACGGCCGAGAACGAGTGATGAAAATGTAGCACACATCCAGCAAGCATTTGTTCGCAGCCCAGGAAAATCGACTCGCAGAGCTAGCAGAGAGCTGCAAATTCCACAATCAACTGTATCTGTCCGTAACTACCTGAACGTCAACTACCCGAGGCGATGGATCGGCCGCCAGGCAGCCCGTGACAGAGCACTTCATCACTGGCCTCCAAGAAGCCCTGATCTTACCCCCTGCGATTTTTTCTTATGGGGTATGTTAAGGATATGGTGTTTCGGCCACCTCTCCCAGCCACCATTGATGATTTGAAACGAGAAATAACAGCAGCTATCCAAACTGTTACGCCTGATATGCTACAGAGAGTGTGGAACGAGTTGGAGTATCGGGTTGATATTGCTCGTGTGTCTGGAGGGGGCCATATTGAACATCTCTGAACTTGTTTTTGAGTGAAAAAAAACCTTTTTAAATACTCTTTGTAATGATGTATAACAGAAGGTTATATTATGTTTCTTTCATTAAATACACATTTTTAAAGTTGTGGTATTCTTTTTGAATCACCCTGTACAATACAATTTTTCCTTGACTTTTATTTCATTCCTTTTTAATCGAATCAAAAGACAACGCGTGACAAGCAGGTATATCGCTGTGCAGGGTGAGATCAAAGCTGACAGACAACGAGCTTGATTGGTTACTCAACGAGGGTCCAGAGTTCAACTCTGTACCAGACAACGAAAACGATGGCGATTCTGAAGAAGAGGAATTTATCACACGAAGCGGCCTCGATTCAGATTCTGATAAAGTCCACGATTCAGATGGTGACTGTGAAGAGCCACTCTCCACTGGTGGTATTTTTATTGGGAGGGACAGAGGCGTAAATGGAGTAAAATATGTCCTAATGTGACTTTGTAAACAAAAGGCAAGAATATTGGGAAAATATTCCCTGGGGCTACACGTGCTGCTAGAGGGGTCACGAGTGAAACAGAGGCTTTATGGACAACGCTTATACACGAACATATACGTTCAAACTAAGAAAGAATGTGTACAGTATTCCAGAGAAAGGGACGTTAAGAAAACTAAAAGATGTGAAATAATGGCATTGTTGGGATAATTGTACCTCATCGGGACTAAGAAAGCAAACCACACAAATGTCATTGAACTATGGACAGCAGATGGTACTGGTATGGAGGGTACGAGAGCTGCTCCTTTTACAATGTGCCCGTTTCGACGACAGGAGTTAGTCAAGAAAGAAGAGTAACTGATAAACTTGCTGCAGTAAGGAAAATATTGGATGCCTTTTTGGTGAACTGCAAGATCTCATATAGTGTAGGACAATTTGTGACAGTAGACAAAAAGTTGCAGGCTTTCCGGTGTCGCTGTTCTTTTGTTCAGTATATCCCGAACAAACTGGAGAAGTACGGGACAAAGAATTTTGTTTTAGCGGATGATAAAACATTCTTCACTAGTAACATTAAAGTACATTGTGGAAAACAACCTAAAGGGCCATACGATGTTTCTAATTCTTCCTGTGATGTATGAAGGCTAGTTACTCACACGGAAGGCTCAGGAAGAAACGTTACAATGTATAATTGATACACTAGTTATTCCTTAGCCCACTCCCTTTCGAAAAAGCAACTAACATGCATCGGCACATAGAGAAAAAAGAAACGCGAGATTCCACCGGAATTTTTACTTGGAATATGTAGGGCTATCCACTCCTCTTCATTTAGTTTTTGAATGATGTGATCCTAGTTTCGTATGTGGCGAAACAAAACAAGGCAGTTAAATTACTTTTAACTATGCACGATCTTGGAACCAGTGACAAAGTTATAGATAAACCAGAGATAGTTTTGGATTACAATATGGCGGTTTACTTTGCCCGATACCTCGTACCAAGGTGGTCGTTCTACCTAGACAACTGGAACTTGTTCTATATGTACAAAGTTACATCGTTCTGCGAGCCTGTCTTCTGGGTCTGACATTACATGAGGGTACTCAAATCTCTGTTCCACCTTATCCCGTTTTATGCAGTTCCTTCACAAGACTTGTGAACTGTCGGTCCCATCAGCTCGGAAACCTGATTACATTTGTCTCAACTGTGACTTAATACTATGGCTGCAGACTTGGGTGGGCGTTATTGCGATTGTAATAAGCCCATTGACAGCTGTAGCTCAAAGGCAAAACAACACGATGTACAAGGAACACCAGCACTTAAGCCTCACGTCGCGCAGCTCTTAAATGCGAGCAAACTTAGCTACTTGTAAATACCCAGCGAGAAACAAGACGCATCATAAAATGGCTGATCGTACTTTCTTCCTTCAGAGCTTTTGTGGCAATGATTCTCTTTTTTTTGTGTGTGACTATACTGCTCTAGAATGAATGTCTCCTGCACAACGGAGTGTGTGTCTATTTCTCTATCTTCCGGGGACTCTCCTCTCTGTACTGCTCTACATTGCCTCGTCACCTCCCCCTCCCTACTTTCTCCCCCTCCCTACTTTCTCCCCCTCCCTACTTTCTCCCCCTCCCTACTTTCTCCCCCTTCGTTCCCTACTTTCTCCCCCTTCGTTCCCTACTTTCTCCCCCTTCGTTCCCTACTTTCTCCCCCTTCGTTCCCTACTTTCTCCCCCTTCGTTCCCTACTTTCTCCCCCTTCGTTCCCTACTTTCTCCCCCTTCGTTCCCTACTTTCTCCCCCTTCGTTCCCTACTTTCTCCCCCTCCGTTCCCTACTTTCTCCCCCTCCGTTCCCTACTTTCTCCCCCTCCGTTCCCTACTTTCTCCCCCTCCGTTCCCTACTTTCTCCCCCTCCGTTCCCTACTTTCTCCCCCTCCGTTCCCTACTTTCTCCCCCTCCGTTCCCTACTTTCTCCCCCTCCGTTCCCTACTTTCTCCCCCTCCGTTCCCTACTTTCTCCCCCTTCGTTCCCTACTTTCTCCCCCTTCGTTCCCTACTTTCTCCCCCTTCGTTCCCTACTTTCTCCCCCTTCGTTCCCTACTTTCTCCCCCTTCGTTCCCTACTTTCTCCCCCTTCGTTCCCTACTTTCTCCCCCACTCACTGCTGGTTGCTGCCCACACTCCTGTCTCGCTCTGTTATGTGTGGTGGAAGAGGCAATCAAAAAAAGTTCAAAAGTCTCTAAGTAGAGAATTGGTGTGCTAGTCAGGCAAAATCGTCGTGAGCATTGAGTCAACCAGGCTATAATGACCGAATCATGAAGGGACTGTTAAAAAGAAAAGTCATCTTGGTAAGAATTTTGACAAGTAGAGCCTGGTAAACCAGATGGAGATGTACAGTGCTTGACACTTTCTCCAGCCCAGTGTGAGATGATGAGAATTAAAACACAGCTTCTTTCGAGCTGGCTGAATTGAAGTAAAAATGCAATGCGGTGACGTACCATCTATAAGCAAACGGCCCCAACGCGATATAAAGAGATCACTAGTTGAGAAGCAGGCTAGAGTTCAACAGGTCGAGAGTTCCTGCCAGCCGACTGCAGTGAAAGAATCTGTACAGTAAAGCTTGTACACTAACAAGGACTTGCATTCTTACCTGTCCTATCTGTGTACTGTGGATAGTTAGTCTGTCATGGCTTACTGATTGTCACTTACAGTGTTATGGGTAACGCAAACTGAGGGTTCGATTTGACCAATAACAAACTGGCGCCTTTTCATGATTAGAGTCAAAGTGATAGGGAAGGCAGGCCATTTGTTCTGGTAATTTGAGTATCCAGTGAGCCTCATTTATAGTCTATGCTCATTGAAAATTACGACCCAGTGCCTGTGCTTTTCGACATGCTGATGAAAACTCGGAAGGAAGTAATAAAATAAAAAGATACCAATCCAGAAGCTCGTTTCGTCATTTCTACCTCCCTTGCTTGATACCCAAGTATTTTTGTATTTTTTGCAACAACAGAGACTTGATAAACCTCAAGTATGTTGCCGACGTATCCCTCAGCCAAAGAGTCGGTGGAGCTGAGAAATGCCACATCGGTTCCTATTCGACTGAGAGCCACATAAGTACGCTGCGACCGCCGTCCGGTTACGACAATGCCATCGGCGCACCGAGTTGGAGACACTCGCTTGATAAAACACCGTGCCCTTCTGCTTGTAGAACAACTGCCTGCTGACATCCTCGTCGGACAGGAATCGTCAGCCGGTCAAGAAATTTTTCTAATGCAGCGCCGGCCGGTGTGGCCGACCGATTCTAGGCGCTTCAGTCTGGAACCGCGCCACCGCTACGGTCGCAGGTTCGAATCCTGCCTTCGGCATGGATGTGTGTGATGTCCTTAGGTTAGTTAGGTTTAAGTAGTTCTAAGTTCTAGGGGACTGATGACCTCAGATGTTAAGTCCCATAGTGCTCAGAGCCATTTGAACCGTTTCTAATGCACCGAAGGCGTAATAATCGTATGGGAAGAGATCAGGACTATGGGGCGCGTGCTCGAATGTGTCCCACTTGAGATGGCGCAAGTTCTGCGGTACGATCTTTACGATATGGGGACGTGCATAATCATGAAGCAGTACGGGACTTGGCGCACCATTCCACTTCGGTGGTTTTCGACAAACATGCTGCCCCATAAACATTCTTCATTCTCCGATGGATGTCTGCCAGTCTTTGGTAGCCAAGAAAGAAATATTAGCACGTTGGTCCTGTTTCGATACATTTGGTAATAACGTTCCAGCACTTACAGGACGCAGGTCAGAAAACACGAATAGCACGCTAATCTCTTGACTACATGTCGGTGCTTACATACCCGCATGGAAGTTGCATGTACGCTGCAGCAACGCCCCTTGTATATAAAAGCTTTATTGCAATAGTGGTACACCTTCAGTTATGTTCATTTCGAGATAATGAGGCTTAAACATAATTGGGTGATGACAAATCTCTGACTAGGATATCTGAAATATTTTTTTCTCTCTCCCCTCCAGCACAGGCCATGAAGGCCCAAAGGTACCGACTGGCCGCCGTGTCATCCTCAGCCCACAAGCGTCAGTGGATGCGGATATGGAGGGGCATCTGGTCAGCACACCGCTTTCCCGCCGTATGTCAGTATCCGAGACTGGAGCCGCTACTTCTCGGTCAAGTAGCTCCTCAGTTTGCCTCACAAGGGCTGAGTGCATCCCGCTTGCCAACAGCGCTCGGCAGATCGGATGGTCACCCATCCAAGTGCTAGCCGAGCCCGACAGCGCTTAACTTCGGTGATCTGACGGGAACCGGTGTTACCACTGCGGCAAGGCCGTTGGCATCTGAAATATTATAGACAATTATTTGTTGCAAGGGATTTCGGTTTCTTTCTATTGTCATCACTTAATTATGTTTAACACAGGAAGTACCACGTAGGTAATTTTTGACCCACAAGCTGTTTTCGAGGGCCCTAACCCCCTATATAATCATCACAGGTTCAAACTCTCCCGTGACTTTTTTTCGTTTTTTGGTGTTGAACAACTCACCAAAATACCATCCCCTTAGCGCACCTAGAAGCATGAAAAATTTACCTGTTATACCAGTAGTACCATGTGGGTCATTTTTGACCCATACGCAGTTTAACGCAAACTGATATATGTATTACTGGTTTTGTGACACTAAATAGTTTTTGGGCGTCCCTCGACTTTATTCACGAGATGTTTGAATATATTACGACACTTTAATTCGAAGGTCGAGCGATATTTTATATCAGCGTGGCTTTCTGTTTTCTATGGACTGGCGACGTACTGACATAGGGAGTGACACTGGGAAGCTACTGAATAACATATTATACAGTGGTTAAGTCCCCCCCCCCCCCCCCCCCCATCCTCCTACGTTGCTGTCTGTGCACTGCTGTAGTTCTGTTCCACGGCAGCAGATGTCAGGCGCGTCGCCGTTACGTAACTTCACAACTTTATCTCCGTGAAACTGGCAGATGAGCTGAAACAAAAAGGAACGAGTTTAGTTGGCACTCTTCGGAGGTCGCTCACAGACCTGCGGTGGGAAGTGGAGACTAGGCATTGTATCAAACCCACTTATAAGTCAGGCGACAATCTTGTCACAACATACCAAGGGAAGAAGTAAAAAAAAAATCCTTATTCTGAGTAACATACATGCTGGATGTCAGGTAAATGAGAATCGTGAGAAGAAAATTCCAGAAACTGTGAACTTTTATAATGAAACTTAGGGTGGAGCCGACATAGTTGACCAAGTAGCTGAACACTACAGCGTCTGAGCTGGCACCCACCCATGGCCCGTCCATGTCTTTTACAACATTCTTGACCCTGCCATGATCAACGCTCACACCATGATTTCAGATGATTTCACGACGAGACTTTGAAGAGTAGCAGATAAGCCTTGTGCCCCCTACAAACTACAGAGAGGAACCAGTGTCTTCTTGCAGACACTCGATATCGGCGCTGGCCGATATGGAAATACAGGTGTTGTCCAGTTCAGGTTTCCTCCGAACAACAGAGGGAAATAAAACGTCGGACGTATGCTTCAAGTGCTACAGATGTGTGCAAAAGCTGTCAAAAACTCTCCTCGAATGTCTGAACTGTGAGCCTATCCCAGCTTTGGCAATTCTCTCAAGTCTTTGTTCTTAAATATTTTCAAGTGTTTATAATTATAGACTGAAGTTATTTGTTCCTATGTTTTAGTTCTTTGAATGCAAGAAGCAAGAAAACACGCAGAGCATTATAGTCACCTGCTGCGTTATAAAAGCTTTCACATATACTTGTTGTTGTTGTTGTTGTTGTTGTTGTGGTCTTCAGTCCTGAGACTGGTTTGATGCAGCTCTCCATGCTACCCTATCCTGTGCAAGCTGCTTCATCTCCCAGTACTTACTGCAACCTACATCCTTCTGAATCTGCTTAGTGTATCCATCCCTTGGTCTCCCTCTACGATTTTTACCTTCCACGCTGCCCTCCAATGCTAAATTTGTGATCCCTTGATGCCTCAGAACATGTCCTACTAACCGGTCCCTTCTTTTTGTCAGGTTGTGCCACAAACTCCTCTTCTCTCCAATCCTATTCAATACCTCCTCATTAGTTATGTGATCTACCCATCTAATCTTCAGCATTCTTCTGTAGCACCACATTTCGAAAGCTTCTATTCTCTTCTTGTTCAAACTATTTATCGTCCATGTTTCACTTCCATACATGCCTACACTCCATACAAATACTTTCAGAAACGACTTCCTGACACATACATCAATACTCGATGTTAACAAATTCCTCTTCTTCAGAAACGCTTTCCTTGCCATTGCCAGTCTACATTTTATATCCTCTCTACTTCGACCATCATCAGTTATTTTGCTCCCCAAATAGCAAAACTCATATACTACTTTAAGCGTCTCATTTCCTAATCTAATTCCCTCATACTTAGTACTTACCTTACTTGTGTAAAAGTAAAAATACTATTGGTACTCAAATAAACGATATGGTTTCGATTCTGTTTCAATCTTTTTATAAAGAAAAACATTGTAACGTTCTTTTTCTTATTTGTTTTAACGATGATTGGTGAAAGATTGTGGAATTACTTCTGTAAAACTTAAAATAAATAGAAGTTTTTTTCTGAAAATTTATGTTCGGCAGTGTACTATTTGCTTTAGAGTCCAAATTATCATTTGGTTACACTTTAGAGTCTTCCTGAACGAATTGTCAACAAGGCGACACTCGAAACACCACCCAAATACAAATAAAACGGTGGTTTCCTGCTGTCGGTAAATAATAACCTACATGGGACTACTAAAGGTACGGCGAAGTCCGGTAGTTCTAGTGTTAACCCTCGTATAACTCGAAATGAACAGAAATGGAAGTATACCACTATTCAAAAAGGCCTTCATATGTTTTTTTATAGCTCTCTCAATTTTAATGACACCACTATATTGTTTATGCTTGTGGTTTCGCAGCACACAATGATGGCGTTTTGCCCTATACGACACGGTCAGTATTCTTGCGCTAACTGTCTCTTTCTCATTTGTTTCAGGTACGTTGACGAGTTTCCTATTCTACATCTCGTTATTGAGTTGTAAGAGGCAAGGTAAATATGTGCATGCTGCTGTAATAGCTATAAAAAGCTATGGAACGTAAGTGTCTGGCGTCTGTTTCCATTTGAAGGGTTTCGATTCAAAATCGGGCACGAGAGACTGCAGTTGCTCTCACGTCTTAGAAGTGATGTAAATATAGAAACTGCAGTAGTACGATATGAGTAGATATCAAATCCTTTAGGAATCGAACTTCAATGTATAAAACAGTTTCAAACTTGTGACTACTTTACAAATGGAGTGTTAATGTGTTGAATATTTGTCATTACGGCTGTAAGAGAGAATGGACTTCATAAAGGTCTGAAATTACAAATTTGTGTAAAGTTTGTCTGAAGTCGCAAAATACTCTAAATCTAAATTACTGGGTGAGTATTTTCTGGGTAATTTTCCTGTCGCGAGTCACATTGCCTTCCAACATATTACACAGATCATACTTGTAGCACTTATCTCACTGAATCAAACCTTTAACGTAAGCTTGCATCACTTAATGAATAGATTATCGCAGCATTTTAAATTTTGAAATTCGGCCCATAATTACGAGGAATACTGAAATTCAAATTATTCTTTCCCCTGGAAGCCGTTAGGTAGGCAACCTATAAATGAGAACCATGAAGCTGGATAACCGTTGTTGTTGTTGTTGTTGTTGTTGTTGTTGTTGTTGTTGTTGTTGTTGTTGTCTTCAGTCCTGAGACTGGTTTGATGCAGCTCTCCACGGTGCTCTATCCTGTGCAAGCTGCTTCATCTCCCAGTACGTACTGCAGCCTACATCCTTCTGAATCTGCTTAGTGTATTCATCTCTTTGTCTCTTTACCCTCCACGCTGCCCTGCAATACTAAATTGGTGAGCCCTTGATGCCTCAGAACATGTCCTACCAACCGATCCCTTCTTCTAGTCAAGTTGTGCCACAAACTCCTCCCCAATTCTATTCAATACCTCCTCATTCGTTATGTGATCTACCCACCTAATCTTCAGCATTCTTCTGTAGCACCACATTTCGAAAGCTTCTATTCTCTTCTTGTCCAAACTATTTATCGTCCACGTTTCACTTCCATACATGGCCACACTCCATATAAATACTTTCAGAAACGACTTCCTGACACTTAAATCTATACTCGATGTTAACAAATTTATCTTCTTCAGAACCACTTTCCTTGCCATTGCCAGTCTACATTTTATATCCTCTCTACTTCGACCATCATCAGTTATTTTTCTCCCTGAATAGCAAAACTCCTTTACTACTTTAAGTGTCTCATTTCCTAATCTAATTCCGTCAGCATCACCCGACTTAATTCGACTACATTCCATTATCCTCGTTTTGCTTTTGTTGGTGTTCATCTTATATCCTGCCTTCAAGACACTGTCCATTCCGTTGATCTGCTCTTCCAAACCCTTTGCTGTCTCTGACAGAATTACAATGTCATAGGCGAATCGCAAAGTTTTTATTTCTTCTCCACGGATTTTTATACCTAATCCGAATTTTTCTTTTGTTTCCTTTATTGGTTGCTCAATATACAGATTGAATAGCATCGGGGAGAGGCTACAACCCTGTCTCACTCCCTTCCCAACCACTGCTTCACTTTCATGCCCCACGACTCTTATAACTGCCATCTGGTTTCTGTACAAATTGTAAATAGCCTTTCGCTCCCTGTATTTTATCCCTGCCACCTTTAGAATGTGCGTTTGTTTCATATAGTTCAATAATTGTCACCCTGTAAGTATCTCTCACTGCTCCTCGACAGCAACTCCACATTCCTCGAACATAAAACCATAGCTGAACCATTTTATCCCTGCCACCATTATTCCTTAACAATTAACAATGAGCAACATACAGCCGTCGGTCGTTCTTCTAGCGGCCAGCTGGTGCACGATGGTCTCTGACTCCAGAGCTCTGCGGTTCTCTCTGGGGTGACGGATGATCTTTGCTGATACGTCCCGAAGACCCTGTACAAGGTACTCTACTATCTGCACAAACACACAAGAGATGCATCACCTACAGGAAGTTACAAATTTTTGCATGTCCGTTTACCAATATTTTGTCTCTTGCTGTTTCAATAGAGTGAAACGGACCCTAAAAACAATTACATCGCCAAAACGTAGGAAATCATTTAATACCAGCACAAGGGCCATCAGTAGATAGCTCTTACTCCAGTCTCTCGCTGTTGGCAGCGTTCCGGCAAGAATGTTTCCCTAGAAAAGTGCTCTGCGTTGACACGCTCTTGTCTCGCCCGTTCTTCCCTTGACTGCATTTGAAGAAACATTCCCCAGGACATCCCCAAAACAAAACTGTAACGTGGAGAGATGGTCCTGATATTGATTAGTGTTTTAGAGGTGGTCTCCTAACGGTATATACTGAGGTGACAAAAGTCATATGATAATTATATACATGTAGCGGTAGTATCGCATACAGCAAACTTCGAAAAAATTTTGTAGATATATGCGTACACAAATATATATCATCTTTCTTTCAAGGATTAGGGTGGTACCTGTTTCAAACGCACAAACAAAATCTTTGCCATTTTTTGGGGGGTCTTCCGATATCTCTCTTCACATTCGGCTTGTAATTCAGGATCTTCTGGGTAATTCTGTGACCTGTCATTCTCATGAGGTGGTGTCTCCAATATTCACGGTATTTTCGATTTTTTCATTCACGTTGAAAATATTTGTGTTCTAATATCTTCATTTGTAATAATCTCTTCTTGTTAGCCATTCATCTTGGTTAGGAATCTCATCTCCGCTGACTGAATTTTCTTTTCTTTTCTTTTCTTTTTTTTTTTTAACCCAGCTTTCGCTTCCATAGGATAACGTAGAACCGACATAACTTGCAGAATTTCATTATGGTTTCTTTGTCTCCTTCGTAACACAGAGTTTCTCTAATGGTACCACAGACTGCTTATAATTTTTGTACATCATTTTCTATATCAGATTGAAAATCAACACTTTTAGCACAGCCTAAATTAGCGATTTGGGAGACTGGTTCTAAAACTGAATTATCGAAAACAATTTTTGATCATACTGGATTTTACATTTCCATTTACAAAGAATGTAGTGATTGTAAATGTTACACAGAATAGGAAATAGTCGACACTCTTGTCTTCTACTTTGCTTAGTAGTTATTTCTTGTGATTTATTCCTACCTTTATTACATTGCGCGTATTTTTGTAAAGGTTTTTCACTATCTGTGTTGGGGGATCAGGGTATCTATGTTGAGACTTTATATACACTGACTGAAAAAAAATCGCAACACCAATGAATAATTAATGCATAGTAATGAAATTTCGGGACTAAATTGGTCTAGGTAACATACTGAAGTGAAGATTAATGTAAGGGCGAGATAAGTCATTGCAAATTTGAAATGCTGGTACATTAGAAACTGGTGTAACCGCCATAATGTTGAATGCAACCATGTAAACGTGCATGCATTGTATTGTACTGGTGCCAGATGTCAATTTATGGGATGGAGTTCCATACCTGTTGCACTTGGTCAATCAAATGGTTCAAATGGCTTTGAGCACTATGGGACTTAACATCTGAGGTCATCAGTACCCTAGAACTTAGAACTACTTAAACGTATCCAACCTAAGGACATCACACACATCCATGCCCGAGGCAGGATTCGAACCTGCGACCGAAGCGGTAACTACTCCAAGAGTACGTCCAGTGTTTCTCGCAGATACAGGTTGCTTGCAGGCCCGCAGCTGGTCTCTTTCTGGCCAAAACACGTCCGTCACTGGTAACGAGGCAGAACCAGCTTTCATCAGAAAACACAACCGATCTCCACCCTGTCCTCTAGTGAGCGCTTCTTGACACCACTGAAGTCGCAGATGGCGGTGGTTTGGGAATGCACGCTACAGGGCTTCTGGCTGTTCTCTAAATAACATTTTTGTGGCAGTTCGTTGCGTCACTGTGGTGCCAACTGCTGTGAACCGTGGATTTCTTTTCAAAGAATATTCTTAAGAATTTATTTTATTTACTAGCGATTCATCGAGAACATTAACACATTTAATCACACTACGTGAGCGTGGAAGTAGTTGCCAGGGAGTAACTGATGAAATCCTAATCAAATTGCTTTTAACAAATGGGAATTTTATTCGTAAAAGCGTTTTTTTAAGAACAGATTTAAAATTATTATCAGAAAGCACCCTCTAAATATCAAATTACATTTTATTCAGGGGCGGAAAGAACAAATTTTTGACTGTATGAGCTTTCGGGCTGAGAACCTTTGCGCTCCCTTTTGACACGGCCATAGTCACGACCGCTCACAACAACCCCTGAAAGACTACACTGGTGCAAATCTGCAACACACCAGATTACTTTAAACTAAAAGTTTTAACAAATCACACAAGCACATTAACTATGCACCCAGTAGGAGGGATGGAAATGGTACAAAACACTAAAATTAAAATATTAACTTGCCACCGAAGGTGCATCTTGATTTTAACTTCTAAGAAAGTCTTACGGTGGAAGAGTGGCAACTTTATATACTAAAATGACCATTTAAATAAAAGCCCATGAAATGCAATCTTATGTAAAATTATTCAAGGTTGGCCAAACGAGTTAACATGCTCCACAGTACACATATACCGCCTCTCAAGGTGATAGGCAAGATCAAAATATATTTCAGGAATTAGGCCGTTACACTCCAAGTAATAAATTCGTTAACACACCGAATCCGACAAACATGACAGAGGCAGCTACTAACGTACGGCAGATTGATAGGGAGATCACCGATCAACCCGAACCGCAGGTTGCTCTAACCCGCCCCTACTCCACAAGGGAAAAACGGACCACCCAATTTATAAACAACCAGCTTCCAGCGGGTGGGCAAACGGAGAAGAATGGTGGGACGACCCCAAAGCAAAACGGCTGGTAACCTCACCAAGAAAACAAGTAGAATTTAACAAGAGTAAATCAAACAACATATCACCAATCACTTAACTTCTAATAAACTGTGATTTCTCGAGAAGAGCTGGCGCAGCACCCCCAAAACGCTCTCCCGAACCGTCCGCTGCCAGCCGCTTCAACGGACGCAGGAAGGCGCGCCGATCTCCCGTCTTAGGCGTCGCAGCTCGCTCCGGCCAGACTGATGTCGTGGGTTGACTCCTGTCGCTCTCGTGTCGACCGCGAAGCCACTGCCCCTCGCTATACTGCGCGGCCCACTGTTATCACGTGGCGACCTCACACGCGCTGACGCTCAAGACGGACAAGTCATCTTGTGTCTCAGTGCGCGACCGACCAACCGATCGATCCAACCGCCAATGACAATTGCCTGAACAAACTCCAGCAGACTGGCCGTCTAACGCGCTGAGTTCTATTACTGGCGGAGTGGAAAGACTCTCATTTTGCCGGCTTTAAAGATTGATCCGAACGAAAGACACACTGACACTCCGGACGACAGACAGACACTAACTGCCTCACAAATTCGGACGAGAGACAGACTAGCAAGCTGGGGACGAGAGACTGACCCAGACTGGCCGACTGGCGAGCTCATAGCGCCCCTTAAATGCACGTGAACAGGCAACCTTTCCCCTTTCCCACCAGAGGGAGACACCAGAGCTGCGATTGCCACAGCGGCGCCACCGCCAGAAACGGAGGGCGACTGCTTCACACTACGCGCTGCGGTGCGCTCTTCAAAACAGAAATTTTTACCTCGGCTCATGCTGCTAAAATTGCTGCTGCGGGTGCAGTATGATGTTACCAGTGATACGCCAAACACCGCGAGCTTCGCTTTCGGCAGTGCCACGTGGCCGTCCGGATCCCGCTCTTCTTGCGACCGTACATTCCTGTGACCTCCGCTGCCGGCAATCATGTACAGTGGCTACATTCCTGCCAAGTTTTTCTGCAATATCAAAAAGAAATGTCCAGTATCTCGTAGCCCTCTTAAACAACCTCCTGAGGTGTTGATAAGGGCGTGTTTGTCGCCTTTACGTCGTTCTGGACTAATGTCAACTCACCATGTGCAATCTGAAAGTTAACTAACGATCACGACCTTCACAGCGCGTATTTCAAAGAAACCTGATTGGCATTCTCGTAGTGGCGCTGTTAGCGACTGGCGGAAGATCTGAATAGACATTATCTTTCAGATGTACACTCACGCTGTGACGGTGCGTCACATAAATATTGACATTTTATCGGTTGTAAACAGTGAACATTTTTGTGAAGTGTTAAGGGTGAACTAACACTTATCGTATTTTATGAACATAATTAGTATAAAAGATACAGTTAATGTTCTTGAAACAACTGATATGCAGCGATAATTTAAGAGTAACATCTTTATTTAAAAGATGTCTATGAAAATAAAAAAGGATCGTAAAGAGACGCGATTGTACGGCCAAGGAGGACGGACGTACTCTATGGTACACACACTGTTTTGTTTCGCGATACGGAAGGCAGCAGTTGAGCGGCTACACATATTTTATGTAAGTTATTCGGTATTCTGCTAAAATAAACTAATTATTGTTATCACAAAATGAATTTCTTTGTAATAGTTGCCACCTCAAATGGTCGCAGCGGCTAATTACTTTTAATAAGCATTTGTTTCAGCAATTTGCGCTGCGGGAAGCTCGTCTTCCGATGCAACCTCTGGTCGGCCATTACGCGCCGAAGTATTAATTTATTTTTCAAAGTGTTAACAGATTTCGTTGTAAAAACCTTTCTAAATTGCGACAGATAATTCACTTTAAAGTTCATTTTTTAAATTATTCAGATCCCATGAGTTCAGTAAGTTTTATATTCGCCGCTCCACGGCAACAACCAAAATTCTCTCGAGCCCCAATCAATAAATAGAAATTAACAAAATTACATTCATTTCAGTTGACGACAACTATATTTTAGTCATCACGTTCAAAATCTAAAGTTCGTACATGAATAACAGCGGACCTTCAAGAACCCGTTTCATATGTACTTATGCACGTAAGTAAAAGTGATAAGAAAAGATAATATACCTGAGAGAAAGAATCATGCCCTAACAAAAAATAAATTCATGCTGATATATATACACGAAACGGGAAAGCTCTGGTAGCTAGACGCAATAAAACACACACACACACACACACACACACACACACACACACAAATATCAAGCTTTCGCAACCCACGGTTGCTTCATCAGGGAAGAGGGAAGGAGAGGGAAAGACGAAAGGATGTCGGTTTTAAGGGAGAGGGTAAGGAGTCATTCCAATCCCGGGAGCCGAAAGACTTACCTTAGGGGGAAAAAGGGACAGGTATACACTCGCGCACACATATCCATCCGCACATATGTTGATAATGATAGTGACACGAAGCCAGGTCAGGCGGTGTTTGAGTGTTGTCCATCCGAGTTTTGTGATCGCTTCCATGGTTTTTTGACTGACATGTGGCCGTGCGTTGTCGTGCAACAGCAAAACATTTTGTGTGTGTGTGTGTGTGTCCCTTTTTCCCCCTAAGGTAAGTCTTTCCGCTCCCGGGATTGGAATGACTCCTTACCCTCTCCCTTAAAACCCACATTCTTTCGTCTTTCCCTCTTTCCTGATGAAGCAACCGTGGGTTGCGATAGCTTGATATTTGTGTGTGTTTTTTATTGTGTCTACCTACCAGCGCTTTCCCGTTTGGTAATTCACAGCATCTTTTTTAATATATTTTTCCCATGTGGAATGTTTAAGAACGCGTACCAACTTCCGTTTATGTCTCACTGCACTTTCTTGGTGAAGCGAATTTTTTCCTTGATCTCGATTAGCCGTGCACGTGTTCCGGCAATTGCGCGACCACCTGCGCTCGCTCTCTCTTCTGCGCTGGTACGGTCCACTCCTAGCCGACAGTGAGCCACGTGACTGGTTTCTCGGCCAAGTGGGCAGCGGCGGAGATTGGTAAGGCGAGTCTCCGTGTTTACGGAGATGGCGAGTTTGGACTCGCTGGAGACTTTAAACCGAGTATAGAGAGCTCATTTCTGAGGTGCAACGGGGAATCGGAGCGCCCCCTCGTCCACCACAAGCTGGGTTCTCCTCCGCAAGGCCGCCGCCTGCCCCACATTCCGCAGACAGCTGTTGCGTCACACGCTGTCCCACCCTTCCCCCCCTCTCCATCATCCGCCCTCGTCGCTTTGCAGCGCGGACAGGCCGCTCCATCGCCACTCGACTACGCATAGCTGACCTCAACTCACCACGCCGAGCAGCTGTCAGTTTTATGTTTATATTTATATAAAAAATGAAGAAATTCCTCCAGCTGTATTTAAGGTGTCGATTTTATTTTGGCCACTAGTTTCAACGTTGTAACAACGTCATCTTCAGGCCCATACACTTGTTGACGTCAAATGCATGCGGCTGATACTAGAAGTAAGTGGTGGGATACGGACGTGCTCCGTGTGGAAGGTGGTTAGTAGCTCGGAAATGGCGAGTTACTAACCACCTTCCACACGGAGCACGTCCGTATCCCACCACTTACTTCTAGTATCAGCCGCACGCATTTGACGTCAACAAGTGTATGGGCCTGAAGATGACGTCACAACGTTGAAACTAGTTGCCAAAGTAAAATCGACACCTTAAATACAGCTGGGAGAATTTCTTCGTTTTTAATATAAATGTATACCGGCTGACGTCCCACTGTCCTCCATTTCAACTGTGGATGCACGAAGGTGAATTTTATGAGTCACCAGTCTTCTGACTCGTCCGGTGAGGCCCACCACGAATTCCTCTCCTGTGCCTACCTTTTCATCTCAGACTAGCGACTGCAACCTACGTGCTGGAATATATTCCAATCTCTGTCTTTCTCTACAGTTTTTGCCCTCTACAGCTCTCTAGTGCCATGGAAGCCATTCCCTGATATCTTAACGGATGTCCTATCATCCTGTCCCATCTTCTTGTCGGTGTTTTCCACATGCCCCTTTCCTCTCCGGTTCTGTGCGAAACCACCTTGTTATTTACCTTATCAGTCTACCTAATTTTCAACATTCGTCTGTAGTACTGCATCTCCATTGAAACATACCGTTAGAAAAATCAGTGAATTACTGTGCTGATATTTGATTTTTAAACAGCTGAGCAGAACTGAACCTACTCAGACATTTCTCTCTTTACTTACTCTCATCATCACTAAACTGACACACAATATTTTTAGCGCAACGCAATCTGACTTTCAATAATCCCTACAAAAGAATGGCCCTGACTAACAATAACGTATACCTTTCATGAATCATTTACCTCACAAAAATCTTCATTGCTCGAACTACTGCAATACAGCGAGCGCCACTACTGCCAGCTAAATAAAAGATTCTAACTGCTGAAGGCACTAACTACTGATAAGCATACTTAGCAAATGAAAGATTTTGATAGAGAACAAACAATGTATTTACCTTAATAGTGTTCAAAAGTCATATATCAGTTCATGATATCCAGTATTACAAATTTACTCTTTCTGGCGGACACATGTCCAGATCGTCCGCTCTTAAAATTCTGCCATCTCTCTCCCCACATCCACCACTGCTGGCGACTCACCTCCAACTGCGCAACGCTACGCGCTGATCACATCCATCTGCCCAACACTACAATAGCAAATTCCAACAATGCAAACCAGCCACAGACTGCACACAGCACAGTCAGTGATTTTCATATAGAGCGCTACATGGCGTTACCAACATAAAAACCTAAACAGCCTACTTAAAGATGCTTACAGTTTCTTCTGTTCCGGTTTTCCAGTAGTCTGTTTCACTGCCATACAGTGCTGTGCTCCAAACGTACATTCTCAGAAATTTATTCCTCAAGTTAAGGCCTATGTTTGATGCTAGTAGACTTCTATTTGGCCAGGAATTCTCTTTTAGCCAGTGCTAGTTTGCTTTTGCTGTTGCCCTTGCTCCGTTCGTCCTGGGTTACTTAGCTGCCTAGGTATCAAATTCCATAAGTTTGTCTACTTTCTGACCGTCAATCCTCATGTTTTCAGCTGTTGTCATTTCTGCTGTTTTTCATTACTTTTGGCAATCTTCGGTTTACTCTCAATGCAGTTTTCCTTTCGGGGCAGCCGAGGCCACTCTGTATTTCTTTGCAGAACCTCCATGTAGGTGTTGCGATGCTCAAGTCTCAAGTTGTTGGCTCGCACCCCAGCCCCTAAAAATGTTCAAATGTTCAAATGTGTGTGAAATCTTATGGGACTCAACTGCTAAGGTCGTCAGTCCCTAAGCTTACACACTACTTAACCTAAATTATCCTAAGGACAAACACACACACCCATGTCCGAGGGAGAACTCGAACCTCCGCCGGGACTAGCCGCACAGTCCATGACTGCAACGCCTCAGACGGCTAGGCCCAGCCCCTACACAGACTACCATCGTCAATGTTATATAGAGTGAGTGCATGCCTAAACGGGTGTTGGCAAGCCGTTGGCATTCAGAACAGCCTCCAGTCGTCCCGAAATGAATAGTCACACGTCCGTGGTTTCTGTGGCATCTGTCCATTCCCGACTGATGGTGGTGTAGCGGACTCGCTTAGAGTTTGCAACGTCTGCTGTGGCTCTTCTTCGTAAGTAAGACAGAGATTCTTCGAAGAATTTTGCACAGCATACAAACCATACTTACAGGTGTATGAAACTCCAGAATTTTCCATATTTATTGAAAACTGTGGTAAAAATTGAATTAATTAACTATGAAATTTGAGTTTTTTCTAAACATGAAGTTTGAAAGGTAACAACTTATTCATTTTTTTCATAAATGAAATAAATTTTAGGGTTTCATACACCTGTAAGTATGGTTTGTATGTTGTACAAAATTCATCGAAGAATCTCTCTTACTTACGAAGGAAAGTGTACCTATAGCAACAAATGCAGCCAATAGTAAGTGAAAATACGATAAAATTTCGCATGGAAAAAAAATATTATTTTGTTATGTTTTTGAACTTCCATTGCTATGAGTGTTAATCCTGAATACCTCCTGATCATGCTCACGAAGTTTTATGAACTGATTTGTCAAAGTATAGACAGGGGAAATTAAAATGTCCTGTGGTGCCCGTTTGAGATCCTACATTCTTAACACATTTGCATATAAATATGCCAACTGTTAATTTGGGCGATGAAGTGGCTGTAAAGTTATTTGTTCTGCTGGTGTTCTGCCCTACCATTCTTTGTCGTGTGCGTGATCGTGCAAGGGTAGTAGGGAGTATCCATATCACAGCAAGCACGAGGTGGGAAAATGGGCGTAAAGGAGCTACAGCTGCAGCATGAGCACTGCTTTTGGCCAATAGATAGTCAAAATAACTTGCTTTTGCTCCATTCCTGGTGTTCATGTAAATACCTTACTGATTTAGAGCAAACTACTCCTCGTGAAAAGTGTGTGACATTGCAGTTCATACCACCTGGAACCACTGGACAAGTTCAACCTCTGGATTTTTTTTTTTTTCGTGCCTATGAAAAATATTATCCCACTATCTGAAGCTACACCTTAAAGGATATCCGATTTCACGATAAGCTCCACGACATACTATTTCGCATTCAGTTACATGCCATCACATTCCATCGCCGCGCTGCAGTCATGGACTGTGTCGCTGGTTCCGGCAGAGGTCCGCGTCCTCCCTCGGTCATGGGTGTGTCGCCTGGCCACCAAGAGCTGCTGCAGGACGATTGATTCACGGATCCAGTTATATGGCCCCTTCCGTGTGTAGCGATTTTACGACTATGACGTGTGGCGCCTGAAGATGGCATCAATGTAATGCTGAAACTGGTACCAGCACGTAGAAGTTCATAAAATAAAATAAACTTCTGCAAATCATACGGCTGTTGGTAAATTATTGCCTCAAGAAGTTGGCCACATGTGGTTAACGCATGGTTACCTCCTCCCTCACGAGGACCCACTTTTAGCCGCTCTGCGGCGGTCTTTTAACTTACCCTGCATCCTACCTTCGGTGTTGGGCGACAATGCCTCAACAGCAGCTTAAGTTTTACGTTTTATTCGTGAGGGTGGGTTTTATCATTTGATCTAAGTTTTAGCGCATGTCCTTCGTCCCTGTGTGTCCTCCACCCTAGTGCTTTTAGTGTGGAGGTTTTAATGTGTTGCAGAGTGGCTGACTTCTCCATTTTATTCTCATGGTCAGCAAGGCATGGTAATCTGGTGTCTCGTTTTGATGTCTTCTACATGTTTCTTGCGTCTGTCTATGGTTTTCTTGTCCGATTTTGTCCATTTTGGTGTTTGTTACCTTTGTCATTTTTATGGTTTTCACCTTTGTTCCAGCTGTGTTTTGTATGTCTCGATTATTTTACTCCCACCCTTCGGGAATTATTTTAATCGGAACGAGGGACCGATGACCCATCAGTTTGGTTCCTCCCTCCCTCCCTCTTTTCAACCAACCAACCAACCAACCAATACTCTTTGCCTTGCACCCCACACATCATGGTCTGCAGACCGTGCTACATTTCACCATCTTTACGGCGCTCTGCTTTTGTGCAGACTAATTATGGTTGACAGGTTTATGACTTAGCGGCTCCTTCCACTCTAATGAAACTCCTTGACCCTGTTTATCGTTATAGGGTATGTCTGGCTGTCGGTGCCTTTCGTACTAGTCCTGGTTGGTTGGTTGGTTGGTTGGTTGGTTGGTTGGTTGGTTGGTTGGTTGGTTGGTTGGTTGGTTGGTTGGTTGGTTGGTTGGTTGGTTGGTTGGTTGGTTGGTTTGGGGAAGGAGACCAGACAGCGTGGTCATCTGTCTCATCGGATTAGGGAAGGATGGGGAAGGAAGTCGGCCGTGCCCTTTCAGAGGAACCATCCCGGCATTTGCCTGGAGTGATTTAGGGAAATCACGGAAAACCTAAATCAGGATGGCCGGACGCGGGATTGAACCGTCGTCCTCCCGAATGCGAGTCCAGTGTCTAACCATACTAGTCCTGTCGACAGCCTCCTCGCAGAAGTGGGGATTCCCCTTCTGCAAATACGCAATCGCCATTCGACGATTCTCTGACCGTCCCATCTATCCCATCCTCTTTGCAAACTGGTGGGATTGCCAGTTGGAATGAGTCTCACTTGCATCTGTTGGGTCTCCACGCACTGGAATGTGCCCTGTGTATTTCCACCCTTTACTCCCCCCGCCCCTTCCCTTCTTGCTCTTGGATGGTGCCTTGACTACAGATTACGACCGACGTAGTCTAGAGTCCCAAAGTCTCTGTCGCGCCTGTGATATTGCGGCATCATGTATGTTCCATCCTTGAAGAGTTCCAGGGTGCTACCATCTTCTACACTGATGGTTCTAAAAGGTTTCGTAACGTGGGATAAGCTTTCACATCTCGCACTGGCATGGAACACCATCTACTGCCGGGATCATGTAGCGTGTCCAAAGCAGAGCTGCTAACCATTAACAGGACCCTCCATTTTGTTACTCAGGGCTCCCTTCACAGTGTTTTTATATGTACCGACTCAATGACCAGCTTGCGGGCTATGGGCCGATGCTACTCTCGTCTCACTTTGGTCTCTGCTATCCATGACCTCCAGTCTGCCCTTGGCCGTGCCGCCTGCTCAGTTGTCTTCCTCTGGGTCCCAAGTCATGTGGGCATCTCAGGGAATGCATTGGCTGACCGTTTGGCTAGAGAAGCAGATACTTACACTCCATTCCCTTTCATGATTCCAGGTGCAGATATGCGGATTCACATCAAATCTCTCTTTGCCGAACAGTGGAATGACATCTGGTGCGCTACTGCTGCCAGTAATAAACTCCGCAGAATCAAGTAGACTCTTTCAGCTACTCTCGGAAGGAGTCCATTGTCTTATGCCTGAGAGTATGCCATATACTGGTGGAATGTCCCCTTCGTTTGGCCCTGCATACTAAGTATAGCATTCTAGGATCACTGTTTTTAATATTAACAGAAGATTCACGAATGGTCGAACTGGTCCTCAGTTTCCTGCGCGAAAGTGGTTTTTATTTTCAGTTATAAGGTTTTCCTTTATTCCTGGAGCAGGGACAGGGTGGTCATGATTGGAGCCTCTCTTCCAGTTTTCTAGGTCTGGGAGCCATGACCACTTCCCCGTGCAATGACCATTCTTTTATCCCTCTGTTTTTCCAGTTTTTAGATTTGAGCTTCCCTTTTATGTCTTCCACTGTGTTTCAACTTCCTCGCTTCTGACTGGATCCGTCCACTTTTTGCGAACCCTCGCTCTTAACGCAAGTAACTTTGGAATTGCGGGACTGACCTTGCCGTTTAATCCCATAACCACCCCCCTCCCCTCAATCAATCAACCAATCAATCTGCTGTTACTGCTTATTCTACTGACTCACCATCTCCTTCTACAGCGTCGGTTGCGGCTCTCTGGTATCCAATGATCAGCTGCGCATTAGACGGGCTGTCCGGATACTTTTGGGCAGATAATGCAGACTGCTCAGCATTCCGGAGCATCGCTACTCAATTGTTAATCGCTGCTTGGTCGCCTTCGTGTTTTTGTATATCTGTTACACGTATCGTTAGAGGGAATACCGACTGATGTACCACTCTATTGAAGGGAGACACAAAACAGTGCTTTAAATATATTTTGCTTGAGGCGAGAAGCAAACGGACGTTTTTTCCCCCTGGCACTGCACGTCGCACGAGCCACGTGACCCAGGTGGTCACAGTATTACAACGAGACGTTACACGTACTGGGTGAATATGGGTGAATACTGTTGCGTCACTGTGACTGGGACAACCGCAAGCGCTGAATTTCCGTACATTCTCTTGTGTAGGAGAATGGCTTTGGCAAGGACGAGGAATCACGGGACGCAACCAAGTCGCGGTTTCGATATCTCGGTTGATCACGCGATCTACACCCCCCTCCCTCCCCCCCCCCCCGCCTCCTCTTTCAGGGCCGGCAGATTTACTGCCCGTCTGACACGCGAAGGCCGACCCTCGAAAGCGAGCGACTTAAAAGCGCCGATTCATATCGCACAGATGGCAGAACAGAGTAATGCAGAACCAGTCCTAACCCAACATCGATCATGCGAACCGCACCTTTCCCTGTGAAATCCTGAATGCAGACTGCTCACGTGAAATCCTGAATGCCCGTGGACCAGTGTGTAAGAGGACAAGAGCACGTGAACACCCTAACTTTTGACACCTTTCAGATTTACTAGTTTCTTTCAATGCTGTTAAATGTAATGTAGATGCGGTAATCTGAAATACACGACACTAAATCTACCGCACTGTGCTACCTATCCCTCCTCTAGACTTGGTGAAACTTGGCTTCAGGGTCGCGAGCACACCTTCAGTTGTCCGTGTTTTAAGGAGCTTCTGCGCTTGCGCAACTGGCGTGACGTAATTGCCTTAATGGCCAAATACGTAGGGATGTGATGAACAATTTGCACGGTTCCCGGCGTGCACTGCTAGCCCCTACCACTAAACTACAAGTTCACATCAATGCCACCAGGTCGAAGCACACTGCAGCAGGCGTATCCCCGTTCGCTTGGCTTAAATCCTGCTAGGCGGTAGCACTGTCCGCAGATATGACAATTCAGGCAGTATACAATAAAATTAGATCGGACATCAGTGACAGAAAAACCTCTTTCTTGGAATTCTGAATGATGATGATTGGTTTGTGGGACGCTCAACTGCGTGGTTATCAGCGCCCGTACAAATTCCCAACCTCTGCTCTGCCCACTCTCGCCACTTTCATGAATGATGATGAAATGAAGAGGACAACACAAACACCCAGTCATCTCGAGGCGGGTGAATTTCGGAATCATACAGCAATCCATTTGACGCGCTGAGAGCCACAAAGCACATCATCGTCGAATATGATACTGTAGCATTTATTCACGCTTCTGACATCTGTTGATGTTTATGGTGTGTCAGGTGTATCTGTCCTGCAGGCCCACATAGGACGTACATCTGAACATTCATGAAAAGTGATTTCTTTGACATTCCCTTAAATATGGAGGCTCGAAGACCGTGTGCTTTTGGCTCTCAGCGCATCATTTGTATTTTAGTCAGGTGACCTTGTTGGTAAATAGAACTACTTGAATTTAATCATTTCCGCAAACGGCAGTTTGTGTTTGGAGTTGGTTGTTTACTGTGCAGAAATCGGTTTCCGTGTGTAGTGTGGACATGAACTCTGTTGAATCTGTATTAAGCGCTAACAGAGAATTATCAGGAAAAGCTAGCCGCAAGGGAAGCAGAGCCTCCCACACCACATGCGTTGTCTGACAAAGTGAAGAAATAAAATAAGCCTGACTACAAGCGAACAAAGAAGTGTATTATAAGCGCAAGCTTTTGTGTGGGTACAACGTAAGAATGCCTGATTTTCAGCCCGGAAGTCAATTCGTTAACTAGCGCATGCATCAGGGATCTTGAACATTTGTCCGTAAAAATAGAAAAGGACGAAAACGCCCACATACATAAAAATGCGAAAAGGAGAGTGGTGAAAGCTTACGCATTATTTCGTTCGTGCTATAAACTTAGTTATATACAAAACAACAAATGTAGAGCCGGTCTCTGAATTGCTTCTATGTCCTCCCTCAATCGTACCTGATAGGGATCCCAAATGCTCGAGCAGTACTCAAGAATAGGTCGTATAAGTGTTTTATAAGCGGTCTCCTTTAAATATGAACCACATATTCCCAAAATTCTACCAGTGAACCGAAGACGACTATCCGCCTTCCCCACAACTGCCATTACATGATTCTCCCACTTCATATCGCTCTGCAATGTTACGCCCAAATATTTAGTCGACGTGACTGTGTCAAGCGCTACACTACTAATGTAGTATTCAAACATTACGGGATTCTTTTTCCTATTCATCTGCATTAACTTACATTTATCTATATTTAGAGTTAGCTGCCATTCTTTACACCAATCACAAATCCTGTCCAAGTCATCTTGTATCCTCCTACAGTCACTCAACGACGACACCTTCCCGTACACCACAGCATCATCAGCGAACAGCCGCACATTGCTATCCACCCTATCCAAAAGATCATTTATGTAGATAGAAAACAACAGCGGACTTACCACACTTCCGTGGGGCACTCCAGATGATACCCTCACTTCCGATGATGATGATGATGATGATGATGATGATGATGATGATGATGATGATGATGATGATGATAAGGACAACACAACACCCAGTCCCTGAGCGGAAAAAATTTTCGACCCAGCCGGGAATCGAACCCGGGCTGATAGGTATGACATTCCGTCGCGCTGACAACTCAGCTACCAGCGGCGGACTTCTTCGAGGTAATTCATAACATTCGAACACAATGTGTGTTCCAAAATCCTTTCCCAAACATTTCAGTAGCGTACTTGTGGCCCTTGTCAGTAAATTTTTATCGTCATCTTTCCCCGTACAGCAGTATCTTTTGTGAAATCGTGAATGAAAAGTTTCACACACATTTTTGCTATGCACATTACGTAAAGCGTTTATTTATATACGAATTGGACCGAATTCTTACCAGGTGCTCATTTTTCATTCCCAGATGAGGATGTGATTTTCAGGGCGAATGCTAGTGAATCGAATGGAACGGGAATTGAATTATAGCGCGCTCCCGGGAACCGGTAAATACGATTTGTGTGCATCGGGCTTCCGCGGAACGCAGTCAATTTTCCGCGCACGGCGCCCGTTATCTGCGGGAACGCTCCAATTAGTCTGCGCGACGGATCGCTGGGCGGCAAATATTGGGGGACCATTAGTCATCTGAACGAAAGTAGCTCCTGGTCGCCGTCTAATGGAGTCGTAATATCCAGGACTCGTCTGGCCGCTAGCGGTCTGACAGTCGACTTTCGCGCTCAATATGGCGCCCGCCCGTGCTCTGACAAACAGCTCGTCCAGAGATCGAAGCAGAAATGAAAAACCACTGACTTCACAACTATTACCAGTAATGCTGCGTGGTTTTCGTAGATATTGGTGGCTAGAAGTCGGGGCGCAGACAGTTGATCTGATATTTTATGGTATTGAACCGTCAATTAGGGCGATTCACAACAACAACAACAACAACAACAACTACTACTACTACTTAAGTACACAAGTTATTCCAAAAACGTTATCGTGGAAGAAGGGGCCAGGAGGTGCTGGTGAAAAAACACACATTGATAAGGTTATCTTTTATTTTAAAAGGCTTTCTAGTAATAAATATTTAAGTCTGGCATTTATTTAAAAAAATAATTTCAAAACAATTTCAAATAGCTTGGCAATTTTCATTATGAAAAGGAGATTACCAGGTACGACATTAACAACTTGCCAAAATATTTTAACTTGGTTTGATGCAGCTCTCCATGCTACTCTATCCTGTGCAAGCTTCTTCATCTCCCAGTACCTACTGCAGCCTACATCCTTCTGAATCTGCTTAGTGTATTCATCTCTTGGTCTCCCTCTACGATTTTTACCCTCCACGCTGCCCTCCAATACTAAATTAGTGATCCCTCGATGTCTCAGAACATGTCCTACCAACCGATCCCTTCTTCTAGTCAAGTTGTGCCACAAACTCCTCTCCCCAATTCTATTCAATACCTCCTCATTAGTTATGTGATCTACCCATCTAATCTTCAGCATTCTTACCGAGCGAGGTGGCGCAGTGGTTAAACACTGGACTCGCATTCGGGAGGACGACGGTTCAATCCCGCGTCCGGCCATCCTGATTTAGGTTTTCCGTGATTTCCCTAATCGCTCCAGGCAAATGCCGGGATGGTTCCTTTCCTGCCACCTTCAGAATTTGAAAGAGAGTATTCCAGTTAACGTTGTCAAAAGCTTTCTCTAAGTCTACAAATGCTAGAAACGTACGTTTGCCTTTCCTTAATCTTTCTTCTAAGATAAGTCGTAAGGTCAGTATTGCCTCACGTGTTCCAACATTTATACGGAATCCAAACTGATCTTTCCCGAGGTCGGCTTCTACCAGTTTTTCCATTCGTCTGTAAAGAATTCGCAGTAGTATTTTGCAGCTGTGACTTATTACACTACGATCGCAGGTTCGAATCCTGCCTCGGGCATGGATGTGTGTGATGTCCTTAGGTTAGTTAGGTTTAAGTATTTCTAAGTTCTAGGGGACTGATAACCACAGCAGTTGAGTCCCATAGTGCTCAGAGCCATTTGAACCATTTGAACTTATTAAACTGATAGTTCGGTAATTTTCACATCTGTCAACACCTGCTTTCTTTCGGATTGGAATTATTATATTCTTCTTGAAGTCTGAGGGTATTTCATCTGTATCATACATCTTGCTCACCAGATGGTAGAGTTTTGTTAGGCCTGGCTCTCCCAAGGTTGTCAGTAGTTCTAATGGAATGTTGTTTACTCCGGGGGCCTTGTTCACACTCAGGTCTTTCAGTGCTCTGTCAAACTCTTCACGCAGTATCATATCTCCCATTTCATCTTCATCTACCACCTCTTCTATTTCCGTAATATTGTCCTCAAGAACATCGCCCTTGTATAGACCCACTATATACTCCTTCCACCTTTCTGCTTTCCCGTCTTTGCTTAGAACTGGGTTTCCCTCAAAGCTCTTGATATTCATGCAAGTGGTTCTCCTTTCTCCAAAGGTCTCTTTAATTTTCCTGTAGACAGTATATATCTTACTCCTAGTGATATAGGCATCTACATCCTTACATTTGTCCTCTAGCCATCCCTGCTTAGCGATTTTGCACTTCCTGTCGATTTCATTTTTTGAGACGTTTGTATTCCTTTATGCCCTCTTCATTTACTGCATTTTTATATTTTCTCCTTCCATCAATTAAATTCAATATCTCTTCTGTTACCCAAGGGTTTCTACTAGCCCTCGTCTTCTTATCTATTTGATCCTCTGCTGCCTTCACTATTTCATCCCTCAAAGCTATCCATTCTTCTTCTACTGTATTTCTTTCCACCATTCCCGTAAATTGTTCCCTTATGCTCTCCCTGAAACTCTGTACAACCTCTGGTTCTTTCAATTTATCCAGGTCCCATCTCCTTAAATTCCCACCTTCAGTTTTAATCTACAGTTGATAACCAACAGATTGTGGTCAGAGTCCACATCTGCCCCTGGAAATGTCTTACAATTTAAAACATGGTTCCTAAATCTTTCTTACCATTATATAATCTATCTGAAACCTGTCAGTATCTCCAGGGTTCTTCCATGTATACAACCTTCTTTCATGATTCTTATACTAGAACTGACATGTGATTACATTTTCACACAATTTGGGTGCATAGATCCTAAGAAATCAGTACCCAGAACAATCACCTCTGGCGGTAATAACGGCCTTCATACGCCTGGGCATTGAGTCAAACAGAGATTGGATGGCGTGTACAGGTACAGCTGCCCATGCAGCTTCAACACGATACCACAGTTCATCAAGAGTAGTGACTGGCGTATTGTGACGAGCCAGTTGCTCGGCCACCATTGACCAGAAGTTTTCAATTGGTGAGAGATCTGGAGAATGTGCTGGCCAGGGCAGCAGTCGAACATTTTCTGTACCAGAAAGGCCCGCACAGGACCTGCAACATGCAGTCGTGCATTATCCTGCTAACATGTAGTGTTTCGCAGGGATCGAATGAAGGGTAGAGCCACGGATCGTAACACATCTGAAATGTAACGTCCACTGTTCAAAGTGCCGTCAATGCGAACAAGAGGTGACCGAGACGTGTAACCAATGGCACTCCATACCATCACGTCGGGTGATACGCCAGTATGGCGATGACGAATACACGCTTCGAATGTGCGTTCACCGCGATGTCGCCAAACACGGATAAGAACATCACGATGCTGTAAACAAGATTCATCCGAAAAAAATGACGTTTTGTCATTCGTGCACCCAGGTTCGTCGTCGAGTACACCATCGCAGGCGCTCCTATCTGTGATGCAGCGTCAAGGGTAACCACAGCCATGGTCTCCGAGCTGATACACCATGCTGTTGCAAACGTCGTCGCACTGTTCGTGCAGATGGTTGTTGTCTTGCAAACGTCCCCATCTGTTGACTCAGGGATCGAGACGTGGCTGCACGATCCGTTACAGCCATGCGGATAAGATGCCTGTCATCTCGACTGCTAGTGATTCGAGGCCGTTGGGATCCAGGATCTCGACTGCTAGTGAATCGAGGCCGTTGGAATCCAGCACGGCGTTCCGTA
This sequence comes from Schistocerca nitens, assembly GCF_023898315.1. Classification (NCBI taxonomy): domain Eukaryota; kingdom Metazoa; phylum Arthropoda; class Insecta; order Orthoptera; family Acrididae; genus Schistocerca; species Schistocerca nitens. Next base: position 33,797,573 of record NC_064625.1, read on the forward strand.
TTACCCTCCTGAACCCACCGATTCCATATTCTGCTAACAGTCATTGGATCTCGACCAACGCGAGCAGCAATGTCGCGATACGATAAACTGCAATCGCGATAGGCTACAATCCGACCTTCATCAAAGTCGGAAACGTGATGGTACGCATTTCTCCTCCTTACACGAGGCATCACAACAACGTTTCACCAGGCAACGCCGGTCAACTGCTGTTTGTGTATGAGGAATCGGTTGGAAACTTTCCTCATGTCAGCACGTTGTAGGTGTCGCCACCGGCGCTAACCTTGTGTGAATGCTCTGAAAAGCTAATCATTTGCATATCACAGCATCTTCGTCTTGTCGGTTAAATTTCGCGTCTGTAGCACGTCATCTTCGAGGTGTAGCAATTTTAATGGCCAGTAGTGTATATATAAAGACAACAGCTAAAAAATCTTTTAAAAATGTAAATGATATTGCATGGTTTGACGTTAAGAAGAGTTATATCAATAATAGAACAATTCTAAAAAAAAAAAAACTTGAAGTAGCTAGCTTGTACTAAGCAAAAATAGTTCTCTCGCGAGTTACATAACTTATATTTGTTACAAGATAAATGTGAATAAGCCAGCACACAAAACTTCACATTAAAGGCAGATCCCCCCCCCCCCCAAAAAAAAAAAAAAAAAATTCCTTAGCTCAGTGAGGGAGTGGCACGTGTAAAGGGGCCCAAATCACAGTAGGCGGAGTAGTTACTGGTGGTCTACAGGGCCATAGCAGATCAGCCCCAAAACTTGCATTATAAGCCGCCACCTCCCCGAGTTACCCAAAACCACACGATGTAGCAAGGGTGGTGCCTGCACAGACTCCGAACCACAGAGACCCGCGACACCGACCCTAAATCACCCAATCGAGGTGTAAATGAAAACGGCCCGACCAAGAAGCAATTACCACATTCTCGCGGACAGGCAAACGAAAACTGTGGTGGGAAGACCCCAACAAAACAACTGTTGAAGAAACTCATTAAGTTCACTAGAACTTGAAAACCTTCTCTTATATCTCTGTTACATGAAAACAGTACTGAACTTCTCACATTCCACCACAGCGCCGGGAACTCGTCGCACTTCCTTATGCTCGTCAGAGCCAACCGCTGCCAGTGGTTTCAACGGCCGATAAGAAGACATACGGCCCCACGCGCTGATCTCCTGCACCACGGCTTGTAAGCTTCCTAAGCCACGTACACGAGGGTAAGGCAGACTCGGCCCCTGACAGCCGAGAGGTCGGCCAAAGCACGCGGCGAGCAGTTGACGACCCCCAACAGCAGGGCCCGCCGCTCGCGCCACCACCTCTCTCGGTCACCGCCCAGTACGTACTACCTAGAATAGATCGTCACGCGACTGGACACTTGCTCCACCTCCCGCCAGAGGGCGGTAGCAATCCAAACAGTGCGCCAAACCGAAAGCGCCACTGCAAACATAAGACGCTAAGCGAAAGCACTCCGCCTGGCGCGCTTTTCGAAGAGCCGGAGACAACTACGGCTCAGTATGATCCGATTTTTTTTAATTTTCATATTGACACCTTCCTTTTCTTCCTGCAACGTCTCATATCCTTCCATCATGGGCAAGAAATACATATGTAAAGTTTTTGAATAAAATTAATCATATACAGTTGATGTTCCTGAGACATATTGAGTTACACCTGTATCTAGGATAATGATGTCGGCTGAAACAGTGAACTGCACTTTGTATCAGGGAGAGATATGTATTTGCTTAATCTGTACGGCTGTGGTAAGAAGGGAGATCGGGCTATCAGACATGGAGCACAAGCAAGGATTGTGTCAAGTCAGGTCAAATGTCAAAGCCATGCTGCTAGTGTTGACTTTGACGGATCAGTACATCATGAATTCGCGCTACAGGGACAAACTGTTAATCTACGGTAAATCGAGACATGTTGCGACACTTGAAATGCGGGGACCCAATTCAGGGCTCTTGCATCACGACAACGCACTCGCACATTCATCCCTGTTGGTACGCCTCTATTACACGAAAAACGAAATCACTGTGTTGCCTCATCCTCTGTACTCTCCAGACCTGGTCCCTGCGGAGCCCTGCCACACAGAGGACTGTCTTGGTGGTATCGGCGCGAGGGTACACCGGCTGCGGCCATTGCATTTGCACGCCTACTTCGTCTCCACATCACCCGTTGGGCAGTTTAGCAGTCTTTGTCTGAGGACTCACTCTTCACTGCAACGTATCCATCAGACCTGCAGCCCTGTATTTCAACCAGTCTGTGTCGTGTTGGCGTTCAAATGGTTCAAATGGCTCTGAGCACTATGGGACTTAACATCTTAGGTCATCAGTCCCCTAGAACTTAGAACTACTTAAACCTAACTAACCTAAGGACATCACACACATCCATGCCCGAGGCAGGATTCGAACCTGCTACCGTAGCAGCCCCGCGGTTCCGGACTGCAGCGCTAGAACCGCACGGCCACCGCGGCCGGCTGTTGGCGTTCAGCTAGCGGTTCACAATGTCGGTCAACGCCTCACATATAATCAGAAAGCGTCGTTGCTATTATCCTGAGGGAGGCATCGTTTTATCTTGACCCTTCCTTCCCCTTTAATATGAGGGTTGGAACTTTAATAGTGGCAACTATTTATTTACAGTTCGTACAAAATAGATACGTGTTTCAAAGTTCTACTGACCTTCAAAGTAGTCACCAGCATCGTGTATAACCGGTCCCCAGCGATGTGGAAGTCGTAGCATACTCTCAAGGTGTTAGGGCAAACAAGATGACAAATAGGAAGAAAGAATTTGGGAACATAAAAACGTGAGTTCTTGACGTAGAACTGTAGAGCGAACTCCAGCATGTGACTAGATAGGAGGAAAATCAGATGCCAACCAAAAACACGAAGAACTGTAAGTAATCACTTATTTTTATAAAAAACGAGACGTGAACTGTTTTTAACCAATACTGTTAAGTACTGGTTTGCTGTTGTGCCACATATGGACTGGAAGAATTTCTGTTTTATAATGTACAAATGACACATACCAAAACAAAATTGTCTCATTTTAGATTCCACTGATGATGCCTTAAAGTGGAAAAAAAGCGAAACGCGTCTGGGAGAAACAGAGTACAGTGCAACAAGGAAGGCGCTTTTGATTTACAAAATAAATATTAGATATCCTGTTTCATATTCGTTCGACTCTATATAAAATCTGAGGCGGGGGAGGGGTTGCTGGTTGTTTTGCAATGGAGTTTCTGATTAGCAGGCGAATTTTAATTACGCAGTATCGCACCAGAGACGCTCGCAGGCGTGTAATGAAGTAGGAAAACGAGATTCGTTTGACGCAAGAGCCAACACGGGCAGGTGGCTGCAAAGAGAATCTGAAACTGTAAGAGATCCATTCGTGCGGATAAGCAGTCGGAACGCAGTGGCGCAAAAGAAAGCCACAAAGGCAGTAACGAGGTGTAGAGGCAGAGAGAAGAGAGGGGGTGACGCCTCTCTCTTGTTCGCCTAATTAGGCGATACGTATCCGTAATAAGCGCTGACTGTACCAGCCGCTTCTTCTCTTCCATCCCGTCCTCTTGAAGCGGCACCAGGGCCCGTCAAAAGCAGGCAGATCACAGCGAAACGTCCCGCCGGCAGGCACGTCGTTACAGACTTGAGTACGGATCTCGGGTTCGACATAAACGTCCAACTGCAGGCTGGCGCACGGGAAACCGGGACCGAGTACTCGCACAGGTCGCCAATTACGCACGAATTCTTGCCCGCCATGAGCAGATTCAACAACAAATAGACAAACAAGCGATTATTAGATAATAGAGAAATACACTACTGCCCATTAAAATTGCTACACCAAGAAGAAATGCAGATGATGAACGGGTATTCATTGGACAAATATATTATACTAGAACTGACATGTGATTACATTTTCACGCAATTTGGGTGGATAGATCATGAGAAATAAGTATTCAGAACAACCACCTCTGGCCGTAATAACGGCCTTCATACGACTGGGCATTGAGTCAAACAGAGCTTGGATGGCGTGTACAGGTACAGCTGCCCATGCAGCTTCAGCACTATACCACAGTTCATCAAGAGTAGTGACTGGCGTATTGTGACGAGCCAGTTGCTCGGCCACCATTGACCAGACGTTTTCAACTTGGTGAGAGATCTGGAGAATGTGCTGGCCAGGGCAGCAGTCGAACATTTTCTGTACCAGAAAGGCCCGTACAGGACCTGCAACATGCGGTCGTGCATTATCCTGCTGAAATGTAGTGTTTCGCAGGGATCGAATGAAGGGTAGAGTCACGGGTCGTAACACATCTGAAATGTAACGTCCACTGTTCACAGTGCCGTCAACGCGAACAAGAGGTGACCGAGACGTGTAACCAATGGCACCCCATACCATCACGCCGGGTGAGGCGCCAGTATGGCGATGACGAATACACGCTTCCAATGTGCGTTCACCGCGACGTTGCCAAACACGGATGCGACCATCATGATGCTGTAAACAGAACCTGGATTCATCCGAAAAAATGACGTTTTGCCATTCGTGCACCCAGGTTCGTCGTTGAGTACACAATCGCGGGCGCTCCTGTCTTTTGATGCAACGTCAAGGGTAACCGCAGCCACGGTCTTCGAGCTGATAGTCCATGCTACTGTAAACGTCGTCGAACTGTTCGTGCAGATGGTTGTTGTCTTGCAAACGTCCCCGTATGTTGACTCAGAGATCGAGAGGTGGCTGTACGATCCGTTACAGCCGTGCGGATAAGATGCCTGTCATCTCAGCTGATAGTGATACGAGGCCGTTGGGATCCAGCACGGCGTTCCGTATTACCCTCCTGAACCCACCGATTCCATATTCTGCTAACAGTCATTGGAACTCGACCAACGCGAGCAGCAATGTCACGATACGATAAACCGCAACCGCAATAGGCTACAATCCGACCTTGATAAAGGAAACGTGATGGTATGCATTTCTCCTCCTTACACGAGGCATCACAACAACGTTTCACTAGGCAACGCCGGTAAACTGCTGTTTGTGTATGAGAAATCGGTTGGAAACTTTCCTCATGTCAGGACGTTGTAGTTGTCGCCACCGGCGCCAACCTTGTGTGAATGCTCTGAAAAGCTAATCATTTGCATATCACAGCATCTTCTTCCTGTCGGTTAAATTTCGTGTCTGTAGCACGTCATCTTCATGGTGTAGCAATTTTAATGGCCAGCAGTGTAAGAAGTAATCTAATTCAAAGATCTGTATATACCGAATTGATCTTGTCTTTTACGCGACATAACATTACGTGCTGAAAAAAACCTCGTGCTACTTTTGCAATCCTGTCGCATGTAATCTCCCCCCCTCCTTCCTAAAACCTGAAACTAAACTCCACTCGAACAGGTCATGAAGGCCCAAGGGAACCGACCGGCCGCCGTGTCACCCTCAGCCCACAGGCGTCACTGCATGTGGATATGGAGGGTCGTATGTCAGTTTACGAGATCGAAGCCGCTGCTTCTCAATCAAGGAGCCCCTCAGTTTGCCTCACAAGGGCTGAGTGCACCCCGCTTGCCAACAGCGCTCGGCAGACCGGATGGTCACCCATCCAAGTACTAGCCCATCCCGACAGCGCTTAACTTCGGTGATCTAACGGTGTTACCACTGCGGCAAGGCCGCTTGCACCCCCTCCCCTCCCATCCCCGCCCCTCCTTTCTACTTACATCAATTGTCGACACTAATGCCCAGTCCAAGTAATTAATAAGTATTGTCTTTAAGAAGAGGAGCGAAGATTACAATAGACTTTCAGGTTGACTTAGCTTGTCATGTTGAGATGGCTCCAGTTCTTCCTTTATAGGGATCTGATTCTTGAAGCTGAAAATCTCCAACAGGTGTTCACGGTTGCTTTAAACTAAATAAATCGGATGACTGTTTTTTTTTCGTACGTATATTTTCTCACGTCTTAGTATATCATATAGTATTTTGATTTTTTACATTAACGAACTGAAATTAAATTGTTCCCACCTATTATACAAAAATACGTCTGATTACATCAGAGGTAAACTTACGACTCCCTCACTCAGCGGAAATAACAGTATTCCAAAGGGTTTATAATTTTTCTTAACAAATGCATTTCTACTAGTTTCCGTTACATTATTAATTTCAATTATTATTTCGTATATGAATCCATAAATAAATATAGACAGTACAGGAATGCGTAATTAATAATAGATACTTTAAGTGTGCAAATAATTCGTAATTTCAACTGTTCCAAAAAAAAGTAATTTTAACTGCACATTCAGAACTAGTACTTATGGATTATAATTTTCAAAAATTTTAACTTTAAATATAACATACTGTTTATAAAATTATGTGGAAGTTTTCAGAAAAGCAGCTGAGATAACATTGACCTATCCAGAATTAGAAAAATAATAGTGGTATCGACAACTACTGTTGAGGAAAAGTAATGCCAGAAGAGGATGTCCCGTTACACACAGCAATGCTCAAAATTAATTATGAATATTGTCCTTAGAGCCTTCTAGCATTATTCGGTTACTTGCGTGCACTTTTCCCTTTAGTCTGCCCCACAGATAAGCCACAAGTCTTGAGGTCTGTCGAACGCAGCCCCTACAATGCTTCGCTGAGTGTCCATTCTTCTATGAATCTTTCATGAATTCGTGACATTTACTCGAGTGAACTGTGATAGGTCGCCACTTGCTGTTGAACGACAGCATACGTACGTTTATTGGAGGCGGGTGGGCATCAATTGTGCGTAAAATTCCTCTAAGATTCGCTTGTACGCAGCTGTGTTTACTACTGTTGTTCCAAAAGATACGGGGCCCCACAATCCGACTTTCTGACACTGTACACCATGCACTAGATTTTCTCCCGGTCAAGAGGTTAATCGTTAATCGTATAGGGATTGTTTGTTGATCAGTTCCTGGTGGCCTCGGAGTTCACATACACTGTCCTATAGAACCAGACTTCATCTTTCATGGAATACAGAAGCGGATCCAACATTCCACTTTCAACTGTTCGACGTAGCCACGTACAGTAATTCACACACCTTGTCTCATGTTCCTCCTTTAGTTCATTTCACGCCATTTTGTAGTTTTTCATCCGTATATGACATGAAACTCGTTGACGAGACGTACAGGGAACGTTCACTTCATTCGACAAGTCACGTGTCCGGTTCTTCGGACTCTGGATCGTTCGTGCTCGAATATCCGCGACCACAGTAGGTGTACGAACGGACGGAGCTCGATTGTTTTTCCGTTTGCAACTGACCCTGTAGTACGCCACTTTGTCGTCAAATCCTGTACACCGCTCTTAGCTGGAATTGAAACTCCAGGAAACTTCTTTGCATTTCCTTAAGTGAACCGGTAGACACGTACGGCTCAACTGTTGCGATTATTTCTTAAAGAGGATGCCTCTCTCTCTGAGAGTACAACTTTCGTACTGACAGTACAAAAAATAATCTCAACAGATTGGAAACAATAGACGACAATTGGCGGGTGACAATGAGCAGTCTAATATTCGGGGCCGGTTTTTCGGGCGCCACAGTGTATAATGGGGCGATCAAAGAGTTTTCGTTTGAGAGCGTTGCTGCAGCGTATATGCAACGTAGCCCATCCGGCTGCGATGCGGTTTTATAAGCACCAACATACACTACGTGAGCAAAAGCATCCGGTCAGCTGTCTGAAAATGACTTAAAAGTTCGTGGCGTCCTCCGTCGGTAATGCTGGAATTCAATATGTTGTTGGCCCACCCTTAGCTTTGACGACAGCTTCCACTCTCACAGGCATACGTTCAGTCAAGTGCTGGAAGGTTTCTTGGGGAATGGCAGCCCATTCTTCACGGAGTGCTGGACTGAGGAGAGGTATCGATATCCATCGTTGAGGCCTGGTACGAAGTCAGCGTTCCAAACCATCCCAAAGGTGTTTTATAGGATTCAGGTCAGGACTCCGTGCAGGCCAGTCCATTACAAGGATCTTATTATCATGTAACCACTACGCCACAGGCCGTGCATTATGAACAGGTGCTGGATCGTGTTGAAAGATGCAATCGACATCCCCGAATTGTTCAACATTGGGAAGCAAGAAGGTACTTCAAACATCAGTGTAGGCCTGTACTGTGATTAGTGCCACGCAAAACAACGAGTGCAAGCCCCCTCCATGAAAAACACGACCACACCATAACACCACCGCCTCCGAATTTTACTGTTGATACACACGCTGGCAGATGTCATTTTCCGTGCATTCGCCATATCCACATCCTGCCATCGGATCGTCACATTGTGTACCGTGATTCGTCACTCCACACAACGTTTTTCCACTGTTCAATCGTCAAATGTTTACGCTCCTTACACCAAGCGAGGCGTCGTTTGGCATTTGCCGGCGTGATGTGTGGCTTATGAGCAGCCGCTCGACCATGAAATCCAAGTTTTCTCACCTCCCGGCTAAGTGTCATAGTACTTCCAATGGATCCTGATGCAGTTTGGAATTTCTGTGTGATGGTCTGGAAGACGTCTGCCTATTACGACACTCTTCAACCGTCGGCGGTCGCTGTCAGTCAACGGACGAGGTCGGCCTGTACGCTTTTGTGCTGTACGTGCCGGAAACTGTGGAGCTAGAGCCGTTTAGGAGTGTGGAAATCTCGCCTGCAGACGTATGACAAGTTCAAATTCCGTGAGTCCCACGGAGCGCCCCATTCTGCTCTCTCACGATGTCTAATTGACTACTGAGGTCGCTGATGTGGAGAATCTGGCAGTAAGTGGCAACACAATGCCTCTAATATGGAAAACAGGTACGTTTTTGGGGGTGTTCGGATATATTTGTCTTCTAGTGGGAACGCAACCTGGTGACAGTCAACTGGATTGAGTCCGGGCACTGATAATGCGTTGAGACATTACCTTCTGGTCTTAAAGTTCTCATAGCTCTTTGGTTGTCAGCTTCGATTACTCTCTTCGAGTTTGGTCATCTTGTGAGACTCAGCTCGGTGCCTTCTACTTTGTAGGGATGTCGGGTTGCCTGGGGCATGTTTTCTCTGCATTGTTGGAGTCCGAGCGGGTATCTCGCTATTTTCGTTGCTGGCTTAGCGATGGCTGTGAAGTGGTCGTCTTGCCGGACTTTGGTCGGTCTCTTCCCGGGGCAGGGATGTCGGGTAGCCAGTGGGCGTGTTCCCTCTGCAGGGCTTTATCGGCCACTGTCTTGTGCCTTTTTAGAAGCTGCTAGTTAATTTCAGCGTATCACCCCCGGGTTTTTATTTGAGGGGAGGAGGTTGAGCCGCGCATGGTTCGTGTTCCCGTTAGTTCGTGTTCCGTTAATAAAAGAACTGCCAAATAAATGTCAAATCGTACTTTAGACTAAACGAACTGTCAAATACCGAGTCGAAACATATCCATACGTTTATAATTACTGTATTACTATAGATAAAATATGGACGTCAAATCAAACTAGAGGTAAGTACGAATGTAAAGTTACAATGTATAATTATTCACATACAAAACGACCGTTATGTAGTTAGACTAGACTATGTGGTGTTCGCGAGTTACTTAAGACTGGCAATAGAGCCGAAACAACTGTCGTTAGTAGTATTAAACATCTCGCATCTAAATGACTAGTAGTTGTACAGCGTAACCTCCGCTACACACAATACGGTGGCTTGCGGAGTATATACACTCCTGGAAATTGAAATAAGAACACCGTGAATTCATTGTCCCAGGAAGGGGAAACTTTATTGACACATTCCTGGGGTCAGATACATCACATGATCACACTGACAGAACCACAGGCACATAGGCACAGGCAACAGAGCATGCACAATGTCGGCACTAGTACAGTGTATATCCACCTTTCGCAGCAATGCAGGCTGCTATTCTCCCATGGAGACGATCGTAGAGATGCTGGATGTAGTCCTGTGGAACGGCTTGCCATGCCATTTCCACCTGGCGCCTCAGTTGGACCAGCGTTCGTGCTGGACGTGCAGACCGCGTGAGACGACGCTTCATCCAGTCCCAAACATGCTCAATGGGGGACAGATCCGGAGATCTTGCTGGCCAAGGTAGTTGACTTACACCTTCTAGAGCACGTTGGGTGGCACGGGATACATGCGGACGTGCATTGTCCTGTTGGAACAGCAAGTTCCCTTGCCGGTCTAGGAATGGTAGAACGATGGGTTCGATGACGGTTTGGATGTACCGTGCACTATTCAGTGTCCCCTCGACGATCACCAGTGGTGTACGGCCAGTGTAGGAGATCGCTCCCCACACCATGATGCCGGGTGTTGGCGCTGTGTGCCTCGGTCGTATGCAGTCCTGATTGTGGCGCTCACCTGCACGGCGCCAAACACGCATACGACCATCATTGGCACCAAGGCAGAAGCGACTCTCATCGCTGAAGACGACACGTCTCCATTCGTCCCTCCATTCACGCCTGTCGCGACACCACTGGAGGCGGGCTGCACGATGTTGGGGCGTGAGCGGAAGACGGCCTAACGGTGTGCGGGACCGTAGCCCAGCTTCATGGAGACGGTTGCGAATGGTCCTCGCCGATACCCCAGGAGCAACAGTGTCCCTAATTTGCTGGGAAGTGGCGGTGCGGTCCCCTACGGCACTGCGTACGATCTTACGGTCTTGGCGTGCATCCGTGCGTCGCTGCGGTCCGGTCCCAGGTCGACAGGCACGTGCACCTTCCGCCGACCACTGGCGACAACATCGATGTACTGTGGAGACCTCACGCACCACGTGTTGAGCAATACGGCGGTACGTCCACCCGGCCTCCCGCTTGCCCACTATACGCCCTCGCTCCAAGTCCGTCAACTGCACATACGGTTCACGTCCACGCTGTCGCGGCATGCTACCAGTGTTAAAGACTGCGATGGAGCTCCGTATGCCACGGCAAACTGGCTGACACTGACGGCGGCGGTGCACAAATGCTGCGCAGCTAGCGCCATTCAACAGCCAACACCGCGGTTCCTGGTGTGTCCGCTGTGCCGTGCGTGTGATCATTGCTTGTACAGCCCTCTCGCAGTGTCCGGAGCAAGTATGGTGGGTCTGACACACCGGTGTCAATGTGTTCTTTTTTCCATTTCCAGGAGGGTATGTAGATATAGACGGGTAACGGGGAGAACTCAGTTTGGTGCGCCTCTCCGTTTGGCGTTTTGGTACGGCAATACGTTCGGGAGCCCGCCCGTGCCGTTTGGCTAATTGAAATGTGCGCAGTAAAGGTCAGAAGTTGATTTGCGGTCGATGAGGCGAACGGCTGCAGCGAGGTTTCAGCGAGCCGTACCAACACGGACTCCTTTGAGTCGGTGTTGGCCGTACCCTCTGACGGACCACCGTCGCAACTCAGTGAGGCATTTAGCGAGCTAGTGACGTGTTCCACAGCTCAAATGCACTCTTTTCCTCAACCAGAGTTTCGAGACAACCGGGGATATTTGAGGGAGTTTTAATTCATGCCCTGGGACTGACGGGCGCCACTTGGATTGCTTTCTGTAGGTCGTTGCAAGGTATCAGCTGTTAGCTGTTTGTGTCTATAAAACATTAAAGTATGTAAATTGAATATGGAGGGGGAAGAAAGAAGAGAGAACTAATAATATAAGCTGCATCGGGACTTGACGCGAAATCAGCGGCTACGAATGAAAATGTGTACCGGATCGGGATTCGAACGCAGGATCTCCTGCTTACCAGGCAGCTGTGTAGACCACTCCGACATTCGGGCACGGTGTTTATTGCTGATTCGGGGACCACGGCACGCTCCCACATTCCCACCTATCCACAGAGCCCGTCCATGTCCTCCACGCTCGCTAGTTTGTCATTCCTACAGCGGGCCGAACGTAACTGTGCATCCGCAATGAAGACGGTGGATTCATTGCCCATTGAGGCGAATCAATTACATGAATGCGTGGTGTCCTTTCGGTCATATCCGAAACAACAGACATAAATAATCAATTTGCGACCATTGCTTCCTGAGCTCCAAGTGCACGACTTACGGTACATAGCGTACAGTTCCGTTCCAAATTCAGCTAAGGCGAGTGAGACGCCCGCCAAACCCGCTGGGCAGAACAGGTGATTAGGGTCGAGGAAGGGGCCAAATAAGGTGGCGGTCAGTTTCACTCAAAATTGTAATTTATTGTAATACAGGGTGATTCAAAAAGAATACCACAACTTTAGGAATTTAAAACTCTGCAACGACAAAAGGCAGAGCTAAGCACTATCTGTCGGCGAATTAAGGGAGCTATAAAGTTTCATTTAGTTGTACATTTGTTCGCTTGAGGCGCTGTTGACTAGGCGTCAGCGTCAGTTGATGCTAAGATGGCGACCGCTCAACAGAAAGCTTTTTGTGTTATTGAGTACGGCAGAAGTGAATCGACGACGTTCAGCGTGCATTTCGAACGAAGTATGGTGTTAAACCTCCTGATAGGTGGTGTATTAAACGTTGGTATAAACAGTTTACAGAGAATGGGTGTTTGTGCAAAGGGAAAAGTTCTGGACGGCCGAGAACGAGTGATGAAAATGTAGCACGCATCCAGCAAGCATTTGTTCGCAGCCCAGGAAAATCGACTCGCAGAGCTAGCAGAGAGCTGCAAATTCCACAATCAACTGTATGGAGAGTCCTACGAAAAAGGTTAGTTATGAAACCTGAACGTAAACTACCCGAGGCGATGGATCGGCCGCCAGGCAGCCCGTGACAGAGCACTTCATCACTGGCCTCCAAGAAGCCCTGATCTTACCCCCTGCGATTTTTTCTTATGGGGGTATGTTAAGGATATGGTGTTTCGGCCACCTCTCCCAGCCACCATTGATGATTTGAAACGAGAAATAACAGCAGCTATCCAAACTGTTACGCCTGATACGCTACAAAGAGTGTGGAACGAGTTGGAATATCGGGTTGATATTGCTCGAGTGTCTGGAGGGGGCCATATTGAACATCTCTGAACTTGTTTTTGAGTGAAAAAAATCTTTTTAAATACTCTTTGTAATGATGTATAACAGAAGGTTATATTATGTTTATTTCATTAAATACACATTTTTAAAGTTGTGGTATTCTTTTTTAATCACCCTGTATAATAACACCTTTAAACCAAAACGGCATATAGCCGAATCTTTACAACTACAAGTTTCAAAATGCAATTCTTTCACGGCTGAAGGCCTGCAAACAAGAAATCTAAAGTTGAAAATTCAGTTAAAATATCAAATAAAATAATTCAATTTTTTTCTTTTAAAACATTGGCTATAATAGATTACGAACAGACAATTAAACACCGGTGAGAAAGACAGTAAAGATTAAACGTCCCCTTAGAAAAATTTATGAATTACTGTACTGGTACACCCCTTACGTTATTTGGTTAAACAGCTGAGCAAAACTGAACGTACTCAGACATTTCTCTCTTTACTTACTCTGATCATCACTAAACTGACACACAATATTTTTAGCGCAACGCAATCTGACTTTCAATAATCCCTACAAGAGAATGGCCCTGACAAACAATAACCTGTACCTTTCACAAATCACTTATCTCACAAAAATCTTCGTTACTCGAACTACTGCAATACAGCGAGCGCCACTACTGCCAGCTAAATAAAAGATTCAAACTACTGAAGGCACTAACTACTGATAGGCATACTAAGCAAATGAAAGATTTTGATAGAGAACAAACAATGTATTTACCTTAATAGTGTTCAAATGTCATTATATATATATATATATATATATATCTCACAGTTCATGATATCCAGTATTACAAATTTACTCTTTCTGGCGGACACACGTCCAAATCATCCGCTCTTAAAATTCTGCCATCTCTCTCCCCACATCCACCACTGGTGGCGGCTCACCTCCAACTGCGCAACGCTACGCGCTGTTAACAGCCAACTGCCCAACATTACAATAGCAAATTCCAACAATGCAAACGAGCCACAGACTGCACACAGCACAATCAGTGATTTTCATATAGAGCGCTACATAGCGTTACCAACATAAAACCTTAACAGCCTACTTACAAAGACAACGGCACTCAGGAGCCTCCAGGGGGTCGGTCTGCCGTCGTTCACTTAGGTCAGACAGGTGGTGAGCTGAACTACACTTGATCCGTTCGTAACCCAACCAACAGTCACAGACCGACCGACCGACCAAACGACTTGCTTGCCACCAATCGGCACATAAAAATTCAAAGACCAAACTGTTATGGGCGTGATTATCCACTATGAAATACGTATTAGGTATTAAGCTGTCAAAACTATACACTGGGTTGGACAGCGACCACAGGTGAAGAAAGCACACTGCCTGTGATTACGTTAGTGGCCAGGGCAGGTAACCGGAACACTAACGGCCACAAGGCAGAAAATTCCGTTGGTGCACTTGGATTGTAGTCAACCAATATAGTTAATTCCACCGCATGGCGGCTAAATTCCAGTAATATAAACACTCGATGTTGCTCACAGGAAAACCTCCCCAAAAGCAAACCATCGAAACGAACCACACAACATGAATGGACGTGGCTTGGGTAGTTGAAACCACTACTCAACTTTGACGTCCTGGGTCGGTGACCACGAGGCTCGTAGCGATCGGGCAGCTCCACACACACGGGGACCGCCAGTGGACCCAGCCGACTGCTCCGCGCGGAGATAACTTCCCTGGTCCGCAGCAACCGACCGACTCCCTCAGAATGCCGACAACATCAAAAATATTCGTCAGTAGAAATAACGCCAGCTACACACACAAGCTGACAAACACTTGCACGAAGACCTGGACGATACCCAAAAGTAACTAGGGACGCACGAAGACAAATTGGGAGTCGATGCACACACACATACAGACAACTCGTGAACGATCGGCGAGCCAAAACGCGTCGTCCGGTAGGACGACTGACGGACGATCCACCAAGACCGTGGCCCATCTCAAGTGATGCATGGCGGCAATGGTCGGGCGAGCCATGTCGACGCAGACCTCACTGCTGCTCCAACCCGACTGCACCAAAGTGCGCGTCATTTACGACGGCGGCCGAGTTCAGGTTTGTTCTGCGCGTCTGATGTCACAAAACACAGTCAGCCAATGAACAGAGAACGACGTTGCCAGAGCTCGACTGCAGTGTAGAGCACAGACGAGTGTCTTCAGTTTTAGAAACGTTCATTCATAGATAAAGTAATTGAACAAAAGCAATGACTTGATAGCAGACTTTCTTTTACAGAAATTTTGGAAAAAGCATTATTTATACCAATTGCTTCATATTCTATTAATTAATTAAACCAAACAAGCAATAAGCCTCCAAATTCAGGCGATAGCAAGGAAAGGTGTTTGTATCATTCTCACTAACCGCTTTTTCGCAATAAAGTGCAGCGGTAATTTTTTATTTACTACTGTACTTCGACGAAACGTACTCGTAATTCATAGTCATACCAACAGTGTTTGTCGGTATGTTGCGTGATATTTTGAAGTCCTTCAGGAAGCCTGTCGAATGACGAGCTGCGTTAGCGTAATGGTTAAAGTGTTTGGTTGCTAAGCGTAAGGTTCTGAATTCAAACCTTGTTCGGTGCTTAATATTTCCTTTACTTAAAAACAATATCGAAATGTCTTACTTCATGAATTTTATTCGTTTGAATGTAATTTTTTGAAATTTCTAGCGGCAACTAAAATCGACCATACGGAAACTATACGCTGTGGACTTTTACCTCTGCAAACTCTTTCAAAATTTCTTGCAGTGTTTTACTGCATCTAATGCTGCACAATAACTGCGTTGAACATACAAACAAAATTAAGTCATTTATGGGGGGAAGGTATCAGTCAGAGAGATCTGTAAAAATCAAATTTTTTGGCCAAATAGTTTTTGTGAAATCGAATGATAAAGTGTGTCAAAGCAGTCGGAACACCATGTGTCTGCACAGGCGAGCAGTGCAGTGATGACAAAATCGCGCACAGCGCGGAATGCGGGGAGCATGTCTCTGTCGCAGCGAAAGGGTTAATGCGGCCATGGTGGCTTTACTTCATAAACTGCGCGCTCCCCCCTAAACGTAAGTTTGCGTACTATACTATGGCGCTGCTTCTCTTGGCGCGTGCAACTGGCAACACAGTAATCTCCCGCGTCTGGGCGGGCATGCGCGAACCGCCAAGATGAAAGAATTTAACTATAGTGCCGCATTGCAACTCCCCGACTGGCAGGTCCGGACTGCGCTCCAGGCGCGCCGCAAATAACTGGCAGACCCGACCTCGCGACCCGCACTCACTCACGACAGACAACGACTGGGAAGTCATAGCAGTCGAACAAAGATACTACGAGAGGGGATATATCGATACACGCTGCTAGCGCCGCTCACGGTCAGCCAAAAAATCTCGGTGACAGTAGTAATTAAAATTAACGTAGTGAGGTGGAAGTACGTTAAAAAAATGGTGTAAAATACATTATGGGGGGAACATGAGCCACGCACAGCTCAGATTTACGAGCGGCGTCCATTAACTAATGCAACACCTTTTCTTTCTGAAAGCAGGTTGGTTCTATTCAGTATTCCAGTACGCCATATCACTCAGCATTAGTTTGGCTACAAGACCTTATTTTTCCAATACAACCCTTTTCAATGCTATGGCCTTAACCCGAGTTACTGGGAGAGTCTGTATACCCGCATGGTGCCACGACGTGAGACCCAACGTCTTGCTTCATCAGTAACCTCCCCATCATCCACAGACTGCATACTGTGCTGTGCATCCTTCAGTGGTCCAAACAGGTGGAAGTCGGAAGGTGCGAGATGCGGGCTGTAGAATGGACGAGTAACGAGAGTCCAGTAAGTTTTATGAGCCCCTTTCGGGTGTGCAGACCTGTTTGAGGGCTGGCGTTGTCATGGAGAAGGGGAAGTTCTTTGAATTTTTGTGGGGACAAACACGCTAATGTCGTTTCTTCAATTTGCCGAGGGTAATACAATACATTTCAGACTCTATCGTTGCACCATGATGGAGGATAGCAAACAGAATGGCCCCTTCAGATTCCCAGAAGACCGTCCCCGTGACTTTACCGGCTGAAGGTGCGGCTTTGAACTATTTCGTCGCATTAGAGCTAGTGTGACGCCATTCCGTGAATTGCAGTTTAGTTTCCGCTTCAAACTGATGAACCTACGTTAAGTCACCTGTGGCGACGTACAACAAAGAATTGTCACGTTCAGCCTCACATAACCTCCAAGCAATTTCACACATTGTCGGAGACGTACAGTTCAGCAGTGAGCTTTTTGAAGTGGTGAGGGTTTTGAAGTGGTGAGGTTTTTGAAGTGGTGAGGTTTTTGAAGTGGCGAGGTTTTTGAAGTGGCGAGGTTTTTGAAGTGGCGAGGTTTTTGAGGTGGCGAGGTTTTTGAAGTGGCGAGGTTTTTGAGGTGGCGAGGTTTTTGAGGTGGCGAGGTTTTTGAGGTGGCGAGGTTTTTGAGGTGGCGAGGTTTTTGAGGTGGCGAGGTTTTTGAGGTGGCGAGGTTTTTGAGGTGGCGAGGTTTTTGAGGTGGCGAGGTTTTTGAGGTGGCGAGGTTTTTGAGGTGGCGAGGTTTTTGAGGTGGCGAGGTTTTTGAGGTGGCGAGGTTTTTGAGGTGGCGAGGTTTTTGAGGTGGCGAGGTTTTTGAGGTGGCGAGGTTTTTGAGGTGGCGAGGTTTTTGAGGTGGCGAGGTTTTTGAGGTGGCGAGGTTTTTGAGGTGGCGAGGTTTTTGAGGTGGCGAGGTTTTTGAGGTGGCGAGGTTTTTGAGGTGGCGAGGTTTTTGAGGTGGCGAGGTTTTTGAGGTGGCGAGGTTTTTGAGGTGGCGAGGTTTTTGAGGTGGCGAGGTTTTTGAGGTGGTGAGGTTTTTGAGGTGGCGAGGTTTTTGAGGTGGCGAGGTTTTTGAGGTGGCGAGGTTTTTGAGGTGGCGAGGTTTTTGAGGTGGCGAGGTTTTTGAGGTGGCGAGGTTTTTGAGGTGGCGAGGTTTTTGAGGTGGCGAGGTTTTTGAGGTGGCGAGGTTTTTGAGGTGGCGAGGTTTTTGAGGTGGCGAGGTTTTTGAGGTGGCGAGGTTTTTGAGGTGGCGAGGTTTTTGAGGTGGCGAGGTTTTTGAGGTGGCGAGGTTTTTGAGGTGGCGAGGTTTTTGAGGTGGCGAGGTTTTTGAGGTGGCGAGGTTTTTGAGGTGGCGAGGTTTTTGAGGTGGCGAGGTTTTTGAGGTGGCGAGGTTTTTGAGGTGGCGAGGTTTTTGAGGTGGCGAGGTTTTTGAGGTGGCGAGGTTTTTGAGGTGGCGAGGTTTTTGAGGTGGCGAGGTTTTTGAGGTGGCGAGGTTTTTGAGGTGGCGAGGTTTTTGAGGTGGCGAGGTTTTTGAGGTGGCGAGGTTTTTGAGGTGGCGAGGTTTTTGAGGTGGCGAGGTTTTTGAGGTGGCGAGGTTTTTGAGGTGGCGAGGTTTTTGAGGTGGCGAGGTTTTTGAGGTGGCGAGGTTTTTGAGGTGGCGAGGTTTTTGAGGTGGCGAGGTTTTTGAGGTGGCGAGGTTTTTGAGGTGGCGAGGTTTTTGAGGTGGCGAGGTTTTTGAGGTGGCGAGGTTTTTGAGGTGGCGAGGTTTTTGAGGTGGCGAGGTTTTTGAGGTGGCGAGGTTTTTGAGGTGGCGAGGTTTTTGAGGTGGCGAGGTTTTTGAGGTGGCGAGGTTTTTGAGGTGGCGAGGTTTTTGAGGTGGCGAGGTTTTTGAGGTGGCGAGGTTTTTGAGGTGGCGAGGTTTTTGAGGTGGCGAGGTTTTTGAGGTGGCGAGGTTTTTGAGGTGGTGAGGTTTTTGAGGTGGTGAGGTTTTTGAGGTGGTGAGGTTTTTGAGGTGGTGAGGTTTTTGAGGTGGTGAGGTTTTTGAGGTGGTGAGGTTTTTGAGGTGGTGAGGTTTTTGAGGTGGTGAGGTTTTTGAGGTGGTGAGGTTTTTGAGGTGGTGAGGTTTTTGAGGTGGTGAGGTTTTTGAGGTGGTGAGGTTTTTGAGGCGGTGAGGTTTTTGAGGCGGTGAGGTTTTTGAGGTGGTGAGGTTTTTGAGGTGGTGAGGTTTTTGAGGTGGTGAGGTTTTTGAGGTGGTGAGGTTTTTGAGGTGGTGAGGTTTTTGAGGTGGTGAGGTTTTTGAGGTGGTGAGGTTTTTGAGGTGGTGAGGTTTTTGAGGTGGTGAGGTTTTTGAGGTGGTGAGGTTTTTGAGGTGGTGAGGTTTTTGAGGTGGTGAGGTTTTTGAGGTGGTGAGGTTTTTGAGGTGGTGAGGTTTTTGAGGTGGTGAGGTTTTTGAGGTGGTGAGGTTTTTGAGGTGGTGAGGTTTTTGAGGTGGTGAGGTTTTTGAGGTGGTGAGGTTTTTGAGGTGGTGAGGTTTTTGAGGTGGTGAGGTTTTTGAGGTGGTGAGGTTGTTGAGGTGGTGAGGTTTTTGATTGTAAACGCCTATCATCTCGAATGAAAGTGTCTGCACGTTCCAACACTGTGCGTGTGGCTGGCTGGCACATTAGACATTGGACAGGTTCGCGCGACGTTGTTGCGATGTTGGCACACACATCGCCCAACGGCTCACCATGCTTTCGTTCACTGCCAGGTCCCCGCAGACTTTCTGTAAGCGCATGTGAATGTCTGTGATGTTCTGGTTTTCAGCGAAAAGAAAATGACAGCTGTGTGCTTGGAAAGCACCATCGTTACAGACGCCAGTTTGAAGGCTACGTACAATGTAGCCACCGATCAGAACTTCATGGAACTATAGAGGCTGAAGCGGGAATTTTCCACGATGCCCCATAACAAATTCTGCATTTTTTCAACCAGAATCGGCCGAGAACGAAAAGTGTTGCGTTACGTATTGAAAGCCGAAGGTATGTTCTATGCTGGCAGTGTTAAAATAACGAATTTTGTGACTCATTTTGGAAACTTTTTAGGACGCCAAATTTTCTGTGATCAGAGAGCGTATTTTCGAGTTATACCGAAACATAATTATTGCATAAATTGTGTTATGAAGCGTGTTACGATTTTTTTCTCAATTATTTTTTCTGTCTTAGTTTTTAGCGCTAAAGAAAGTAGGATATTTTTGTTGTTATACTCCACAGGTGTTAAATCTTGTTCTTGGCGTGCTATAAAAATTAAGAGTTTTTTTACCTTCAGCCCTTCTTGACATAACGGGTCACTTATAGCAAGAAGAGCACTTCCTAGATACTGAGGTTCAAAGTTATTTAATCAAAAACTTTTACACGGAGTAACAGTTCTGTTTCATGCCGTAGAATTGTCGTGTCCCATATTCTGCTCCTCTTTAGTTTCACAATCGCCCAATGCCTACTTCCTCCTTCCGTTTCTTGCTTTTTTGTCATTTGCTGAGCAGCGCATTCTGCTTGGAGTAGACTAAGAACATTTATTTTGTTTTCTGCCCGTATCTCACCCCTGACATCCGCAAACCTTTCAGTCTCTCACAACCGCTGAATGTTACAACAGCGTCAAATATGACTAGCTTTACAGTCACAGTCAAGTATATCAATCAAGAACTACTTGTTTTTCGTCAAAAAGGTTTGCCCATTGCATCTTACAGTCTTTTATATATTATATGCATTAAAAATATATATCGTCATAGGCGGTCCAAATATTATTAGTGCGTCGTCTAAAAATTTGAAGTAAACTTTTAGTCTTGACTTACAGCATCTCATGTAGGAACATCTGATATTGTTTAAACATTCTGTGCAGGGGACGTTAAAAAAGGTCAAATCCTTTGAGAGGCGGCAGTACCCACCAAAACAAGAAAAAAATTCCTGTATACATCCGTTCTAAAATACACTACTGGCCATTAAAATTGCTACACCAAGAAGAAATACAGATGATAAACGGGTATTCATTGGACAAATATATTATACTAGAACTGACATGCGATTACATTTTCACGCAATTTGGGAGCATAGATCCTGAGAAACCAGTACCCAAAACAACCACCTCTGGCAGTAATAACGGCCTTGATACGCTTGGGCATTGAGTCAAACAGAGCTTGGATAGCGTGTACAGGTACAGCTGTCCATGCAGCTTCAACACGATACCGCAGTTCATCAAGAGTAGTGACTGGAGTATTGCGACGAGCCAGTTGCTCGGCCACCATTGACCAGACGTTTTCAGTTGGTGACAGATCTGGAGAATATGCTGGCCAGGGCAGCAGTCGAACATTTTCTGTATCCAGAAAGGCCCGTACAGGACCTGCAACATGCGGTCGTGAATTATCCTGCTGAAATGTAGCCACGGGTCGTAACACATCTGAAATGTAGCGTCCACTGTTCAATGTGGCGTCAGTGCGAACAAGAGGTGACCGAGACGTGTAACCAATGGCACCACATACCATCTCGCCGGGTGATACGCCAGTATGGCGATGACGAATACACGCTTCCAATTTGCGTTCACCGCAATGTCGCCAAACACTGATACGACCATCATGATGCTGTAAACTGAACCTGGATTCATCCGAAAAAATGACATTTTGCCATTCGTGCACACAGGTTCGTCGTTGAGTACACCATCGCAGGCGCTCCTGTCTTTGATGCAGCGTCAAGGTAACCGCAACCACGACCTCCGAGCTGATAGTCCATGCTGCTGAAATCGTCGTCAAACTGTTCGTGCAGATGGTTGTTGTCTTGCAAACGTCTCCATCTGTTGACTCAGGGATGGAGACGTGGCTGCACGATCAGTTACAGCAATGCGGATAAGATGCCTGTCATCTCGACTGCTAGTGATACGAGGCCGTTGGGATCCAGCACTGCGTTCCGTATTACCCCCCTGAACCCACCGATTCCATATTCTGCTAACAGTCATTGGATCTCGACCAACGCGAGCAGCAATGTCGCGATACGATAAACTGCAAACGCGATAGGCTACAATCCGACCTTTATCAAAGTCAGAAACGTGATGGTACGCATATCTCCTTACACGAGGCATCACAACAACGTTTCACCAGGCAACGCCGGTCAACTGCTGTTTGTGTAAGAAATCGGCGCCAACCTTGTGTGAATGCTCTGAAAAGCTAATCATTTGCAAATCACAGCATCTTCTTCCTGTCGGTTAAATTTCGCGTCTGTAGCACGTCATCTTTGTGGTGTAGCAATTTTAATGGCCAGTAGTGTATTTTAACCTTGGCTGCGTATTGGCACTGCCTTTTTAACCATCGTCATTTGGTAAGTGGCGCTACCGCACCACTTTGTAAGCATTGCGCCTGAATTTTAACTGTCCGCCACTTCTTGCTGGAATGTCCTTTTTTTAACCATTTACTTTCCAGCTTGGGTTGGCCGTCTGATTTATCAGCCGTTTTAGTGAATGACGCTCGGGCTATCGACCGCGTTTTACTTTTTATCTGCCGAAGCAGTATGGCGAAAGCCATTTAATTTTTTGTTTTGGACCTCCATTTCTTTATGGTGTTTTTTTAGCCCTTTTTCCACTTGACTGTTTTTAGTTGTCTCCTATTCTGTCCGTTGGGTCTGACGTGTAGTCGTTTAACTCCTCTCTCTAGTTTTGACTTGGGCGCATATGATCTCAGTTTTTTTTTAATTTTTTTTGCGCCCTAAAGCAAAACAAAAAAAGCTATGACCGTTACACAGGTTATTAATGTACCAAAATTTCGCATTTCCTTACATTAACCTATGATATTGCAATGTAAATCACTTAAATATTATGTTAAATTTCAGCCTGCAGTTGCATAAGCAAAGAAACTTTACCTAGGTTTCGGCTATAATAATGTAGCCCTCTTCAGAAATGTCACAATATAAAATTGAATTAAAACATTCCATATACTGGCCTTGTGAAACTTAAAATGCTAGTACTGCAGTACATAGTCATAAGACTCAGCTGGTGGTCGCGCGGATGCGCGTGCGAAGTAATACGGACTTAAAACCAGTATTTGAGACGGGTGGTACGATTAATCAAGGAAAACCCCCAGTTGGGAAACTGGGTCAAAATTAGTTGGTTACTGTCGAGTTGCAATTTACAATTTCTTTATTGATTACTTCAACCATTAAAAGTTATTTCTTTATCACTTGACCAGGAACAGATCCAAAAAGCTAGCAGCCATGAGTGCCTTTTCAAAACAATTTACTTGACAGTTAACGGCCAAGCCATTTTACTTAAAACTGGCTTTGGTAAAACGTTTCATAACAAATCAAAATTTTCCAAGTAATGAAGTTAAAACTTTACTTTACCGTTAATAGCCAAGTCATTTTACTTAAAACAGACTTTGATAAAGCATTTAATGACAAAATTAAAACTTTCCAAGTAATGAAACAAAACACCAATTTGCATACAATTTCGCTACCGAACATGTAGGGAGCCACTTCTTTAAATTTTGGCACAACAAGATATTAAATTACAAGGGTTCGCTAACAGGGAGGCAGAACTAGCATTTTCAAAGGATGCCAAGTAGATTAAAACAAAGTAAAGATAGTCATTCACCTTTCACAATAACTAACAATTTTAAAGCCACGTAAATTTAAAAGACCCACCAATGAAAGGCAAACTTAACCTTTTGAAACAGTGGCCAGAAACAATCGGAGTAAAATAGAACCATTTAACATTTTACAATAACTAACAACTTTAATACCATGTCCTGCCACCAAAATGTCCTGGGATAGAAATAATTAACCGACCGGGTGCAAGCGCGGCGACGATTGTCTCCCGAAGGATGCTCAGGCTAGAAGCGAACTAACAGACCCACAACGCCTCACATTCAGCAATCCCATCGACCTCACGCGAGGCCAGGGGAGGAGGAGGAATCAAATCAGGAACCATAATTCCTGCCCAAAACTACACTTCCTGCCAGGCAGTACTAATAAGGGACAGGAAATCCGAACGCAGGAGGCCACAAGGCAGAAAAGACGCTGGTTGCACAAACCAAAATTCTTCAATTAACATCTAAACCTTTAACCAACGTAACTTGCAGTTTATCAGGGAAACAGCAGGTGAACTCCTATGCAAAGGTTCCTCACACCCGACCGTGTCCACGTCGCCAGCGTACCCAACTGGGCACAGTCACGCAGCCACGCACTCTGTCACCGAAGCCCTCGTCTTCTCTGCACCCACAGCGGCGAAATACCACCCCTCAAGTTAGGCGAGTTACTAGTCCATCATTCCCGCCTCCAGACGGACAATTTAAAGACATCCGTTGCCGCTCCCATCAAGTAGTGACTCGGAACCACAGCCGTGGCCACCGACTGTTCACAGCAAGAGCTTACAGCCTTGTCCCGTCAACTCGTCCCACTCGTCTCGCACCGCCAGGATAGACCACGCGGCTTCTCGGAACGACAGCCAACTCTCCACCTCCACACCACGCCGCGGCCTCATCGTACGATATTCTCTAATTCCCGATTTTAAAGACCGACCGACCGACTCGTCACCGGTAGGCAACCAACCGACCATCCCCCCAAAGCTCTTATTCCCTTACACAAGGCTAACAGGAAGCAACGACTCGAAGATCGATAAGACCAGACACGCCGCCAGAGGGGAATCTCAACAGAATCATGCGCAGCATAACAATAAATATGAAAGAATCAATTAACGATGGAATGGAAGGACTCGGAACAATCTTAACAGCGCGATATACAGGGTGTTACAAAAAGGTACGACCAAACTTTCAGGAAACATTCCTCACACACGAAGAAAGAAAATATAGTATGTGGACATGTGTCCGGACACGCTTACTTTCCATGTTAGAGCTCATTTTATTACTTCTCTTCAAATCACATTAATCATGGAATGGAAACACACAGCAACAGAACGTACCAGCGTGACTTCAAACACTTTGTTACAGGAAACGTTCAAACTGTCCTCCGTTAGCGAGGATACATGCATCCACCCTCCGTCGCATGGAATCCCTGATGCGCTGATGCAGCCTTGGAGAATGGCGTATTGTATCACAGCCGTCCCCAATACGAGCACGAAGAGTCTCTACATTTGGTACCGGGGTTGCATTGACAAGAGCTTTCAAATGCCCCCATAAATGAAAGTCAAGAGGGTTGAGGTCAGGAGAGCGTGGAGGCCGTGGAATTGGTCCGCCTCTACCAGTCCATCGGTCAGCGAATCTGTTGTTGAGAAGCGTACGAACACTTCGACTGAAATGTGCAGGAGCTCCATCGTGCATGAACCACATGTTGTGTCGTACTTGTAAAGGCACATGTTCTAGCGGCACAGGTAGAGTATGCCGTATGAAATAAGGATAACGTGCTCCACTGAGCTTAGGTGGAAGAACGAAACTAAAATGAGCTCTAACATGGAAATTAAGCGTTTCCGGACACATGTCCACATAACATCTTTTCTTTATTTGTGTGTGAGGAATGTTTCCTGAAAGTTTGACTGTACCTTTTTGTAACACCCTGTCTGTTGAGAGCCGATACACGGTTCAGTATTATAGCCGAAACTTAGGTAAAGTTTCTTTGCTTACGCAACTGCAGGCTGAAATTTAATATAATTACATTTTACAGTTGATGACTCTGCTGCACCGTGCAAAAAATATTCACTTAAGTATGTTAGCTAGAGAAATGTATTCCCGACGTTTCGTCACTGTACATTAATTATTTTTGGGTGTTGCGGTTTTTCCGTGAATGCAATAAACGCGTGTTTGAAGACCCTGTGTATGGCGCCGGTGAATCACTTGAGGTCGTGAGTCACCCGAGATGAGCCAACCTCCGTCGCGCCGGACCGCGCCGCGGGTCTGCCTACATGCGGGGGGCAGCCGGCCCGCGGACAGACTACCTCAACGGCGCGGACCTTGAGTAGAGCCCGCGGGCGACCTTCCTCCACTCCGCGATCCCCCACCAGGAGCGGCGCCGGCCGCGTGCTGGCGGCCGTGGAGGGGGGAGTCGCCAGGGGGGGACGACAATAGCCGCAGCCGCAGACAAGGGCAGTGCGACCCGGGACGCCCAGCGCGAGCCATCCGCGAGTGCGCCGGACTGGGGAAAACCGCGAGAAAGAGCAGCCGCCGCGCTCTGACACGAGTGACCTGTGTGCGCGTGTGTTTGTGTACCATCTGGTCAGGGAGTGCGGTGAGCAGGAGCAACAGCAGCGAGGAACCCAGCCAGCGACCACCTCTCCCAAACAGCGCGGTTCATTATAAGGAATGGCATCGGCAGCGGCGGAGGTCAGTGTGCGCCTAAGCTGCGGGTTGTCGCTCTTCGGTACAGTCGCAGGCAGTACGCACTGACTAAAGCTGCTACGAAGACAGGACTCACAAGGAGACAATCCGGCAACTGGATTTTCATCATTTGTTTTACTTATGATACGTGCAATCCAAAACTCAGATATTCACAAAGTATTTCGATGCATCCAGAATGAGATTTTCACTCTGCAGCAGTGTGTGCGCTGATATTAAACTTCCTGGCAGATAAAAACTGTGTGCCGGTCCGACACTCGAACTCGCGACCTTTGCCTTTCGCGGGCAAGTGCTCTACCAACTGAGCTACCCAAGCACGACTCACGCCCCGTCCTCACAGCTTTACTTCTGCCAGTACCTCGTCTCCTACCTTCCAAACTTTACAGAAGCTCTCCTGCGAACTTTGCAGAACTAGCACTCGTGGGAGAAAGGATATTTCGGAGACATGGCAAAGCCACAGCCTGGGGGATGTTTCCAGAATGAGCAACTTTAAAAAATTTTCGACAAAATCGACTCTCACGACGCGTACATTAGGATATTCTGCAGAACTGATTAGAATTTGTCGCCTCGGTTCACATATGTCCTGTTACCTGGTAGGTCCAGGGTCGGCCGTGCGCCCTGATAACTTGGCCATGCATCATGCTATCGATGCGCGTACGGAGCGAATGGCGTCCTGTGGTACAGCCATCCATGCTGCATTCACCAGGTTCCAAATTTCATCTGTGGCAGTTGGCAATGGGTCACAGCACCATATCCCACACTTTTTCGATTGGCGACAGGTCTAGTGGTCCAAGGCAAGAGGCTGACATCCTGTGCCGCCAAGAAGGCATTTGTTTGTACAGCAGCATGTGGTCGTGCATTGTCTTGCTGAAAAATGGCGTCTGGGATGTTGTGCAGAAGGGGCATGGCGACGGTCACAGGATGTCATTCACGTAGGTCACAGTGCAATGGACGCACACCAACTACGATTTGTGGTTGTACTCAACAGCACCCAACACTATGACGACTCGACTTGGCACTAAGCAGTTACTGTGATACTCCCCTGTCTGCGGCGAACCAAAATGCGGCCATGTTTTTCAAACAAACAGAAACTGGACTCGGCCGAAAACAGTGTCTGATGCCATTCCTGACCCCCGTGACGTCCAGCATATTTCTGGCCTTTCGTCAAAGGTAGACGGAGAAGTGGACGACTCGCACGTAACCCGTGCCATAATAAATGGCGACGGACTGTCACCCCTGATAGTGTATGATTTGTTACGCTATTCCACCGTTGCACAAGAGCCGACGAGGACAGATCTGTCCTGGAGCGCCATGAGGTGTCGATCTTCTCGGAGGGGTGATTGGAGGGGGGGGGGGGGGTTCTGAGTAGCGGTGCGACCTGACCCATATCGTCGTGTTGTGCGGCCTTCCCTGAACCATTCTACACACACCCGTTGTACTGCCGAGACACTTCGTCCCACACGAGCAGCAAATTCCCCGAAGGATGCATAACATTCTCTCATGCCAGTAATGGGCCCTCTTTCGAACTCATGGTATTGCTCGCACATATGTCTGTGAGGTATCTGCACATCTGCTCAAGTCACACCGATCCATTACCTTCGGTTTATAGCGACAAGGAGAGCTGCAGGCATAAATTTTCCGGTGTTGCGCCGCGCTGCGATATCGATGTTGACCTTTAACCAGCGGGCCGACATGGTTCAAATGCATAATCATTTATGCAGAGCATACTAATGTAAATGTTCTCTGAATATCAACGTCCTGTCTGTAGTTGTTCAAGGTGTTCTGTGTTTTTTCTGGACATGGATACAAAATTCATCAACTACATGCTAATTGGCAATATCTGCACGTCTTCTTGTTTTAAATTACTCATCACATGCAATGGAAATATAATTTTTATTTGTCGTAATTTTTTTTAACAGACTAGCAAAATACGCGCATGTATCAGTCTGATATACGTCGTAATGTCGTTTTCCTCCCCTCTGTCTCTCACCTCCACACACCCATCTTGTTCCACCACCACCACCACCACCACCACCACCACCTCCTCCTCCTCCTCCTCCTCCTCCTCCTCCCCCTCTCCCCTTACCCCTCCCCCTTCCCCCTCTTCCTCCCCCCTCCTCCTCCTCCTCCTCCCCCTCTCCCCTTACCCCTTCCCCCTCCTCCCCCCTCCCCCTACCCCCTCCTCCCCCTGCCCCCTTCCCCCTCCTCCCCCTCCCCTTCCCCCTCCTCCCCCTCCCCCTTCCCCCTCCTCCCCCTCCCCCTCCTCCCCCTCCCCCCTTCCCCCTCCTCCCCCTCCTCCCCCTCCCCCTCCCCCTCCTCCTCCCAACCTACTCCCCCGCCCTTCCTGGTCACCACCTCCTGCCCCCTATTTCCTAACCCATCTCTTCTTTCCTCCTCTCTCTCCAACCTTCAGACTTGTTTATTGTTATTGCCGGAGAGACCATGATTGGCAACTGATACCGCTTAAAACGAATGGGTGAACTGGTTGGGATCGTTCGTATACGGAATATGGCAAACTTCTCCCGCCGCACAATTTTAACCTGCAGACAGGTAGGGTTACAAGGTATCGGACGATTCAGATTCCGTAGTAGTATCGCATAGTCCGATTAACGAACGAAGGCGGTTGGCGCAGGTGTACGCATGAGCGGAGACTGCAGTGTTGCCGGTTCCAAACGACAGTTGCGATGCGCCCATGCACATCCTTTTCGCTAGAAACCGGGCATCCCGAAAACTGTGTGTCTTGCTTGCTGATGTAGAATTTGTCGCTCACCACCACCCTCAGCGGTGACAACTCGCACCGAATGGAATAAAAGTTCAGAAAATACCTCGTTACATTCACATAAAATGCTCAGATTGGTTGCAGAACGCTCAGAACACTACTGTATATCTAAGACCTCGTGAAGTAGGTGCGCTACAGCAAGCCCAAGATCGCCCTCCGTCGTTCGTGACTCCCAACTGTAATCATAAGCCGATAAGCCATAAATACAACTTTTCCTCTTTACTGTTAAAACAAAACAGCACAGTCCTGTGTATACACTTATTGTTTAAAATTGTGCATAAGAAGAAACAATACATATATTGAAGATGCGATTTGTCTAGTGTTTAAATTGCCCTACTATCGTCGTTAAAACTGACTGCGGGAAAGAAAACGAAACCGCACGGTTTTTTCTTCAGCATGGCATAGCACAGCATTTTCTTTCTCACAGTTGGAGTTAAAAGAAAACCTATACGTTGTCGTTTAAAAGATATGTAGCTGTTTAAATGTTTATTACAGCATCGTGTAAAAATTTCAAGTAACGACTCGTGCTTGAGTAGCTCATATGGCAGAGCACTTGCCCGCGAAGGGCAAAGGTCCCGAGTTCGAGTCTCGGTCCGGCACACAGTTTTAATCTGGCAGGAAGTTTCATATCAGCGCACATTCCGCGGCAGAGTGAAAATCTCATTCTGGAAGAAGGTAATTTTTCATAAAAATTATGACTAGATATGTGTTAGTTGGCATCTATTTTACGGGTTCTACATTTACATGATAAATGTATCCAATTGAAGAACTGGGAGATTAGTATTTGAGTTCTGGCATTCACATACCAGAAACATAAAAAATTACAAAAATCCGATCGCTGGGTGGTTCCATTGTCAGTTTAAGACAGAAAGCCAACCGTGACCGCTCTTCTTGTAGAAAGTAGTGCCGTAGTCAGTTCATATTTAGATACTACGAGCGTTATATCTGTTAATTTACAACTTATACAGAATGGGTACAGGTTTCGAAGTTTCACAGCCCGTTAGTCACCAGCAGTGTGTGTATCACCCGATGCCAGCGACATGAAAGTCGTAGGACACATGGAGAAACGCCAGCTGTGTTGATCGAGTGTAGCGGTGTATCGTCAGTCGAATCTCTATAACACTTCTGAACAGCGTGTAGTGTCCTTCCTTCAGATTGAGAATCGAGCTGAAGTCACAAGCGCTTAAGGGATTAAGTCTGGACAGTGTGGTCTGTGGTTGCGACGTTACTATCTTTAATTAAATTCAAATTTTAAGAAAGGGTAGGTGTCATCAGATGGTGGTTGTGCGTATTCTCGCCCACAGTACGTACGGCTCGGCACGGTAGTGCAGCCAGTGCTTCGTCTTGAGTTCAGCGTGGAGCTGAAAACGCAAGATATGAGGAAAATTAACCACCATCAAAAACATTTTCTAAATGTTGCGGGGTCTGTGTCCGGCTGGTGTAGGCTGCACAACTGCGTCATTATTAGTAGACGAATGGCCGAATCATTCTTTGCATAGCTTGTCTGAAAATCCTGCAAGATAAAATGACCGGTCAAGGTATCTCAGGGACGTATAGGTAAGACGCAAAAGTAATGACTCAACGCGGAAAGTGTTCGGTCATTAACGTCCACTAACAATGTGCCGTCGACGCGTCTGTTCCAGCCGCGATCCTCTGAAAACACACCACACAGCTTAAAGGTCATGCAAAAGTGACGTGGTTTTTCTTAGGAATATTAGGCAGAATAGCTTTAACGACATACTACACTACTGGCCATAAAAGTTGCTGCACCACGAAGATGACGTGCTACAGACGCGAAATTTAACCGACAGGAAGAAGATGCTATGATATGCAAATGATTAGCTTTTCAGAGCATTCACACAAGGTTGGCGCCGGTGGCGACACCTACAACGTGCTGACATGAGGAACGTTACCAACCGATATCTCATACACAAACAGCAGTTGACCGACGTTACCTGGTGAAACGTTTCTGTGATGCCTGGAGGAGAAATGCGTACCATCACGTTTCCGACTTTAATAAAGGTCGAATTTAGCCTATCGCGATTGCGGTTTATCGTATCGCGACATTGCTGCTCGCGTTGGTCGAGATCCAATGACTGTTAGCAGAAAATGGAATCGGTGGGTTCAGGAGGGTAATACGGAACGCCGTGCTGGATCCCAACGGGCTCGTATCACTAGCAGTCGAGATGACAGGCATCTTATCCGCATTGCTGTAACGGATCGTGCAGCCACGTCTCGATCGCTGAGTCAACAGATGGAGACGTTTGCAAGACAACAACCATTTGATGGTGTACTCAACGACGAACCTGGGTGCACGAATGGCAAGTCGTCATTTTTTCGGATGAATCCAGGTTCTGTTTACAGCATCATGATGGTCGTATCCGTGTTCGGCGACATCGCGGTGAACGCACATTGGAAGCGTGTATTCGTCATCGCCATACTGGCGTATCACCTGGCGTGATATTATGGGGTGCCATTGGTTACACGTCTCGGTCACCTCTTGTTCGCATTGACGACATCATTTTTTGCTCCGCCTACTAGAAATTCCAACTTAAGGAGCTGTAGTCCATATTTCATTCCCATTACGAGAAAACAATAAGTCACACTCAACAGAATTTGCACTGAATTGTTCTTATCCGTATGCGGAAAGGGATTCTTCGTTATCATCACCTTCGTGTAGTTCTGAGTTTTCAGCGACATCTACGCCGTTTATGTCATCACTGGAAGATTCACATTTACTAGGTGCGTTTTCAGAATCAGAAGACTACTCGAACAGTTTGCTTATCTCATCATCTGACAGTTCTCTTCTCCGTAACATTATCAGTTGTCATGAAACAATGCACCAAAATAAACATGTGCTTATCACAAGGAGGACTGTTGAACACGGCAGGAATAACAGCGCGAGTCAACTATGGCAAATGACGTAACAGACATCTGGTTGTTGAAAAAATTGCTTCTAAACGCATGGGGCTACGAGGCCCGTATGGGAGGATACGTGCAGCAACGGTTTAACATAAAGCCATAGGTAAATTTTTATAATCCTTTCCAATATTATGACTAACTTGATAAATCAGGAAGTGACATAATGTCATTAAAATAGTGTATGGGTACTAACATAGAAGATATTAAACATCACGGACGGTCCTCTGATGCCCGATGGTAGATAAAAAGGTTGATGTTTCGACTCTCATATTTCAGCAGAGACAACCAATCGTCTGACTGAATAAAAAGAATAACGGTAGAAAAGACGATGGTGGATTAGAAAGTGCACTATATTGTCTGATGTACGTGGAAGTCGAGAGAGGTGCCCCGATCATTTCAAGAACCTGCTACAAGTGTCTAAAGACCGGTTTGGTTACATAATGGAACGCGTTTCTGCACTGATTTCCGAATCAGGTGCTAAGATTAGACAGGCAGTAGCTGTAACACGAAAACTTAAAGTGACTTAACGCTGTTTACACTCAGCAAACTTGCTACAAGGGTCTGGAACTTGCCAATCGTGTTGCAAAAAGGAAAGTAACTAAATTAATGCCCGATAAAAAGGCACTCAAAAACCACTTACGCAGTTCATATAAACTCCCACAGGAGTTGACTGAGATTCTCAATGACACTTTCCAGATTCGTGAACGAAACCTGTGACGAAACGCGCAGCTCTTGCTTGGTCTTCGCCATTACCTGATATTCGGTACTGATCCCAGTCTGGAGTTTTAGTATTGGTCGAATGAGGGCTTTTTTAGGCACGGGTTCGTTAGGTACGACCTCCTGCGTGGATGGACTACACTTGACGAACCTGTGTGGCAACTGCCGCACCTGCGATTACCTTTATGTGGTCGTTCCACTTCATATCGCTCCTCACGCCTATGTCTCGACATCTTATGCTTCCAGTGTGTAACTACGAGGCGTGTTCTTTCAAGTAAGTACTGTTTTGAAATTAAAAAAAGACGTGTTAAGATATCTCAATTTTATTTTTACATGAAAGCCTGTGCCTTAATCTACGCACTGACGCCATTACAGTCTGATTCTTCCTTGTTTACATTGTGTACTGAGTGTTTAAGATGCCTCCGATAATCGTGAGTCCCGCCGACTGTGAAGAACGGGCTGTTATATGATTTCTTAGTGCTAAAGGCCTAAAAGCGATCGATATTCATCGTGAGATCTGTGCAGTTTACGGAGAAAACATTATAAGTGATGGAATGGTAAGAAAGTGGGTGAGAGCATTTAAAGAAGGCCGCACAAATGTGCATGATGAACAACGGAGTGGACGTCCTTCGGTCGTTAATGAAAGTTTGCTGCAGGAAGTGGACAATAAGGTGAGAGAAAACAGACGCTTTACGATTTCCTCCTTGCGGGATGACTTTTCTAATGTTTCTCGTAGTGTTTTGTATGGCATTGTGAACGAGCACTTGAATTACCGAAAATTGTTCGCACGTTGGGTACCGCAAACGTTTAAACAGTGCACTGACTTTCCTTGAGCGGTACCACAACGACGGTGATGATTTCTTAAGCCAAACTGTTACGGGCCATGGAACAAGGGTGCCTACGTCACATCAGAATCAAAGCAACAGTCCATGGAAGTTGAGCAAGGGCATCGTTTTGCTGCAAGACAATGCCCGTCGGCATATGGCGAATCAGACCAAAGATCTCATCGCATCTTTTCGATGGGAAACTCTAGATGATCCTCCGTACAGCCACGATCTTGCGCCCGGTGACTACTGTCTGTTCCTGCACTTGAAGAAACACCTGGGAGGTCAGCGTCTTCAAGACGATGATGAAGTCAAAACAGTGGTGATGCAGTGGTTAACAAGTCAGGCGGCAGACTTCTATGATGAGGGTATTCAAAAACTGGTACAACGTTATGACAAGTGCCTCAATACTGACGGAAATTATGTATAAAAGTAGATTAAGGTACAGGCTTATATGTAAAAATAAAATTATGGAGACATCTTAGCACGTCTTTTTTTTTTTAATTTCAAAACGGTACTTACTTAAAAAACACGCCTCGTATACAATAATGCGCCAACCCGCATATTCATGCTCAGCGTGTTACGTTTGATTGTATTGCCAACTACCAACCCCTGCACCAAGTTTGAACTGTCTGCAGATTTTCCTGCAAAAAATGGTTCAAATGGCTCTGAGCACTATGGGACTCAACAGCTATAGTCATTAGTCCCCTAGAACTTAGAACTACTTAAACCTAACTAACCTAAGGACATCACACAACACCCAGTCATCACGAGGCAGAGAAAATATCTGACTCCGCCGGGAATCGAACCCGGGGACCCGGGAACCCGGGCGCGGGAAGCGAGAACGCTACCGCACGACCACGAGCTGCGGACGATTTTCCTGCAATTTGCTACAATTTTCTAGCGGTTAGACATCTCTGAACACAGTTTCAGCGTCAACGAAAATCTTTATGGAACTTCCGACGTTATCTACAAAGTAATTTAAATTCAGGGCAGTGTGTTGCAAGAGGAATTGCCAGTATTCACGGGTACAACAGAGACGATCAGTCGAAGCAAAAAAGTCCAGTAAATATGCGCTCTAAAATTCATACGTTGTGACCTCCATCTCCGATACTGCGAAACAAATCTCTTTCAGTGCACGCTCTTTCCTTTCCATATTTTGAGAGATGGTAGCACAGGTCAAAACTTGAAAATAAAATTGCAGTATACATGGGCTTCAAAGTGCATACCTGAAGAGCTATAGAGACTTTTTCATTAGAAGAGATTTCACGGGATCGAGCCGAACAAGTGCGCATAGCTCTTTAAGGTATGCACGTTACAGCCCCTGTTTATTAAAGGGTTTTTTTCCCCATCTTCTTCTTCTTCTTCTTCTTCTTCTTCTTCTTCTTCTTCTTCTAATGATCGTTCCTGTCATAATACTGAATATCAAATGTCCCTCCTAAAACACCTTGCATATTATGAATAGTGGGCTCCATGTGGTTCCCGAGTCGTGCAGCGACCGTAAACCATAAAATTACCAAATATGCAGCAACCAGCCGCAAAATCACGTTTTATTTATTCACTTTTACAAAAGTAGTAATACTGTCTTACTCAGGGAACATATTGGTTGAAAGCACCGACGATGGCTGTTAATCAGTTGAAATCGATTTGCAAAAGTGAATAAATAAAAAATGATTTTGCGACTTGTTGCTGCATATTTGGTAATTTTATCATGCATATTGTGAAAAGCCATACTCCTATGACCTATTTCCATTGCGTGCGCTCGAAGCTACTTTTACCTTACAAGAACTCTGTTAAGAATGACATGCTGTGTGTGTTCTGTTTGTTAGTAGCTCTGCACTTAGGTGACGAAAGTCGTGGCATCCCTCCATATCGGGTCGGGCCTCATTTTGCAACGCGTAGTGCAATAACTCGACTTGGCACCAACTCGTTCGAAGTCTCCTGCACAAATAGAGATGTTCTGCCTCTACAGCCGTTCATCTACATTTACATCTACATTTATACTCTGCAAGCCACCCAACGGCGTGTGGCGGAGGGCACTTCACGCGCCACTGTCATTACCTCACTTTCCTGTTCCAGTCGCGTATGGTTCGCGGGAAGAATTACTGCCGGAAAGCCTCCGTGCGCGCTCGAATCTCTCCAATTTTACATACGTGTTCTCCTTGGGAGGTATAAGTAGGGGGAAGCAATACATTCGATACCTCATCCAGAACCGCACCCTCTCGAAACCTGGACAGCAAGCTACACCGCGATGCAGAGTGCCTCTCTTGCAGAGTCTGCCACTTGAGTTCGCTAAACATCTCCGTAACGCTATCACGCTTACCAAATAACCCTGTGACGAAACGCGCCGCTCTTCTTTGGATCCCACACTGATGAGCAATACTCAAGTATAGGTCGAACGAGTGTTTTGCAAGCCACCTCTTTTGCTGATGGACTACATCTTCTAAGGACTCTCCCAATGAATCTCAACCTGGTACCCGCCTTACCAACAATTAATTTTATATGACCATTCCACTTCAAATCGTTCCGTACGCATACTCCCAGATATTTTACAGAAGTAACTGCTACCAGTATTTGTTCCGCTATCATGTAATCATACAATAAAGGATCCTTCTTTCTATGTATTCGCAATACATTACATTTGTCTATGTTAAGGGTCAGTTGCCACTCCCTGCACCAAGTGCCTATCCGTTGCAGATCTTCCTGCATTTCGCTGAAATTTTCTAATGCCGCAACTTCTCTGCATACGACAGCATCATCCGCGAAAAGCCGCATGGAACTTCCGACACTATCTACTAGGTCAATTATATATATTGCGAACAGCAATGGTCCCATAACACTCCCCTGTGGCCCGCCAGAGGTTACTTTGTCTGTAGACGTCTCTCCATTGAGAACAACATGATGTGTTCTGTTTGCTAGAAACTCTTCAATCCAGCCACACAGCTGGCCTGATATTCCGTAGGCTCTTACTTTATCAGGCGACAGTGCAGAACTGTATCGAACGCCTTCCGGAAGTCAAGGAAAATAGCATCTACCTGGGAGCCTGTATCTAATATTTTCTGGGTCTCATGAACAAATAAAGCGAGTTGGGTCTCACACGATCGCTGTTTCCGGAATCCATGTTGATTCCTACAGAGTAGATTCTGGGTTTCCAAAAACGACATGATACTCGAGCAAAAAACATGTTCTAAAATTCTACAACAGATCGACGTCAGAGATGTAGGTCTATAGTTTTGCGCATCTGCTCGACGACCCTTCTTGAAGACTGGGACTACCTGTGCTCTTTTCCAATCATTTGGAACCTTCCGTTCCTCTAAAGACTTGCCGTACACGGCTGTTAGAAGGGGGGGGGGGGGGGCGGCGGCAAGCTCTTTCGCGTACTCTGTGTAGAATTGAATTGGTAACCCGTCAGGTCCAATGGACTTTCCTCTGTTGAGTAATTCCAGTTGCTTCTCTATTCCTTGAACACTTATTTCGATATCAGCCATTTTTTCGTTTGTGCGAGGATTTAGAGGAGGAACTGCAGTGTGGTCTTCCTCTGTGAAACAGCTTTGGAAAAAGGTGTTTAGTATTTCAGTTCAGTTTCATAGCTGCGAAAGTGTTGCCTCGGCAGGATTTTGTGCACGAACTGACCTCTCGCTTACGTCCCGTAAATGGTCGATGGAATTTATATCAGGCGATGTGCGTGGCCAGACCATTCGCTCGAACTGTCCAGAATGTTCTCCAAACTAATGGGGGAACAATTGTGGCCCGGCGACATGACCTCGTTGTTTGGGAACATGAAGTCCATGAACGGCTGCAAATGGCCTACCAGAAGCCAAATTAAACCGTTTCCAGTCAATGATCGGTTCAGTTGGACGAGATGACACTGTCAATTCCATGTACACACACTCCACACCATTATGGAACCACGAGCAGCTTGCCCTGTGCCTTGTTGACAACTGGGGTCCATGGTCTCATGGACTCAAGCCCTACCATCAGCTCTTCCAAGTGAAATCGGGACTCATTTGACCAGGCTACAGTTTTCCATTCGTCAGGGATGCAACCGATACGACCACTAGCCCTGGAGAGGCAGTGCAGGCCGATATCGTTAGCAGAGGCACTCGCGTGGGTCGTCTACTGCCATAGCCCATCCACGCCAAATTTGTCCGAGTTGTCCCAACGGATACGTTCGTCATATGTCCTCCATTGATTTATGCGCTTGTTCCACGGAGTGTTGCTTGTCTGTTATAACCGACAGCTCCACGCAAACGCCGCTGCTCACGGTTGTTCAACAATGGTTCAAATGGCTCTGAGCACTATGGGACTTAACATCTGCCGTCATCAGTCTCCTAGAACTTATAACTACTTAAACCTAACTAACCTAAAGACATCACACACATCCATGCCCGAGGCAGGATTCGAACCTGCGGCCGTAGCGGTCGCGCGGTTCCAGACTATAGCGCTTAGAACCGTTCGGCCACCTCGGCCGGCTCTCGGTTGTTAATGGGAGGTTTACTATCTTTGGCCCGAAAAAACCATGGTCTTCGAGAATTTTTTTCTCGGAATGAGTTACAGATCTCAATGTCAAATTGGGTCGAAATGTTTATTGCTATTTCCTCTACAAACTGGAATTTTTTTCGACCAGAAATGTCGAAGAGCAAAGGCGTTTAAGTGCCGGCGGAACGAAACAGAATTTCGATGTAGACCTCCACGCGCGGATAGTCAAAGGGCAGCTGGCTCGTCTGAAGTCAAAATTAAGTTGACGTTAGCGAAGTATACAAGGTTTTTTAGGAGATGTAGCTCGCTTAAGTTATTTGGACCACAGAAAACAAAATGACGGCCATTTGAAAATCAGGTTTTTTCATCGATTTTTCGACTTCCGTCGGCCAAGTAAAAATATTTATAGTTGATGGATCGGAATAAAAGTGGTACAACTCGTAGACAATTTAGTTAGCTTCGTCGGAAACAAAGAATCATGCCAGTCGGTTCAGTAGATTTGAAGTCACCATACTGCGCGATAAAAAAACGTCATTTCGAGAAAAAACACGTTTGAAGTTTTGACTACATATAAATGCAATATCATGCAACTTACGTTCAACCTGCTATGCCGGGCCCATAAACTAGTCCTTCCTCTTCCTCATAGAGGGCGTTCTGCTCGATCAGGTCCGCCAGAATCCGGTGGTCGTCCGAATGCTTGGCGAACTGCGTCGAATAGAGTCCCAGGGTGACGTCCATCGTTGTCATGGTCTTCAGAATTGCTGAATACCCTTCGTTGAAGCCGCTCACTGCCAGGAAAGTCGCAATCTTCACAGTCTACGCACCAGAATGCAAATGCTTGGGGACTAACTAACAAACACACGCGTTCAAACTTTCATTTGAATTTTGTGTGTTTCCTCCCAGGCACCGGTACAGTAACTCGTCCTCCGAAAGAAAAAAACTGGTGCGTGAAAAAGGCCGACTTCAGGCAGGTGAATTTTTTTGTTCAACCGTGAATAACAAACATTTCCGTTCCGTACTCGGAAAAACCGTTTCAGGGGTGGATTCTAAACACTTTTATGGATCCAAAAATGCAATTAAAAATAGATTTTTTGAACCAAAAGATAGTAAACCCCCCCTTAAGTTCGCTCGACGAAAGATCCGTACTCAAAGATCGGAAAGTTGCACAGGTCACACCAATATTCAAGAAAGGTAGCAGGAGTAATCCAGTAAATTACTGGCCCATGTCGTTAACGTCGATATGCAGCAGGATTTTAGAACATATATTGTGTTCGAAAATAATGAATTACCTCGAAGAAAACGGTCTATTGACACACAGTGAACATGGGTTTAGAAAACATCGTTCCTGTGAAACACAACTAGCTTTTTATTGACATGAAATGGTGAGTGCTATTGACAAGGGATTTCAGATCGATTCCGTATTTCTGGATTTCCAGAAGGCTTTTGACACTGTACCACACAAGCGGCTCGTAGTGAAATCGCGTGCTTATGGAATATCGTCTCAGTTATGTGACTGGATTCGTGATTTCCTGTCAGAGGGGCCACAGTTCGCAGTAATTGACGGAAAGTCATCGAGTAAAACAGAAGTAATTTCTAGCGTTATTCAAGGTAGTGTTATAGGCCCTTTGCTGTTCCGTATCTATATAAACGATTTGGGAGACAATCTGAGCAGCCGTCTTCGGTTGTTTGCAGATGACGCTGTCATTTATCGACTAATAAAGTCATTAGAAGATCAAAACAAACTGCAAAACGGTTTAGAACAAATATCTGAATGCTGCGAAAAGTGGCAGTTGACCTTAAATAACGAAAAGTTTGAGGTCATCCGTATGAGTGCTAAAAGGAAAGCGTTAAACTTCTAATCTAAAAGCCGTAAATTCCACTAAATACCTAGGTATTACAATTACGAACAATTTAAATTGGAAGGAAGACACACAAAATGTTGTGGGGAACGCTGACCAAAGACTGCGTTTTATTGGCAGGACAGTTAGAAAATGTAACAGACCTACTAAGGAGACTGCCTACACTACGCTTGTCCGTCCTCTTTTAGAATACTGCTGCGCAGTGTGGAATCTTTACCAGATAGGACTGACAGAGTACATCGAAAAAGTTCAAAGAAAGACAGCACGTTTTGTATTATCGCGAAATATGGGAGAGAATGTCACAGAAATCATACAGGATTTGGGCTGGAAATCATTAAAAGCAAGGCTTTTTCGTTGCGACGGAATCTTCTCACGAAATTCCAATCACCAACTTTCTCCTCCGAATGCGAAAATATTTTGTTGACACCGACTTGCCGGCCGGGGTGGCCGAGCGGTTCTAGGCGCTACCGTCTGGTACCGCGCGACCGCTACGGTCGCAGGTTCGAATCCTGCCTCGGGCATGGGTGTGTGAGATGTCCTTAGGTTAGTTAGGTTTAATTAGTTCTAAGTTCTAGGCGACTGATGACCTCAGAAGTTAAGTCGCACAGTGCTCAGAGCCATTTGAACCATTTTTTGACACGGATTTCTTTTGGAACTCATGTGGATCACCTCACACTTTTCGTTATTTAGCGTCGACTGCCACCTGCCACACCATACAGCAATCTTTCCTAAATCGCTTTGCAACTGATCTGGTCTTCGGATGACCTTACTAGACGGTAAATTACAGCATCATCTGCGAAGAACCTAAGATAACTGCTCAGATTGTCACCCAGGTCATTTATATAGATGAGGAACAGCAGAGGTCCCAGGACGCTTCCCTGGGGAACACCTGATATCACTTCAATTTTACTCGATGATTTGCCGTCTATTACTACGAACTGCGACCTTCCTGACAGGAAATCACGAATCCAGTCGCACGACTGAGACGATACTCCATAGCCCGCAGCTTGATTAGAAGTGAGGAACGGTGTCAAAAGCTTTCCGGAAATCTAGAAATACGGAATCAGCAACCATGCTGATTACGTATCAATAGATCGTTCCTTTCGAGGTGATTCATAATGTTTGAATACAGTACATGTTCCAAAACCCTACTGCAAACCGACGTCAATGATATAGGTCTGTAGTTCGATGGATTACTCCTACTACCCTTCTTAAACACTGGTGGTCTCCTGATAGTCCGTCGGACTTGTTTGTGCATACAGGTGAACCCGCCCACAGCTTTGTGGACCGGCGCGGCACCTTCCCGAGGTCGGCGGCTATCGCATCGCATCGCGCCCGCCTCTTCCGCCAGCTACCCACGCCCCACGGCAGATTACAATGCAATGCGCTGCGGTGTGTTGCGCGGAATGCCTTGCCTCCGCGCTGACGCTTCAGCGGCTACACCGAGCGAGCGAACTCTCCAGCGCTCCACTACGCAGGCGCGGCTCACTTCCTCCATCCGGTCCACCGTTCCAGGAATTAAATTTTTATTTATTTATTTATTGTTCCGTGGGACCAAATTAAGGAGAACTCTCCATGGTCATGGAACGAGTCAATACATGAACTTATAACAGATAGTAGAAACAGATAAAACGAAATACAAGAAACGTATTCAGGCGACAATTCGTAAGTTTAAATAAAGAAAATCAACAATGTAACACTGGAATTTGCTTACTTTTTCAGCTCTTCCAGGAGCTCCTCGACAGAATAGGAGTGCGCCATGA
The DNA here is from genome assembly GCF_023898315.1 of Schistocerca nitens. Classification (NCBI taxonomy): domain Eukaryota; kingdom Metazoa; phylum Arthropoda; class Insecta; order Orthoptera; family Acrididae; genus Schistocerca; species Schistocerca nitens. The sequence goes on from NC_064625.1 coordinate 33,838,948, forward strand.
GGAAACTCTTCAGTTTAGACTTAAAAGCGTTTGGGCTACTGCTGAGATTTTTGTGTTCTTGTGGTAGCTTATTGAAAATGGATGCAGCAGAATAGTCAACTCCTTTCTGCACAAGAGTCAAGGAAGTGCATTCCACATGCAGATTTGATTTCTACCTAGTATTAACTGAGTGAAAGCTGCTAACTCTTGGCAATAAGCTAATATTGTTAACAACAAACGACATTAAAGAAAATATTTACTGTGAGGGAAATGTCAGAATTCCCAGACTATTGAATAGAGGTCGACAAGAGGTTCTCGAACTTACACCACATATAGCTCGAACAGCCCGTTTTTGTGCCAAAAATATTCTTTTTGAATCAGAAGAATTACCCCCAAAAAATAATACCATATGACATAAGCGTATGAAAATATGCGAAGTAGACTACTTTTCGTGTTGAACTGTCACTTATTTCAGATACTGTTCTAATGGTAAATAAAGCAGCATTTAGTTTCTGAATAAGATCCTGAGCATGGGCTTTCCACAACAGCTTACTGTCTATCCGAACGCCTAGGAACTTGAACTGTTCCGTCTCGCTTATAATATGCCCATTCTGTCTGATCAAAATATCAGTTCTTGTTGAATTGTGAGTTAGAAACTGTAAAAACTGAGTCTTACTGTGATTTAGCATCAAATTATTTTCTACAAGCCCACGAACTTATTTCATGGACTACATTATTTGATAATGCTTCAATATTACACACAAGATCCTTCACTACCAAGCTGGTGTCATCAGCAGACAGAAATATTTTTGAATCACCTGTAATACTAGAAGGCATATCATTAATATAAATAAGAAACAGCAGTGGCCCCAGCACCGACCCTTGGGGAACGCCCCACTTAACAGTGCCCCATTGGGACTGAACATCACTACCACTCTCAATATTGCGGAGAATTACCTTCTGCTTTCTGTTCTTAAAGTAAGAGGTTAACCAATAGTAAGCTACTCCCCTTACTCCATAATGGTCCAACTTCTGCAGTAATATTTTGTGGTCAACACAGTCAAAAGCCTTCGTTACATCAAAGGAAACACCTAGCGTTCGCAACCTTTTATTTAATCCATCCAAAACCTCACAGAGAAAAGAGAATATAGCATTTTCAGTTGGTAAACCATTTCTAACGCTTCCCGCCACCCCTGTGTGGGTCGTCTCCTGCCCTACTGATCGTTCGCCTTACTACCCGTGTCAGGCATTTTAGCTCTCATGGCGCTTTCGCATGACACTACAGATTCACTTCTAAATCATTTTTTGTACGAAGGTGCAGTGGCTGGACAAAAATGGATATATGCGGGCTTGTGAACACAAATGGAGACGATAGCCAAGCCCGTTACGCTGTAGTATTTGACTACGAACGGAGCCGGCCGAAGTGGCCGTGCGGTTAAAGGCGCTGCAGTCTGGAACCGCAAGACCGCTACGGTCGCACGTTCGAATCCTGCCTCGGGCATGGATGTTTGTGATGTCCTTAGGTTAGTTAGGTTTAACTAGTTCTAAGTTCTAGGGGACTAATAACCTCAGCAGTTGAGTCCCATAGTGCTCAGAGCCATTTGAACCATTTGAACTACGAACGGCACTTGTGGAACATCCTCAATACGCTGAAAGTGTAATTCGTGCTCGCAAAGGAAACTCCACATCGTATCCCCGTCAGATTCAGTGATAAGGTGGCCCAGTCGATACCCTGTCAACAACTGAAGGCGGATCAAGCTTGAAAACAGGAAGGGGGTGTAGAAATTCTTTTAATCTATATGTGCCATACAGCAAACTAGTGCTTAACAGTATTGGCTAAAAACAGTCTTGCTTGCAATTTTAGTTATTATTATTATTATTATTCAACTACGCGTTTCGCCTTAGTTAGGCATCTTCCAGGCCGGTGTGGCCGTGCGGTTCTAGGCGCTTCAGTCTGGAACCGCGTGACCGCTACGGTCGCAGGTTCGAATCCTGCCTCGGGCATGGATGTGTGTGATGTCCTTAGGTTAGTTAGGTTTAAGTAGTTCTAAGTTCTAGGGGACTGATGACCACAGCTGTTAAGTCCCATAGTGCTCAGAGCCATTTAGGCATCTTCCGGTTGATCTACATAGAAAAGACAGAAAAAAATACATCTATTTAAGAATCGCGATCGCATTGTGCAGACTTGGATAACCTAAAAGCATGTATAAACAGATCAAATACTGAAAAAAGCAAATACCTTAATTTGGAATTTCTTAGAACGATCCTTTTAAAGAGGGTAGCCAAAGGGCATCGTCGAATACATCAGGCCAACATCGCCTTCGTTAAACTCAGTAAAAACTAGAAATGTAAAACAGTAAAAACAGATAAGGAAATTCACCAGGTGATTCCGTAGTAGGCGCCAGTATTAGCGCGCGACGCTGTGGTGCATTATGCTAACTACCAGAGCCCCATCTCATTCTGTTACTCGCTCCTGTGAACGGGAACGCGTTATGCAGGTCTGAAGTCACGTCCATCTAGAAAGGTAATGCCTCATCATAACGCTTCGGCAATGTGATTACATTTCTGAGTGTCCGATCACTGGTAAATTTTCTTATCTGTTTTTACTATTTTATATTTCTAGTTTTTACTGAGTTTAACGAAGGCGATGTTGGCCTGATGGATTCAACGATGCCCTTTGGCTACCCTGTTTAAAAGGATCGTTCTAAGAAATACCAAATAGAGGTATTTGCTTTTTCAGTATTTGATGTGTTTAAACATGCGTTTAGGTTATCCAAGTCTGCACAGCGCGATCGCGATTCTTAAATAGATGAATTTGTTCTCTGTTTTGTATGTAGATCAACCTGAAGATACCTAAATAAGGCGAAACGCGTAGTTGAATAATAATAATAATAATAATAATAATAATAAACTAAAATTGCAACCAAGACTGTTTAACCAATACTAGGAAGGAGGTGTACTGAACTGTGAAAAAATAAGCAAAATAAAAACGGTGAACGGTCGAAGCTCAAAATGGGCAACATCCAGTGGATCTGAATAGCCACGGCGTCGTGACAATGTGATGGACTGCGAAGGGGAAGATTCGTGCTCATATCTCCCTCGTGCCCATTCCATTTTGTCCACAAAATTATGAACTGCCTGTCCGGTCATTGAGATGTCTGTTCGCTGTATTCAGATTTGTATCTGTGTCGTCGAGGAACATCCGTCTGCAACAGCGATGTCCAAGGAAGGGATCTCCAGACTTCCGTACCCCCTATTTGTTTTTCGCAAGTATCGCAAGTTATGACTGTTGCGTTCCATGTTGGAAGTTACGACTGTTTAATTCCTTTGTTGTAAAGTAGTCCACACCCGCTTCTTGGTTGTTTTTCATTTCTGTGAGACGTCTATGCGTCACCTGCTGCCACTATTCATCACATTTACGTGCGACAGTAACATGTTCTTACCAGATGACTCATATTCTATAATCAGTGTATAGTATGACAATTGCCAAGACTACAGAACGAGAACAGACACGTCAATGAGCGGACGGATAGTTCATAATTTTGAGAAAAAATGCAGGACGAGAGAGATTTGGAAAATTGGAAATTTGTGGTAAGTTCCTGTGGGACCAAACTTCTGACATCATCGGTCCCTAGGCTTAGACACTACTTAATCAAACTTACGCTAGGGAAAACACACACACACACGCACCATTTCACACACACACACACACCATTTCACACACACACACACACACACACACACACACACACACACACACACACACACACACACACACACCATTTCACACACACACACACACACACACACACACACACACACACACACACACACACACCTGAGGGAGGACTCGAACCTCCGACGGAGGGAGCCGCGCAAACCGTGGCAAGGCGCCTGAGACCGCGCGGCTACCCCGCGCGGCAGACAGACTTACACACGGATGTCCCTCTCGGACGTCCAACACAGTGACGGCGTTCGATGTTGCACACCTTAAAACAACCTGGACCGTTCACCGGGTTTTCTTTCCCACAGTTCAGTACACCCTGTTTTCATGCTTTATCTGCATCTACATCATACTCCGCAAGCCACCTAATGGTGTGTGGCGGAGGGTACTTTCGGTACCACTATCAGATCTCTCCAACCCTGTTCCACTCGCGAACAGTGCGTGGGAAGAATGATTGTCGGTAAGCCTCTGTATTGGCTCTAATTTCTCGAATTTTCTCAAAAATCAGAATGGCTCTGAGCGCTATGGGACTTAACATCTGAGGTCATCAATCCCTTAGACTTAGAACTACTTAAACCTAACTAATCTAAGGACATCACACACATCCATGCCCGAGGCAGGATTCGAACCTGCGACCGTAGCAGCAGCGCGGTTCCGGACTGAAACCGCTCGGCCACAATGCCTGGCTCGAATTTTCTCCTCGTGGTCAATACGCGAGATGTATGTGGGGGGAAGTAATATGTTGTCCGACTCCTCCTGAAAAGTGCTGACCCGAAATTTGAGTAGTAAATCTCTCCGTGATGCACAACGTCTCTCTTGTAACGTCTGCCAGTGGAGTTTGTTTAGCATCTCCGTAACGCTTTCTCGCCAGCTAAACGAAACGTGCCGCTCTTCGTTGTATCTTCTCAATCTCCTCTATCAGTCTTACCTGATAGGCATCCCAGATAGGTGAACAATACTCAAGAATAGGTTGTTTTGCCTGTACTGCATCAGAGGTGGGATGTTTCCTGCCTTGGGGTTGCCCGGTTACTGATTTCCCTCCTTTTGTTTTTACCGTTGACAACACGACTGTACTTCCACGTTTTTTAGCCTTTTACCTTCTATCGTCATGACTCTTCTGAGATACACATCCGTCCGAATGGACCACCTTTGAAACAAGGGACTGATGACCTTGCCGTTTGGTCCCTTCAACCCCAATGAACGAACCAACCAATACTCAAGAATCGGGCGAACAAGCACCTTATAAGCCATTTCTACTCCGTAAGCTCCTATTTTTTTCCGGCAATGCGGTACGGTGTCAAATGCCTTACTTAAGTCGAGGAACACGGCATCAGCCTGGGCGCCGTTGTGCAGCGTAAGCTGTGGATTTCATGGAAAAACAGAGCGAGCTGTGTTCAGGTTTTTGGCGGGCTATCCACTGGGACACCTTACCACTAAATCTGAGAGCCGGGGGGGGGGGGGGTGGTGGTTATGTTTGTCAGAACAATGTTTTTTGTAGTGTCGAGTCAATTACATCAGAGCTAAATGAATTCCAACGTGGCCACATTGTTGGTGCTCGTACAGTGAGTGCTTTGGTAACCAGGGCAACCGAGGAGTTTCAAGAGGCACCGTATTGACGACGTATATCTCGTACAGGGAAAACGGGAAAACGTAATCCGCTAAAACTAACACTGACGAAAATGCATGCAAGTAGTCATGACAGACGGCCGTTGAAGAGCATCATGACGAAAAGTAAAAGGACGACCGGACCAAAAGTGACTGCAGAACTGAATGTCGCGCTCGCGCACCCAGTCAGCAGCAAAACGACACGAAGGGAGTTCCATAAGCACAAAATTGTAGGGCGAGCTGGAATTGCAAGACCACACGTCAGTGATGCAAATGCCCGTAATAAGAAAACGTGGCGCCAGACCCATAAAACGTGGACCACGGGGCAACGGAAGAAAGCCATTTGGTCGCTTGCTTCACACTGTTCACAAATTCTGACAGAAAACTTCGAACATAGCTGCTAGGGTTCAGTGACCGTGCCAGAATTATACTGGAACACATAAGCCCTCGGTCACAAGTATTAAGTCAAAATTCACCAGGTTTCGACGCTACTATGAGCGTCGTCTTCAGAATTAGACTAACTCTTCTAAAACATATCAGGTATGTAGTACATTAATAAAATTAAAGTTTGTACTGACTGGAAAAGATGCAGTACTTACAAGTCACATATTAAAAAAAAGATCTGAGCCGGAAAGTCAACGTCATGAACAGTTGTGAGATGGCGAGCCGCTAAGGGCTGCTCGTACTGTGAACAAGGGTTGCAACAATTAATGTGTTATATACCTAATATGTTTTAGAACAGTCTTAATTCTGAAGACGACGCTCATGGTAGAGTCGAAACCAGGTCAATTTTGACTTAATATTTGTGACCGAGGGCTTATTTGTTCCAATATAATTCTGACAGAGTTTGTGGCCGAAGAATGCTACATGGCGGGTGTTCGCTGATGATTTCGACAGGCATATCATTATGTTTCATCATTTTCCGTGACCCAATTTTTACTCTGCAATACTACCGAGGATTATGTGACCATTTTGGCTGATAAGTTCCGTCCCATGGTATAGTGGTTGCTCCCAAAGTGTAGTGGTGTGATGCAGGCCGACAGGGCACCACGTGTTCACGCAGCTCGCGTAGTCCATACTGGTTCCACGAGCACGAGGATGAACCGTCGAGTCACCTGAGCACCACAGTCACCGGATTTCAATACTGGTGCAGCCGCTTGCTATTGTTACACATGGAAATGAAGTCCCATGCTTCTTGACAGTGTAGCAGATAGATGCGGGAGACGCGCACCGCCGTACTAGGCAAGGTCCTACTGAGGTTTGCCGCTGCCTTCCTCCGACCGTAATGGGGATAAATGATGATAACGATGCAGACGACACAACAATACCCAGTCATCTCGGGGCAGGTGAAAATCCCTGACCCCGCCGGGAATCAAACCCGGGACCCCTTACTCTGGAAGCGAGCGGCGGATATTGTTACACCCAGTCCTAGAAAATATGGCTGTTGATATACTTTCCGGGATGTGAGGTCGTGGTCCAAGAACTTTCCTGCTCCTTACGTTTCGTCCAGAACTGCGCTGGACTTCCTCAGAGGCGCTGCTCCGCCGAGTCTTGCCGACTGATTGGTCGGGTGTCTGAGAGCGACTTATATATTGTGAGAAAGGGGGGCGTGGTTCAGGTGACACGAGATGAGCAGTGATAATCCATAGCAAAGATAAGGTTGACTATCGATTACCACCTTGTCAAAGATAAAAATTGTTAGCAATTTTGTAGAGCCACTGATAATCCATAGCAAGATAAGGTTGACTATCGATTACCACCTTGTCCTAGATAAAAATTGTTAGCAATTTTGTAGAGCCACTGTCCATATATCGCTAAGTTTCATAGCCTCCTCTTTCCTATTAAAATTATCGTGATGTTTATAAATTTCGATAGCTTCTCTATATAGCCGTGGATAGTAATTTAACGTAGTATCCGAAAACTTCACTTGGTGGTTGCCTGGTTGAAGAGCATGTTCCGCTACAGCTGACTTTTCTATTTTTCCAAGTCGACAAATACTTTTATGCTCTTTCAGTCGCGTGTTTACGCTTCTTTTGGTAGTACCAATGTAAACTTTACCACAGGTACATGGAATTTTATACACACTACATGTCGACAGGGGAGGGCGTTTAACCTTCACAGATCGTAGTACTTGACTTATTTTCTTTGTTCGTTTAAAGATCGGTTTTATGTCATGTTTTCGTAAAATCTTACCGATCCGATCTGTTACTTTTTTAATAAAAGGGAGAATTACTGTATTTTTCTGTCGTTGTGGTTCATTCTTATCTTTTGGGTTTCTGTTCCCTGGACGCAAAATTCTATTTATCTCTTTCCTTGAGTAGCCGTTTTTTTTCCAAAAGCCTGCTTCAGATGTTTCACTTCAGCATCCAAATGTTCAGGTGTACATATCCGTTCCGCTCGATCGACAAGACTTTTTATGACACCTCTTTTTTGTTGAGAGTGATGATTAGAATTTTAATGTAAATATATGTCCGTATGTGTTGCCTTCCGAAAAACTTTATATTCCAAGCTTCTATCGGACCGTCTCATAACTAAGACATCCAAGAAAGATATTCTGTTATCCTTTTCTATTCCCATGGTAAACTGTATTTTTGGGTGAATTTTATTTAGATAAAGAAATCGTCCAAGACCTTTCTGCCATGGGACCAAACCACAAATGGGTCATCTACATATCGATACCAACGAGATGGTTTGTTATTAGCTTTGTCTAGGGCTGATTGTTCAAACTTCTCCATATAAAGATTGGCAATCGCAGGGCCTAATGGATTACCCATTGCTATTCCATCAAGTTGTTCATAAAATTCATTATCCCACTGGAACTGACTTGAAAAAAACGGCTGCTCAAGGAAAGTAGTAAGGGAAGATTATGAAGTGCCTCCAGTAAAGCATAAGAACAACATTTTTGATTTTTTTTTAAATGTCTGTGAAATTAAAGCGAGCAATAGATGCAGGTCAGCATTCCAGATGACAGGCAAATATAGCACCGTGATAGTCTCTGGAAGCATACTTCCATGCCTGCAGTAAAAGATTTCAACAAAGTCATCGTTTTTTATAGCTATAAAACAGGGCAAGTAAAACTATTTTATCAGGCTCATAACATTTCCACTGAAGACCCAAAGAAACTGACACACCTGTCTAATATTGTGCACGCAGAAGTGCCACAGTACAACGTGCCATGCACTCCACTAATGTGTAAAGTAGTGCTGGACGGAATTGACATCATCAATCCTGAACGGCTGTCCATAAATCCATAAGAGTACGAGGAATGGAGATCTCTCCTGAAGAGCACGTTGCGAGGCATCCCGGGTCTGCTCAATAATGTTCATGTCTGGGGAGTTTGGTGGCCAGCGGAAGTGTTTAAACTCAGAAGAGTGTTCCTGGAGCCACTCTGTAGTGATTCTGGGCGTGTCGGGTGTCGCATTGTCCTGCTGCAATTGCCCAAGTCCGTCGGAATGCACAATGGACATGAATGGACGGATGTGATCAGACAGGATGCCTACGTACCTGTCACTTTCAGGGTCGCAATTAGACGTATCATGGGTACCTTGTCACTCCAACTTAACACGCCCCGCACCATTATAGAGCCACCACCTGCTTGAACAGTCCCCTGCTGTCATGCAGGGTCCATGGATCTATGAGGTTGTCTACATACCCGTACACACTATTTGAAACTGGACTCGTCCGACCAGGCAACATGTTTCCAGTCATCAGCACTGTAGTGTCGATGCTGACGGGCCCAGGCGAGGCGTAAAGCTTTGTGTCGTGCAGTTATCAAGGATACACGAGAGGACTTTCGGCTCCGAAAGCCCATATCGACGATGTTACATTGAATGCTTCGCACGCTCACACTTGCTGATGCCCAGCATTGAAATCTGTAGTAATTTGCGAAAGCGTTGCGCTTCTGTCACGTTGAACGATTGTCTTCAGTCGTCGTTGGTCCTGTCCTTGCAGGATCTTTCTTCGACCACAGCGAAGTTTTACCGGATTCTTGATATTCACTGTACACTATAGAAATGGTCGCACGGGAAAATCCCCGCTTCATCCCTACCTCGGAGATGCTGTGTCCCGTCGCTCGTGCACCGACTGTAGCACCATTTTCAAACTCATTTAAATCCTGATAACCTGCCATTGCATTATCAGCAACCGATGTAACAACTAAGCCAGACGCTTGTCTTATATAGGCGTTGCCGACCGCAGCGGCATATTCTTCCTGTTTACATATCTCTGTATTTGAACGCGCATGCCTTTACCAGTTTCTTTGGTGTTTCAGTGTAGATTTTAAATGTGATTCTGGCTGTGGCTGAAACGCGCTAAGGCGTATAGTTTTTAAAAAATCGATATAGCAATCACGACGAGCAGTTATCTTGAGCTGTATTCAGTTGACACCGTGTAATGTTGTCGGTGAAAATATTGATTTTCCTAAACACAGGGTTCATGGCTCGTTTTTCTGGACGAAGGGAGACGACGTCGGCGCCGTAGGAGTTACGTTCGCAGTGCAGACTGGTGCTGTATGCGTCACACAGGTTTTTTGTGGGCCCTGTCAGTGCGACCGCCCGCGGTTATTAATGCGCCACGAGTGTGCGACTAGTCCAGACTAGCCGCTGCGTCTGGCTGCCGTCCAAGCGAAATCCAGCGATGGTCCGTCTGCTAATGGCGAAACCCAACACGTCCAACCGACAGAAGATTACGTAATACATAATACAAGTATTGCCTTCACACAACTACTACTATACCGGGTGAGTCATTACTATTGCCACCATTCTGAAAGTATGATAGGACCTGAAAAGTTTGTGGAACAAAAGTTGCATGCGACAACGGGAGCCATAATATGACGGTTTTTTGTTGCTAGGTGGGGTCGCATCAGAGTTACGAAGGTCAGCTTTGTTTTTTAAGTGGGATGCTATAGTTTGGTACTTATTTTCTGATAGAGGCTATCGAGACGAATCCGATGATGTGTAACAGTACGGCCTTTGAAGGTTAAAGGAGGTCAAACAGGTGGCATGAACGTCCATTTACCGAAGGTATAAATCAACCATGCCTGGACGGTCAATAACGCAGTTCGATCGCGTCCGCATTGTTGTTTTGTGCCAGGAAGGGTTCTCAGCAGGCGTCTCAGAGTAAACCAAAGATGTTTTACGGACATTGTGGAGGTGCAGAGACAGGAACTGTTGATAACGTGCCTCGCTGACGCCACCCAAGGGCTACTACTGCAGTGGTTGACCGCTACTTATGGATTATGGCTCGGAGGAACCTTGATAGCAACGCCACCATGTTGAATAATGCTTTTCGTACAGCCACACGACGTCATGTTACGACTTAGACTGTGCGCAGTAGGCTGCGTTATGCGCAACTTCACACCAGACGACTGTGCCGAGGTCCATCTCTGCAACCGCCACACCATGCAGCGCGGTACAGATGGGCCTAACAACGTGCCGAATGGATCGCTCAGGATTGGCATCGCGTTCTCTTCAGCGACGAGTGTCGCATATGCCTTCAACCAGACAATCGTCTGAGACGTGTTTGGAGGAAACCCGGTCAGGCTGAACGCCTTAGACACACTGTCTAGAAAGGTGGAGGTTCGCTGCTGTTTTGGAGTGGCATTATGTGGGGCCGACTTGCGCCGCTGGTGGTCATGGAAGGCGCCGTAACGGCTGTTCGATACGTGAATTCCATCCGACCGATAGTGCATCCATATCGGCAGCATCCTGGCGTGGCATTCATCTTCATGGACGACAATTGGCGCCCCCATCTGCAAATCTTGTGAATGACTTCCTTCAGGAAAACGATATCGCTGGACTAGAGTGCCCAGCATGTTCTCCAGACATGAATTCTATCGAAGATGCCTGGGATAGATTGAAGATGGCTGTTCATGGACGACGTCACCCACCAACCTCTCTGAGGGATCTACGCCGAATCCCCGTTGAACAGTGGGACAATCTGGACCAACAGTGCCTTGATGAACTTGTGGATAGTATGCCAAGACGAATACGGGCATGCCTCGATGCATGAGGACATGCTACAGGGTATTAGAGGTACCGGTGTGTACAGCAATCTGGACCACCACCTCCTGAAGGTCTCGCTGTGTGGTGGAACAGCATGGAATGTGTGGTTTTCATGAGCAATAAAAAGGGCGGAAATGATGTTCATGTTGATCTCTATTCCAATTTTCTGTACAGGTTCCGGAACTCTGGGAACCGAAGTGATACAAAGCTTTTTTTGATGTGTGGATATTGCTTTCAAAGCCTCTGAGTGTGAAGCGGCATAACAGTTTGCCTCCAGGTTTTGAACGTCGTTATATCTGTTCTTGATATCTACATCTATACTCCGCAAGCGACCCAAGGGTGCGTGGCGGAGGGCACTTTCGTGCATCTGTCATTACCTCCCTTTCCTGTTCCAGTCGCGTATGGTTCGCGGGAAGAACGACTGCCGGAAGTCCTCCGTGCGCGCTCGAATCTCTCTAATTTTACATCCGTGATCTCCTCGGGAGGTATAAGTCGGGGGAAGCAATATATTCGATACCTGACCCAGAAACGCACCCTCTCGAAACCTGGACACAGCAAGCTACACCGCGATGCAGAGCGCCTCTCTTGCAGAGTCTGCCACTTGAGTTTGCTAAACATCTCCGTAACGCTATCACGCTTACCAAATAACCCTGTGACGAAACGCGCCGATCTTCTTGGATCTTCTCTATCTCCTCTGTCAACCCGACCTGGTACGGATACCACACTGATGAGCAATACGCAAGTACAGGTCGAACGAGTGTTTTGTAAGCCACCTCATTTGTCGATGGACTACATTATCTAGGGACTCTCCCAATGAATCTCAACCTGGCGTCCGCCTTACCAACAATTAATTTTATATCGTCCCACTTCAAATCGTTCCGTACGCATACTCCAGATATTTTACAGAAGTAACTGCTACAAGTGTTTGTTCCGCTATCATATAATCATACAATAAAGGATCCTTCTTTCTATGTATTCGCAATACATTACATTTATCTATGTTAAGGGTCAGTTGCCACTCCCTGCACCAAGTGCCTATCCGCTGCAGATCTTCCTGCATTTCGCTGCAATTTTCTAATGCTGCAACTTCTCTATCTGTATACTACAGCATCATCCGCGAAAAGCCGCATGGAACTTCCGACACTATCTACTAGGTCAATTATATATATTGCGAACAGCAATGGTCCCCTAACACTCCCCTGTGGCCCGCCAGAGGTTACTTTAACGTCTGTAGACGTCTCTCCATTAAGAACAACATGATGTGTTCTGTTTGCTAGAAACTCTTCAATCCAGGCATACAGCTGGTCTGATATTCCGAAGGCTCTTACTTTATCAGGCGACACTGCAGAACTGTATCGAACGCCTTCCGGACGTCAAGGAAAATGGCATCTACCTGGGAGCCTGTATCTAATATTTTCTGGGTCTCAACAAATAAAGCGAGTTGGGTCTCACACGATTGGTGTTTCCGGAATCCATGTTGATTCCTACAGAGTAGATTCTGGGTTTCCAGAAACGACATGATACACGAGCAAAAAACATGTTCTAAAATTCTACAACAGATCGACGTCAGAGATGTAGGTCTATAGTTTTGCGCATCTGCTCGACGACCCTTCTTGAAGACTGGGACTACCGGTGCTCTTTTCTAATCATTTGGAACCTTCCGTTCCTCTAGAGACTTTCGGTACACGGCTGTTAGAAGGGGGGCAAGTACTCTATGTAGCATCGAATTGGTATCCCGTCAGGTCCAGTGGATGCCTCTGATTTTTTTTTAAATAGGAAGATGTATTGACCGTAATGCTGAATCTCCTGTGCCATTGCGAAATTTCTTCCTAATACGCGAAAGAGAAACTTGATGGGAAAAGCATCAAGTTTTGAGCTTTGAATTGCATGAACTTATATAGATTAGCCAGAGTATTTGTTACCGTATGTTTAATATTCGTTCATCCTTTTGGAACGTAAAATATAAGTTCCACGAAGTCGTTCTCCACGTCATACGTACTACAGTAGTACTGCGCTCACCTATTGTCACGTCCTTAGAATAAGCTCGGTGGTTTGGTGATGCGTATAATCGGCACGTAATGACTCGACTCCCATGTAGAAATTTTAACTGCACGTGATAAATACTGGAAAAATTTGTATACAGCATCGAATTTATGCATCTTGCTCTTCTCGAAAATATGCTGACTGAAAAAAAAAAATCGCAACGTCGAGGAGTTGTCCGACGTAAATGAAAGATGGTAGGCACGTTTCTGCATCTGCTAGGTGGTGACTGTTCAAATTCCGCGCCAGTTGCATAATAGGGGCGCTAGTAGCGCCATTATGAGCATCCAAATGAGGTTTGCTTTAAATACGGCTGCTAACGGTCGTGAGCGTTAGTCACCTTTGAGACTGACTATTGCAGAGACATGGCCTAGCCACAGCCTAGGGGATGTTTCCAGAATGAGATTTCCACTCTGCAGCGGAGTGTGCGCTGATATGAAACTTCCTGGCAGATTAAAACTGTGTGCCGGACCGATTTTCTTTCAGGAGTGCTAGTTCTGCAAGGTCCGCAGGAGAGCTTCTGTAAAATTTGGAAGGTAGGAGACGAGGTACTGGCAGAAGTAAAGCTGTGAGGACGAGCCGTGAGTCGTGCTTGGGTGGCTCAGATGGTAGAGCACTTGCCCGCGAAAGGCAAAGGTTCCGAGTTCGAGTCTCGGTCCGGCACACAGTTTTAATCAGCCACGAAGTTTCAAAGTTTTATTTAATTTGACGGAACGCAGTAACTATGGCACACAACGAAAAGAAATGCAGTCCTTTATGGAGGGAGTATATCAGACTACAAGATGTGCAATAATTAATTTTTTTTCAGCTAATAGTTTTCGAAACGCTGAATGGTAAGTATTTCATATTGGCCGGTACACCGTTTTTCAGAACAGGCACCAGCTTTTGGCGAGCAGTACAGCCACGACAAAAGTCGCCTTCAGCGCGGAATTCAGAGAGGATGTCTGTAGCAGAGAAAGGGTTAGGGCGTAACAGTAATCGACCTTCAGAAAAATATTGACCGTATACGAGGGGCGTTTGAAAAGTCCGTGCAAAGTCCGAGAGATGGCACCACCGGCGCGTATCGAGGTCATGTTTAGTTAGTAGCATCTCTGGAAGGAACACACACCAAGTTTCAGCCATATTCGTCTATTTCTGTGTGTTCGGCATTCGTGTGAATCAAGGAAGTCGAGTGATTGTCAAAAAAATGGAAGAAAAAGAATTTCGTGTGGTGATCAAACATTACTTTATGAAAGGCAAAAAGCCTCGGGAGACTAAAGAGAAGCTTGATAAACTATACGGTGACTTTGCACCTTCGATTAGAATAGTTTGTAAGTGATTTCAAAATTTTCGGATTGGGCATATGGGCACTAGCGATGCTGAACGTTCTGGGCGCCCTCTGGAGGTTACGACTCCAGAAATCATTAATAAAATCCTTGATATGCTGATGGATGACAGAAGAGTTACGGTGCGTAAGATTGATAGTGCTCATCTCGAATGAAAGGGTACATGATTTGCATGAACATTTGGACATGGGAAAGCTATGTGTAAGATGGGTTCCGCGATTGCTCACGCTTGACCAAAAACGGAATCGTGTGAAGTGAAGTGTTGCAAGGATGATTTGCAGCTGTTCAGGAAGAATCCGCTGGACTTTCAAGCGTCGACTGTGGATGAAACATGGATACATTACTATACTCCTGAGACCAAACAACAATCTAAACAGTGGGTAACCAAGAGGGAATCTGCACCAAAAAAGGCGAAGACCATTCCTTCGGCCGGATAGGTTATGGTGACTGTCTTTTGGGATTCGCATGGGATAATCCTTATAGACTATCTGGGAAAGGGTAAAACTATTACAGGTGGACATTATTCATCGTTATTGGACTGTTTGAAAACGGAGCGATTTGACCGCTAAGAAGTCCTTTTCCATCACGACAATGCACCAGCACGCACCTCAGCAGTTGCGGTCGCAAAATTATTGGAAATAAGATTCCAGGTCGTTTCACATCCCACCCTATTCTCCAGACTTGGCTCCCTCGGACTACTATTGGTTCCCCAATTTCAAGAAATGGCTGGCGGGACAAAGATTTTATTCAAACTATGAGGTGATTGCAGCAACTGATAGATATTTTGCTGAGTTCGACAGTTCCCATTATTCGGAAGGGATCAACAAATTAGAACAGGATTGGACGAAGGAGACTATGTCGAAAAATAAAACAGGTTTACCGCAAACACGTAAGTAGTTTTTTTTGCACCGACTTTTCAATTGCCCCTCGTAACTACCAAATTTTTAAGGTACAGTAGGCTGTGTACACATCTTGTCGGGGAACACATTGTCTAACTCAACGAATAACTGTTGTAAGAAATAGCACTTTTGAAACCTTGCCCCCTCCTGGGTAAACTTCTGCGGTCGCCCATGTGTGCGGGCTTGCTAGCTGGGTTGTGCCGCCTTGGTCTGCTGCTGGGCTGGGTCAGGGACGGCTGTTGCCCGCTACTCCACGCTACGCTGTGTTACGCGGCGGGCGGCAATTTCCTGTCCGCTCCCTAATGACGGCGATGGCTGCGCTGCCCGCCGCTGACTCAACAGCCCCACCACACTGTCTCCTCTGCTTCCTCTTCTTTCTCGCCCCTCCCTCCCTTCCTTCCTTCCTTCCTCCCTCCCCTCCACCTCCCCCACCTGCCCCCCCCTTTCCTTCTCCACCCATCTTCCACACTCTTTTTCCTACGGTACGGCCACGCAACAGCCGTGCTTTATTACGAGTTCCACCGGTGCTCCTTGGATGTTTGCCATCCTGGTCTCGCGACATACTTTACCGAAGGCAGAAAACTAGTGCCGACTCCGCATTACATTACGGCGCCGTCGTTAAGCTCAGTGTTGACTGCAATAGCAAAGCTAGGCCACTTTGCGTCGTGTGTCCATAACTCACAACCGTTCCCTCTCTCTCTCTCTCTCTCTCTCTCTCTCTCTCTCTCGCATACTCAAGCGCCAAAGAAACTGGCCTAAGACAACAAGTGTCTGGTGCAGTTGTTAGATCGGTTACTGCTGCTACAGTGGCAGGTTATCAAGAGCTTGGACGTGGTGTTATATTCGGCGTGCGAGCGATGGGACACAGCATCTCCGAGGTAGCGAGGAAGTGGGAATTTTCCCGTACGACCATTTCACGAGTGTACCGTAAATATCAGGAATCTGCATCAAATATCTCACATCGCTGCGGCCGGTAAAAGATCCTGCAAGAGGTTGCGGGTCTTGAGAGTCCACACAACGCGCCGTTTAAGAATGGGTTGTCCGAAATTCCAGTCCTAAGGGATGAAAGGCTTTTTGAAATTGTCACTATTAAGAGAATTTTGAAGCTAGAACTACGAAAACTGGTGTTTTGTTTCTCAGTCAGAAAATTAAAAAAAAACGTGTATTTCATGTTTGGAAATTCAGTGATGGGTAAAATAGTGAATGGAAATTTTTGAAAATAAATACTCACCAAACAACTACTAAAAGATTTTTAAGGCTAAATCTGACAATTCTCAGCTAGAAACAAAAAAAAAATTGTGTTCACTGTTGCTGGAAATTGGTCCCCTAAGGGAGTGCAATAGGGGACGAAATTTTTCAAGAAAATATTTCCTCACATTTAAAAAAATTTAATGTTAAATGTATGAAAATTGGTATTATACTTCTTGGTAAGATTTGAAGAAATATTTTTTTAGGGGATGAAATTTTCTTTCGAATTATGTCCACAAGAACACAAAAGGCATGGTCAACAAAAGCTTTGTACTCCAGCTACCAGAATCGCTTTTTACTCAGAAGTACGTTCCGAAAAGACCATGCTTATATAGCCTTAATTGGCGTGAAAAGCTTAGAAGGCGACGCACTTTGTGAACAGCATAAAAATTCGATGAAATAAAAGCAAAAGATCTCTGCAGACCATGCAGTCTTCGTAAGCGAAGCAGCGGGCGCTAAGCCTCTATGTACATATAAAAGGCAATGTCCCGATTCATTCAATGACTCACCATCGTCCAGCCGAAACTGGTGAGGATAGAAATTGAAATCTGGACAGTATGTTCATGTTACACTGTAAGCATCGTTTAGTAAGGGGCTGTTAGAAATTCTACCCCTAAGGAGGTGAACTATGGGCTCAAAGGTTTTTTGAAAGTATGTCACTATTAAGGCAATTTTGAAACTAGAGCTACAAAAATTGGTGTTTGAATTCTCTGTCGGAAATTAAAGTAAGTGCTTCAGCATTTTTGGAAATTCAATTAAGAGGAGGGTAAATAGTGGGTGACAGTCTTTTTGAAACATAAATAACTACTACAGTCCAAATAAAGCATTTTTAAAGCTACATTTATGAAAATTGATATTTGGTTTCTCGGTTAGGAATTTAAAAACTACGTGTGTCAGTGTTTTTGGAAATTCATCCCCCAAGGGGATGAAATATAGGATGAAAATTTTTATGAAAATATTTCGTTGCATTTAAAACATTTGTAAAGCTAAATCCATGAAAATTAGCGACTTCGAAATAAATGTGTTAGGGGATACAAATTTCGATGGAAATATAACCACAAGAAGCCAAAAGACAGGATTAACAAAGATCTCAGATTCAAGCTGCCAAAAACGCATTTTGGTCAGAAATAAGCTCGGAAAAGACCATGGTTCTATGGCGTTAATTAGTGTGCAAAGTTTAGATGATGCTGGAATTTGTGTGCCACATCGAACATGAGCGAAACAGTGGGCAGTAAGCTAGTTACTTATGTAGCACTGCATTTGAAGGGGCGATATTTAACTTCTGGTGTGCAGTTTGGCCCTAGTATTTTAGTTTTCAACCAGTGACTACTGACCACCCCACTGTCCCAGTTCTCTAAAGAGTCAAATTCCCATGCATAAAAGAACTTTACAGGTCTGATTACTTTATAGATGAGATAATGGGTTAAATATTTGGCGTTATGAATATTTAAAACCCTTACGGTTGAAGACACAAAACCCTAATTATGTTGGTCTTCTTACTTGCGATTTATTCATACATGGACTAAGGAAAAAGGCAAAAGCAATTGTATCACTATAGCACGAGTAATTCGCGCTCCGTTTGAAGAAAAACTAGTTCTCCTCGGGTATGAATGTTAATGACGTCATACCTGTTGGACTGTGTGTGGGTATCATATAATCTTGCAGGTACATTCAGTAGTTCACGTCTTGAAGATAAGTTTTCCGTGGTATATCGGGCGATCAGAAACAGTCTGAAAAGCTCGTAAGTGTGTTGCAGGGTAGATTGTGCTGAGAAGTAATTGTTAAGAAAAAAATCTGATACGTTGTACCGGTTCCGCGTTAATTACCATTGAAGTCAGCCAGTCAGCCAGTTGGGCGTGCAAATTGAAGCGGCCCGCCAGAGATGTGTCGTCAATCGTATTCTGCAAGCAACCGGACAAGAGAGCGGTGCTAAACTTGGGCCTGGGACGGCAGTAACGATCGATCCTGGGCTAAAGGCTGAGCAGTGTCGTGCGCTATAATTTACGCTGGGAACAAGTGACAGTAATGGCATCCGGCGGGTCGCTTCAATTAGCACGCGCATTGGCATGATTGGCTAACTTCCGAGTTAATTAAGCCGGAAACAGCGTAACGTATTGAATGTTTTTCTGGACAATTCAGACCGTTTCTGACCACCCTGTATACATGGTCTTTACCCAAGGCTTCGTCCGCATATGCGTTCCCTCTGTCCTCCACTTCCTTCTGTTCACCTCATCCTCCCGTCCTTTATCTGTCAGTCTCTTCCCCACTCCCTCTGTCTCTTCATCTCCTCCTTCCCCCCCTCTTCGTCCATTTCCTCCATCCCCTGTCCCTGGGGACATTCCCCTCCCTCTGATCTTCCTCCACCTCTCACTTTCGATCTCCTCATCGCCTCTGTTCATTTTCCACATGCACACTACTTCTCTGCACTTCTCACCTGCCTCATGCTTCACCCCCCTTCTAACCCCTCCCTGTCCATTCCCTCCTCCCTCTCGCTCTGTCCATCACCCCTCCCCCCCCTTTCCCCTTTCAACCTACTCTGTCATGCTCATCAACATGTGTAGTGCCTCCAATAGAGTTTGAGAAGTAGGGCAGTACTATTCCCACAATATGCCTGTCATTCAGAGCTGACTACATCAGCAGCTAGAAAATCTTTCATTTGCCCACGCAAAATAGGTCGATACGGTAGGCCGATAATGTTCCAACACAACCAAGACACCTGTCGTGCAGGGCAGCCTACATGTCGGGGCCTGGAAAAGAGTTTCTTGCCTGTGACGTACAGGCTGCCCTGCAAGGCAGGTCGATTTGGTAAGCCGATATTGTTCGAACACAAAATGCCTGCCGTCAATTTCAGCCTATAAGCCAGGGGCTGGAAAAAGCACGTTTTCGCCCCCGTCTCTACTGCTGTTGCAGCTAGTTCATGTGCCAAATTTGAGGCCTGCAGGTCATGTGCGCGCACACACACACACACACACACACACACACACACACACACACACACACACACACTGTTTGAGCCCAGATAGCTGTGCATGTCAAAGTGCTGCTTCCAGGATTGGAGAGGTGTCCTGGCCTCAGATCAAATCTGCCCAGTGTATTAACGATGAGGGCCGGATTGCTGACCAGCTCGGATGTGATTTTTTAGGTGGTTTCCCACATCCCACTAGGTGAATTCCAGATGGCAGCCTCAGTCCAGCGTCAGATACACGATTTCTAGAAATTTAGAAAGTTTTTTTCTGACTTTCATGTGAATAAGACCACACACAGGAGTTGAGCTGCACACATTTTGTCCTGCACAATTATGGGATGGCAGCAGGGATGGCATGCTCCCATTCCTTAAACTAACCATGCCACATCCATTCATATATATGCCGACGATGCGCTGATGCAGGACAAAGGCACATGAACAAAAATTTGTTTCCCAGGAGGAATCGCCAACTTGTAAAGATAGACTCTAAAATGGCTCATAGCTTTCCATATTTTGACAGGTGGTAGTGTGGACCATAACAAAAAAAAAATTTTCTGTCAAACATGGCCTCTGAAATTCATAGCTTAAGAGCTGTGAGCACTTGTTCATCTTCAGTAATATGAAAGACATCTCTTCTATTTAGCAAGTGCTCTTAGTTCTTAATGTGTGCATTTTAGAGCCGATGATTACCGGACATTTCATTCTTGTTTGTTGTCAATACTGCCTCCTCCCAAAATGTGAAAAGCAAGGAGTTTGCAGTCGAAGAGACTTTCCACAGTATCGAAGATAAATGAGGGTTGATATAAGGTACGCATTTTGGAGCCCATGTTTACTATACTTCATTTGCTTCGAATGATCATTCGTGTCATATCCCTGAATAATGACCATTCCTCCTGTGACACACTGAACAATCCTTTGACTGACCATAAAAATCACGTGAGCATCTTGTTGCTTTAAATAAATTCACTTAAATATACACTACTGGCCATTAAAATTGCTACGCCACGAAGATGACGTGCTACAGACGCGAAATTTAACCGACAGGAAGAAGATGCTGTGATATGAAAATCATTAGCTTTTCAGAGCATTCACACAAGGTTGGCGCCGGTGGCGACACCTACAACGTGCTGACATGAGGAAAGTTTCCAACCGAATTCTCATACACAAACAGCAGTTGACAGGTGTTGCCTGGTGAAACGTTGTTGTGATGCCTCGCGTAAGGAGGAGAAATGCGTACCATCACGTTTCCGACTTTCATAAACGTCGGATTGGAGCCTATCACGATTGCGGTTTATCGTATCGCGACATTGCTGCTGGCGTTGCTGGAGATCCAATGACTGTTAAGCAGAATATGGAATCGGTGGGTTCAGGAGGGTAATACG
Organism: Schistocerca nitens; assembly: GCF_023898315.1. Taxonomy (NCBI): domain Eukaryota; kingdom Metazoa; phylum Arthropoda; class Insecta; order Orthoptera; family Acrididae; genus Schistocerca; species Schistocerca nitens. The sequence continues at coordinate 33,860,117 of NC_064625.1, forward strand.
GAACGCCGTACTGGATCCCAAAGGCCTCGTATCACTAGCAGTCGAGATGACAGGCATCTTATCCGCATGGCTGTAACGGATCGTGCAGCCAAGTCTCGATCTGTGAGTCAACAGATGGGGACGTTTGCAAGACGACAACCATCTGCACGAACAGTTCGCCGACGTTTGCAGCAGCATGGACTATCAGCTCGGAGACTATGGCTGCAGTTAGCCTTGACGCTGCATCACAGACAGGAGCGCTTGCGATGGTGTAATCAATGACGAACCTGGGTGCACGAATGGCAAAATGTCATTTTTTCGGATGCTTCCAGGTTCTGTTCAGAGAATTTTGATGGTCGCATCCGTGTTTGGCAACATCGCGGTGAACACACATTGGAAGCGTGTATTCGTCATCGCCATACTGGCGTATCACCCGGCTTGATGGTATGGGGTGCAATTGGTTACACGTCTCGGTCACCTCTTGTTCGCATTGACGGCACTTTGAACATTGGACGTTACATTTCAGATGTGTTACGACCCGTGGCTCTACCCTTCATTCGATCCCTGCGAAACCCTACATTTCAGCAGGATAATGCACGACCGCATGTTGCAGGTCCTGTACGGGCCTTTATGGATACAGAAAATGTTCGACTGCTGCCCTGGCCAGCATATTCTCCAGATCTCTCACCAATTGAAAACGTCTGGTCAATGGTGGACGAGCAACTGGATCGTCACAATACGCCAGTCACTACTCTTGATGAACTGTGGTATCTTGTTGAAGCTGCATGGGCAGCTGTACCTGTACACGCCACCCAAGCTCTGTTTGACTCAATGCCCAGGCGTGTCAAGGCCGTTATTACGGCCAGAGGTGGTTGTTCTGGGTACTGATTTCTCAGGATATATGCACCCAAATTGCGTGAAAATGTAATCACATGTCAGTTCTAGTATAATATATTTGTCCAATGAATACCCGTTTATCATCTGCATTTCTTCTTGGTGTAGCAATTTTAATGGCCAGTAGTATACAACGTCTGTTGAAGGCTCCAAACCATTTTCTCTGCCTCGTGATGACTGGGTGTTGTGTGATGTCCTTACGTTAGTTAGGTTTAAGTAATCAAAATATTCACGGGTGTACTGCCGGTCTACAGTGTCCAACGGGCACAATATATCACTCCGACGTCATCTCAGACGCAGTCACAATCTGTTCCACCGCGCGACCGGGGCGCGAGGCGCGGACGGCGGAGGGAGCGCGCCGCGGGCGGAGGGTATTTAAATCGGCCGCCGCCGCGACCGAACCCAGTTCCCTCTGAGCAGCCATAGCGTACGGATCTCCGTGCAGGCACGTTCACAGGAGCTCAGTCCGTCAGTTCACCTGATGATGGCGACATGTATGATCGCCGAAATATTGTGCCCGTTGAACGCTGTAGACCCGCAGTATACCCGTGGATATTTTGATTATCAAATACGCCGGGAGAAACTCAAGAATCACATCATAGGTTTAAGTTGTTCTAAGTTCTAGGGGACTGATGACCATAGATTTTAAGTCCCATAGTGCTCAGAGCCATTTGAACCATTTTAGCTCCAAACCAAGTAGCGCAAATCAAAAGTAACTCTTGGCAGTTGCAGTTATGTGTGTGTGTGTGTGTGTTTTTATTATACAATGATGTGCTCCAAATGTGGATTTTCAGAAATTTCTTTGTAATTTTGAGGTTGGTTAGTCACTGTAAGGTATAACTAAGATGTTTTGCATTTGTAGATTTTGGTTGATAGACAGACCTGCAACATAAGTTTCGGCGCGCACACATTCCTGGTACGCAGTTGCAAGCGAAATGTCAGCAGGTGAGTTCCGTTCGTTGTTGGCTCCGAAGCGGCACGCGCGTCAACCTTGCGCCGAAGCCAAGCCCTGCAAATAACCGAGCGGCCGGTCCTGTGAGCTGCTCCACCCTCCACCTGCTCTTCTCAATGGCTCACTGTGCACCAGAGAAGACTGTGGTTCCGTTAGTGCAGGGCCGCCCGGCAATACGAGGTACGAGGACAGATCGTAGATCAGATGGCAAATACCGGTCCATTAAAGCGGGAAAAAAGTCAGTCTACAAATGAAACTGCTTACAATACACTTGCTCAAACCATTCTTCAGTATTTCCAAGTGTGTGGGACTAATACCAATATCATTAACGGAGTGTACTGAATGTAAAGAGAGAAGGGCAGCTTGTTTGATTCACCAGTTGTCAATGAGATGTGGAAAATCTGAATCGTCCGGTGCTTGAAGATAGACGCAAACTGTCTCACTGTGGCGTATGGCACTTCACTCGTTGAAGTAACCTCTGGCGTGCCACAGGGGAGTGTTACGGGACCGTTGCTTTTGACAATATACAGTATATAAATGACCTAGTAGATTGTGTGGGAAGTTCCATGCGGCTTTTCGCGGATGATGCTGTAGTGTACAGAGAAGTTGCAGCATTAGAAAATTGCAGCGAAATGTAGGAAGATCTGCAACGGATAGGCACTTGGTGCAGGGAGTGGCAACTGACCCTTAACATAGACAAATGTAATGTATTGCGAATACATAGAAAGAAGGATCCTTTATTGTGTGATTATATGATAGCGGAACAAACACTGGTAGCAGTTACTTCTGTAAAATATCTGGGAGTATGCGTACGGAACGATTTGAAGTGGAATGATCACATAAAATTAATTGTTGGTAAGGCAGGTGCCAGGTTGAGATTCATTGGGAGAGTCCTTAGAAAATGCGGTCCATCAACAAAGGAGGTGGCTTACATAATACTCGTTCGACCTATACTTGCGTATTGCTCATCAGTGTGGGATCCGTACCAGGTCGGGTTGACAGAGAAGATCCAAAGAAGAGCGGCGCGTTTCGTCACAGGGTTATATGGTAAGGTGATAGCGTTGTAGAGATGTTTAGCAAACTCAAGTGGCAGACTCTGCAAGAGAGGCGCTCTGCATCGCGGTGTAGCTTGCTGTCCAGGTTTCGGGAGGGTGCGTTTCTGGATGAGGTATCGAGTATATTGCTTCCCCCTACTTATACCGCCGGCCGTGGTGGCCGAGCGGTTCTAAGCGCTCAGTCCGGAACCGCGCGACTGCCTCGGGCATGGATGTGTGTGATGCCCTTAGGTTAGTTAGGTTTAAGTAGTTCTAAGTTCTAGGGGAGTGATGACCACAGATGTTAAGTCCCATAGTGCTCAGAGCCATCTCCTACTTATACCTCCCGAGGAGATCACGAGTGTAAAATTAGAGAGATTCGAGCGCGCACGGAGGCTTTCAGGCAGTCGCTATTCCCGCGAACCTTACGTGACTGGAACAGGAAAGGGAGGTAATGACAGTGGCACGTAGTGCCCTCCGCCACACACCGTTGGGTGGCTTGCGGAGTATAAATGTAGATGTAGAACCGTCATTGTCCTTGAAAGTTACCACCAGCGCCTTCTTTTTCCGATGACCTTTGAAGAAATACATAGAGATCGTTAACCTTCGAGCATACGCGCTTCGGGATTGAGTACCCCACTGCGGAATTACGTAGTGCAGTAGCTGTAGCGTAACGAAGGGCTCTGCGTCGTGGCGGCTCTGGGTGTTTGTTTACTCCACCCTCCTGCCCCCTTGCTTTCCCCTACCCGCCTTCCTCGACTCGGCGCCCGCAGTACTGCGTTGTTTCGCAAGCAAAACGTAGTGGGGCGCTCCGTATGCCGCGCACCCACTCGGATTACACTTTTCTTTCTGACAATTTTGAACGTGTGTTCCATTTTCACTTTGTCTAACCAAAGGGTTGAACGGTAAAAGTACCCTTTCACTACAGTAGTTATTACAACGAACGAAAAAATGTAATTTTTTTGCATATTTTTTTGCGACGTAAGAGTCGTTGGTCAACGATTAGTGTTTTTTGTCTATTTGTTTCCACGCCGAAAGATTTTATAAGGCTTGATGACATACCTGCGTACCTTCAAGAACTCGACGAAGCCGAGAGACTTGGAATAAATCGAGCTGAAAGCGAAGGTGATCTGAGTGATTTAGTTCCTTTTGGCGACAAGACCATGAAAATACCTCCCAGCAGGAAAGTGGCAGTGTGGAAGAAACAAGTCCAGGAATTGAATTTTTCTTAAGAAAAGACAAATTATCAAAATGGAGTAAAAAAACGCCTTAAAAAACAACTAAGCAAAAAAAATTATAAAAGTTTATAAAACTACCGTCTGCTACTGCTGTACCATAACCTTAGAGTTGTAGGCAGGTCGTGAAATAAAACTATCTTGTTAAACCAATTATGGTGTAAAGCAACAGAGCAGTGTTACCCTCTGAGAGGAATTTTGTTATGTTGACCGTGTTGTACCTAACGGAGGTGGCTTATGGGAAATGAAAGTCAGAATTACGAAAATATTTGAACAGTAACAAAGAAAATTTTGCCTATCTGCACTGTTTAACTGATAAAGAAAACGGTCGCCAGCCTAACTAGGCAAGAGAATGATTAACATTCTCGTTCAAGAAAATAGTTATTAGTAACTTTAATGGATAAACACAACCTATACTTTGTCACACGCGAGTGCAGTGAACTCTGACACATACATATGTTTACGGTAAGATTGAAACCAACAGTTAGAGCAGCACAAACTATTGGCAAAAATATAACAGATACCGGAACACACTATTACTTTCAGGGCTTGTTCAAACTGAATGGTTTTTATAACGTTATTATTACTATTCACTGCAGAATCATTAATTGGATATAGGTTAAGTCTCTCTCAGTTAAATACTTTACTATTTAAAATGAAAGTTAATTGGAATCCACTAACAAGTTGCTTCTCACTATCATTTGAATAAAGAAATTATGTTTTTCATAATTAGTGGTCTTCCCGTTACTTGTTACCTAGCATTAACACAATAGACAAACTGTGGATCCTGTTATATTATTAATATGCACTTCCAATTTACAAGAGAGACAAACACTTAGCAGACATGAGTATATAACGTTTCACAACTGCAGTTTTCCACTTTTACTACATTGAGAGACAAAATTAACATATATGTAAGATACTGACTCACCTTCTGCGATTTACAACACGCAGTAATGTGATCATTTACTAAGCAAAAATTTATAAACCTCAGTCTTAAGAACTCTTACTTTGAAGTTGGCAACAACACATTAATAAGCAGTTTTACTAGGAAAATCATTTTCAGCAAGCATCATTAACTTTAACTCACTCTCTTGCCACATTAACTTTAACTTTCTTTTTACTAAGTTCAAAAGGCATTAATTAGCAAAAACACTGGTCTTTAATATTCTTTCAGTAGGGACACTCGGTAATCACTTTAGTTCAAACGGAGAGGTACCTGAGAGGTGTTATGATAAGGAAATAATCAAGGTAGGTACATAAATTCAGTTATAAGTTACCTTATATTTGTGCACACTATAGCATCCAATGATCTGATCCTTCACTGTACATTATTATAGCATTCCGATACAGTGACTGCGCAATGTGGTGGCAACTGCATGTTGGTAGGTGGATTTGCAGGTAGAATTGCTGGACTCTGTCATTTCTTGGTGGCGATGATAAATACAAATTCCAGAATGGTTCCAGCTATTTATCCATCCATCCGAAGCATTGTAAAGTAGCAGAAAAAGCCTCTATCGGAACCAGCACAATATGCATCTTTTACATGGGAATGCACAGTTTGGTATCTCGTCTCTGACTCGTAGCTCGTCCCCGACTGGCTCTTGTTCCACCTTTCCTACCTAGGCCAACCACAATTTGCGCGCGCTACACAGTTCCGTTCCCGAGGGGAACCACTACACCTTTCACACACAGAATAACTAAGAATCCTAAGTGAGGATCAGCAGTTTACATAACAGCAACCAAATACATTAACTAAAACAGAACATTTGCACATATTAGTATTTCTACAAAAAATTATTCACACAAAAATTACAATTATATACAGTAAGTTTTGTTCCCTCCAAATGGGACAAAGAATTTAAATGACAGATACATTACATAGCATAGAATCAAACTATAACATCAAAGTTTTAAACAAAGAAAGGAGTATACAAATTTGTGTTATCTATTCAATCAAACTAAATTTACAGATCAACAATGTAACGTTAAATAAAACGAAAGCAAAATAAAGCCGTACAGCATAAGAGCTATGGTGTTACAAGTTCCACCTGGTCTCATAAGCTATTCAAACAGTAATTCCATGAAATTGATGCGTTTTGCAAGCTTTTTCTACTTTAAATGCGAACATTTTAGGTTAGGCTTTACCGTGACTGTTATTGACAATAAATGAAACAACAAGTTTACTGTTACTAGTCACCGTTTTATTTATTTCCACGACGCGTTTCAAAGGTTTAAACCTCCATCATCGGGTGGATTTACATTAGTTAGTATGACATCTGTATGTGTGTTGTTTCGATTTTTTTTGGAGGAACTTGTGGCACTGCCTCCAGTAGTCACAGGTTCCTTTTGTCGTCGTAACCTTCGAAACGCGTCGTGGAAATAAATAAAACGGTGACTGGTAACAGTAAACTTGTTGTTTAATTTAAAGCTTTTTCAAACTGATGTGATAGATTCGATGGTATCCTATACTAATAAATATACTGACAACCTTAGAAAAAACTACAAACGTACGAGAAATTGTACGGATAGATGTGAAACTGCGGTACTATTCGGCGTTTTATTTTCGTCAGTTATAAGGAAAGGTCAACATGCACGAAGTTTAATAACCACGATTAGCTTCCGCCGGTGAACGTTTGCAAGAAGAATGATTTTTTTTGGTGTGTGCTGGTGCTAAGAGGAAACGTTCATGAAATTTACAGAAAATGTAGTTTTCAATTTAATTTTCATTTATTAGTAGAAGTCATGGACAATAGGTTCTCAACGTTTCGACGATGAAATCGAAACCAAGGTGTCGGAGAAATAATTACAGGTGTGAAGCGCCTTTCCTGCCACGCCCATTTTTGGGAACAACACTAGAGTATCTACAGGCTCGGAAGGGTGACATCCCTACATTCAGGCTTCCAAATTGTATCTTGGGTGTTGTCAAACAGGTTAACAGGTTTGTGGCAGATCCTGAATTTCTAAAAAAGTGTGTGCATGGCAAAATCAAGAATCCAAATGAGTCTCCAAATTCGCTCATATGGAACGGTGCCCTAAAACCACGTTTTCCTTCTCTGCAGTTGTCGTAATGCTCGTATGTAATGATGGGAACATGGGAAGGATGAACGAATTGGAGACAATGGTGTTTAACTAAGGAAATTTCACCGAAATTTCGTCGATGGACGTCTACACTGATGAGCGAAAACAATATGACCACTTGCTCAATAGGTTGCTTGTCCGTCTTTGAAACGAAATGCATAACTGGTGCTGCATACCAGTGATTGGACAGTTTTTTGGTAGGTTTGTGGCGGTATGTGGCGTTAGATGTCTGCGTACACGTCATGTAATTCGCGTGCATAACGGGCCTGTGATTTGCGTACGCGGTGACGGCGCCAGATAGCAACCGAGATGGGTTCTATAGGATTTACATCAAGTGAATTTGGTCGCCGAGACATAAACAGGAGTTCACTATAATGTTGCGCAAGCTACTGTAGCGCCGTTCGAGACACGGACAATTATACTGCTGAAAGAAGGCATTGCAGTGGCGGAAGACATCTAGCGAGAAGGGCTACAGGTGGTTCGCAGCTGTCAGCGTGTCTTCGATAACTACCACAGGTCCCACAGCATAATACTGCTCTCACCAGACTGCGTCCGTGGCGCACTGCACGTTTGGAGCCGCCGTTCACCTCGACGACGGCGTTTGTGGAGATGAGCAGCGACCTAGTGTAGCAAAAATGTGATACACCCGAAGAGCCGACACGTTTCCATTGGTCGACAGTCGAATGCCGACGGTCCCGTGACCACTGCAATCGTAACTGACCATGTCGTTGGGTCAGCGTGTGAACAACCTAGGGGTGGTCTGCTGTGGACCTCAGTGTTCAACAATGTACCATGAACGGTGTGCTCCGAAACACTTGCCGCGTGCATCAGCATTGTGCTCTTTCGGCAGAGATGCCACAGATCACCAGTATTCCTCCCTTACAGATCAGACAAGCCTCCGAACCCCACGTTCTTTGAAGAGTCGTGGACGTCCAACCATTTAGCGCCTAGTGGTAGTTCCACTGTCCTCCTACATCTTTCACTAGACGTTCACGACAGTAGCACGTGAACATTCGAACGACTTCGCCGTTTTAGAGGCACTTTTTCACAGACTATGTGTAATAATAATCTGCCCTTTGTCAAAGCCGCTTATCTCAATGGATTTCCCCCTTTGCAGCCCATACCTTCGCTAGGGCGATCCCCCGTCCGTGTCTGCCCGCTTACATGCTTTTGTCATCGCGTCACGTGCCCGCAACGCCAGCAGGCGGCATCCAGGGTCGTGGTGTACAGTGGTCATCATGCTTTGCCTGACCAGAGTAGTACCCCCTAAACAGGTTGGATTCACGAAGATATGCAAATATTTTAATATGTCATTCTACAAGTATAACTAAAGAAAAAGTTCATATAATCATAGGTCCGCAAATGCTTAGTTACGGAGTTACGGCTAGTAAAAAATTTTGCCTGCAATTTAGCAGCTTCGCTAATACGAAGCCATCGCAGAACAGTATGAGGTTAAAGTAAGGCACGATCTCTATTTATTTTGTTGTTATTGATCTGGCATTGGCCTGGAGGCCCCTTGCGGGGCAGGTCCGGTCGCCTTGGTGCAGGTCTTATTACATTCGACGCCACATGGGGCGACCTGCGCGCCGGATGGGGATGAAATGATGATGAAGATAGTACAACACGCAGTCCCTGAGCGGAGAAAATCACTGACACAGCCGGGAGTCGAACCCGGGCCCGTCGGACGGCAGTCCGTCAAGCTGACCACTTTTTTTTTTTTTTTTTGTCGTTGCGGACGTCGGAAGACATTCTGTTCAAGTTCGGTGGTTGATCCACTCAGTGTTTTTATTACAGAGGCCAACCGGCTCTCGGACACCAGTCAGCTATCGGGGCGGACATTGGTCTGGTGAATTTAATAGAACATGTTGCAGACGTGTTTCTGCAGTGGTTTTCCAGAACATCCAGAGAGGCAAAGGAGTAATTTCGAAATTTTTAATTTATTAACTACTTCGCCCACTCTGTTTTTTTTTTAATTCCAGCCAACGGCACAGTTTTCACCAGAAGTTGTAGAGAAATTTTGGGAAAATGATGGTAATAAACACCATATCGGCGTATTCCTCTGTCTTAAATTTGTAAGGCATTCCTGTTTCATAAATAATCTACAAACTACAACAGTTACTATGTGGTTTCACTTAATTACACTGTTGTTATTATCATCTTTTTTCACTGGACAATCCAGAATAGTAACTCGTTTCAGGGTTAGGAAACGACGGAAACAACTCACTAACGTTTGCCAACAACGAAAAAATAAACGTTTGTACATTTTTAATGGAAAGTAAGCAAATTTACTTGTATAATAATCTTTGCTTCTCTGGATTTCCTGGAAAACTACTGCAAATATAGGTCTGGGATATATTTTATTAGATTCACCAGACCAATAACAACAAATTAAATGATGAATGGTGGGCTCCATGTGGTTCCCAAGTTGTGGAGCGACTGTAAACCATAAAATTACCAAGTAAGCAGCAACCAGTCGCAAAACCATGTTTTATTTAATTACTTTCGCAAATCGATTTCAACTGATTAACAGCCATCATCGGTGCTTTCAACGAATATGTGCCCTGTGTAGTAACACTGTCTTAAGCATAGGTCAAAGATAAAGTGATCACCTATGCTTAAGACAGGGTTACTACTCAGGGCACATATTCGTTGAAAGCACCGATGATGGCTGTTGCTCAGCTGAAATCGATTTGCGAAAGTAAATAAATAAAACATGATTTTGGCGACTGGTTGCTGCTTATTTGATAATTCTAACAAAATAAATGGAAATAGTGCTTTACTTTAACCTCGTACAGTTTTGCGATGGCTTCATATTAGCAAAGTTGCCAAATTTCAGTCAAAATCTTTTGTTAGCCGTAACTCCGTAACTAAACATTTGCGGACCTGTGATTATATGATCTTTTTTCTTTAGTTTTACTTGTAAATAACATATTAAAATATTTGCATATCTTTGTGAATCACGGTGCAGTCCTGAGCGCGACTTCTGGACGACTCACTCCTTTTGCGCTGAAGGCTGTGAGACCCAGAGCGGTGATACGTAATAAAAAAACTTCGGACTGGAACGTGCGGGTTCTGTTTCTCACGGATACGTCGCAGGGCGCTGAGCTTTTCCTGCCGTAGTCTTTGCCTCGTCCATTGATCACACTCAGACCGTGGCTGCAGCCCGCGCCGTGTGGGTTCTCTGCCCTGTGGAGGGGAGAGCGATCTGTGACGTCCGGCGGTGCTTCCCGGTAATTGGCGCGCCAGTGTAATTACGTGCTGGCGCCAGTGCAGCGCCGAGGGTGCGTTGTTTAACGCGCGCACTCTGTGAACCCACTGGTCAGTCGGAGCAGATTAAGCAGCTGTATGTACACGTAATTGTGATCCCGCACGTAACCTCGGCGTCATTGATTAATGCTGTCCTTTCACGCGCTCGGCTAAAACGTCCATTGCGTGTTATGCTGCGGTACATCGACACCTGACCGAGTCGTCTTTTTCAGCGTGTACTAAACCCTAAACTTTCCGCCTTCTTCGGGTTAGAAAGGTAATCAGTAACTTTCAAACGAATAATGCTATTACCATTGCGTAAACAACGTTTAGCAAATACAGCGTGCTGTTACGCACGCCACAGATGACAATAACATTAATAATTCGTGTGTGGTTTTATTTCTTTTGTGTCATTCTCTCAGAAGACGGAGACAGCCAACAAATATAGTTTGTGCTGTACTTGAGCTCGACTCGAACAGTACGAGCAGCTTACTTCGCAGCGCGAGAGATCTTGTGTTTTATTTTATTTACACGTCTAGTTCCACAGGACCAAGTTGCGGAGCAAATCTCCAAGGTCATGGAACGTGTCAGTACGTGAAATTACAACGTAGAAGTAATAACAGATAAACATAAAATGTTTCTGAACTCGGAAACTTTCAGGCCACAAGTTTAAGTAAACGCAGTCAACAGTGCAACAAGAATCAGCTTAATTTTTCAGGCAACTCCTCGGCAGCATAGAAGGAATGACCCATGAGGAAACTCTTTAGTTTCGATTTGAAAGCGCGTGGATTACTGCTAAGGTTTTTGAATTGTTGTGGTAGCTTATTGAAAATGGATGCCGTAATATACTGCTCAGTAGTTGAGGAAGTCCGATCCAAGTGCAGGTTTGATTTCTGCCGAGTATTAACTCAGTGAAAGCTGCTGCTTCTTGGGAATAAGCTGATATTGTTAACAAGAAATGACACTAAACAATATGTATATATTTTGAGAGGCCAATGTCAAAATACCCAGACTCGTGAACAGGGGTCGACAAGAGGTTCGTGAACTTAAACTACTTATTGCCCGAACCGCCCGTTTCTGAGCCAAAAATATCGTTTTAGAACGGGAAGAGTGACCCAAAAATATAATACCATACGACATAAGCGAATGAAAATTAGCAAAGTAGACTAATTGTCGCGTCGAACTATCACTCACTTCAGATACAGTTCGAATAGTAAAAACGGCAGCGTTAAGTCTTCGAACAGGATCCTGAACGTGGGCTTTCCCCAGCAGTTTAGTATCTATCTGAACACCTAGAAGTTTGAACTGTTCAGTTTCACTAATCAAATGCGCATTCTGTGAAATTAAAACGTCAGGTTTTGTTGAACTGTGTATTGGAAACCGTAAAAACTGAGTCTTACTGTGGTTTAGCGTTAGTTTATTTTCTACAACCCATGAACTTCTGTCATGAACTGCACTATTTGAAACCGTGCTAATGTCGCACACAACATCCTTTACTACCAAGCTAGTGTCATCAGGAAACGGAAATATTTTAGAGATACCTGTAATACTAGAGGGCATATCATTTATATAAATAAGGAACAGCAGTGGCCCCAACACTGATCCCTGGGGCACCCACCACTTGACAGTACCCCACATCACAGCTATTCTCAACACTGTGAATAATGACCTTTCGCTGTCTGTTGCTAAAGTAAGACGTGAACTAATTGTGAGCTACTCCCCGTATTCGTAAAGGTCCAACTTAAGGAGCAGTATTTTGTGATCAACACAATCAAACGGCTTTGTTAAATCAAAAAATATGCCTAGCATTCTAAACTTTAACGCATCCAGTACCTCACAGAGAAAAGAGAATATAGCGTTTTCGGTTCTTAAATCACTTCTAAAGCCTAACTGTACATTTGATAGCAAATCGTGTAATATAAAACGATCGATTATCCTTACATCACACCCTTTTCAGTACCTTTAGCAAACGCTGATTGCATAGAAACAGGCCTAAAATTGTCTACATTATCCTGTTCTCCCTTTTTATAAAGCGGCTTTACTACTGAGTACTTTAATCGTTCAGGAAACTAACCATTCCTAAAGGAAAAGTTACAAGTATGACTAAATACAGGGTTAACATGTGCAGCACAGTACTTTAATATTCTGCTAGGCACTGCATCATATCCGTGAGACACCTTAGTCTTCAGTGATTTAATTATTGACTTTGTCTCCTCGTTGTCTGTATCGTAGACGAGTATTTCGATCCTCCTGCAAACTAATGACTTCTATTGGTATCGTACTATGTCCATGGTACCTCTTAGGGTTATTAAAATCCTATGGATTTTAATAATAAAAATAACCCAGGAACATTGTCTGGAATATCTTCTGCGGTGCAAGCATTACGTAATAATATCACCTAATAAATACACTCCTGGAAATTGAAATAAGAACACCGTGAATTCATTGTCCCAGGAAGGGGAAACTTGATTGACACATTCCTGGGGTCAGATACATCACATGATCACACTGACAGAACCACAGGCACATAGACACAGGCAACAGAGCATGCACAATGTCGGCACTAGTACAGTGTATATCCACCTTTCGCAGCAATGCAGGCTGCTATTCTCCCATGGAGACGATCGTAGAGATGCTGGATGTAGTCCTGTGGAACGGCTTGCCATGCCATTTCCACCTGGCGCCTCAGTTGGACCAGCGTTCGTGCTGGACGTGCAGACCGCGTGAGACGACGCTTCATCCAGTCGCAAACATGCTCAATGGGGGACAGATCCGGAGATCTTGCTGGCCAGGGCAGTTGACTTACACCTTCTAGAGCACGTTGGGTGGCACGGGATACATGCGGACGTGCATTGTCCTGTTGGAACAGCAAGTTCCCTTGCCGGTCTAGGAATGGTAGAACGATGGGTTCGATGACGGTTTGGATGTACCGTGCACTATTCAGTGTCCCCTCGACGATCACCAGTGGTGTACGGCCAGTGTAGGAGATCGCTCCCCACACCATGATGCCGGGTGTTGGCCCTGTGTGCCTCGGTCGTATGCAGTCCTGATTGTGGCGCTCACCTGCACGGCGCCAAACACGCATACGACCATCATTGGCACCAAGGCAGAAGCGACTCTCATCGCTGAAGACGACACGTCTCCATTCGTCCCTCCATTCACGCCTGTCGCGACACCACTGGAGGCGGGCTGCACGATGTTGGGGCGTGAGCGGAAGACGGCCTAACGGTGTGCGGGACCGTAGCCCAGCTTCATGGAGACGGTTGCGAATGGTCCTCGCCGATACCCCAGGAGCAACAGTGTCCCTAATTTGCTGGGAAGTGGCGGTGCGGTCCCCTACGGCACTGCGTAGGATCCTACGGTCTTGGCGTGCATCCGTGCGTCGCTGCGGTCCGGTCCCAGGTCGACGGGCACGTGCACCTTCCGCCGACCACTGGCGACAACATCGATGTACTGTGGAGACCTCACGCCCCACGTGTTGAGCAATTCGGCGGTACGTCCACCCGGCCTCCCGCATGCCCACTATACGCCCTCGCTCAAAGTCCGTCAACTGCACATACGGTTCACGTCCACGCTGTCGCGGCATGCTACCAGTGTTAAAGACTACGATGGAGCTCCGTATGCCACGGCAAACTGGCTGACACTGACGGCGGCGGTGCACAAATGCTGCGCAGCTAGCGCCGTTCGACGGCCAACACCGCGGTTTCTGGTGTGTCCGCTGTGCCGTGCGTGTGATCATTGCTTGTACAGCCCTCTCGCAGTGTCCGGAGCAAGTATGGTGGGTCTGACACACCGGTGTCAATGTGTTCTTTTTTCCATTTCCAGGAGTGTAAATGAAAGATCGCAGTCAGGATTTCGTAAAATCCTGGAGCATTCGCTCGTCCTGCCATCTAGTGACATCTGTTGATACTATCTCTACCACGTGTACTTTGCGTTATCATTTACTCTCGGAAGCGGAACGGCATTTACAATTGCTATAGTATGATTTATTTCTTTTATTACGAATTAATTCTTTTATTAATTTTCGTGGCTGTTTCATCTGTGTTTTACCATCTTGTTTTTGAGCTGATTAAAAGCTTTTAAATTTTTCTCGTTTTTCTAAAGCTGCGTTTGCACTGAAGTTTGCAACACGTTTCAGACAATGTATGCAACACTGTATATGGGAACTACTGGGTGAATGATGTTTGCTACATGTTGCATGTACCAGAGCCGAGCTATCCGTGGCCGTATCGGTAAAGATCAAAGGAAACACTATTTGAGTCGACTATTAGATATTGCCGCTGTACGGGACTCGCTAGATAAAACTGCTGCTGCGTTACACATCAGCAGCAGGTGTGTACAAAAGAAGATTATATCGTTGTTTGTATAATACCAGGGGGGAGAAGAACAATGAGAATAGTAAAAAGTAGGTTAGTGCCGCTAAAGCAATGTGGTTTGCTTACGAATCTATGTGGTTCTTAGTGTTATGCACGAACAAAAAAACAAAAACAAATGTGTATATTGGACAAACAGGTAATAATATATATTCTTGCCAATCTTTGTGTTCTGCACTGTATTTCAAAGATGGTTCATATGGCTCTAAGCATAGTGGGACTTAACATGTGAGGTCATCATTCCCTTAGACTAAGAACTACTTAAACCTAACTAACCTAAGGACATCACACACATCCATACCCGAGGCAGGATTCGAACCTGCCACCGTAGCAGCAGCGCGGTTCCGGACTGAAGCGCCTAGATCCGCTCGGCCACACCGGCTGGCTACTGTATTTCCAATCTGAAATACACTGATCAGGCAGAACATTATGACCACATACCTAGTAGCAGGTATGTCCACCGTTGCAACGAATGACAGCGGCGACACGTCGTGGCGTGGTAGCAGTTTGGCCTTGGTAGGCCGCTGCAGGGAGTGGCGCCACAGCTGCGCGCGCACACACACACACACACACACACACACACACACACACACACACACACACACACACAGAGTTAATTTCCGTAAATTCCGGAGAGGGAGGCGATGAGCTCTGACGCCACGTTCAATCACATCCGAGGCGTGTTCGATCGGGTTCAGATCTGACGAGTTGGTGGGGCCAGAATATCAAGTGGAACTCGCCACTGTGTTTCTCGACTCACTCCATCACACTCCTGGCCTTGTGACATGACGCATGGTCTTGCTGAAAAATGCCACTGCCGTCGGGAAACATGATCGTCACGATGGGGTGTACATGGTGTGCAACCAGCGTACGAGGCTCCTTGGCCGTCAAGGTGTCTTGCACGAACTCCGTTGATCCGTGGATATCCACGTGAGTGTTGCCCAGAGCACAGTGGAGCCACCGGCGCCTTCCTCTGACCAGCAGTACAGGTGTATCGTCGTTACTGATATATTAGTGTTAACATTGGCACATGCATGGGTCGTCGGCTGCGGAGCCTATCGTTAACAGTGTTCACTGCATTGTGTGTTCAGACACACTTGTACTCTGCCCATCATTAAAGTCTGATGTTAGGTCCGCCACAGTTCGCTCCCTGTCCTGTTTTACCAGACTGCCCAGCCTACGACGTCCGACATCTGTAATGAGGGGTTGCCGCCCAACCCCACGACTTCTGGGCGTGGTTTCACTTTGGTTTCGCCACGTGTGGAAGACACTCGCGACAGCACTCCTCGAACTCCCGATAAGTCGCGCATTTTCCGAAATGCTCGTGCTGAGCAGCCAGACCACCACTATTTGGCCTCGGTCAAACTCAGATCGATCGCGCGCATTCCCCATTCTATATGCGCAGACATTATGCTCGCTGATATTACACCGTGCGCGTGTGTCTGACTAGCAGTCAGTCCTCGCCAAATGATGCTGCTGTCACCTGGACGGGCTTACTGTTCTGGCTGATCAGTGTATATACCATTCCACGTTTCGGAAGATTTTGCATTATAGAGGGCAGCAGCAGCAGTTGAAGGACCTATTCCCCCCTCCTCCCCCCCTCTTCCCCCCTCTTCCCCCCTCTTCCCCCCTCTTCCCCCCTCTTCCCCCCTCTTCCCCCCTCTTCCCCCCTCTTCCAGCCCCTCTTCCCCCCCCCTCTTCCAGCCCCTCTTCCAGCCCCTCTTCCAGCCCCTCTTCCAGCCCCTCTTCCAGCCCCTCTTCCAGCCCCTCTTCCAGCCCCTCTTCCAGCCCCTCCTCCAGCCCCTCCTCCAGCCCCTCCTCCAGCTCCAGCCCCTCCTCCAGCTCCAGCTCCTCCTCCCGCTCCAGCTCCTCCTCCCGCTCCAGCTCCTCCTCCCGCTCCCGCTCCCGCTCCCGCTCCAGCTCCCCCTCCCGCTCCAGCTCCCCCTCCCGCTCCAGCTCCCCCTCCCGCTCCAGCTCCCCCTCCCGCTCCAGCTCCCCCTCCCGCTCCGGCTCCCCCTCCCGCTCCGGCTCCCCCTCCCGCTCCGGCTCCCCCTCCCGCTCCGGCTCCCCCTCCCGCTCCGGCTCCCCCTCCCGCTCCGGCTCCCCCTCCCGCTCCGGCTCCCCCTCCCGCTCCGGCTCCCGCTCCGGCTCCGGCTCCCGCTCCGGCTCCCGCTCCGGCTCCCGCTCCCGCTCCCGCTCCCGCTCCAGCTCCCGCTCCAGCTCCAGCTCCCGCTCCAGCTCCAGCTCCAGCTCCCGCTCCCGCTCCAGCTCCAGCTCCCGCTCCCGCTCCAGCTCCCGCTCCCGCTCCAGCTCCCGCTCCCGCTCCAGCTCCCGCTCCCGCTCCAGCTCCCGCTCCAGCTCCCGCTCCAGCTCCCGCTCCAGCTCCCGCTCCCGCTCCCGCTCCCGCTCCCGCTCCCGCTCCCGCTCCCGCTCCCGCTCCCGCTCCCGCTCCCGCTCCCGCTCCCGCTCCCGCTCCCGCTCCCGCTCCCGCTCCCGCTCCCGCTCCCGCTCCCGCTCCCGCTCCCGCTCCCGCTCCCGCTCCCGCTCCCGCTCCCGCTCCCGCTCCAGCTCCAGCTCCCGCTCCCCCCCTCTACTCCAGCTCCCCCCCTCTACTCCAGCTCCCCCCCCCCTCTACTCCAGCTCCCCCCTACTCCAGCCCCCCCCTACTCCCGCTCCCGCCCCCTACTCCAGCCCCCCCCCTACTCCCGCTCCCGCCCCCTACTCCAGCCCCCCCCCAACTCCAGCCCCCGCCCCTACTCCCGCTCCCGCCCCCTACTCCCGCTCCCGCCCCCTACTCCCGCTCCCGCCCCCCTACTCGCCCTCTGCCCCCTACTCGCCCTCCGCCCCCTACTCGCCCTCCGCCCCCTACTCGCCCTCCGCCCCCCCTACTCGCCCTCCGCCCCCTACTCGCCCTCCGCCCCCCCTACTCGCCCTCCGCCCCCCCTACTCGCCCTCCGCCCCCCCCCTACTCGCCCTCCGCCCCCCCCCCTACTCGCCCTCCGCCCCCCCTACTCGCCCTCCGCCCCCTCCCCCCCTACTCGCCCTCCGCCCCCCCCTACTCGCCCTCTGCCCCCCCTACTCGCCCTCTGCCCCCCCTACTCGCCCTCTGCGCCCCTACTCCCTCCTCGTCCTCCTCCTACTACTACTAACTCCATCTCCCTCCTAACTCCTCTTCATCTCCAACTCCTCCTCCTTCCCCCCTTGTGCCCTTTTGGAGGAGGAGGAGGAGGAGGAGGAGACAGTGGGTGGAAGACCTGAAAGCTTAGTCATTGCTTGTGATTTATTATTTATTGTATTGAAGAAGAAAGAGGTGGGAGAAAAAAAACAGAAAGGCGAGTGTGGTGCATATCGAACGTATGTTTCCTGCAAATTATGAAAACTGTCACCACTCCAGAGGGCACCTACTCAGAACAAAATCAGTCAACTGTTCTTTGATGCAAAATTTCACGAGTACGGTATTACAGTGCTGTCAGCTAGTGTGGATGTGATAGGAGCATCGAAAGGTAGAAATTTTCCTGTCACAATCACTGATACTAATAGTGAGGAAATAAATGGAATTGTTTTTTGAAGATACAGTTGATGAGTTGAGAACATTCAATAAAGTATGTACGTCAACGAAGTTCTTTTTATTCAGTTACCGTTACACTTAAATAATCCTTCATGTTTTTAACCAGTGCCCCGTGAACTTCACATACTGTTTGAGGTATGGCTTGATTCAAAATGTAAAATAAACGCACCAAGCTATGAAATGAAATACCAGTTGCCAAAAAATGAAGACTCTGGGAACTGCTGCAGCGGTTTATTTGTGCCACTTTCTCCCTAGTATGACAAATGCACCTTTCTCTATGACAAATACACCTTTCTCTTCGTCTGCTTACAGTTTTTAGCATTAACAGTACAACGTCCAATGTCAATATAGTTAGCTCGTCACTATTCGCAACATAGCAGACGATGCGAACCCATGACCACTGTGAACAGAGACCTAAGCAAGAAACAATGATGCAAACATGTTGTGAACAACGCTGGAAACACGTTTGCGAGAAAAATATGTTGCAAACTTCAGTGTAAATGCTGCTTAGCAGTCCCACCCGCGATTCTTTAAAGAATCGAAGGCACATTGACAACAGTGGGATCGTCTTCAGTAATTTGCGCTTTGTTTTAAGAAAAACCAGTTTTCACACACCTCAGTTTTTGTAATGTCAAACCTCCGAAAAATTTACCTTGCAGAGGTATAATTTTGGAGGTACATTCAGTGGTACCCGTGGATACTGTCTGCAAAGTGTGTTACGAACAGAGTTAGTAGTGAAGAAGTAATAAATTAAAACAGCGTGCCTGAGGCTGGAGTTGCATTGCGTGAACAGCGAACGTGCAGTAAATAAAATATTTCATTTTGTGGGTCCCGTCAGGGAGAAAAAATTATGTGCAAACTTTCGTGGAAGTTGCTAAATGCTTTTATTCACAAGTACAGGATGAATTTAGTACGTGTAATTTGTGCGGCGTGTCTTAAGACAGGTACACAGTTTCTGTCTGTAATACTTTGCCTAATTTGTTAAAGGCTTAGCGTAAGATTGCACCTCCCAACAAGCAGATTATCTTAGTATTTTAAACTTCTAACTTGGATCAGTAATTATACGAAATAGTGAAAGTCAGTGGAAGTCTGAGATAGTCAACTAAATAAAAAATAAAACTAATTATTTTTTATATTCTACTACTCACACTTAAATATTGTATGATTGCTACAGCCAGTCGGACCTCTGTGTGTTTGGTCCATAAAGCATTATCAAGAAAATTTTATTTCGTGAGAACTGCTAGTGAGATAAAACATTGTGACGAGTCATAATTTATGTTAATAAACATCCTTCGTAAAATACGTCCCTTCCAAACTAAATTTCTCTGTTATTCACTGAGAATATTTGACCGTGCCGCTTGTCAACTAAATCATCCAAATTCTTTAACTAATATCGAAAACCACAGATTGCTTTTGCAGATGTAGAGTATGGTTAAATACCTGTGAAGCCGTCGCAAACCTCTCCCACATAAATCTCGTCTTTAACATGTTCCACTTGTCTCTCAGTATTTTCTGAAACTAAGCGGCAACTGGGATGACGTAAGTAATACACACGACTTCGAATAATACTTTGCTGTCAAATTACACTACTGGTCATTAAAATTGCTACACCACGAAGATGACGTGCTACAGACGCGAAATTTAACCGACAGGAAGAAGATGCTCTGATATGCAAATGATTAGCTTTTCAGAGCATTCACACAAGGTTGGCGCCAGTGGCGACACATACAACGTGCTGACATGAGGAAAGTCTCCAACCGATTTCTCATACACAAACAGCAGTTGACTGGCGTTGCCTGGTGAAAGGTTGTTGTGATGCCTCGTGTGAGGAGGAGAAATGCGTACCATCATGTTTCCGACTTCGATAAAGGTTGGACTGTAGCCTCTCGCGATTGCGGTTTATCGTATCGCGACATTGCTGCTCGAGTTGGTCGAGATCCAATGACTGTTAGCAGAATATGGAATCAATCGGTGGGTTCAGGAGAGTAATACGAAACGCCGTGCTGGATCCCAACGGCCTCGTATCACTAGCAGTCGAGATCACGGGCATTCTATCCGCATGGTTGTAACGGATCGTGCAGCCACGTCTCGATCCCTGAGTCAACAGATGGGGACGTTTGCTGGACAACATCCATCTGCACGAACAGTTCGACGACGTTCGCAGCAGCATGGACTATCAGCTCGGAGACCGTGGCTGCGGTTACCCTTGACGCTGCATCACAGACATGTGCGCCTGCGATGGTGTACTCGACGACGAACCTGGGTGCACGAATGGCAAAACGTCATTTTTTCAGATGAATCCAGGCTCTGTTTACAGCATCATGATGGTCGCATTCGTGTTTGGCGACATCGCGATGAACGCACATTGGAAGCGTGTATTCGTCATCGCCATACTAGCGTATCACCCGGCGTGATGGTATGGGATGCCATCGGTTACACGTCTCGGTCACCTCTTGTCCCCATTGACGGCACTTTGAACAGTGGACGTTACATTCCAGATGTGTTACGACCCGTGGCTCTACCCTTCAAAAATGGCTCTGAGCACTATGGGACTCAACTGCTGTGGTTATCAGTCCCCTAGAACTTAGAACTACTTAAACCTAACTAACCTAAGGACATCACACACATCCATGCCCGAGGCAGGATTCGAACCTGCGACCGTAGCGGTCGCACGGTTCCGGACTGCGCGCCTAGAACCGCGAGACCACCGCGGCCGGCGGCTCTACCCTTCATTCGATCCCTGCGAAACCCTACATTTTAGCAGGATAATGCACGACCGAATGTTGCAGGTCCTGTACGGGCCTTTATGGATACAGAAAATGTTCGACTGCTGCCCTGGCCAGCACATTCTCCAGATCTCTCACCAATTGAAAACGTCTGGTCAATGGTGGCCGACCAACTGGCTCGTCACAATACGCCAGTCACTACTCGCTACTCTTGATGAACTGTGGTATCGTGCTGAATCTGCTTGGGCAGCTGTACCTGTACACGCCATCCAAGCTCTGACTCAATGCCCAGGCGTATCAAGGCCGTTATTACGGCCAGAGGTGGTTGTTCTGGGTACTGATTTCTCAGGATCTATGCACCCAAACTGCGTGAAAATGTAATCACATGTCAGTTCTAGTATAATATATCTGTCCAATGAATACCCGTTTATCATCTGCATTTCTTCTTGGTGTAGCAATTTTAATGGGCAGTAGTGTATATTCTCAACATACACTCACATTAATTCAGCGATTAACATAAATCAGAACCAGATCATCAAAGGAATGCGATGCGAATGTGAATGAGAAATACGAATTCTAGTTCTGATGAACGAATTTACGTTGTTTTGTCTCATATGAGTTACGTTATGACGTAGTTTGTATTATGTCTCCACGATTTAGTTTCTCCCTGCTCTTACGTAAGTACGTTCAGGAGGAAAAAAAAAAAAAAAACAGAATACCTTGAACGACTACATGTGGGACTTTCACATTCATAGCGTCCGCCCCCGGTAGCTGAGTGGTCAGCGCAACAATGTCAATCCTAAGGACCCGGGTTCCATTCCCGGCTGTGTCGGAGATTTTCTCCACTGAGGGACTGGGTGTTGTGTTGTCCCCATCGACGCGCAAGTCGCCGAAATGGCGTCAGATCGAAAGACTTGCACCCGGCGAACAGTCTACCCGATGGAAGACCCTAGTCACACGACATTTATTTATATTCATACTCAATAGTATGTGCTGTAGAAATAATTAGCATTCAAACTGTGTCGCCCCGCTGGTTCCAGCTAAACTTCGATATCGCGGCGCAACATCACCTACGGGTAAAAGATGCCTGCGGGTCTGGTTGGCACTGTAAACCGACGGTAATGGATCAATGTGACTTGAGCAGATGTGCGGGATGCCTCGCACACGAATGCGTGAACCGTACCGTCAAATCAGCGCGTCTGAAAGAGGGCGCGTTGTTGGCATGAGAGAATGTCATGCCTCCTTTCGGAAAATTTCTCCCCGTGTAGGACGAAGTCTTTCGGCACTGCAACGCGCTTGTGCCGAATGGTTCACGGAAAGGGTCGGGTCGCGTTACCTAGACCACCCCCTGACAAGATCGACACCTCATCCGAATTGCATAGCAAGACTGATATGCGTCCTCCTCGGCTATGGAGCATCTGTGGAACAGTGTTCAAAATGGTTCAAATGGTTCTGAGCACTATGGGACTTAACATCTGAGGTCATCAGTTCCCTAGACTTAGAACTACTTAACCCTAACTAACCTAAGGAGAGCACACACATCCATGCCCGAGCAGGATTCGAACCTGCGACCGTAGCAGCAGCGCGGTTCCAGACTGAAGTGCTTAACCGCTCGGCCACAACGGCCGGCTTGGAACAGTGTAACACACCGTATGCTGTCGGGGGTGACAGTACGTCATCGTTTATTACGTCACGTGTTACGTACGCGTCGTCCACTTCTCCGCCTTCCTTTGACGGATGAGCAATAGTGCATGGAACGACGTCACTGGAGACAGGAATGACATCAGACAGTCCCATTACGTCCAATGCTGCGGTGCTTGCCAATATCGGAGAGCCCTGGCAGTAGTGACAATATGTAAGGGGAAAATGAATTGAAGTTTGTTTTGGGGAGGGAACTCAGCTTAGGTAGTTCGTGCAGCACTGTTGACCACCGTCCTGTGGTGGTGTAATTGTAGCATTTCTGCCTAACAAGCACGCCGGCACGGTAGCTCAGCGTGTTCGGTCAGGGGGATGGCTGCCCTCTGTAATAAAACAACTGAGTTAATGGATCAACAACGAACTGAAACGGTTGTCTTTCGACATCCACCCAGAGCAGATACAACGAACGAAAACGAATAAAATGAGATTAAAAAAAAAGACGAAAAAAAAGACCCGGGTTCGAGTCCCGGCCGCAGCACAAATTTTAATTAATTTCGTCTGCTTCGATCATTATCGTGGATAATCAAAGTTCTGTTTGTTTGAAAATAATGGCCGCATTTTGGTTAGCCGCAGACAGGGGAGTGGCATCACAAAGACTGCATTCGCACAAGACATACAGCGCCAGCACGAGGCCTTATGGTGTGGAGTGCTATTGGGAACAACCACAAATCACAGCCGGTGCGTGTCCAGGGTAATATGACCACGGGGGCGTACGTGAGTGATGCCCTGTGACCCGTCGCCGTACCCCCTCAGCACATTCGGCCCGTACATGCGACGATGCCATCACGCATGGAACAAGTTACTAGGGCCCATGGCGTACTCTGTGCCTACTAGGCAACAGGACACATGCTGAAACGAGGTGACTCAAATGCTAACCATATCTGCAGAACGCACTAATGTATATATCCTTTCAGTATGAAAGTCCTATCTCTAGTCTCTCTCTCTCTCTCTCTCTCTCTTTTTTTTTTTTTTTTTTACATGAGTATTATCTTAGCCACTGTGCTTGAACGTTAACTGTTATTACTTATGCGTGAGGACGAAACTATAAAAACTAATAGTTAATTGAAGAGCTGCCGCGATAGGCAACTTTTAAGCGGGATCGTGCTTTCGTTTCATTCATTTTGCGATACACAGGCCCGGTCACGAGGAGAGAGAAACGCTTTGAGGGATGATAGTATTGGTGGTCTTGAATGAAAAACTTCAATCTGTATATTGAGCAAGCAGTAAAGGAAACAAAAGAAAAATTCGGAGTAGGGATTAAAATCCATGGAGAAGAAATAAAAACTTTGAGGTTCGCCGATGACATTGTAATTCTGTCAGAGACAGCAAAGGACCTTGAAGAGCAGTTGAACGGAATGCACAGCGTCTGGAAAGGAGGATATAAGAACATCAACAAAAGCAAAACGAGGATAATGGAACGTAGTCGCATAAAATTAGGTGATGCTGAAGGAATTAGATTAGGAAATCAGACACTTAAAGTAGTGGATGAGTTTTGCTGTTTGGGGAGCAAAATAACTGATGATGGTCGAAGTAGAGAGAATATAAAATGTAGACTGCTAATGGCAAGGAAAGCGTTTCTGAAGGAGAGAGATAGATTTAAGGGTCAGGAAGTCGTTTGCGAAAGTATTTGTGGCCATGTATGGAAGTGAAACGTGGACAATAAATAGTTTGGACAAGAACAGAAAAGAAGCTTTTGAAATGTGGCGCTACAGAAGAATGCTGAAGATTAGATGGGTAGATCACATAACTAATGAGGAGGTATTGAATAGAATTGGGGAGAAATTTGTGGCACAGCTTGACTAGCACAAGGGGTCAGTTTGTAGGACATGTTCTGAGCTTCCAAGGGATTACCAGTTTAGTATCGGTGGGCAGCGTGTAGGGTAAAAATCATAGAGGGAGACCAAGAGATGAATACACTAAGCAGATTCAGAAGGATGTAGGTTGCACTATGTGCTGGGTTCAAATGACTCTGAGCACTATGCGACCTAACTTCTGTGGTCATCAGTCGCCTAGAACTTAGAACTAATTAAACCTAACCAACCTAAGGATATCACACACATCCATGCCCGAGGCAGGATTCGAACCTGCGACCGTAGCGGTCGCTCGGTTCCAGACTGTAGCGCCTAGAACCTATGTGCTGGGAGGTGAAGAAGCTTGCACAGGTTAGAGTAGCAGGGAGAGCTGCATTAAACTAGTCTCTGGACTGAAGACGACAACAACAACCACAACAACAACAAATGGACATATGCCACTTTCTTAATCGAATCCGACATAGAACTGTTTCAAAAGCACGGACGTCAGTGGCACGTTCTTCTTAACCAGTACTCATATGCGAGTACGGCCAAGGCGGCATTACGTTAGTTTTGTCGTTGCTGACGTATCTCCTGCATGTTCCTTACACGTGTGACACAGTAGAGTACCTCACTGAAACGTATTCTGGGCGCTGGATCGGTCGCCGCGCAGGCATTTCTTGGCCAACGAGGTCGCTCGATGCTACGGAATTACATTACCTTTCGTGGGGTCGGCGTAAGAGCGAAGTCTACAAGCGCAGAGTGAACGCAAAGAAGCTATATCTCACCCGTATTTTACCTCCTTGGGTGCAGGCAAAAGACCTTGCAAATGAGCTCAGTTCAGCAGTACAGTGCATTGCCGTTTGCGGCGGATTATTTGAACATCATCTGTGGCGAAATGTAGACAATTAAACAAAACATTAGATCACAATGTTTTATGTACCATCACCTGCATTTGCCGTGCTCCCATCTGGTTTTATTAGTTTCTTTGGAGACTGTTTGCCGGCCGCGGTGGCCGTCCGGTTCTAGGCGCTGCAGTCCGGAACCGCGAACCTGCTACGGTCGCAGGTTCGAATCATGCCTCGGGCATGGATGTGTGTGATGTCCTTAGGTTACTTAGGTTTAAGTAGTTCTAAGTTCTAGGGGACTGATGACCTAAGATGTTAAGTCCCATAGTGCTCAGAGCCATTTGACCCATTTTTTGGAGACTTAAAAGCTGGACGGACATATGATTAATAATTGTAAACAAAAAATTTCTATCACCCATCAAAGCATGAAACTTTCGTGTTCACTCATCCTGTAGATGTGAACAGGAATCAAAAGACGTACCCATTTTCAAAAAAAAAAAAAAAAAAGTTCAAATGGCTCTGAGCACTATGGGACTTAACATCTATGGTCATCAGTCCCCTAGAACTACCGAGCGAGGTGGCGCAGTGGTTAGCACACTGGACTCGCATTCGGGAGGACGACGGTTCAATCACGTCTCCGGCCAACCTGATTTAGGTTTTCCGTGATTTCCCTAAATCGTTTAAGGCGAATGCCGGGATGGTTCCTTTGAAAGGGCACGGCCGATTTCCTTCCCAATCCTTCCCTAACCCGAGCTTGCGCTCCGTCTCTAATGACCTCGTTGTCGACGGGACGCTAAACACTAACCACCACCACCACCACCACCACCCCTAGAACTTAGAACTACTTAAACCTAACTAACCTAAGGACAGCACACAACACCCAGTCATCACGAGGCAGAGAAAATCCGTACCCATTTTCAACCCACTTGGTATCTCCTAATAGTTCCTTATAACAATGCGGTATGTTACACACGCTTCCAAGTCCAGTAATATTTTTTGAAGACCAACACTTCTGCCTTTGACTGTTGGCTTTACTTCAAAGTAAGCATTCGATACATACTATATGACTACACTTATTGCATTTTTATTGCTGTACAACGGGAACTTGGGACTGTGGTAGTATTTAGTGTTTCACGAAACTGTCAGATTTCAATGTCATGCTTGGCGTTGTGGCCACTTCATAGCTTTTCTCGTACCGCGCTACTCAAATGTCACGTGACTGTCAGAACAAGTTCGAGACCGTATCGGAAAACATCAACGCCGTTACAATGCCAATATCGCCTGCCCATCCTTGTGTATTTACGTTGTTCCTCTGAAAGGAGCCTCACTATTGTCAATCGATCAATATGTCGACCATCTGAAGGCACGTATAGTCAATACTAGAAATATTGACGAGCATTATTGATGGACCTCGAAATATTCAGTATTGTCAATACAGGCAGAATGTGTGAGGTCAAGTATTGACGGTTTGGTAATATTCTCCATTCAGATGTTGTCCAGGCTTCTGGAACCAGGCACGCGGCGTTAATGTGCGATGTTTACTTTTCAATACGCCGTCGTGTTTTTGCATCAGTCTTCTGACTGGTTTGATGTGGCCCACCACGAGCTCCTCTCCTGTGCTAACCTGTTCATCTCAAAGTAGCACTTCCAACCTACGTCCTCAATTATTTGTCGGATATATTCCAATCTCCGTCTTCCTCTATAGTTTTTCCCCTCTACAGTTCCCTCTAGTACCATGGAAGTCATTCTCTGGTGTGTTAACAGATGTCCTATCATCCTATCCCTTCTCCTTCTCAGTGTTTTCCACATGTTCCTTTCCTCTCCGCTTCTGCGCAGAATCTCCTCATTCCTTACCTTGTCTGTCGACCTAATTTTCAACATTCGCCCATCATCAGTTACTTTGCTCTTCAAATACCAAACTAATATACTACTTTAACTGTCTCATTTCCTAATCTAATTCCCTCTGCATCACCTCATCTTTCGACTATATTCAATTACCGTTGTTTCACTTTATGTTCATATCCTCCTTTCAAAACTCTGTCCATTCTGTTCAACTGCTCTTCAAGGTCCTTTGTCGTCTCTGATAGAATTACAATGTCATCGGCCAACCTCCAAGTTTTTACTTCTGCTACGTGAACATTAATTCGTACTCCAGATTCATTATTAGTGCCTTTCAATATTTGAACTTGCATACAAGTGTTTACTAATGTATTGGAAAAGGGTAGGCGTTCAGGTACAAAATCCATTTCTCAATTATCGTAGTGGAACACATACGATTACAAACTCTACGTACACAACTTTAACTCACATTATTTGGTTTTTATCTTCGAATTGTTCTCTTTGCACATCGATATTTCTCTCTCTCTCTCAACATTCATTGTTTGGGCTTGGAGTAACAGAGTGTGGTGATGAAAATGACAGTAACATTCGCTCTTACGCAGCACACAGTGTATTATATATCTAACTGCATCTTTCTCTTTTGTTTCAGGTACGTTTCTGACTCCTACACTGCATCTCGTTTGCCACTTGTAACGGGCGAGGTAAATATCTGCATGCCTGCATAAAATAGGTAATGAAAAAAAGAGTGACACATGTGCATGGTACGTGCTTACTTTAGATGGTTCCTATTGCTGCTAGGTGATTACCGAGCATATCTGGAGAGTAGGTGGCGTAGTTACTGATACAACATGATCTGTGAGGGCGGATTGTGAGTCGTGCGAAGATAGCTCAGTCATTAAAGTCAGTACCAGCAAGTCCTTGGTTCGTTCCCTGGGCTCTGATATACAGTTTAAAGCTGCCAGGAGGTTTCATCGTCTGCATTGTTTAACTGCTAAAACGCC
Organism: Schistocerca nitens; assembly: GCF_023898315.1. NCBI lineage: Eukaryota > Metazoa > Arthropoda > Insecta > Orthoptera > Acrididae > Schistocerca > Schistocerca nitens. Next base: position 33,888,381 of record NC_064625.1, read on the forward strand.
TCCCTACTGAGCAATCCACTCCCGCTATCTTTCCATCTTACAAAGGTATCTTTTTGATGGTGACTCGCCGTTTTACAGAAAATTTGTATTTCCTAGAATAGAGGGACTTAGGCGCAAAATTCATTTTACATTTCCTGGTCCTAACAACAAATGGCATCGTAGACGTGAAATACGACTGACCAATGATAGAAGTTTTTAATGAAAGAGATGTTACAGCTTGTCGCAGCTTTCAAGTAGCAGAAATGTACAATAGGCACTTGGCAAGGCGTATTTTATATCTACGATGAGTTTTGTTGTCAGGACCAGAAATCATCGAAAAATAAATGAGCATAAATCTGTCGTTGTGTGGATAAAAGGAGGAGGAAACTGTTCAAAAATGAAGTTCACTGGAGATCTTACCCTTTAATATAGAAAATGAAATAAAGTACTTGTTGTGTCCTTCTATATCGTGTTTGTACATAACTGATTTTTATCAAAAAGCTGAAAGTTTTGTGACACTAGAGAATTACTCTGTTCATTGCATCACCACAAAAGGCAATGAGACTAATTAGAAAATACTTTATTAAGAATGTTCTAAGTGCGATACCAGCAAACCGACCATTTGTAAATGCCAATAACATAGTTTTTACAAACTGATTCTTGCATGGAAGAAAACACCAACTAGTGATTGTCAGTAATGCTATTTATTTACACAAATAACGTCGTTACCGGTTTCGAAGTGACCGGGTCTTCTTACGACGGCTCACTTTCATATTACACATATCACATTTGTTTTTGTTTACATCAGTTCTTGATTGCTTTCAAACTACTAATATAAACAAGTGTAATCTAACAGACTTTGTAAGATGAACCGGTTAGTTAGAAAGCGGTAACGCCATTATTTGTATAAATAAATAACATTATTGACAATGGTTAGGTGGTGTTTTCTTCTTTGCAAGAATGAAGTTGTATTTTTGACACAGCCACTGTGTCAGAAATGTCATTTGTCGACAAACTGGATGAAGAAACGTTTTGTTCCAGGCGCCTCTAACACAGAGATAGTGCGTTTTATTTGTGATAATACAAGTACAGAAATACAGCAGTAATGTTTTAATTAATTAGAGCTGCACTCAGCAAAAACCAAGTTTCACATCTTCTTAAGTGTGTGACTTCAGACGAAAGCACAGCATGGCCAACTGCTAACGAGTGTTAGTAAGACTTTTCTATGGGTTGGCATCTGGATTAAATCGAGGAATGTACAACAGAGAACACAGTGGCACTAAAAACGCACTTTGTTAAAAAACAGAACTTCCACTCCACAGGTATTGATGTGGAACATACGTGATTACAAATATTCTACATGAGCTACATACGTTTCACTCACGATTGCATATTAATACATTACACACACACACACACACACACACACACACACACACACACACACACACACACACACACAGATATATATATAAACGGTTATACGTGAAATGTCTTTCTCTTTTTTGAGTTGCTGCCAGTGTTGTGAGCCCACTCTTGGCAAACTACAAATTTTTCATTTCGTGTTGGGAAGAGATGGGTGGCTAATGCATCCGGCGCGCAGACGGTGTGTGGACGGATTACTGTTCATTCGGTTAACTAAACAGCTTTGAGGCAATTCCATTAGGGCGTCTGGTTGTATGGCCGCGTCGCTTTAACTCTTCCGGCGGCGCATCGCAGCTGCCATCAAAACGCGAGGTGGGAGAGCTGACTCATAAAGAGAGAAAGAGAAGCCAGGGTAGTGCATTCCTTTCCCGAGTTCATTAAAGTCGGCCACTGGTATTCCATCTCCTGAGAGTTAGCGGCACTTCCGCGAGACAGAAGAAACATCCCCTCTCTGAAGCAGTTTACAATTGTCGAGGCCCTCAACACAGCCACTGTACTGTGGGTGGTGCAGGATACTCATGTAAGTGTATCAAATTACTCCCTCCGTGTTCTGTTACTGATAGCGCCCCATCTGAATAGGTCAAAATTTCTGTAGTTTTAGCTTCATGGTGATTGCGCTGTATGTACACCGCTGGTGATAAACACTACTGGACATTAAATTTGCTACACCACGAAGATGACGTGTTACAGACGCGAAATTTAACCGACAGGAGGAAGATGCTGTGATACGAAATGATAAGCTTTTCAGAGCATTCACACAAGGTTGGCGCCGGTGGCGACACCTACAGCGTGCTGACATGAGGAAAGTTTGCAACCGATTTCTCATACACAAACAGCAGTTGACCGGCGTTGCCTGGTGGAACGTTGTTGTGATGCCTCGTGTAAGGAGGAGAAATGCGTACCATCACGTTCCCGACTTCGACAAAGGTCGGATTGTAGCCTATCGCGATTGCGGTTTATCTGAGTCAACAGATGGGGACGTTTGCGAGACAACAGCCATCTGGACGAAGAGTTCGACGACGTTCGCATCAGCATGGACTATCAGCTCGGAGACCACGGCTGCGGTTACGCTTGACGCCGCATCACAGACAGGAGCGTCTGCGATGGTGTACTCAACGACGAACCTGGGTGCACGAATGGCAAAACGTCATTTTTTCGGATGAATCCGGGCTCTGTTTACAGCATCATGATGGTCGCATCCGTGTTTGGCGACATCGCGGTGAACGCACACTGGAAGCGTGTATTCGTCATCGCCATACTGGCGTATCACCCGGCGTGATGGTATGGGGTGCCATTGGTTACACGTATCGGTCACCTCTTGTCCGCATTGACGGCACTTTGAACAGTGGACGTTACATTTCAGATGTGTTACGACCCGTGGCTCTACCCTTCATTCGATCCCTGCGAAGCCCTACATTTCAGCTGCATAATGCACGACCGCATGTTGCAGGTCCTGTACGGGCCTTTATGGATACAGAAAATGTTCGACTGCTGCCCTGGCCAGCAAAATTCTCCAGATCTCTCACCAATTGAAAACTTCTGGTCAATGGTGGCCGAGCAACTAGCTCGTCACAATACGCCAGTCACTACTCTTGATGAACTGTGGTATCGTGTTGAAGCTGCATGGGCAGCTGTACCTGTACACGCCATCCAAGCTCTGTTCGACTCAATGCCCTGGTGTATCAAGGCCGTTATTACGGCCAGAGGTGGTTGTTTTGGGTACTGGTTTCTCAGGATCTATGCACCGAAATTGCGTGAACATGTAATCAGATGTCAGTTCGAGTATAATATATTTGTGTAATGAATACCCGTTTATTATCTGCATTTCTTCTTGGTGTAGCAATTTTAATGGCCAGTAGTGTAAATTGGAACACTATGCAGGCAGCGTGCAACAAACGTCGAATTGGCACCAAATGTACTCTATGGTGGGATACGCAAATGGCTGTGACTTGATCACTACCACACAGCCGCACAGTGTAGGTATGAGCAACGTCATCTGCAGTTTACACATGACGGGTTTCTCGTTCAGAAATCGCATTTGAATATTGGTTTGTTGAGTATGGAGAAATAACTTCAACCAACACGTGTCAGAATTCCACACCGGCAGGATTGTAGGGTATCGAGTAAGATGTTTGTCACTGGGCGATATTGCTATTCGCGTTGGTCGGAAGCTGGCGACTGTGAATATGAAGTCGATGGATTGACGAGGGCCGTACTCAGTGCCATGAAGGGTGTCGGCGGCCCCAAGCGACTAGCGCCCGAGAGCACAGAGATGCTGTTCGCTCGGCCGCGCAGGGTCGTCACGTAGTCACGTACGTGGACACATACCGGGTGATCAAAAAGCCAGTATAAATTTGAAAACTTAATAAACCACGGAATAATGTAGATAGAAAGGTAAAAATTGATACACATGCTTGGAATGACATGGAGGTTTATTAGAACAAAAAAAAAGTATTGCTAGACGCGTGAAAGATCTCTTGCGCGCGTCGTTTGGTGATGATCGTGTGCTCAGCCGCTACTTTGGTCATGCTTGGCCTCCCACGTCCCCAGACCTCAGTCCGTGCGATTATTGGCTTTGGGGTTACCCGAAGTGGCAAGTGTATCGTGTTCGACCGACATCTCTGGGGATGCTGAAAGGCAACATCCGACGCCAATGCCTCACCATAACTCCGGACAAGCTTTACAGTGCTGTTCACAACATTGTTCCTCGACTACAGTTATTGTTGAGGAATGATGGTGGACATATTGAGCATTTTCTGTAAAGATCATCATCTTTGCTTTGTCTTACTTCGTTATGCTAATTATTGCTATTCTGATCAGATGAAGCGCCATCTGTCAGACATTTTTTGAACTTTTGTATTTTTTGATTCTAATAAAACCCCATGTCATTCCAAGCATGTGTGTCAATTTGTACCTCTCTGACTACATTATTCGGTGATTTATTCACTTTTCAAATTTATACTGACTTTTTGATCACCCGGGAAATAAAAAAAAAATGTTTTTTTAGCATTCTGCGTCTTTATTCTTATTTATATCTCAACGAGAGACCAGTTTGTCGATACCGTCGCTGTAGAATGTTTGACTTTGTCGACGTACATACCACCTCACCTCCGCTTGCACTTTTTTTCGTGCTGAGACATAACTTTATCAATTACGAAATCAACTACTTCAACAAGACTTAACTATAACGGGGAGAGAGTAGGTCTGAAGGACACAATAAAGAAATAAATAAATCCATACCCGTGTGATAAATTGTATTCTCTCCACCCTGGCTGAAGTAGCGAAAGATTCTCAACCACCCTGTATATTTCCTAACAAAATTTTATCAGTAACGCAGCGATTCTTAACGTGTGTGGCACGCATGCGTCCCTCCCCATAGGCGGGCGTGGTAAGACTAAATGGGGGCGCGAGTTTAGTGGAAAGAGAGAAAAAGATGAAATAAAAAATTTATTAGTTTATCGAAAGGAAAGCAAAACAAATTATATTCTGATGTAATAAAAAATTAAATTCACATATCCAATTTTAGAATGCACTTATAAACAGGACAGAATTGGTACTGCACGATGCATTTAGTAATTATCTTTCCAAAACTAAATTAAAAATCACTTCAGCAGTTATTAGTGACGCCCTCGGACCTGACTCGCAGACCAATTTTTTTTTCGAAAGACAGTTTAATACTCGAAATTCACACTCTGTGTTCTTTTTCTGTGTTTATCTGACAGCTATATTTTATCTTGAAAGCAGCAGACGCAGAAAATTCGGTTTCGGAAAGGTAGGGAGTTGAGAATGGTAGTAGCTCTTGTTCACAGCATTTACGTTACACTTCTCCTGACCACAATACCATTACTCTACATCACCAGAAAAGGCAAAGCAAACATTTACTATCGGGAATATTTCTTTAATTAACAAATTACAAAAATCAAGGACTGTCAAACGTCAATGAATTTTGCACGATGCCATGGGGCTACAACATGGCTGCACGGGCTTATGATAGCGTTCAGATTCTGTCAACAACTCCTTACCGTTGAAGAAGTGAACGTTCACTTCAGATGTCATTTCCCTAAGTCCTGAAGATGCTGTATGGCGATTACACGAACGTTGGCCTTTCCACCGATCTCGTACGATCTAGCGACTGCGTGTCCATTTACCGTAAGAAGACATGGCGTACCTCAGGCGGGCTATGAGGCTCTGCTACTCTTCAACGGACTCCAAACCCACGGCATTTTTAAACTGTGCAGTGGTAATGATATTACCGCCCGCAAGTGCCACAAAATTCCAGAACATTTAGTGCGGCCAATACGTCAGTGGATTATTCCCAAGCATGTAGACGCATATACACCGCGAATCCAGCCGTCATCGAAAGATATTACCTCCGCGTACAGCTTCTCCATGTAAAAGGACCACAGTCAATTGACGATATACGCACAGTTGATGGAATACTGTGGAACTCATTTCTCAGAGGTGCAGAAATATTGCACTATTGGCCATTAAAATTGCTACACCAAGAAGAAATGCAGATGATAAACGGGTATTCATTGGACAAATATATTATACTAGAACTGACATGTGATTACATTTTCACGCAATTTGGGTGCATAGATCCTGAGAAATCAGTGCCCAGAACAACCACCTCTGGCCGTAATAACGGACTTGATACGCCTGGGCATTGAGTCAAACAGAGCTGGGATGGCGTGTACAGGTACAGCTGCCCATGCAGCTTCAACACGATACCACAGTCCATCAAGAGTAGTGTCTGGCGTAATTGTGACGAACCAGTTGATCGGCCACCACTGACCAGACGTTTTCAGTTGGTGACAGATTTGGAGAATGTGGTGGCCAGGGCAGCAGTCGAACATTTTCTGTATCCATAAAGGCCCGTACAGGACCTGCAACATGCGGTCGTGCATTATCCTGCTGAAATGTAGGGTTTCGCAGGGATCGAATGAAGGCTAGAGCCACGGATCGTAACATAACTGAAACGTAGCGTCCACTGTTCAAAGTGCCGTCATTGCGAACAAGAGGTCACCGATACGTGTAACCAACGGCACCCCATACCATCACGCCGGGTGATACTCCAGTACGGCGATGACGAATACACGCTTCCAATGTACGTTCACCGCGATGTCACCAAACACGGATGCGACCATCATGATGCTATAAACAGAACCTGGATTCGTCCGAAAAATGACGTTTTGCCATTCGTGCACCCAGGTTCGTCGTTGAGTACACCATCGTAGGCGCTCCTGTCTGTGATGCAGCGGCATGGGTAACCGCAGCCGTGGTCTCCGAGCTGATAGTCCATGCTGCTGCAAACGTTCGTGCAGATGGTTGTTGTCTTGCAACGTCCCCATCTGTTGACTCAGGGATCGAGACTTGGCTGCACGATCCGTTACAGCCATGCGGATAAGATGCCTGTCAATTCGACTGCTAGCGATACGAGGCCGTTGGGATCTAGTACGGCGTTCCGTATTACCCTCCTAAATCCACCGATTCCATATTCTGCTAACAGTCATTGGATCTCGACCAACGCGAGCAGCAATGTCGCGCTACGATAAACCGCAATCGCGATAGGCTACAACCCGACCTTTATCAAAGTCGGAAGCGTGATGGTACGCATTTCTTCTCCTTACACGAGGCATCACAACAACGTTTCACCAGGTAACGCCGGTCATCTGCTGTTTGTGTATGAGAAATCGGTTGTGAAATTTCCTCATGTCAGCACGTTGAAGGTGTCGCCACCGGCGCCAACCTTGCGTGAATGTTCTGAAAAGCTAATCATTTGCATATCACAGCATCTTCTTCTTGTCGGTTAAATTTCGCGTCTATAGCACGTCATCTTCGTGGTGTAGCAATTTTAATGGCCAGTAGTGTACATTTAGCCAGTAATGACGCCCAAGGGAAAGAATCCTTGCAAGACGCTGCCAGATACCAAATGCGACGCAGATGAGATGGCTTTTCCCCATAGTCTGCATATACTTTTCTCCTGCCAGTGTTGTGGACGACATTTCAAGACACAATTTCAGAAGATTTTCAGACACTGCACACGCCACTTAAAGCCCACAACCTCACTCTGATAGACTTGCGGAATGTTTTTTAAATACCGTGGCACATCTTGCCAACAGTTCAACCTACCGGCCTCAGTTGTGACAGTCGCACAACACACAACAGAAGTCTACAACGTAGAAGGACATTCGAACGGCAAGATAGCTTACGAGAAGCTAAACGAAGAAGGCAATAGCTGAGGAATTTTTACATTGATTTCCAACTGATACTCAGAGACCAGGAAGCTCCGGTAAAAAAATCTGTCTAAAACGCTTTGTGCCACATTGTACGAGGTGGAAACAATGTTTTAACACTTGCATGGACTTTCATTGCTGCCAATCCCGTACGAGGCGGACGCACACCACGTGGGATATTCAAATTACATGTACCAGTCTTGGGAAATTCGGTTTATCGTTTCCCACCAAGGATGCAAAACTGTTCCTTGACTCTGATCTCACCTTTTGGGACGAGACTGCAGCAGTCCCCAAAGACCCGCTGAGCATTGTCGATCGGCTTTTAAGGGGCATCATGAATAACCACTTCCCTTACGGAGGGTAAATAATTCTGTTTGGTACAGATTTGCAAGTGTTACACGTCGTTGGACATGTCAGTACAACAGCCATTGTCGAAGCTGCTTTTAAACGATGATCCTTATGATCTCATTTCAGAATCCATAAGTTGACAAAAAATATGAGGGGAAAATGGGTATTTCGTTTTCACAAAGTGGTTAACCGTGATTTAGGAAATTGAGCAGGTTATTTCAATGAAGCGATCAAATGTTGTAAACATCGTTTTTGTGATTACGATAGTTTTATTGCAACCATATTCAGTGCCACAGAAATCAATGAACAAAATCTTTGACAATTCTACTCAGCTGCGAATCTATGTGCAAAAAATCATTTATACAACAATTAATGAATTTGTCATTACCAGTTTGTTACCTGGAGGGGCAAAGTTTTACGTCAGTTCTGATTATGCCCAACTTGAAGGCCGGTCGTTGTGGCTGAGCGGTTCTAGGCACTTCAATCTGGAATCGCGCGACCGCTACGGTCGCAGGTTCGAATCCTGCCTCGGGCATGGATGTGTGTGATGTCCTTAGGTAGTTAGGTTTAAGTAGTTCTAAGTTCTAGGGGACTGATGACCTCAGAAGTTAAGTCTCATAGTGCTCAGAGCCATTTGAACCATTTGAATCCAACTTGAAATAAACGAAGTTGAATTTAATCCTTGAAATTTTTAAATCAGTTGCACTTTGAAGAAAAACGCTATTATCGTGTTAATTAGCAGTGTTAACGCTGATCAGTGGTTTAATTAATGGCGCAAGTTAAGTGTTATCTCCCCTAGACCAGTAGTTCCGCAGTTGACTTCGGTAAAACTGTGCTCATCTCCTGCATTAACCTAATACCTTCTGATACAATCATGTCTTTCTAAATGATAAGAAAACAATTACCAATAAAGGCAGCCTTCGCTATGACCACTAACCAAGCACATGGTCAGACGCTTCAAAGGGCAGAATTGTCTTCATCAGAACCTGTTTTTTTTCCGCATGGACAGTTGTACGTGGTTTTTCCACGAGTTCACCCATTCAGTGATATTTAAACTATGGTCACGTAACAACTCGCAACATATTTTTCAACGATGTTTTGATGTTTTAAAAAATAAAATTAATCAGACAAAGACAGTGTGTTTTTATGTGTGTTACAATTAACCATATTGTGTATAACGACATCGATTTTTTACATTTGGACTAACATTTGTTACTACTATTCAAAATATAATACTTTTATTAACAATAATTGTATTTACTTATTTCTCCTTTTTTATATGACCTACCTATGACTGATCACGATACAGTGCGAATTATACGCACGGTTGAGCTAGTCAGATCTTTTTCCTCCTGGCGGAATGGAAGAATCCAGTGTGTCAAAACACGAAACAACAATCATCACATTTCCTCGTGTAATTTTCAAGGGTTTTATTGTTCTAGTGTTCAGTCGGGACGCAAGTTTGATGCACCTCTCCACGCTACTCTATCTCCGAGTAACTACTGTAGTCTGCATGTATTTGAACCGGTTTGTTGTCCAAAATGGTGCAAATGGCTCTGAGCACTACGGGACTTAACATCGGAGGTCATCAGTCCCCTACAACTTAGAACTACTTAAACCTAACTTAACCTAAGGACATGACACACATCCATCCCCGAGGCAGGATACGAACCTGCGACCGTAGCAGTCGCGCGGTTCCGGACTGAAGCACCTACAACCACTCGGCCACAGTGGCTGGCCGGTTTCTTGTAGTCAAACTTTGGTCTCCCTCAACAGTTCGTTTCCCCACATATTTCCCTCCATTAGCACACTGCCGATTCTTTCATTTGTCAGGGTGTGCCCTATGAGCCTATTTCTCCTTTCAGTCAAGTTGCGCCATAAGTTTTTTTCCCCGTTTCATTCAGTACCACATCATTAGTTGCGCGATTTACCCATCTAACCTTCAGCACCCTTTTGTATTACCCCATTTCAAAAGCTTCCATTCTCTTACTCTTTGAACAATTTATCGTCGACATGTCATTTGCGTAAAGAGCTACACCCCAGATTAGTAACATTAGAAATGAATGTCTAATAGTTAAACGTATTTTCACTGTTAACAAATTCGCTATTTTTCTGAAACTTTTATTCTTGCTATTGCCAGTCTGAATTTTATATGTTCTGTAGTTCGGTCGTCCTCAGTTATTTTTGCCAAGCAGCAAAATTCATCTCGTACTTTTGGTGCCTCGTTTCTTAATCAAATTCCCTTAGCATTGCCTGATTTAATTCGACAACACTCCATCTCCTTTTTTTCCCACTTCTGTTGATGTTCGTGTTATAACGTATTTTCAAGACACTATCTTGTCTGATACAATGATTTTCCCAGTCCTTTGCTGTCTGACGGGAATATTACTGATTATTTCATAGTTTTAACGTGTACTCTCGGAACTTTTTGCTCGTTTACAAATTTCTCCATGTTTTCCTTCAAATCTCGCTCGGTGATTAACGTCGGGGACAGGTTACATTCCTCCATAACTCCATTCCCAACTAGGGCTACCCTCCTGCAAGAGTAAGCGCCTCTTAGCGAGCACACGTCGTCTGCAGACCGGTGCATTAGTGTAATAGGGAAATGGGGACGGGCTTTATTTTGCAGCTATGTCTGGACAGCAGCGCAGAGTTGTGGGCGGGTGCTAAGTGAGACGGAGAGCGAAAACCTTGCGAGATTGTGCTGGCCGACAGCCATCTGGCACATTTCTGGGAACCCGTCGCCCGGCCGTCACGTAATGCGGCCCTGTTCCGATTTGGTACGTGTCAGAGGCAAACGGGAGGTGTTCGAACCGTGATAAACACTGCCTTGCGGAGGTGCGAATTATTTAGTGTCTCAGCAGAAAAAGAAACGTCAGCCATTACGTACTCGCAGCTTTGCTATCACTTTCTATCGAAATGTACACACTACGAAATTTTGTATTGCGTGACCAGCAACCATGCGTTAACCGTATGCCATAAAGCGAGCCGGCTGAGTCTTCTGGGGATCGGCAGTAGTGCTTAGCACATGGCTGCACCCCTGTCGACGTCCCTACTACAAAAGTGATGATGATGATGATGATGATCACGATGATGATCACGATGATGATGATGATCACGATGATGACGACGATGATGACGACGATGATGACGACGATGATGACGACGATGATGACGACGATGATGACGACGATGATGACGACGATGATGACGACGATGATGACGACGATGATGACGACGATGATGACGACGATGATCACGACGATCACGACGATCACGATGATAACGATCGCGATGGTGATATGATTGTGTTCATTGTGATAATGATGATGACGCTCATGACAGTGACCATTATGATGACGACGAGGATCCGCTTGCATTACGATGACGACAGCATGCTCGTGATCGCGATCGTTATGATGATGATGATGATGATGATGATGATGATGATGATGATGATGATGATGACGGCGCTCACGATCTCTTTCATTACAATGATGATAATGCTTATGTTCGTGTTCATTATGATGATGACAGTACTTATGATCGCGATCATTATATTGACGATGTTGCTCATGTTCATGATCGTGATTACGATGAGGATGCTGGCGATGTCGACCGTGGTGGTGGTGGTGGTGGTGGTGGTTCAAATGGTTCAAATGGTTCAAATGGCTCTGAGCACTATGGGACTTAACAGCTATGGTCATCAGTCCCCTAGAACTTAGAACTACTTAAACCTAACTAACCTAAGGACATCACACAACACCCAGCCATCACGAGGCAGAGAAAATCCCTGACCCCGCCGGGAATCGAACCCGGGAACCCGGGCGTGGGAAGCGAGAACGCTACCGCACGACCACGAGATGCGGGCGTGGTGGTGGTGGTGGTGGTGGTGGTGGTGGTGGTGGTGGTGGTGGTCGTGGTCATGATGATGATGACCAGTTAATGACGATAAGGGTCATGAGGACAGTGATCACGATGGCAAGGATGGTGACCAGGATCAAGAGGACGTTTATCACGCAATACTGTAGACCGTGTTCGTGGACTCTACTGTTAGAGATATCAGAACGATTTTCGCTTACAACCTTCAATGCAGTCACTTGTGGACCATGGTCCCTTACCTCAAATTGACAGATTTACCCTTTTCCATCGTTCCTGAATGCTTGTATCATCATCACGGAATCTCCCTGTTTATAAATGATTTAGTGGATCACGTCGGAAATTCCACAAGGATTTTCGTAGGTGACGGTGTTGTCTGTAGTAAGATTGCAACACCAGAAGACTGGCGAAATGCGGAATGAGTTGCAAAGGGAAAATGACTGGTGCAATGACTGGCAGTTCGCCCTGAACGTAAATAAATGTATCATATTGCGCATAAATAAACGGATATATGTGTTACTGTCCGATTACACTACTGGTGAAATACGACTAAACAGGAACAACCAGGATACATTTTCGCTCTTAGCGGAGTGTGCGCTGATCTGAAACTTGCTAGCACGTTAAAACTGTGTGGCAGAAAGACAGTGTAACCTGGGACTCCTGCGTTTCGTGACAAAGTGCTCTATCACCTGCGCTATCGAAGTACAGTTGACTGTCCGCCGCCGGCCGGAGTGGCCGAGCGGTTCTAGGCGCTACAGTCTGGAACCGCGCGACCGCTACGGTCACAGGTTCGAATCCTGCCTCGGGCATGGATGTGTGTGATGTCCTTAGGTTACTTAGGTTTAAGTAGTTCTAAGTTCTAGGGGACTGATGACCTAAGATGTTAAGTCCAATAGTGCTGAGAGCCATTTGAACCATTTTGTTCCCTAAATTTATATTTACCCAGTCAACAGGCAAAGTAATTGATATCCAACGAGCGGCTGCCAATTGTTTCGCTTCAGTTTTCCTGGAAATGTCGGAACTGGTTTCCCCAATTTGACTTCATGCCAAGGTCGGAGTAAAGATGCTTCCGTATGATGATGGTAATAGTAGTCAAAAATTATCTTTGGCTTCTTTCGGTGTGCCACACCCCCGACGCAGACCGTATTTCAAACATTTGTTAGACGTACTTGGGCGCAGCCAAATTGGTTTGGGATTCAAGCGTAAACACTCCAGAAATGTGAAATAGCCATTAATTTTTCTAAAAAAAAAATGACGTTTTAGGGTGGAGTCTCCCCTTAAAATGAAGAGTAATTGTTTTAAAGAGATTAATAGTAGCATGATGGTCGGGTTGGGAACTTGAAAGCCATCAAACGCTTCATCAACAACTCACCACAGCAGGATGCCTATTCTATATGTTCGTTGTATGCGATGGTGTCTTGATACACGTAGTGTTCTATTAACGTGCTTCAAAACTTCGAACAGAGCGAAAACGTTCTACTTACAACAACATTACAATAGATTCTGTGCAAAAGATTATGAACATTTGGCAGGCGAACAGCGAGAAACCGATGCAGAAAATAAAAAAAAAATCGAAATGAATGAAGGAAATATTCTTCATATGGGAGCAGAGAAATAAACGTCTCAGTAATTTTCCCAACATTTTCACTATAGAAACATATTTTGTCTTCATGAGGAACGCTCAGGGAATCAATCTGCAATTAGATAAAGTTACCGTACTCCTTTTCAACTTGCAAAGGTGCAAACGGATGCGCAGTTTCACAGATTTTTGGGTTATGTCGAAAGTGTGCAAACTTGGCTACAGCTAGAACTTACTCACCTTAATCAAAGCAGCCACCTTGATTTTGCAATAACAGCCGCTCGCTTGCTGGAACCTACTCAGCACACCTGCATCCACCATTGCCGAAGCGGCATGCGAGCGAGCTATTAGGTCGTGTACGTCCACGGATGGAGTACTATGAAGTCAAGGGTCCCACCAATAAAAATCTGGTGGATTAAGGTCGGTGGAACGTGGAGGCCAGAACAATGGACCTCTACGAACAATCAATTTCCTTCGAAGCGCTTCACTTAGTTAAGCACATTCATTCTAAAGTGCCGCAGTGCACCATCATACTGAAACCACAGCTCTCGACAAATACTAAGTGGCGAGGCTAAGTATTACAAAGAAATGTACGATACATGGGCTCCTCCAACATGTCCCACAATAGATAAGGACCCAAAATCACACCTTCCACTATCCCAGCCCATAAGATTTTTGCCAAAGTGTACCTGAAAGCCATGTTCACAGGTGACTTGTGGGTTGCGTTCAGACCAATAGTGGCTGTTTTGGAGGCTCAAAATACCTTCACGAGTGAAGCTAAATTCGTCAGTCCCATATCACATTATTTATAAAATTTGGCGTGGAAAGATTTAAGTGTTCGTTTTTCCTGCGAGCTGTTTGAGAATGGAACAGTAGAGGAATAATCTGATAGTGAAATTACAGTGAAATCCATTAGCTGCTTACAGGGATAGATGAAAATTTGTGCCCCGACCCGGACCCGAACCAGGGATCTCCTGATAACATGGCAGGCGCTCTGTCTTTTCTTTGACCGCTTTTTACTAAATCAAATCAACTCCTTCGGTCCACCGCCACTTTTACTCTGCCATAAAAAAGAAACGAACTAATTCTGTTCCGGCGTTGCCCCTAACTATTCCCTCACTTTTTTATTATTATTTTTTTTTCACATGATTACATTTAGGAAACCTGTACAAGTGAGATTCTAGTAACAACAACAAAGGTGGCATCAAAGAGTAATCAAAAAAATAAAAATGTAAATCAGTGATGCAATTCCAACTAAAAGGTTCTTCAGTAAATGTAACTGGTTCCACTTGGTGCTTCGCCATCGTTACCTGATATCTCCAACAGCGCCTTTGAAGGGTATCTGCAACGGAGGCATTCTGCTTCGCTAGTGCCTCAAAAGGGAAACAGCATCCTTGCAGCAGCCTGTCTCTTCCGTCGCTCATGGCTGACAAGGCAGAACTTTCAGCCGTTAGTGTGATGCGGCACAGAACATTAACCGCAGCTTGGCACTCCCCAGATGGGTGGGGGGTTAACGAAAATGCTGCGTAAATAATTTGCGAAGAGCGTACGGTATTTCGGTGTGCGTTCGAGGGCATTGTGAGCATTTTGTAGGAACCACCAGTAATCTAGCTGCTCTTTCTCTCCGCCGCTAAAGATACAGGCGGCGGTAAGTCCTTTGAACTATGTAAGCGCATGATATTTTGCGGCGGGAAAGTAAGTTTCATCTGGACAGAGTAGGGTCTGACGGTCAATCATATCAGTTGTGTCCCGGAGGTAGCATGCCAATATCTTCTGTGTCAGTTGCCAAACTCCGGACGATGATGCGCAAGTGAAACGATGTTCATCGGTATATCGGACCGAGCCTCCGAGGACACAGAGGAAAGTGCGACTGCAGGGCCTTATCTCTGACACGCTCCCAGTGAGACCCACATTCCCAGCTTAATGTCCACACACTACATTCGTAGTGCCCCTGCCCACTACACTCATTACTCGCGGCAGAAAATCTTACCGAGTCCCGTAAGAGTTCGGGCAATACGTGTGCATCCGCACAGGAGGAGGAGGTCAATGGCCGGTTTGCCTTAACTGTATGACATGTCCGAAAGAACAGGTACCATCTTCATATAACGTTCATTTTGTTTTCTTCCCGCTTCCCGTATCTCACCCCTAACATCCGCGCCGGCCACGGTGGTCTCGCGGTTCTAGGCGCGCAGTCCGGAACCGTGCGACTGCTACGGTCGCAGGTTCGAATCCTGCCTTGGGCATGGATGTGTGTGATGTCCTTAGGTTAGTTAGGTTTAACTAGTTTAAGTTCTAGGGGACTGATGACCACAGCAGTTGAGTCCCATAGTGCTCAGAGCCATTTGAACCATTTGAACCTAACATCCGCCAACCTTCCGGTTCTCTGTAGCTCCAGCCGTTAAAAGTTATGACTGCATCAAATATAACTATCTTTAGTCTCTCTCTCTCTCTCTCTCTCTCTCTCTCTCTGTGTGTGTGTGTGTGTGTGTGTGTGTGTGTGTGTGTGTGTGAGAGAGAGAGAGAGAGAGAGAGAGAGAGAGAGAGAGGTGTTGATGTTCCAGTGTGCATTTAAAAAGTGATTGAGCTGTGCCACGCCTTAATTAGCCGTAACAGTCGATACGATAATATAACGGCGAGAACTGGAACACCTGGTACCCGATAAGTGCTCCCGCTCGATACCCTGTTTAAGAATAGTCTCTGTAACGCGTAACGCCACAAGTTGCGTATTGGACAGCTTATTTTTTACAAATATTATGTAATTTCATGCAGTTTTCTCTTTTTAACTCGAAAAACTCGTTTACCACGATAAGATCTCACTTTTCGGACGACCAGTACACCTGATTCTTACAGGCAAGACATCAGCCAGGTGTATTTTTTTGATCAGATGGAACAAGGAAACAGGTTTGCTACTATTACCCCGGCATTGTTGTGGCCTCGAATTCTTACGCTAGTGATGAGTGGAATGTAGTTCACTCCATATAGTTTTTTATATATTTTTACTATTTTAACATTGAAACTGGTGGTTTAATCAACTATCAGTTATTGCTATGGGTTAATCTTATTTTATATTATTAATATACAATGACAACAATAAAATATAATTTTAATTCTTAGTCACACACCAGTTGCGAATCTTGAGTCATACAATACTACGATTAACACTGTGTCCAAAGCTAAAGCTATTGTACTGAAAAAGTTGAGGGTGTAGTCAACAAATTTGTAGAGATGCCTTCGCTATTCAGGTCACACATCTTCAATGTTTTACCCATTGTCAGAACTGATGATGTCAGAAAACTGGCTGGGTAAGGATGGGAGTGCAAGAGCAGATACTCTCCTTACTGCTACACTGGCTTTTGTTCACTTCACAGCGGCCTACTGTTTACCACTATGGAAGTCTGCGAGGGTAGAATGAAAAGTAATGCCTCCACCTTCGTTAATTGGGTTTCGATGGCAATATTTTGTGAAGATTAGATGGGTAGATCACACAACTAATGAGGAGGTATTGAATAGAATTGGGGAGAAACGAAGTTTGTGGCACAACTAGACTAGAAGAAGGGATCGGTTGGTAGGACATGTTCTGAGGCATCAAGGGATCACCAGTTTAGTATTGGAGGGCAGCGTCGAGGGTAAAAATCATAGAGGGAGACAAAGAGATGAATACACTAAGCAGATTCAGAAGGATGTAGGCTGCAGTAGCTACTGGGAGGTGAAGGAGCTTGCACAGGATAGAGTAGCATGGAGAGCTGCATCAAACCAGTCTCAGGACTGAAGACCACAACAATTTTAATAAATGAAACGCAGAAATAATCCTTAGAATGTGATCTCTAATTACCAATATTCACTTTTCCACATAATCACCAGCCAACTGGATACAGTTCACCCGACGAGGAACAAGTTCTCTGAAGCCGTCACGGAAGAAGTCGACACTCTGTTTCCGCAACCACAGTCTCACAGTTCTCTCAACGTCTCCATCAGAAGCATAATGATGTCCCCGCAGATCGTCTTTCATTATCGGGAACAGATGGAAGTCAGACGGTGCTGAATCGGGACTGTATGGAGGACGCCGTACGGTGGTGAGAGCCATTCAGTCTCTGAAGTTCTGCTGTGGTGGCACTTGAAGTGTGTGGTTTGCCTTTGTCATGCTGCAGAAAAACATTCCCCTTTTCCTTTCGGACCCTTGTTAGCCGTCGTTTCAGAGTTCGTAGCGTTGTGATGTAACGTCCTGAACCAATCTGTCAACATTTTGCTTGTGAAACTCGGTTGTTGCTGTCACAGGACGTCCAACTCTTTGTCATGCAGGTCGGATGTTCCTGCTTCAACATCTTTAAACATGCTCGCCCAACGACGCGCGGTACTCACATCAACACAGTCACCATAAACGGTTTACATCCTCTGATGAATCTTCTTTGGGGTGACACCTTCTGCTGTCAAGAATTCAATGACTGCACGTTGCTTAAATCGCAATGCCCGACCACCTGCGAAGGGTTCCATACTTTACACTGTAACAGCACAACCGTTCAATGCTAAGGCTTCCCGGCAACTGGAGCTGTAGAGAAGAGGCTGCGGAACAAGCCAGTACCTGCCGCATACCAATTCTGCCAACTGCTGAACAGCTACGAAGGTGGGGGCATACTTTCCAGTCAACCCTCGTACTACACGTGTACTCATACTTGACTCCATGAATGAGACGAGAAGCAGCAATAATAAGATAGTTCCAATAGTGTTGCGTTCACCAGAAGTCAGTCCTATACAGTCAGCTACAGAAAACACCTGTCACCAAGTATAGCCGCGCGAGGTTAGCCGAGCGGTCACAGGCGCTGCAGTCATGGACTGTGCGGCTGGTCCCGGCGGAGGTTCGTCCTCCCTCGGGCGTGTGTGTGTGTGTGTGTGTGTGTGTGTGTGTGTTTGTCCTTAGGATAATTTAGGTTTAGTAGTGTGTAAGCTTAGGGACTGATGACCTTAGCAGTTAAGTCCCATAAGATTTCACACACTTTTTTTGAACCAAGCATACAAAACGACCGTGGCCAACGCAAGATGCCTGTCGAGAATGGGAAGAGGTTTGGCAGAAGTTTCCTCAGATTTATTCTCATCTTATAGCTGATCCTAACTGTCCCAGAAAAGTGTGGACATCTCTGAGCCGACTCTGGCTTGGGTGTACAGAGCATTTAAGGTTTGTATGGCTGTTTGCGTGACTGTCGTGACCGTGTGCAAGCTATGCGGCACCTGATTGAAGAGTGTATAGTACGAAAATTTCCTAGTCGACTAATCGAGCCGCGTTTGGTTATAGGGAGAGCTGTGGCGTGGTTAAGAGACCCAGATATTCACTTATAATCTTTGCTCTGGACTGTTTAATGTCTTGTTCACGTTGCGTAAATTTTTGTGTATATTTAACCTTTTACGTATGAATTCCTTAAATAAGACTGGTTCAAATGGCTCTGAGCACTATGGGACTTAACGTCTGAGGTAATCAGTCCCCTAGAACTTAGAACTACTTAAACCTAACTAACCTAAGGACATCTCACACATCCATGCCCGAGGCAGGATTCGAACCTGCGACCCTAGCGGTCGCGCGGTTCCAGACTGAAGCGCCTAGAATGGCTCGGCCACCCCAGCCGGTAAATTGTAAAATGAACATCTAACACATACGAAGAAATAAAAATACTCAACAAATGTTTTATGTATGGATAGCATCAAAACACATTAATTACGCGAAAACATGTTCGTGATTGATCACCTATTTTCCCCTTACTGACTCAGTTCTTTTTTCCACCTATTCGTTTCATCTTTTCCTAGATAATAACTAAAACCGACCTCACCTTCATCGTTTTCATCTTCTTCCTGCCTTGATGTGTCTTGATCTCTGACAATGACAGCATCATCTTCATTTCCATCATTAAAATCAGTAGGCCTCTATGAGGGTGAAGATTTGTCTGATGTGATAGAAGAAGAAACAGGAGTCGATTTAGAAGAGATAGGGGATCCAGTATTAGAATCGGAATTTAAAAGAGCTTTGGAGGACTTACGGTCAAATAAGGCAGAAGGGATAGATAACATTCCATCAGAATTTCTAAAATCATTGGGGGAAGTGGCAACAAAACGACTATTCACGGTGGTGTGTAGAATATATGAGTCTGGCGACATACCATCTGAGTTTCGGAAAAGCATCATCCACACAATTCCGAAGACGGCAAGAGCTGACAAGTGCGAAAATTATCGCACAATCAGCTTAACAGCTCGTGCATCGAAGCTGCTTACAAGAATAATATACAGAAGAATGGAAAAGAAAATTGAGAATGCGCTAGGTGACGATCAGTTTGGCTTTAGGAAAAGTAAAGGGACGAGAGAGGCAATTCTGACGTTACGCCTAATAATGGAAGCAAGGCTAAAGAAAAATCAAGACACTTTCATAGGATTTGTCGACCTGGAAAAAGCGTTCGACAATATAAAATGGTGCAAGCTGTTCGAGATTCTGAAAAACGTAGGGGTAAGCTATAGGGAGAGACGGGTCATATACAATATGTACAACAACCAAGAGGGAATAATAAGAGTGGACGATCAAGAACGAAGTGCTCGTATTAAGAAGGGTGTAAGACAAGGCTGTAGCCTTTCGCCCCTACTCTTCAATCTGTACATCGAGGAAGCAATGATGGAAATAAAAGAAAGGTTCAGGAGTGGAATTAAAATACAAGGTGAAAGGATATCAATGATACGATTCGCTGATGACATTGTTATCCTGGGTGGAAGTGAAGAAGAATTAAATGATCTGCTGAACGGAATGAACAGTCTAATGAGTACACAGTATGGTTTGAGAGTAAATCGAAGAAAGACGAAGGTAATGAGAAGTAGTAGAAATGAGAACAGCGAGAAACTTAACATCAGGATTGATGGTCACGAAGTCAATGAAGTTAAGGAATTCTGCTACCGAGGCAGTAAAATAACCAATGACGGACGGAGCAAGGAGGACATCAAAAGCAGACTCGCTATGGCAAAAAAGGCATTTCTGGCCAAGAGAAGTCTACTAATATCAAATACCGGCCTTAATTTGAGGAAGAAATTTCTGAGGATGTACGTCTGGAGTACAGCATTGTATGGTAGTGAAACATGGTCTGTGGGAAAACCGGAACAGAAGAGATGTGATGCTATAGACGAATGTTGAAAATTAGGTGGACATAAGGTTATGAATGAGGAGGTTCTACGCAGAATCGGAGAGGAAAGGAATATGTGGAAAACACTGATAAGGAGAAGGGACAGGATGATAGGACATCTGCTAAGACATGAGGGAATGACTTCCATGGTACTAGAGGGAGCTGTGGAGGGCAAAAACTGTAGAGGAAGACAGAGATTGGAATACGTCAAGCAAATAATTGAGGACGTAGGTTGCAAGTGCTACTCTGAGATGAAGAGGTTAGCACAGGAAAGGAATTCGTGGCGGGCCGCATCAAACCAGTCAGTAGACTGATGACAAAAAAAAAGGCCTCTCATCAAGTAGTCACAATCAGTGCTCACACTTGGTGCCCTTCTACCTCAGAAGGCTCAATCTATTGGTTGGTTGATTGGTTTGGGGTATAAAGGGACCAAACCTCAGGATCATCAGTCCTCTTTTCCTGACGCAAGCAAGGCTCAGGGTACAAAAACACACCTAAAAAGAAAACTAATGGAACGAACAAAAAACGGGGAAAACATACACCACAAGGAAAAGTAGAACAAGGAATTAAAACCATAGAGCAGATGGTCTGGGCTGGCTAATCACAATTAAGAGGATGAGCCATCCACTCTGCAACACATTAAAATGTCCACCCCAAAAAAGACAAGGCGAGATGAACACATGTAGCGAAAAGACGACCACCAAGACAAACAAATGCAAAGAAAGTGCAACAGAGTTAAAATGGAGGGAAGGTGGCAGCCTCAGAGAGAAGACTAAATGCCCACGCTTAGATGGTACGATAAAAACACCCATCACGAATAAACCGTAAAACTAAATCTGCTCTTGAAGCATTGTCGTCGAACAACGAAGGCAGGGTGATGGGAAGGTTAAAAGTCCGCCGCAGAGGGACTAAAAGTGGGCATTCCAGCAAGATGTGGACGGCAGTCATATGTGAGGCACAGTGACACCGAGTTGGGTCCTCGCGACGGAGGAGGTAGCCGTGTGTTAGCGACGTGTGGCCAATGCGGAGCTAGCAGAGAACCACAGAGTCCCTACGAGAGACCCGCATGGAGGTTATCCACACATTCGTAGTCTTCTTAATGGCACGCAGTTTGTTGTGCGTACTCAGATTATACCATTACGTCTCCCAAACCTGAAAAACCTCGCTGCGTATAATGATCGCAGGTCAGTTACAGGTGAGCCGTAGCGGCTGGCCCTAGGGTGTTCTACTTGCATCGCTGATATCGAATTCGGCTGTCTTGCTATCTTTCCGGGTGAACGTGTGACGGGAGTCTCTGGTCGTCGCTCAACTTGTGTCGAAAACAAGCCCGCGTCCCTAACCGTGGTTCACGGGCCTCTCCGTGCTCGCCGCCCTTGTCTTTTGTAGCGCCGGATGTACGGTGCCGATCACTGGGCGCCTTGACGTGCAAAGTGGTTGTGGGTTCGTCGTCTCACGCTGAACAGCTTCCCAGCTCGTAATTTGCAAGCTCCAAGTTAGGTATGACTTTTATTCTGTGCTTAACTAAGAAGATTGTTGAGACTTATTGTGGCATCGGTAGCTGCCGGAGTTCCACAGTGGCTATTTTAAGGAGGCTGATGCTCCTTATTTCGTTTCTCATCATCTGTGGAGTGTGTGTGTTTTAAGTGGTTTTCATGCAAGTTTTAACTTGTTTTAGGACATACTGACCGCGTGGGGACTGGTTGCCGTTGTGTACGCGCCCGGCAGCCGTAGAGTTAATGGTTTAATCATTTGTCCCGGCAGGATTTGGTATGTTTATTTAATGCTGAAAGTGCCTTAAGCCAACTGGAAGTGATCTCTAAGTTTTCTGCTACTTTACTGGAAGAGGGGTAATGTTAGAGTATTGCTCCTTAAGAATTTGGGGGCATGCTTATTATATATTCCAATGTGGCTGTGTTTTGACCTTGTTTTCTTTGCAATCTATTTGTGCTGCGGGCCATTTGTTAAGTCTGCTCGTTTCCTGGCATCGGTGCGGTTATGGATTCTTGTCAGGACCGCGCGTTGTGAGTCCGGTCGACTATATATATATATATATATATATATATATATATACCGCCTGCTAGTGAGCCTGTGCACAAGCCGTGGGGAGTGAACGCTCGTATTGCCTGCCGGCCGTAGCGTTATTGCTTCCAAATACTGCTGTGGGCCTTAAGGCTGTTCTCTAAAGTTAAGTGAGGCCGCTTTGTTAATATTAGCGTTTCTGTAAGATATTTCACTGGTTGAGTTATTACTAGCCATTCTTATTTAACACTTCTATTAATCATTTGTGTATCTTTAATGAATGTGCAACTCGTTATTTTTGCTGTGTGCCAGTTTTTCGACCTTGGTTGGTACACTTTGCATTTTCAGTATAAGCATGTTTCACTGTGGAGCTTTATTTGGGCAGTTCAGTTTAATTAAGCTTTAAGATCCTTGTTTTTTTTTAATGAAGTTGTGGTATTATGTGGCTGGGTAACTTTGGGTTGGAAGTGTATGGTGTTACTAGTCTTTTGAGATATGGTTAAACAAGAACGATTGTTTATGATTGATTATTCACCGTGCCTACTAGCTATGATTTTGGTTGCGGACGCAAAATAGGATTCTTATTCGTGTTTATGTAATTCAATCAAAGTGAAGATTTGTATATTGATCATTAAGAGGGCAAATGTCCTAACTGAAGTTTATAATAAAGTCTGTTTTGAGTCAAATTAAAATTGTAAAACAATCACAAGCTTGTCCATCACCAGTGATCCCGGGCTTCCTATTTCCTTCAAATAATTGTGGTGAGATTGTAATTTTGGATTTTCTAAAGGATTGAGTAGTACCAGGGTT
Organism: Schistocerca nitens; assembly: GCF_023898315.1. Classification (NCBI taxonomy): domain Eukaryota; kingdom Metazoa; phylum Arthropoda; class Insecta; order Orthoptera; family Acrididae; genus Schistocerca; species Schistocerca nitens. Next base: position 33,911,801 of record NC_064625.1, read on the forward strand.
CAGCAGGGATGCCGATATCCAGAAGCGGTTTCCATGTAGCCTGTTTGGCCACCCTGTCGGCAAGTTCATTTCCTGGGATTCCGACGTGGCCTTGTATCCACACAAACACCACGGAACGACCGGACCGGTCCAGGGCATAGATGGACTCCGGGATGGACGCTACCAAAGGATGGCGAGGTAGCACTGGTCGTAGGCTGCTCAAGGAGTCAGTACACAGAAGAAACGACTCGCCAGGGCATGAACGGATGCGCTCAAGAGCACGAGAAGTGGTTGCCAGCTCTGCAGTGAAAACACTGCAGCCAACTGGCAAGAAGTGCTGTTCAGTATGTCCTCCATGAACATACGCGAAGCCAACGTGACCATTAGCCATCGAGCCGTCAGTGTAAACCACTTCATGCTCACGGTACATGTCAAGGATCGAGAGGAAGTGACAGCTGCGGGGTTAATGAGTCCTTAGGACCATGTGAAAGGTCCAGTCGAGGCTTCAACGTAGGTGTATCAATATTTTCTGTTAATTATGTAATCGAATGTCCGCAGCTCGTGGTCTCGCTTCCCGAGCACGCGGTCCCGGGTTCGATTCCCGGCGGGGTCAGGGATTTTCACCTGCCTCGAGATGACTGGGTGTTATTGTGTCTTCATCATCATTCATCCCCATTACGGTCGGAGGAAGGCAATGGCAAACCACCTCCGCTAGGAGCTTGCCTGGTACGGCGGTGCGGGTCTCCCGCATCGTCCCCTACGCTCTGTCGAGGAGTATGGTTTTGTATCCCGCCTGGGAGGCGGCGCGTGGGTACGAACGGGAAAATATAATACATGTCGATACTGCAAGAACGTGGCTTACTGGTGCAAAAACAAGGTGATAAACGATTACATAACTTTGTACGTAGGTGCGATGCTGAAGCGAAGTGTCCTGGCTGGCTGCACCTGATGAAATGGGCTGAAGCAGTCGCGTAGCTCGTAGACCTCGACAGCACCGGCTGGAGGGCGCTGTCATCGGAGTCTCTGGTAGTGCCAACTTGAGAGACTATTCCGTGACACCGTTGCTATAGATACCACATATGGGACCTCATCATCATCATCATATAATCGAATATTACATCTTACGCAAAATATGAACGGAAATACAATGAAATAGCTTCCTTGACTTCTTCTTCTTCTTCTTCTTCTTCTTCTTCTTCTTCTTCTTCTTCTTGTAGGGCGAGACTGGCGTGTTGGGGTTTCATAAATCTCAGCGACCACAAACTTCTTTAAACAGCACCTCACGAAGTCCTATGCACAACTAAAGATACAAAAACACATTTGTACCACTCTACTGACTCCTAGGAGTTTCCTGGAACTGAAAATTGGTGTGATATGCCATCTAACAGTTAATTCCAGAATTAGTAATAAGCGATGTACCACAATCCCACACACCACTCCGGGATGAGTGTGTCACCCCAAGTCTTTCGGTTCTGCCATTTACGCTTTTCTGATGCGTGACTAATCAGGATGTGTCGAGATCTGTGAACTCTGTGTGAAAGTCAATCACTTTTGTGTCAACATAGTTTAGTGTTTTTTTTCCGATAGAGTTACTGTTAATTACATTTTTAGGTGCAGTGTTGTACGAGATTGTCCAATGCACTAGACGTCGATCGCATCGTTGTAGATGACGACGACGACCACCACGACGCATCTGGCAATGAAACCAAAACTGACATGCCCGTCTCCACAACGTAGTCAATGCAGAATATCATGAAGAATGTGCACAACTACTGAGGTGCGCTTTCGAATGACAAAACAAATGAATCGATGGACGATAGCGACCGATTTGCTGAATATTATATGCTGAAAATATACTGCATAAAATGACTGATTTTTTTTCCCCCAAAAGCAAGAATATACCATATGTAGACTTTCAAAGTACTGTGTGTACCTGTAGGAGTGAGTGACTCCAGGACATCGAATTACTGTGTTGTAATAAAATTTGGCAAGATTGAATGTACAGTAGTTTTAACATATATCACAGGTTAAAAGAAGGAAAAAATCTTTTGTTTCCCTTAGTTTAATACACTACTGGCCATTAAAATTACTACACCAAGAAGATGACGTTCTACAGACGCGAAATTTAACCGACAGAAAGAAGATGCTGTGATATGCAAATGAGTAGCTTTTCAGAGCATTCACACAAGGTTGGCGCCGGCGGCGACACCTACAACGTGCTGACATGAGAAAAGTTTCCAACCGATTTCTCATACACAAACAGCAGTTAACCGGCGTTGCCTGGTGAAACGTTGTTGTGATGCCTCGTGTAAGGAGGAGAAATGCGTACCATCACGTTTCCGACTTTGATAAAGGTCGGATTGTAGCCTATCGCGATTGCGGTTTATCGTATCGCGACCTTGCTGCTCGCGTTGGTCGAGATCCGATGACTGTTAGCAGAATATGGAATCGGTGGGTTCAGGAGGGTAATACGGAACGCCGTGCTGGATCCCAACGGCTTCGTATCACTAGCAGTCGAGATGACAGGCATCTTTTCCGCATGGCTGTAACGGATCGCGCAGCCACGTCTCGATCCGTGAGTCAACAGATTGGGACGTTTGCAAGACAACAACCATCTGCACTAACAGTTTGACGACGTTTGCAGCAGCATGGACTATCAGCTAGGAGACCATGGCTGCGGTTACCCTTGATGCTCCATCACAGAGACGAGTGCCTGCGATGGTGTACTCAAAGACGAACCCAGGCGCACGAATGGCAAAACGTCATTTTTTCGGATGAATCCAGGTTCTGTTTAGAACATCATGATCGTCGCATCCATGTTTGGCGACATCGCGGTGAACGCACATTGGAAGCGCGTAGTCGTCATCCCCATACTGGCGTATCACCCGGCGCGATGGTATGGGGCGCCAATGGTTACACGTCTCGGTCACCTCTTGTGCGCATTGACGGCACTTTGAACAGTGGACGTTACATTTCAGATGTGTTACGACCCGTGGCTCTACGCTTCAGTCGATCCCTGCGAAACCCAACATTTCAGCAGGAAAATGGACGACCGCATGTTGCAGGTCCTGTATGGGCCTTTCGACTGTTGCCCTGGCCAGCACATTCTCCAGATCTCTCACCAACTGAAAACGTCTGGTCAGTGGTGGCTGAGCAACTCACTCTTCACAATACGCCAGTCACAACTCTTGATGAACTGTGTTATCGTGTTGAAGCTGCATGGGCAGCTGTACCTAAACACGCCATCCAAGCTCTGTTTGACTCAATGCCCAAGCGTATCAAGGCCGTTACTACGGCCAAAGGTGATTGTTCTGGGTACTGATTTCTCAGGCTCTATGCACCCAAATTGCGTGAAAATGTAATTACATGTCAGTTCTAGTATAATATATTTGTCCGAAGAATACCCCTTTATCATCTGCATTTCTTCTTGGTGTAGCAATTGTAATGGCCAGTAGTGTAATAAAAGTTTTTCACGCTATATACACGGAGATTCAGCTAGCCCTATCGAAGGGTTTTATGCAACCCGCATTGCCTTCCAATGCCACGCTCGCGATTTCCATATTGTCTCACTCACTAAGTGCAAACTATAAGTCGTACAGAAAACATGAGCAGCACTTTTTTGTACGAAATTTAAATTTTGTATTGGAATAACTTTTGGCTGGAGGCCACAATTTTTAGATATTCAACAAAAACGTACAACAGTGACCTTCAAACGCATCTGTACCCCACGCCCATCTCTCGCAAGCTCGGATCTCTCTTCTGTTGTTCGTGACACTCCCTCCTACCTCTTTACAAGAATACTCGACAACACCAACTACTGTATTTCCGACGTTCGACATTTTCTGGCCCCTATTGATTGGGGCATTACGCCTTCAGCATAGTCGGGCATTGTGTTAACATTATTAATTTAAATGTGCCCGTGGTGCCAATGACAGAAAACTTCTGTTAACGTTAACTAAAACTAATTACATCGACATTTCAATCCAAAATCAACCCTTACAAAAAAATGGATCAAATGGCTCTGAGCACAATTGGACTTAACATCTGTGGTCATCAGTCCCCTAGAACTTAGAACTACTTAAACCTAACTAACCTAAGGACATCACACACATCCATGCCCGAGGCAGGATTCGAACCTGCGACCGTAACAGTCGCGCGGTTCCAGACTGAAGCGCCTAGAACCTCTCGGCCACACAGGCCGGCCAATCCTTACACGCACAATAGTTTTGTAGTCAGAACGCCTGACGAATAGAACGATGTAGTTGTTTATTTTATGCTGTTTCACAAAATCGTTAGCTGAAATTTACACAAACGTCAGTTTTACAATTTGTAAATGTTCAGCTAAGCCAGAGCTGTAATAAGGCCAATCTATTAAGACAAAAAAGGTCACATGTAGGGAAATAATTCGTGCAGTTACAAATTTATGTTCAGTGGTAGGAGAGAGTGCCATGAAAAACATATTAGAAATCCTGACAGGTTGGAGACTAACTGTGGGAGTGGGTAAAATAAATGCATGAATAAATAAATAAATAAATACATTTGAAGCACAATTTTGTACGTTTTTCATGAAAACGTGGAAAACTGTGGCCTCTAGCGAAAACGGACACCAGTACTAAATTTAACTGCATTAAATTTTGTATAAAAATGTCCTGTTCAATTTTTCTGTGGGACCAATAGCTTGCACATTGCAAGCGAAAGAATATGAAAATGTTATGAACAGAATTTGAAGGTGCTGCTTGTTGCATAAAACCCATCAGTAGCGGCAACTGAGTTACTGTAGACGATACATAATCTCTGTGTTTGAGCCTAACTTAAAGGTGGAGAAATTGTCATGCTCATGTTACGCTCTTCAACCCTTTGAGCCGCTGTGTTTTGGCCCTAAACTACACTTTTATTCATTGTGTTTTATGTTCCAATTTCTTTAGCATCGGTTGTTCACGCTTAACGCACTGGTATCTGAAAGAAATTAATAAAATCGTGGTTTGGGGCAAAAACCACTAGGGAACAAAGGGTTAATTAATACAGTAAGATGCTCAGAACAGCTCCTTTGAATTAGCGAGGTTTTAGCATATAATGCTTTTATTTCAGTGGAAATATGTCCGAAGCAGTGTTTCTGTTAGCTGCAGTTCTTTGTGTAAACGCTGAAACTTTAACTTCGGACAACCGCATTTCTCTGCTGCCGAGTAAAGACAGGTACATTTTTAAAAAACATAATGTTCGTCAGGCATTGCCATAAAAATGTTAAACAGTTTCTTTTTTCACTGTCTCGTCTTTCCTTCCCTCGCACTGGAAAACGACACAAAGCATTTATTTTTTTTTTACTTTTTCGTGTCTCATCTCAAGTTGCAGTTTAGGTTTATGGGAAGCGAAACAGAGGACGCAAAGGAGAGAAAGTTGGTGCATCGCTTTCAATGTCTAGAAAAAAACACTGAGAAGCCTTTGTGAGTACTGCAAAATGTCGAGCACTTTAGTTTCTGTACACAGACGGCGCGAACTTTCCTCGCTGGAATCGCAGTTGCTTTCATACGAACGTTTCAAAAGGCGGAAAAAGAGAAAATGCCAGCAACTTGGAGTATTTATTTTTCACGTTCACACTCGCCGTGTATTCCGCCTCAGTCCAGTTGCTTCGCAACGGCAAACGCACCTAGTCACTTCTTGTTTCGAAACTCCTTCATTCGTTAGCACCACACATTTGCTGGCGCATTTACAGGGTGTCCAGAAAAGGGCTCCCTGATTTCAAAATTAAATATCTCGAAAACAAAGATCGATAGAGGAATGCAGTAAACGGTATGTTTATTGTGAAAGCTGTAAGAAGTTTATACAGCAGTTTGAAATAATAGCTACAAAAGCTGCTAACAGATGGCGCTGTGCGCTGTACAGCTCATATTAGCATACATAAGTGAAATATTCGTATGAAAACAATCTTTGCAAACAATCACATCACAATGTTTTCAAAATGTTCACCATTGGCACTACAGAGGTGGCGCAAACGAAGAATGAAATTCGCCATCACATTTCGTAGTGTCTCAACCGAAATGGATTCACATGCCACAGAGATCGCCGATTCGAGCTCGTCCAGCGTGGCGGGATGCTTCGGGTAGACCATGTCTTTCACTGTGCCCCACACACAAAAAAAAAAAAAAAATCACAGGGAGTCAAATCCGGCGAATATGGAGGCCAATCCATGCCTGCATCAGTAAATTTGGGATATTCCAAAGTAATGACTCGATTCCCGAAGTATTCCTCACGAAAGCGAAACACTTGTTCGATCCGATGTGGTCGGGCTCCATCTTGCATAAACCATTCAGTACCTGGTCGATCCTCTAACGCTTGCTGTGTGGCGACAAATTGTTCCAAAATTGCAACGTAACGTGCACCAGTGACCGTTTCTCGAATGAAAAACGGGCCAATAATGCCTCTGCTGCATACTGCAGCCCACACAGTAACTTTAGGAGAATACAGGGGTTTCGCTTCAAACCAATATGGCTTTTGAGAACCCCAAAATCGCCAGTTCTGCTTATTCACGTATCCATTCAGGTGGAAGTGTGCTTCATCTGTAAACCAGATGCAGCCAACATCAAATCCTTCACTATCAATCATTGTGAGCATCTGATTAGCAAAGGCAACCCTTTGTTGCACAGCTCGTACAGGTATGGCCTGGTGCGTTTGAATTTTGAATGGAAACATGTGTAGGCTCTTTCTCAGTATTTTCTGCGTGCTGGAACGCTTCAAACCAGTCTCAGATGCAATTCTACGGACGGATGACATTGAATTTCGCTGAATAATTCCAGAAACTGTGGCGATATTTTCAGGCGTAACTGTAGTTTGCTTGCGGCCAACATGCTCCACTAGATCATCAGTTACGCTGCCTGTTCGTTGAAATTTTGCGAAGAGCGTACGAATGGTTTTCGCATCGGGTCCTTTTGGAACATTAAATCGTGCTTGAAAACTTCGCCTTGTTGCCGTAGGACTCTCTTCTAACCTGTGGTACTCTAGCACCAGAAAAACGCGTTGTTCAATGGAGTACATGGTTTTAATCTCTTCCTTCGGTACGGTAACATCCTTTCACGTTTCAATAGTGGAACTGATCGCTCTGGGCTTCGGATCACTACTTATACTAGGCATTACGTATGGTGATTACAGCGCCATCTGTTAGCAGCTTTTGTAACTAGTATTTCAAACTGCTGTATAAACTTCTTACAGCTTTCACAATAAACATACCGTTTACTGCATTCCTCTATCGATCTTTGTTTTCGAGATATTTAATTTTGAAATCGGGGAGTCCTATTCTGGACACCCTGTAAGATGTGCTGCTTGCTTGGCAACAGCTAAGCTGACACAACATATTTCTTTAATTGGCGTCTGAAAGCACTAGCACTATTAGATACTAATTCAATAAAATATAAAGCATACAAACTTTCTACAATTTCACATATCATTGTGTACTGGCCGTTTTCCAGGTTGGGGCCGAACCGCACAGTAACCCTGGGTTTCGGTGTGGGGCGGCGGTGGGATGAGTGGACTGCTGTAGCCTGTTGTGGGGTTGTGAACCACTGAGGGCTACGGCGAGGACGAAGCCTCTCCGTCGTTTCTAGGTCCCCGGTTCAATAAATATCTACATACATACATCAACAAACTGGTCTCCCATTGGGAGAAGTGTCTTCGTCGTCAGGGTGACTCTGTTGAGAAATAAATATGTGGACATGGAGAATACAGATGGAAAACGTTAATAAAGTTTGTTTCATTTAAAAAGCTTCCAGTTTTCACATGAAGAAATTCTGTGGCATTACTTTTCAGCACGCGCTCGTATATCCGCGCTCATTTCGTCTTCATTACTTTTGCATGTTGTGTTTTCATAATTTTATCTTCTTGTTCATTGTGTTGGTATAGCCCTTCTGTGTATTCTTTCCATCTTCTAGCCTTCCCTTGTTTGCTGAGTGGCTTTTCTGCTTGTCATCTGACCTCTTGATAATGTTCTCTTGAAACTCTTCCATTGGTCCGTGTTTGCATACAAAAATAATAATAGCTGATTGTGTGTCCATCTTGATGCAAAACACTTTTGCTGTTTATTTATTTATTTATACAGAAACTAGTTTCAGCGACGAATATCGTCATCATCAGTGGGTTCTTTGATTCTAAAACATGCAGAAGTAGCATACACATAAAACATTACAAAACATTATTACATGTGTACTGTTTGGTTCCGAATATTGTTTTCTGTGAATAATTTATTAGTTCGTTAGTACATTTACTATACGCCACAGCACGGTTTTGCGATTGTTTCCGAGATATTTTCTGCGTGTTTCTTTTAGTTTCCGCCATATGTCTCAGCATACATCATGTCACCTGCGCTCAAAGAATCTGAAAACGCAAAGGCAGAACACGCAGACAACACAGCAGAGCACACTTCATCAGGAAAAAGAAACAGACTGTACATTCTAACACAATAATAGAATAGCAAAATTCAAATGGCCCTGAGCACTATGGGACTTAACATCTGAGGTCATCAGTCCTCTAGAACTTAGAACTACTTAAACTAACCTAAGGACATCACACACATCCATACCGGAGGCAGGATTCGATCCTGTGGCCGTAGTGGTCGCGCGGCTCCAGACTCAAGCGCCTTGAACCGCTCGGCCACGCCGACCTGCTAGAATAGCACATGGACATATTGAAAAAGCAAGGGGTCACAGTAACATTCAGAACAAACAACACAGCTCTACAAAGGCTAAGACCAGACAAAAGAACCTCAGACAAATTCAGCAATGGTGGAATATACCAATTGACATGTAACTCCTTGTCGGGCCCAACTCATAGGATAAACAAGCAGAAATTTCCGAACACGGTACACATAGCACATGAGAGCTTTAGCAGAACACCTAACAAGAATCACAATCAACGGAAACACATCACTTTGGAACAACACACTTTTTACCGCTGTGAGAAACCTGACACAGAAAGCGCGCGCGCGCGCGCGCGCGCGCACACACACACACACACACACACACACACACACACACACACACACACACACACACACACACACACACACACGCGCGCGCGCGCGCGGACACACACACACGCGCGGACGCGCGCGCGCGCGCGCGCGCGCGCAAATAAGGAACGGAAGTCGTCACAACTCCCGCAGCAATTTTCGTAACTTTTTTGCAATATGTGATACATTTCTCACGACACACGCAAACACCAAGTTGGCATAATGTTTTGGATTACGAACAAGGTGCGAAAGTTACTATCTTCTGTGGTTAAAGTAGCTGCAAACCGTCCAACGAACATGAGTACATGACAGACTACGTAACAACCTACATAACACACCACAACTGTATCCACAACACTACCGAAAACCCATTTTATAACGCTGACGTACGCAATTTCACGTTGTCTCTGTTTACTAACTGCCACACTTACAACTGCATATGACACGTTGATTTCCGAAAAAAAGGCAACAAAAAAAAAACGCAGAAAATATGCCAGAAACAGCGACAACAATCGTAAAACCATGCTGTGACGCACAGTAGATAAGGTATTACGAAATTATTAACAGAAAACCGTATTTGGAACAAAACGGTACACACGCAATGACGTTTTACACGGTTTTATATGTTTTAGAATCAAAGAACCCATTGATGATGACGATATTCGTCGCTGAGGCTAGTTTGGGAATAAATAAATAAAAAAATAAATAAATAACGAAAGTGCTTTGCGCCAAGGCGGACCCAGAATCCCATATTGTTGTATCTGATGTCTTAATGTTCACACAGGCAGTTTCCTTTCCTCCAGAGATGTCTCGAATTAGCCTGTAGGTGGCATACTGACGCGTTACTCATAGCCGCGGTAGATAGGATACTGACAGTGAGGATAGATTAGCGCGCACAGTGTACGCTTATCAACAGTACGCGGAAGTGTGTGTGCCGATCTTGGGCAGGCAGTCACGACGGGGAACAGTGGGCCAACTTGCTTCAAAACCTGAACAAAAAAAAAAGTCGATATGCGCGTTCCGATTTTAGACCCGCAAAATCTTGTGTAGATTGCGCTGGCGTCATTCCAGTCTCAAGTCGATACAATACGTGCCAGGATTGTTGACGGCGTTAACAGTGAATCGGACCACTACACAATTTTCAGATATGTGTGGCCTACGTAATATGTGACAGCGATCGTGCCTAGTTCTCAGGATGCCATAAGATGGGTAGCACTCCAGAAGGCGTTCTTATGGCATTTTTTTAACAGATGTAACGACGTGTATCGACTTGAAACTAAACAATTACCTATGTCGTACGAAACCGTTGGCTACAAAATTTTCTCTGCTTGGTTCCACTTCCATAAATGGCCCTCCTGCTACCTTAATGGTATAGTTAATGAGTTAAAATGTATCTGCTCCCGCACATTTGCGGGTTTTCAGTGGACGGTCATTTTTTTTCTAGTGTGCGGCTATGCCAGACGGTAAAAACTAAGTCCTTCATTACTGGAATTCTCATAATCTATTATCTGAACAAAAAATGTCAATTGGGTTTTCTGTAGAATTCTTGAGGAGCTATTCCCAATTCGGATATTGTTTTCGCAAATTGGAAAATAATTTTTATTTTTTTTTTAAATTAAAGTTTCCCCAAGTAATATTGTTTTCTTCTTCGCAAAATGCAGCAGAAGTATTTAAATTTTGTGCAGAGAATTCTAGAACTAAAACGTATCTATCAAGAAGTCGGAAAAAAGTGTTTCTCGAAAGCCGGATGCCAACTTCACCGGACTCAATATTCTACAATAATGCCCGATGCCGACATCAGTCCACTTAGTTTTGATGGACAGACATGCCACAATCAAAGCTGTTTTTTTTTCATTGGTCGGCTATCTGGAGACGTGCAAGAAGCTTGGACTAACAAGGGAACCTCCCCATCGCACCCCCCTCACATTTAGTTATAAGTTGGCACAGTGGATAGGCCTTGAAAAACTGGATCCAGATCAATCGAGAAAACAGGAAGAAGTTGTGTGGAACTATGAAAAAATAAGCAAAATATACAAACTGAGTAGTCAATGGGCAACATAGGCAACATCAAGGAGAATATGACCTCAAGAGCGCCGTGGTCCCGTGCTTAGCGTGAGCGGCTGCGGAACGAGAAGTCCTTGGTTCAAGTCGTCCATCGACTGAAAAGTTTAATTTTTTTTATTTTCAGACAATCATTAGCTGTCCGTCCGTCCGTCCGTCCGATGCAAGGTAACTGCGCCGAAGTATGGGGACGCCACACCTAAACAAACATCGAAACACACGACGTCAGTCGACTACAGCGCACGGAAGAGAGAGTATTCCTGCTAACGAGGCTCCCTGGCTGGCAGTTGACTGTTCACTACTTTGGACGAGAGTGCATTAAATACGTGAGATGTATTCCGTGGGCAATATGAATCCAGCAAATATAGCTCGGGCCTTCAATAACAATCGCACGGTTTTGCGGTGCGGTCGCAAAACACAGGCGCTAAACTTATTACAGTGAACAGAGACGTCAGTGAACGAACTTTGCGAAAATAAATAAAGTAAAATTTTCACTCGAGGGAAGACTTGAACCAAGGACCTCTAGTTCCACAGCGGGTCACGCTGACCACAGGACCACGGCGATCTCAAGCTCCCACAGTCCTTGATGTTGCCTATCTTGCACATGGACTACTAAGTTTGTATATTTTGCTTACGTTTTTCATAGTTCCACACGACTTCTTCTTGTTTTCTCGATTGATCTGTGTTCAGTTTTTCAAGGCCTATCCGCTGTGCTAACTTATAACTAAATCTGAGGGGGGTGCGATGGGGAGGTTCCCTTGTAAGTATACCGGGCGTTACCGAGAAGATCCTCCTACTCGTGAGAAAATGATACATGTGGTAGTCCATCGGTTTGTGGCATCTTCGGATCCACTCATCTCCAGAGTACAGAATGAAATGAAACGATCGTATGGCATTAATGACCGGGAGTCGCCCCTCCCCCCTTACGGAAGTTGCAAGTCTTTTTACTTGGCGCCACATTGGGCGATTTGTGTGTCGATGATGGTGATATGTGACATCGGTGGTGGTGATGATGATGATGATGATGATGATGATGATGATGATGATGATGATGACGGTGACGACGACATGGATGATGACGGTGACGACATGGGTGCTGACGGTGACGACGACGACGTGGGTGCTGACGGTGACGACGACGACGACGACGTGAGTGCTGACGGTGACGACGACGACGACGACGACGACGACGTGGGTGCTGACGGTGACGACGACGACGACGACGACGACGTGGGTGCTGACGGTGACGACGACGACGACGACGACGTGGGTGCTGACGGTGACGACGACGACGACGACGACGTGGGTGCTGACGGTGACGACGACGACGACGACGACGACGACGACGACGACGTGGGTGCTGACGGTGACGACGACGACGACGACGACGACGACGACGACGACGTGGGTGCTGACGGTGACGACGACGACGACGACGACGACGACGACGACGACGACGACGTGGGTGCTGACGGTGACGACGACGACGACGACGACGACGTGGGTGCTGACGGTGACGACGACGACGACGACGACGTGGGTGCTGACGGTGACGACGACGACGACGACGACGACGACGACGACGACGTGGGTGCTGACGGTGACGACGACGACGACGACGACGACGTGGGTGCTGACGGTGACGACGACGTGGGTGCTGACGGTGACGACGACGTGGGTGCTGACGGTGACGACGACGTGGGTGCTGACGGTGACGACGACGTGGGTGCTGACGGTGACGACGACGACGACGACGACGACGTGGGTGCTGACGGTGACGACGACGACGACGACGACGACGACGTGGGTGCTGACGGTGACGACGACGACGACGACGAATCACCCAGTCCTCGAGCGCAAAAAATCTCCAACCCGACCATGAGTCACAGACGCATTGACCACTCAGCTAAAGGGGCGGGCCGAGAATTCAGAAAGTGACAACTAAAGAAAATAAAAAGCTACCACGTGTGGTGAAAGATATGCTTTTTGAACCATATTCCAAAGAAGATCCCGACAACGACACTTCTGATAATTATAATGATGCAAGTTGACAAATGTGCCTAGGTTTCGATTGAAAAATGTGACCTATCGAATGAGAGATTTCATTATGGCAGTTTCTACTTCTAATTCTTTACCGGCGACTCGACAATACTTTATACAAAATGTTCAAATGTGTGTGAAATCTTATGAGACTTAATTGCTAAGGTCATCAGTCCCTAAGCTTACACACTACTTAACCTAAATTATCCTAAGGACAAACACACACACCCATGCCCGAGGGAGGACTCAAACCTCCGCCGGGACCAGCCGCACAGTCCACGACTGCAGCGCCTGAGACCGCTCGGCTAATCCCGCGCGGCATACTTTATACCCGAAGTTTTACTCGAATTTGCTAAATTTGTATTTTTTAATGCTCTAAATTGTATGAGATTCGCGAACATTATCCTTCGTGTTAATTTGTCCGTTTTCAAGGGCTGCAAGAAGACATAGGCATATTATATAGACATACGCTACAAATCAACTATCTACTTATATTGTAAATTATGAACGAATTGTTAAGTTTCAAGTTTTCTCGTAATATGATGTCGCGAATTTGTTGGGCTCCTCCTGTCCTTAACCTTTTACGGCAAATGGACCATTGTACTTCATTGGTACCGAGGTCCGTAAAGTACTTCCAGACTAGGGTTGGTGCAATTCTGTAATACAACTAATGTCCAACGACAACAGTGAAAAAACTACCGTATAGAAGATAGGCGACTAGTCTTACACACTGCAGGTACACACATACCATCCAACAGGCCAGCCCACATGGTAACAGGAACAGGAGATACGCAAAATAATGTAAACGCCTGTACTTACTTGGGAATGGTTTATTAATAAGGGTTCGGACCTCCATTTGCTCATAATAGAGGCATATAATGACTGTATACAGGGTGATCCATTGAGCGTGATCGGGCCAAACATCTCACGAAATACGCGTCAAACGAAAAAACTACATAGAACGAAACTTGTCTAGCTTGAAGGGGGAAACCAGATGGCGCTATGGTTGGACTGCTAGATGGCGCTGCCATAGGTCAAACGGTTATCAACTGCGTTTCTTAAAATAGGAACCCCCATTTTCGTTACATATTCGTGTAGTACGTAAGGAAATATGAATGTTTTAGTTGGACCAGTTTTTTCGCTTTGTGATAGATGACGCTGTAATAGTCACAAACATATGGCTCACAATTTTAGGCGAACAGTTGGTAACAGATAGGTTTTTTAAATTAAAATACAGAACGTAGGTACGTTTGAACATTTTATTTCGGTTGTTCCAATGTGATACATGTACCTTTGTGAACTTACTTCTGAGAATGCATGCTGTTACAGCATGATTACCTGTAAATACCACATTAATGCAATAAACGCTCAAAATGATGTCCGTCAAGCTCAATGCATTTGACAATACGTGTAACGACATTCCTCTCAACAGCGAGTAGTTCGCCTTACGTAATGTTCGCACATGCATTGACAATGCGCTGACGCATGTTGTCAGGCGTTGTCGGTGGATCACGATAGCCAATATCCCTCAACTTTCCCCACAGAAAGAAATCCGGGGACGTCAGATCCGGTGAACGTGCGGGCCATGGTATGGTGCTTCGGCGACCAATCCACTTGTCATGAAATATGCTATTCAATACCGCTTCAACCGCACGCGAGTTATGTGCCGGACATCCATCGTGTAGGAAGTACATCGCCATTCTGTCATGCAGTGAAACATCCTGTAGTAACATCGGTAGAACATTACGTAGGAAATCAGCATAAATTGCACCGGCCGAGGCCGACGTGCAATGCAAGACCTAACAGAGTTCCAAAGAGGGCACATCGTGGGGGCCCGATTAGCTGGAGCATCACTAACCAAGACAGCCAACTTATTGAATATTTCAAGAGCAACTGTTTCAATAGTCATGACAGCTTACAGAAAACATGGAAAGACATCGTGGAAACGTAATAGTGCGCGCAAATCAAAAGTAAATGACAGAGATCGTTGTACGCTAACACGAATTGTGTCAAAACAACACAAAACTACGGCGTCTAAAGTGACTGCAGAGCTCAGCAGCAATCGTCGAGACCCACTATCTATCGACACTGTCCACCGAGAACTCTATAAAGCGAATATTGGTGGACGAGCTGCTATACTGAAACCATTAGTGACGACAAGAAACGCAAAGAAGCGTAAAACATGGTGTCAGGGGGCATAAATCCTAGACAGCTGATCAGTGGAAACACGTCATGTGATGCGACGAATCAACGTCTTCGTTATTTCTAACGTGGACTAGGTTTACGGTTGGAGAACGTCAAAAGGAGGCTACAATCCTGATTGCTTGATTCCAACGGTTAAGCATGGAGGTGGAAGTGTGATAGTGTGGACAGCCATATCATGGTATTCTGCTGGTCCCATAATTACTCTCAAATGCAGTGTTACATCCAACAGTTATGTGAACATTTTACGTGATCAGGTGCATCCCATGATTCAGATTCTGTTCCCCAACAATGATGCCGTATTTCAGGACGATAATGCACTCATTCACACAGCCAGGAAAGTAAAATCTTGCTATGAGGAACATGCAACTGTACTGCAGCGTCTGCCCTGGCCAGCACAGTCCCCGTATGAAATTTTTGAAAACATTATCAGCGATCTTGGATAATATATATAATTAAAAAACAGTCTTGATCTTCGATTAAAAGAAATTTGCGACCAAGACTGTTTTTTAATTATATATACTGTCCCTGGACTTCAACATTATCGAACCCTTGTGGGTGGTATTCGAGAGCAGACTAGAGAGCAGTCACTACAGCAGTTACAAGGTGTTTCATCGAAGAGTGGCATAACATTCCACTGGAGACTACAGGGTGGTCCATTGATAGTGACCGGGCCAAATATCTCACGAAATACGCATCAAACGAAAAAACTACATGAACGAAACTCGTCTACCTTGAAGGGGGAAACCAGATGGCGCTATGGTTGGCCCGCTAGATGGCGCCGCCATAGGTCAAACGGATATCAACTGCGTTTTTCAAAAATAGGAACCCCCATTTTTATTACATAATCGTGTAGTACGTAAAGAAATATGAATGTTTTAGTTGGACCACTTTTTCCGCTTTGGGATAGATGGCGCTGTAATAGTCACAAACGTACAAGTACGTGATGTCACGTAACATTCCGCCAGTGCGGACGGTATTTGCTACGTGATACATTATCTTTGTTAAAATGGACCGTTTACCAATTGCGGAAAAGGTCGTTATAGTGTTGATGTATGGCTATTGTGATCAAAACGCCCAACGGGCGTGTGCTATGTATGCTGCTCGGTATCCTGGACGACATCATCGAAGTGTCCGGACCGTTCGCCGGATAGTTACGTTATTTAAGGAAACAGAAAGAGTTCAGCCACGTGTAAAACGTCAACCACGATCTGCAACAAATGATGATGCCCAAGTAGGTGTTTTAGCTGATGTCGCGGCTAATCCCCACATCAGTAGCAGACAAACTGTGCGAGAATCGGGAATCTCAAAAACGTCTGTGTTGAGAATGCTACATCAACATCGATTGCACCCGTACCATATTTGTATGCACCAGGAATCGCCTGGCGACGACTTTGAACGTCGTGTACAGTTCTGCCACTGGACACGAGAGAAATTACGGGACGATGACAGATTTTTTTGTACGCATTCTATTTAGCGACGAAGCGTCATTCACCAACAGCGGTAACGTAAACCGGCATAATATGCACTATTGGGCAACGGAAAATCCACGATGGCTGCGACAAGTGGAACATCAGCGACCTTGGCGGGTTAATGTATGGTGCGGCATTATGGGAGGAGGGATAATTGGCCCCATTATATCGGTGGCAATCTAAATGGTGCAATTTATGCTGATTTCCTACGTAATGTTCTACCGATGTTACTACAGGATGTTTCACTGCGTGACAGAATGGCGATGTACTTCCTACACGATGGATGTCCGGCACATAGCTCGCGTGCGGTTGAAGCGGTATTGAATAGCATATTTCATGACAGGTGGATTGGTCGTCGAAGCACCATACCATGGCCCGCACGTTCACCCTATCTGACGTCCCCGGATTTCTTTCTGTGGGGAAAGTTGAAGGATATTTCCTATCGTGATCCACCGACAACGCCTGACAACATGCGTCAGCGCATTGTGAATGCATGTGTGAACATTACGGAAGGCGAACTACTCGCTGTTGAGAGAAATGTCGTTACACGTATTGCCAAATGCATTGAGGTTGACGGACATCATTTTGAGCATTTATTGCATTAATGTGGTATTTACAGGTAATGACACTGTAACAGCATGCGTTCCCAGAAATAAGTTCACAAAGACACATGTATCACATTGGAACAACCGAAATAAAATGCTCAAACGTACCTACGTTCTGTATTTTAATTTAAAAAACCGGCCGGCCGAAGTGGCCGTGCGGTTAAAGGCGCTGCAGTCTGGAACCGCAAGACCGCTACGGTTGCAGGTTCGAATCCTGCCTCGGGCATGGATGTTTGTGATGTCCTTAGGTTAGTTAGGTTTAACTGGTTCTAAGTTCTAGGGGACTAATGACCTCAGCAGTTGAGTCCCATAGTGCTCAGAGCCATTTGAACCATTTTTTTTAAAAAACCTACCTGTTACCAACTGTTCGTCTAAAATTGTGAGCCATATGTTTGTGACTATTACAGCGCCATCTATCACAAAGCGAAAAAACTGGTCCAACTAAAACATTCATATTTCCTTACGTACTGCACGAATATGTAATGAAAATGGGGGTTCCTATTTTAAAAAACGCAGTTGATATCCGTTTGACCTATGGCAGCGCCATCTAGCAGTCCAACCATAGCGCCATCTGGTTTCCCCCTTCAAGCTAGACAAGTTTCGTTCTATGTAGTTTTTTCGTTTGACGCGTATTTCGCGAGATGTTTGGCCCGATCACGCTCAATGGACCACCCTGCATACAGTCATTATATGCCTCTATTATGGGCGAATGGAGGTCCAAACCCTTATTAATAAACCATTCCCAAGGAAGTACAGGCGTTTACATTATTTTGCCTATCTTCTGTTCCTGTTACCATGTGCGCTGGCCTGTTGGATGGTGTGGTGTGTGTACCTGCAGTGTGTAAGACTAGTCGCCTATCTTCTATACGGTAGTTTTTTCACTGTTGTCGTTGGACATTACTTGTATTACAGAATTGCACCAACCCTAGTCTGGAAGTAGGGGGGGGGGGAGGGGGGGGGGAGGACCCACGTTTCTGTGAAGTTTGTGGCGTGCCGCTTTCAGTTCAGCATACTGTGGCTACGTGTGCTGTATACTGATAATAGGGCAGCCCTTGGTCTCACTGGAGATCTGCCCGCTGGCCTCGCAGATAGCGATACCAGTGTTAACAGAGTGGTGGAATGTTGTGAACTATCAGGCCTCATCCCTAAATTGGTGCGGAAGGGCGGCAGACTTTCGTTCGTTATACACTGCTCTGCATGTGGGGACAGCCTTCGTCCCCACCCATGAGATTTCCTGTTGATTCTCGTCAGGTCGCTGATGACCATGATGTCGAGCGCCCCCTGAACCCAACTCATCATCATCGTAACCGAAAACCAGTTGTTTGTCAGCTATAACCACCATCCCTACATCGGATTCCTTATCAGCCACCTAAGAAATCTAAAAAGAACAGTCTCCTACGATTTTATATTCATTTTTCTATTGCGTTCAGTTTTTGAAGCGAACTGGCCCATGGTGCGGCGCTCCGAGACAGAGCAAAACATGCGGGACTACCGGCGACAGCCAGAGAGGCGGGCGGGAGATTTTTGTTGTGCGTTTTGTAGCTGAGCAGACAGAGGACCCCTAGCGTCGCGGCAGAGTTTAGCGGCCGTGTGTTTTACTGCTGTTTGCCGCACAAACAAAACTTCAAAGCACGGTACGAAGGAAGCGCCGCCGCTGCCGCTGCCTGCAACTGCAGTCCAGCATCCACTGAGGCCAGGGCAGAAAACACCGAGCGGCCACTGCAAACCGCTAGTGTGACGTCACACTCCGTGGCTCTGCCTTCACCTGGTCCGCGATAGGAAAGGTCGCGGGAAAGCCCAACATTGGCGACGTGGGACGGAACCTACTTTGCAGACGAATGGAAAGACTGGTAGAAGCCGACCTCGGGGAAGATCAGTTTGGATGCCGTAGAAATGTTGGAACACGTGAGGCAATACTGACCCTACGACTTACCTTAGAAGAAAGATTAAGGAAAGGCAAACCTACGTTCCTAGCATTTGTAGACTTACAGAAAGCTTTTGACAATGTTGACTGGAATACTCTTTCAAATTCTAAAGGTGGCAGGGGTAAAATACAGGGAGCGAAAGGCAATTTACAATTTGTACAGAAACCAGATGGCAATTATAAGAGTCGAAGGGCATGAAAGGGAAGCAGTGGTTGGAAAGGGAGTGAGACAGGGTTGTAGCCTCTCCCTGATGTTATTCAATCTGTATATTGAGCAGGAAGTAAAGGAAAGAAAAGAAAAAGTTCGGAGTAGGAATTAAAATCCATGGGGACAAAGTACCGAACCTACTTTGTCCCCATATTGGCATACGGAAGTGAGACATGGGTAATGCACAAAAGCGACAAAAGTAGAATACAGGCTAGTGAAATTAAGTTGAGCAGGTTGAGTGTAACAACACGAGACAGATTGCGAAATGTGTATGTGAGGGAAAGACTAAAGGAGGAACCAGTACAGGACAGGATAGAAAAATCAAGACTGCAGTGGTATGGACACATGAAGAGAATGGATGAGGGAAGAATTCCAAAGAGGATGTTTGATCTGCAACTGGAGGGGAAGAGGCCCTGAGGAAGACCAAGGGATAGATGGGTGAAGGGAGTGAAGGAATGTGTGACGAGAAGACGAGAGAACTGGACGAAGGTGGAAGAGGGGGAATGGTGGAAAAACACGATGGAGAGGCTTGTGTTCCCGACAGACCCAGCCAGTGGCTGGAAACTGTCCAAGATGATGATGAATTAAAATCCATGGAGAAGAAATAAAAAATTTGAGGTTCGCCGATGACGTTGTAATTGTGTCAGAGACAGCAAAGGACTTGGAAGAGCAGCTGAACGGAATGGACAGTGTCTTGAAAGGAGAATATAAGATGAACATCAACAAAAGCAAAACGAGGGTAATGGAATATAGTCGAATTAAGTCGGGTGATGCTAAGGGAATTAGATTAGGAAATGAGACACTTAAAGAAGCAAAGGAGTTTTGCTATTTGGGGAGCAAAATAACTGATGATGGTCGAAGTAGAGAGGATATAAAATGTAGACTGGCAATGGCAAGGAAAGCCTTTCTGAAGAAGAGAAATTTGTTAACATCGAGTATAAATTTGTCAGGAAGTCGTTTTTGAAAGTATTTGTATGGAGTGTAGCCATGTATGGAAGTGAAACGTGGACGATAAATAGTTTAGACAAGAAGAGAATAGAAGCTTTCGAAATGTGGTGCTACAGAAAAATGCTGAATATTAGATGGGTAGATCACATAACTAATCAGGAGGTATTGAATACAATTGGGGAGAAGAGGAGTTTTTAGCACAGCTTGACTAGAAGAAGGGATCGGTTGGTAGGACATGTTCTGAGGCATCAAGGGATCACCAATTTAGTGTTGGAGGGCAGCGTGGAGCGTAAAAATCGTAGACGGAGACCAAGAGATGAATACATTAAGCAGATTCAGAAGGATGTACGTTGCAGTAGGTACACTGGGAGATGTAGAAGCTTTCACAGGATAGAGTGGCATGGAGCATCAAACTATTCTCTGGACTGAAGACCACAACTACAGCGGGAAACCTACAGTCCAACTGAAATTACTTGATAGTTGACACACCAAGCGTTGGAGCCGGTTTCCTCCGATCACAGCGCACAATGTCACGCCCGAACTGTTTCTAAACTGTCACTGTATGACGTACGGTATTGTATGGTAGCGAAAAATGGACTGTGGGAAAACCGGAACAGAAGAGACGGAAGCATTTGAGATGTGATGCTACAGACGAATGTTGAAAATTACGTGGATTGATAAGGTAAGGAATGAGGTGGTTCTGCGCAGAATCGGAAGAGGAAAAGAATATGTGGAAGTGAGAAGGGACAGGATGATAGGACATCTGTTAAGACACGAGGGAATGAGTTCCATGATACTGGAGGGAGCTGTAGAGGGCAAAAGCTGTAGAGGGGGACAGGGATTGGAATACATCCAGCAGATAATTGAGGACGTATGTTGCAAGTGCTACTCTGAGATGAAGAGGTTAGCACATGCGAAGAATTCGTGGCGGGCCGCATCAAACGAGTCGGAAGACCGACTGATGAAGGAAAAAAAACCTGCCACAACGACTGGTCAGATGAGAAGGGGCAAGCTGGCTATAGGTTTTAATTGAAGTTTGTGGCCGGCCGAGGCGGCCGAGCAATTCTAGGCGCTACAGTCTGGAACCGCGCGACCGCTACGGTCGCAGGTTCGAATCCTGCCTCGGGCACGGATGTGTGTGATGTCCTTAGGTTAGTTAGGTTTAAGTAGTTCTAAGTTCTAGAGGACTGATGACCTCAGATGTTAAGTCCCATAGTGCTCAGAGCCATTTATTACATTTTTGAAGTTTGTGTTACGGATTGCATTGGACTTACGTAGTCCATGCAGCTGTGGTAGCCAAAACGCTAAGGTGCTGTAACGGCTAGCACGTCTGCCTAGTCAGCAGGAGACCCGGGTTCAAGACCCGACCGTGGCACAGATTTTAATTCATTGCTTCAGCTTCTGTCCTTACCGAACTGTTGGTCATTCCAGTTCCTTTTGTCCGGCTATCTTTCTTGATGTGATTGGAGCCTGAATCCTGGGTCTGTCCCATTTATTTCGTATTTCATCACACATCATAAAAACATACAATCACACAATGCTAACGAAATACACATATTTCATACAAAGCATTATACGAACACTACTGGATCCTTCCGTACAAAATGCGATTCAGCGTCATTCATACAGTTAGCATACTCACAGAGATCAGCTTGTATTAGTTAAGCTTAGCACGACATTGCGTGAAGCAGAATTTATGAAGGCTGCCAAATAATCTTAGCGACTATGACACCAGCGTCATTAATACAACTTATTTTAGTGTAAACGCATAGCGTAGTTGTTAACACACAGACCTGACGAATAGACTGCCAATGATTCCGTCAATATCTGAATTATTTGTTAATCTATTATATTTTGTGTTACATGTTTAACGAGAACACTTTGTGTTGATTATTTAATTATTTTTTTCCACAGTCCAGACAATGGGCTCCATAAAACTTCAAACTGAAATCAATATAGCAAAAACGAGGTTCAAGCCTATGTAAGTTTAATTTTTATGAACTGTTATGTTATTGTTACGTACCTTCAACAACAACATACATACAACTTCAAAATGTAGTTCACTAAAATCCGATATAAGGTTGTTGTTGACTTAACATGGCAGACAAATTGTCGCATTGGGAAAATAATGCAAATGTTACCTAATTTTAACTGAATAACTATCAAACATTTAGGACACAACTTTAAAAGACTTGCTTTCTTTTACAGTAATTGACATGAGTAAAAATTTGTAATCATTTAAAAAAAAAAAATGGTAGCTCAATTTTCTCATTTCTTGTCCTTGATGTGCCGTAGTAGCTAAGCGAGGTGAACAGGACCTTCTGCTATGTGAAGTGCGTCGGCACTTGGAAAATTTATATCTTTACTAGTATTAACCAGATTCAGATAAACAAGATATTGGTTATGAGCTGCTTTTACCGAGAGTCGATTCAGCTGGACAGAATTCACATGCGTTACCTGATACTGGCGCGATAGCGCGATGACATAGAACAAGAGGATTAATTAGTTAATAGAAAGTTAGACTTTTACAGAGGCATGACATTCTGGTACCACAGTAGCGGTATAGCTCAAGATCAAAACATGCAAGTGAGTCATGTTTACATAAATGAGCTGATGTTTTTAAGTATGATGCAATTAAATGTGAAAATTAGGGGAAAGTGATAAGGAATAATGCAACCCCAGCATACATGATCAGGAAGCGTAGTATGTTGTCATTTCTGCACACTTCTTTTCTTGTTTACATTACTTTAAGGTCAATATTTAATGATACGTATCTTGGATACCAATCAGCCTTAAGCAACCACTTAGGCATAATTTTCTCGTTTCGTTAGCGCGCATGCGACGCCATAGACTATATTAATGAATTGTGAATATATTCTGTTATGGGAACAAGACGCTGCTGTGTTCCATTATATTCTTTATTGCTAGAGGCCTGTTTCGGCGTGTTTGCCGTCTTCAGTTTATAGCAGGTGGTCTCCACATCCATACGACAGCGATGTCTCGGTTGTTGTCACACTACTGTATAAGTTTGCTCCTTTGATGCTGCTGGGTCTATGGTAGATATTTTAACTTTTGCTGGAGCAGGTATCTGCGTAGTTGTCGAATTGTTGTTGTTGTTGTTGTTGTTGTTGTGGTCTTCAGTCCAGAGACTGGTTTGATGCAGCTCTCCATGCTACTCTATCCTGTGCAAGCTTCTTCATCTTCTGCTTAGTGTCTTCATCTCTTGGTCTCCCTCTACAATTTTTACCCTCCACACTGCCCTCCAATACTAAATTAGTGGTCTGTTGATGCCTCTAAACATGTCCTATCAACTGACCTCTTCTTCTAGTCAAGTTGTGCCACAAATTCCTCTTTTCCCCAATTCTAAGCAGTACCTGCTCATTAGTTTCGTGATCTACCCATCTGATCCTCAGCAATCTTCTGTAGCACCACATTTCCAAAGCTTCTATTCTCTTCGTGTCTAAACTATTTACCGTCCATGCTTCACTTCCGTACATCGCTACACTCATACAAATACTTTCAGAAAATACTTCCTGACACTTGAATCTATACTCGATGTTAACAAACTTCTCTTCTTCAGAAACGCTTTCCTTGCCATTGCCAGTTTACATTTTATATCCTCTCTACTTGGACCGTCATCAGTTACTTTCCTCCCCAAGTAGCAAAACTCATATATTACTTTAAATGTCTTATGTCCTAATCTAGTTCCCTCGGCATCACCTGATTTAATTCGACTACTTTCCATTATCCTCGTTTCGCTTTTGTTGATGTTCATTTTATATCCTATCAAGGCACTGTCCATTCCGTTCAGCTGCTCTTCCAGGTCCTTCGCTGTCTCTTACAGAATTACAATGTCATCGGCGAACCCCAAAGTTTTTATTTCTTCTACATGTATTTTAATTCATACTCCGAATTTTTCTTTTGTTTCCTTCACTGCTTGCTCAACATACAGATTGAATAACATGGGGGAGAGGCTACAACCCTGTCTCACTCCCTTCCCAACCACTGCTTCCATTTCATGCCCCTCCACTCTTGTAACTTCCATCTGGTTTCTGTACAAATTGTAAATAGCCTGTCGCTCCCTGTATTTTACCCCTGCCACCTTCAGAATTTGAAAGAGAGTACTCCTGTCAACATTGTCAAAAGCTTTCTCTAAGTCTACAAATGCTATAAACGTAGGTTTGCCTTCCCTTAATCTGTTTTCTAAGATAAGTCGTAGGGTCAGTATTGCCTCACGTGTTCCAGTATTTCTACGGTATCCAAACTGATCTTCCCCGAGGTCGGCTTCTACCAGTTTTCCATTCGTCTGTAAAGAATCCGTGTTAGTATTTTGCAGCCGTGACTTATTAAACTGATAGTTCGGTAATTTTCACATCTGTCAACACCTGCTTTCTGTGGGATTGGAATTATTATATTCTTCGTGAAGTCTGAGTGTATTTCGTCTGTCTCACGTACCGTGATCACCAGATGGTAGGGTTTTGTCATGATTGGCTCTCCCAAGGCTAACAGTAGTTCTAATGGTATGTTGTCTACTCTCGGATCCTTGCTTCGATCTGTCAGTGCCCTGGCATACTCTTCACGTAGTATCATATCTTCAATTTCATCTTCATCTACGTCCTCTTTCATCTCCATAATATTACCCTCAAGTAGATAGCCCTTGTCGAATTGGCCGACCGTAGTGGCCGAGCCGTTCTAGGCGCTACAGTCTGGAACCGCGCGACCGCTACGGTCGCAGGTTTCGAATCCTGCCTCGGGCATGGTTGTGTGTGATGTCCTTAGGTTAGTTAGGTTTAAGTAGTTCTAAGTTCTAGGGGACTGATGACCTCAGTAGTTAAGTCCCATAGTGCTCAGAGGCATTTGAACCTTGTCGAATTATGAAAGTTTAATTTCGTGAGAGGTGTCCCGTTCATGCGAAATTTCGTAATTGTATGTCAGTGGGAGGTACCCTATAGATTTTGACGAGTTAGATTGCGAGTGTCTAAATGCGTGACATTAATGGCCGTACCTTTAGATTGCATTGACTTACAAGCTTCAGTGCTTTACACCACCAAGGAACGGCGTATGTGTCATGCATTTAATCTTGATACGGGCACGTGTTCCAGAGACGTGACGGCGTTTTAAAAAAAGAACAGAAACGTGGCCGCGGAGTGTGTATTCCGTGCTCGTTACAATCTGACGCGTCATGCCCCAGTCCCGTCGGACGTTCTATAAAGCTTTGAGGAAAGGTGGTACAATACGAAAGAGGGGGTGGAAGTGGGAAAAGCGTGTGCACACCAGAAAACGTTGCAAGAGTGGAAGAAGCCTTCAGCCGAAGTCCCAGGCGTTCTGCAACTTCAAGCAGAGTACGGCGAATATTGCACAAGGAAGTACAATACCGCCCATACAGCACTTAGATAGTGCAAAAACTGAATGCGAACGACCTCCCAAAGAGGCTACGCTTTTGCCGGGAATTGTTGGAACTGTGGGATAATCCGATCGTGAGCGGCGAGACTAATTTTTTGTGTGTCACGCTTCGTTAACAAGCAAAACTTCAGATACTGCGCACGTAATGATCCTGAAATGCTTGATGAAACGCCACTTATGTCAGAAAGTGGTAGTGTGGCGCGGCGTATCGTCGTTTGGGATCACAGGCGCCTTTTTTTTATTTTACTTATTTTTTTAAGATCTTCGCGGCAACGCCGTTACTGTGAACACAGAATATTAGGTTCACGTGCTGAACTGTTTCCGCCGGCCGAAGTGGCCGAGCAGTTAAAGGCGCTACAGTCTGGAACCGCACGACTGCTACGGTCGCAGGTTCGAATCCTGCCTCGGGCGTGGATGTGTGTGATGTCCTTAGATTAGTTAGGTTTAAGTAGTTCTAAGTTCTAGGGGACTGATGACATCAGATGTTAAGTCCCATAGTGCTTAGAGCCATTTTTTTAACCATTTTCCCGTGCGAGTGCTTGCTGATCTTCCAGGAAGACGGGGCCACACTGCGTACCTCCCGACGTCGTATTAATGCGCTACAGAACATTTTTCCTGGTCTTTTCATCTCCAAGAACGGGGACATTTTTTGGTGTCAAAAGATCTCCTGACTTCTCGTCGTTTGCTTTCTCGCTTTGGGACTACTTGAAGTCTCAGATCTTCTGGTGTCAGCCACCACACACTATCCAGGAACTGAAGGATCAAAGTCGAGGAAGTTAATCAAATTGCATGGCCAGTGCTGCAAGCTGTGATGTCTAACTTCCGTAAAAGACTTGAAATGTGTGTGAAGAAAAATGGCGGCCAGCTTCGCGATGTCATTTTCAAGTGATGGGCGTTTTAAATTGCATGCATGGTAAATTCATTTTGTACTTCTTTTATATAGCCGTAAATAAATTGTATCGCTGAGGAAGGTTTCAGAACCGTCCATTTCACTGTCGCACATGTTAGGTGCACAAGACAGTGATTGGTAAGTGCAGGATGCCCATAGCTGAAGTCCCAGTTTGAAAAGGCTGTGCGCAGAGAACCACTGCTCAGAAGGTCGCCAAATTCGAACAGCATATTATTGACGCAGGGGGGTTGGGGGGGGGGGGGGGAAATCGTCAGGGAACAAAAGAAAATAAATAACGAAAATTTTACCATCAGACGGCCCTGTAAGCTTCTTAACGTAAATGGGGTCGGCTACAAATCACACACGAATGGCTATACGACGGCTATTGTTGGATTTTTACACCATCCGTACTCTTTAATGTTCATTACTGCACAATTTCGGCACTCAACAGTTGTGGTACATTACTTAGGTAAGTCAGTTCACCACGACAAGGTCGTACCTCAATACGGGTTGTATGTCTCTGCCCTGCTACCCCCTGGAGTTCGCTTCCGTCGCCTCCTTCAACACCTTAATTTTTCACTCCCTGCAACCTTTCGAGTGGGCGAGAGCCACACGCCACCTTGGCTCCAGGCTCAGGTCCGCGTTCACCTTGACCTCAGCTCGCTCCCGAAGGAGGTTACCCCCGGTTCGGTCTACCACTCCCGTTTTGTCGAACTTCGTTCGAAGTTCATTAATATGACCTTCATTTATACAGATGGCTCTAAGACCAATGACGGGGTCGGGTGCTCTTTTATTGTCGGGACACAAAGTTTCAAATACCGGCTCCATGGCCATTGTTCGGTCTTCACAGCTGAGCTCTTTGCCCTCTACCAGGCTGTTCTTTACATCTGCCGCCACCGACATTCTGCTTATGTCATCCGCTCCGATTCCCTGAGCGCCATCCAGAGCCTCAGTGATCCGTATCCGGTTCACCCTTTCGTGCACCGGATCCAACGCTCTCTTCAGCAGCTGGTGGACGTCGGTTCTCCGGTTAGCTTTATGTGGGTCCCTGGCCATGTCGGTATCCCTGGGAACGAAGCTGCAAATGCCGCGGCCAAGGCTGCGGTCCTCCAGCCTCGGACAGCTTCTTCTTGTGTCCCTTCGTCGGATTGTAGCAGGGTAATTTGTCGGCGCATTTTATCGCTGTGGCATGCCGATTGGGCTGCACTTACAGACAACAAGCTTCGGGCCTTGAAACCCCTTCCCGCGGCTTGGACGTCCTCCTCTCGCCCTCCTCGGCGGGAAGAGGTCGTTTTGGCCCGGTTACGAATTGGACACTGCCGGTTCAGCCATCGCCATCTGCTGACGGCTGCGCCGGCGCCGTTCTGCCCATGTGGGCAATTGCTGACGGTCCGCCACATTTTAATGTCTTGTCCGGATTTTAACACACTGCGTCTAGATCTTAACCTGCCATCTACTCTAGATGCCATTTTAGCGGATGACCCACGAGCAGCTGCTCGCGTTCTTCGTTTTATCAATTTGACAAACCTCTCTAAGGACATTTGATGATGCTGTTTTTTAATCCTTTGCCTGTCAGTCTGTCTTTTATCGTGTTTTCCCTTTTAGTTGTTGTTTTAAACTTGTGCCTCGCGGTGCATTCTTAACGTAGTCAGGGCGCTAATGACCATTGAAGTTGTGCGCCCTAAAACAAAAAAAAAAAGGTCGTACCACATCGCATGGGAAAAATTGGTGTTTAATTCTCGTGGAGTCAAAAACCGCTTAAAAAACAGTGGTGTATGGAACGACGTTAGTGGGGACAGGAATGCATCAGACAGTGTTTTGGAACGATCCCTGGTTCTGTTTTTTGAAAGTGTTGACCGCATTGTGATTCGCCGCGGACAGGGGGAGCCGCATCACACTGACTGCATTCGCACAGGACACAGCGCCAACTCAAGGTCCATATGGTGTGGAGTGCCACTGCGTACGACCACAAACCACAGTCGGTGCCTGTCGAGGGCACCTGTCACAGTCCTACCTTCAGAGCAGAAGGTCCACTCGTGTACCCTAGACGCCATTTTTCATCAAGACAATGCACGACATGTTGCTTCACATACACGTGCCTTCCTGGTGTCACAGGATAGCCTTTTCCCCTGGACTGCCAGATCTACAAACTTGTCAAAAATCGAAAATTTGTGGGACATGATGAAATGACAGGTGCAGCGCTGTAACCCAATGCCGACCACCACAGATGGACTTTGGAACCAGGTGAATGCAGCATGGATGATTACACCACAGGACGCCAATTCGGGTCTTACACACGTCGATGCCATCTCGAATGAAACAAGTTATTAGGGCCCATGGCGCACTCTGCCTATTAGGCAAAAGGACTCATAGTGAACCGAGGTGACTGAAATGCTAATCATTTCTGCAGAACAAACTAATGTACGACTGGAATACTCTCTTTCAAATTCTGAAGGTGGCAGGGGTAAAATACAGGGAGCGAAAGGCTATGTACAATTTGTACAGAAACCAGATGGCAGTTAAGAGTCGAGGAGCACGAAAGGGAAGCAGTGGTTGGGGAGTGAGACAGGGTTGTAGCCTCTCCGCGATGTTATTCAATCTGTATATTGACCAAGCAGCAAAGGAAACAAAAGAAAAAAAATTCGGAGTAGGAATTAAAATCCATGGAGAAGAAATAGAAACTTCGAGGTTTTGCCGATGACATGGTAAATCTGTGAGACAGAAAAGGACCTGGAAGAGCAGTTGAACGGAAGGGACAGTGTCTTGTAAGGAGGATATAAGATGAACATTAACAAAACGAGGATAATGGAATGTAGTCGAATTAAATTGGGAGATGCGCGGGAATTAGATTAGGTTCAAAATGGTTCAAATGGCTCTGAGCACTATGGGACTTAGCATGTGAGGTCATCAGTCACTTAGAACTACTTAAACCTAACCTAAAGATATCACACACATCCATGCCCGAGGCAGGATTCGAACCTGCGACCTTAGCGGTCGCGCTGTTCCTGACTGAAGCGCCTAGAATCGCTCGGCCACACCGGCCGGCTTAGATTAGGAAAAGAGACGCTTAAAGTAGTACATGAGTTTTGCTATTTGGGAGCAAAATAACTGATGATGGTCGAAGTAGAGAGGATACAAAATGTAGACTGGCAATGGCAAGGGAAGCGTTTCTGAAGAAGAGAAATTTGCTAAGATCGAGTATTGATGTGTCAGGAAGTCGTTTCTGAAAGTATTTGTATGGAGTGTAGCCATGTATGGAAGTGAAACATGAACGATAAATAGTTTGGACAAGAAGAGAATAGAAGCTTTCGAAATGTGGTGCTACAGAAGAAAGCTGAAGATTAGATGGGTGGATCACATAACTAAAGAGGAGGTATTGAATTGGGGAGAAGAGAAATTTGTGGCACAACTTGACTAGAAGAAGGGATTGGTTGGTAGGGCATATTCTGAGACATCAAGGGATCACCAATTTAGTACTGGAGGTCAGCGTGGAGGGTAAAAATCGTAGAGGGGGACGAAGAGATGAATACACTAAGCAGATTCAGAAGGATGTAGGTTGCAGTAGGTACTGGGAGATGAAGCTTGCACAGGATAGAGTAGCATGAATAGCTGCATCGAACCAGTCTCCGGACTGAAGACCGCCGGCCGGAGTGGCCGAGCGGTTCTAGGCGCTTCAGTTTGGAACCACGAGACCGCTACGGTCGCAGGTTAGAATCCTGCCTTGGGCATGGCTGTGTGTGATGTCCTTAGGTTAGTTAGGTTTAAGTAGTTCTAAGTTCTAGGGGACTGATGACCTCAGCAGTTAAGTTCCATAGTGCTCAGAGCCATTTTTGGACCTAAGACCACAACAACAACAGCAACAACACATTGTTAGTCGATCAAGGTGTTTATGAACATGAGTACGTACCTTAAGGGATACGGGCACTTCATCTTCGCTACTGTGGAACACATATCTTATACTGAACAAGTCCTCACAGCTGTCAAGGTATGCATTTTAGTGCCCTTGATCACTAGACTTTCTTGCCTTGAATGACCGTTCCCGCTGCGACACTCTGTATATATCACCACTTGTAGCCTCGCACTCACGTGGTCCCGACAGTGGACGCTGAATCGTGCCGGTTGCTGCTATGTGCCAAGCTTCGTGTCCCGTAATAGAGGGCGGCCATTGTGGTCTTCGTGTTTACTGGACACAGTGCCAGAGCTGCCCCGTCTGCCAACCACGCGACCTCGCAGCCGCTATTACGGTGGCGGCGCCTCGCTGTCCGTTGTGAAAGTCGGCTGTGTCCACTGCTGCTACGCCGTCTTTCCCTTTCGGCTGTGTAAAGCACGAGTTGGGATGTGTCGCGCTGTTGGCTGGGACACCAGCGGTCCTTTTAGGTCAGTCATCTTAATTGAAAGTTCCTTCATGGCCCTCGCTGTCACATTCCCAGCGAGTGTTGTGACGCAAACTGTCCCAGTAGCAATATGCGTTGAAACCTCGCCTTAGAAAAATTAGTGGATTACTGTGGTGGTAAACCTCTTACGTTATTTGATTTTCAAACAGCTGGGCAAAACTGAACGTACTCAGACATTTCTCTCTTTACTTATTCTGATCATCATTAAAGTGACACACAATATTTTTAGCGCAACGCAATCTCACTTTCAATAATCCCTACAAAAGAATGGCCGCGACTAACAATAACCTATACCTCTGATGAATCACTTACCTCACAAAAATCTTCGTTACTCGAACTACTGCAATACAGCGAGCGCCAATACTGCCAGCTAAATAAAGAACTACTGAAGGCACTAACTACTGATAGGTATACTTAGCAAATGAAAGATTTTGGTAGAGAACAAACAATGTATTTACCTTAATATTGTTCAAAAGTCATCGTATATATATATTATGTCAGTTCATGATATCTAGTATTACAAATTTACTGTCTCTGATGGACACACGTCCAGATCATCCGCTCTCAAAACTCCGCCATCTCTCTCCCCACATCCACCACTGCTGGCGGCTCACCTCCAACTGCGCAACGCTACCCGCTGTTCACATCCAACTGCCCAACACTACACAAGCGAATATTACAACAATGCCAACCAGCCACAGACTGCACACAGCAGTCAGTGATTTTCATACAGAGCGCTACGTGGCGTTACCAACATTAAAACCTAAACAGCGTACTTACAACGCTAGCATGCTATTAAGGTACGAGATGTTTACAGATAATACTGCTAGTAAAGTCACTATCGCCAACAGCCTTGTCGCAGTGGTAACACCGGTTCCCGTCAGATCACCGAACTCTTTCGCGCTGGGCTAGCACCTGGATGGGTGACCATCCGGTCTGCTGAGCGCTGTTATCAAGCGGGGTGCACTCAGCCTTTCTGAGGCACACTGAGGAGCCATGTAGTTGAGAAGTAGCGGCTCCGGTCTCGTCACCTGACATACGGCCGGGAGAGCGGTGTGCTGACCACATTCCCTCCACATCCGCATCCAGTGACGCCTGTGGGCTGAGGATGACACGGCGGCCGGTCGGTATCGCTGGGCCTTCCGAGGCCTGTTCGGACGCAGTTTTAGTTTTAAAGTCATTGTCACACAATCGGCTTCGTGATTGGCACCGACGTTCTTGGATATCGGCTTCCGTAACGCTGCTCAGTATTTACAGCCGACCTCTCCTCCCTGTATCAGGTCATGCAGTGCATCCGGCGACACAGGCTTTTCAATTGTGTCATCTGCTCCGACTCTCTCTCAGTGCCCTTCAGAGCCTCTGTGTGCTGTACTCCGTCCATCCCCTAAGCAACGGGTCAAAAAAGCTTCCACTTGCTCTCTCTTGATGGAGCCACTGTGATGTTTATGTGGGTTCCTAATCACGTCGGTCTGACGGGAAACCAGGCCACTGACGCTGCTGCCAAGACTGCAGTCCTCGTACGTCAGCCCGCTAGTTCTTCTATGTCCCCTGATGATCACTGTGTTGCCGTCTCTCATCAGGTCACTGTGGCATCGCCACTGGTCCTCCCTTCATGGGAACAAGCTCCAGGTTATTAAGCCTCTCCCAGCGGCTTGGACGACCTCCTCTCGACCCTGTCGCTGCGAGATCATTTTAGCTAGGTTGCGTATCCGGCACTGTCTTAAGCCATCGCCATTTGTTAAGTCGTGGTCCTCCACCACTTTGTGCTCACTACCCTCAACCTTCGACGGTCCCCCATTTCCTGATGGAATTCCGTTTCTTTAACCATTGTAAGTAGGCTGTTTATGTTTTTATGTTAATAACGCCACGTAGCGCTCTGTATGAAAATCACTGACTGTGCTCTGTTGTAGTGGTTAATAAAAAAAGAAAAAAGAAAAGAAAAGGTTGAAAATGTGGGAAGAAATGGTGAATAAAAAAAGGGGTTTTAAAATCGTTAATGACCTTGAAAAAGGGAAAGAATGCAATGCAAATCGGACTTCGTGATTCGGAAAAGCTATTGTTGGGGTGGTCCTTGTGGCGTTCCTGAACAAAAGTCAAACCAAATTCCACTACAAAAATTATTTGAAAGAGAACAGAGAATAACAAAATGTGATTAACAGGGGGAAATGGCGTAGATAAGAGTTCATTGTTTACCATGTTAACATGTCATCTCTCGTGCGGCGTCCAGGTCCTGTTCTCCAAAAATCTCCTGCTTCATTTCTGCGTGAAAAGTCGTAGCTGCTCCGAAATCTTGCAGTACATTTCATCGTCCAGGAATTACTGATGTATACAAATTAAAACCATCTTGATAGTGAATGCAATGTATTTTAGGTTGATGCTTCCATCCTCCAAATTTCATACCAGCTTCCACAATACGTCTGCACATCAATAAGTTTTTACGTCTGAATCATACTAAGACTAGCGAATAAGTGATGTTAAAGCTTCCGCTCTCAAGAGACAAGAGCGGGCAGAAAACAAAAAGAGTTACAATTTTTGTACCTTCAGTTTCTTATAACTATTTTTTCTGCCGTCGTGCGCTCATACAGCTGCGACGGTATAATTTATATCTGAGGGAACGAGTGTAGCGCGGTGAAATTCAAAGTCCCGCTACAGTGTGCAATCTTTGGCTGGTTGGCATTGTTGGAATATTCGCTATTGCAGTGTTGGGCAGTTGGATGTGAACAGTGGGTAGCGTTGTGCATTTGGACGTGAGCCGCCAGCATTGGTGGATGTGGAGAGAGAGAGATGGCAGAGTTTTGAGAGCGGACGATCTGGACGTGTGTCCATCAGAAAAAGACTGGATGTCATGAACTGATATATATATATATATATATATATATATATATATATATATATATATATATATAATGACTTTTGAACACTATTAAGGTAAATATATTGTTTCTTCTGCATGAAAATCTTTCATTTGCCAACTATGCCTATCAGTATTTAGTGCCTTCAGTAGTTACAATCTTTTATTTAGCTGGCAGTATTGCACTCCGTCTGCAGGCCACAAGTGGCCCATCGGGACCATCCGACCGCCGTGTCATCCTCAGCGGAGGATGCGGATAGGAGGGGCGTGTGGTCAGCACACCGCTCTCCCGGTCGTTATGATGGTTTTCTTTGACCGGAGCCGCTACTATTCGGTCGAGTAGCTCCTCAATTGGCATCACGAGGCTGAGTGCACCCCGAAAAATGGCAACAGCGCATGGCGGCTGGATGATCACCCATCCAAGTGCCGGCCACGCCCGACAGCGCTTAACTTTGGTGATCTCACGGGAGCCGGTGTATCGACTGTGGCAAGGCCGTTGCCAGCTGGCAGTATTGGCGCTCGCTGTATTGCAGTAGTTAGAGTAACGAAGATTTTTGTGAGGTAAGTGTTTCATTAAAGGTATAAGTTATTGTTAGTCAGGGCCATTCTTTTGTAGGGATTATTGAAAGTTAGATTGCGTTGCGCTAAAAACATTGTGTGTCAGTTTAGTGATGATCAGAATAAGTAAAGAGAGAAATGTCTGAGTACGTTCAGTTCTGCTCAGCTGTTTGAAAATCAAATAACGTAAGGGGATTACAAGCACAGTAATTGAATAATTTTTCTAAGGAGATGTTTCACCATTTACGTTCTCATTTGTGTTTGCCGTCTGAGTTATCGGCCGTTTTAGCGAATGACACGCGACGGCCTATCGACCGCTAGTTACCCTTTTATCCGTCGTAGCAGCGTGGCGAAGGATATTTAATCTTTATTTCAGCATTTCCGTTTCTTTACGGCGTATTTTATAGACATTCCTTCATGTCGCTGGTTTTAGTTGTCTTTTCTTCCATCGATTGTGTGTAGTGTTCTACGGTTCTGACATGGACAAATATGACCATAATTGTTTTTGTACCCTAAAAACAAATCAAACACAATTAGCTTAACATATCGTCCATCTACGTTGCTGACACGAATAACATGCAGAAGAATGGGAAAGAAAGTTCCATGATGATTAGTTCGCCTTTATGAAAGATAACGCACCAGAGAGGCAAATCTGACGTTGTGATTGATAATGGAAACGGGACTAACTGAAAATCAAGACATGTTCATTGAATCTCTCGACTTCGAAAAAGCGTTCGACACTGTAAAATGGTGCAGTATTTTGAAATTCTCAGGAAAATGGGGATAAGCTATAGAGGCATGCTGATAATATACAACATGTACAAGAGCGAAGAGGAACGATAAGGCTGGAAGACAAAGAGTGAAGTGCTCAGATTGAAAAGGATGTAAGACATGGATGTCGTCTTTCGCCCCTACTGTTCAGTCTACACATCGAAGAACCAATGGCCAAAACAAAAGTAAGGTTTAAGAATGGAAATAAAATTCAAGGTGGAAGAATATCAATGATAAGACTGGCTGATGACATTGCTATGCTCAGTGAAAGTGGAGAAAAATTACATGATCTGGCTTGGTTCAAATGGCTCTGAGCACTACGCGACTTAACTTCTGAGGTCATCAGTCGCCTAGAACTTAGAACTAATTATACCTAAGTAAGCTAAGGACATCACACACATCCAAGCCCGAGGCAGGATTCGAACCTGCGACCGCAGCGGTCGCTCGGCTCGGCGCCTAGAACCGCACGGCCACCCCGGCCGGCTTTCATGATCTGTTGAATGGAATGAATAGTGTAATGGATACAGAATTGAAACTGAGAGTAAATCACAGAAAGACGAACGTAATAAGAAGTACCAGAAACGAGAACAGCGAGAAACTTCATATCATAATTGGTGATCATGAAATAGACGAAGAATTCTGCAACCTAGATAGCAAAATAACGGTGGACAGAGCAAGGGGGGTATAAAAAGCAGACTGACACTGGCAAAAGGGGCGTTCCTGGCCACGAGAGGTCCACTAGTACCAGACACACGCCTTAATTTGAGGAAGAAATTTTTTGGATTGTACGGTTGAAGCACAGAATTGTATGGTAGGGTCCACTGGGAGCCGAATCGCACAATAACCCTGAAAGAGTGGTTCGGTGTGGGGCGGCGGAGGGGTGAGTGGACTGCTGTGGCCTGTTGTGGGGTTGTGAACCACTGTGGGCTACGGCGGGGGACGAAGCCTCTCCGTCGTTTCTAAGTCCCCGGTTCAATACAATACAACTTTATCTTCATCTCAACTTTCTTCTCTTTCTTCTTCTTTGTCATCGTTGTTCTTTTCATATGTAAGACAATCTTCAGCTCCATCGAGAACGTTACTTATGGAATGCTACTTAAAAAATTCAACAGTAATGTCTTCTTTCACTCTAGGCCGCGACTGTTTTATCCACTGACACACCTGTTTCATTGTAGGTTGTTTTAAAGCTCCCTTCGGCGTCAATTCATATTGGGTTTCATCCACCATCCATTTGTTCCATTCCTCTGCCATATACACTTTAAAGGGTTTGCTTATAGAGACAGCAAGACGTTGCAGTTGTGAAGTAAGTCCTCCTGGAATAAAAGCAGGCTCTGCATTTCCCTGTCTCAGTTTTCGTTTCACAGAAAATTTTTGGAAATTTGTGTTAAGTTCCAATGGGACCAAACTGTTGAGATCATCGGTGCCTAGGCTTACACACCACTTAATCCAACTTACACTAACTTACGCTAAGGACAAAACACACACACACACACACACACACACACACACACACACACACACACACACACACACACACACACACACACACACACACACACACACATGCCCGAAAGAGGACTCGAACCTACGACTGGGAGAGCCGCTCGAACCGTGGCAAGACACCCCAGACCACGCGCTTCTTTCACAGAATTTTTCAAGTGACTACTAAACTGACCTAGCACGTTAAGAGAACTCTTCTTCAATAAAGCACTTTTCCTTCTCTCTCCCACACTCTGTTAATCCATAATTTCATATCAACCTTGACATCAACGTGAATAACACCATCTGGCTGAAATACTGCCAGGTTTTGGCATTATTTGCGCTTGAAAATGATCATTTGATTTAGTTTAGTACCGCCAGCACAACAGGAGAGGACAAGAGTGTAGTGCATGTTTTCATGTCCACTTGTTCTTACAGTTTTAGCACCTTTCATGGCAACAGTTCTGTTACCCTGCACATAAAAGTCAGCAGTTTCGTCCATATTCGCTATTTGAGTTAGTTCCACACTGATTTTCTTTTGATGTTGAATAATAAAACGAAGGAAAGATAATATTTTCTCTTCATACTCTTGTGGCATTTTCTTAGATATTTTGGTTTTGGTTCACATGCTAAGTCCATGACGCTTCATAAAACTGTGGCACCAACCAACTCCACCCTTAAAGTCTGTTAAGTTCCACTGCACCGCTAGCTTACGAGCGTGCATTTGAATCATTTTTTTATTAATTCGAATGCCATTTTGACAGTGTCCTTAAATCCGTTTCAATACGACATCTTCTACATTTGGCCATTTTGAATTGGGTCCTCTATTTGCTCATTTAGTTTACCTCGTTTTTTTTTTCAGTTCTTCTTTACTAGCCCGCCAATCGCTAAAGGTTTTTCCTGTTGGTGGAGGGCCGAAATGCCGCTCAGCTGCTCTGTTTCCATGTTCTTCTGCATGTGCTGCTACTTTCAATTTATAGCTCGCATCATGACAATATCTCTCATTTTTTCCATTACGAAACTAGCTACAACATAAATTTTGTATTTTTATCGATAACACAGATCACTTCCAATTAAGTTCATTGGCAATATAGACTGCATTAGCGCGTCATAGGCTAGACAGTGTTCTGGGTCTGTGATGGCGGGGTGGGAGGGAGACAATGTTAGCAAGCATGTGAATCCCCACAACTTACGTTCATCGCTTCAGTGCACTGCTGCTGCCCGGTGAATCCATGTGGCGAGACAGACAGGTTTCCTGCAGGATCGAATGTATGGCAATTTTTAACATGGGCCGTAATTTTAAATCAAACGCTGGACATTTTTATATTAATTTCGAGTATAAGCACCAGAGTTTTGGAGACAATTTTTCGAAGAAAAAAAGTGCTTCTTACAGTCCAAAAAATACGGTATCAACAAAATCGGCGATGCTAAGAGTATCCACATCGCTGGCAATGGGTTATACGAGGTGTGCGCCTGACAACACTGCGAGCAATCTGGCAACGGTGTGGTGTTGTGCTGATGTAGACCGATTTGTTCATCCCTTCCCAGATGGTCAGTCAGAGTTTCAGCTCCCTAAAGCGATCGCGTCGTTTTTGAGAGTGCCATCAGTCAAGTTGTGTTTTTGTTGTGTCTTACAAAAATGGAACAGTGGAATTTAGAGAGATGTTATGCCATCACATCATGTGTTTAACTTGGGATATCTGTGTGCGGGTCTGATGTTTGAAAAGCATAGACAGGCTATGAGGAACATTGCTTAGCTGGCAAAAATAATATCTGGAATCCGAGAACACATTGAAGATGAACCTCCCTTAGGGAAATGTTCAACTTCAGAAACCGACGAAAATGTCGAATTGTGCATGCTCTTAAGAGAGTGTCTGTTGAGGACAAAATGTCAACCAAGTGTTTTACAAAGATGTCTTTGGAAAGCTCAGGAGAAGGGTGAATGGACACTGTAGACAAGACACTGTAGACAAGACACTGTAGACAAGACAAGACACTGTAGACAAGACAAGACACTGTAGACAAGACAAGACACTGTAGATAAGACAAGACACTGTAGACAAGACAAGACACTGTAGTGTGTGTGTGTGTGTGTGTGTGGTGTGGTGTGGTGTGGTGTGGTGTGGTGTGGTGTGGTGTGGTGTGTCGATGCACATGCACGTTTTTCTGTTTCATACGGACGTCGCTTTCAGGAAATCGGAGCCCACCTACGTGGGACCGCAGAATGAGAGCGTAATACCGAGTGATTTGAGGCGCCTCTTTCGCCGCTACCGCGAATCACACACACAGCACGGTTATCGGCGCGCCTCTGCAAACAGCGCCGCGGCTCATTTCCTCGGGCGCCCCGCGACAGCCTGGCGCAATAACAGCTTTCCTTCACTACCAAGCTCGTTTTCACGCGACAGTTTAAAGGCAACACAAAATTAACGGGCTATCTGGTGTCACTCTTCCTACACCGCGAGTAAAAGTAATAAGTTATTTAAATAAAAAAATAAACTTTTCAATACAGCACGTTTTTAAAACGTCCTAAGGAGTATAAAATAATTCCTCGTAGCACCAAACAGATTCCTAACTCCCATACAGATAGACATGCAAATATGTCCTTGTGAATTTGTAAGAGCTACGAAAATTCTTGTAGAATATAGCACGAAAATCGTGCGGAGCAAGCAATAGATAATAGTAAGGAGGTCAATGGAAATAAGAGTTTGGCTTCATTGGCCGGGAAGCCCCTTTCGAGGCAGGTCCGGGGGCCTTGGTGCAGGTCTTATTACATTCGACGCCTCATTGGGCGACCTGCGCGCCGGATGGGGATGAAATAATGATGAAGACAACACAACACCCAGTCTCTGAGCGGGGGAAATCTCCGACCGAGCCGGGAATCGAACCCCGGCCCGTAGGACGGCAATCCGTCACGCTGACCACTCACAAGGGAACCTCCCCATCGCACCCCCCTCAGATTTAGTTATAATTTGGCACAGTGGATAGGCCTTGAAAAACTGAACACAGATCAATCGAGAAAACACGAAGAAGTTGTGCGGAACTATGAAAAAATAAGCAAAATATATAAACTGAGTAGTCCATGTGCAAGATAGGCAACATCAAGGATAATGTGAGCACAGGAGCACCGTGGTCCCGTGGTTAGCGTGAGCAGCTGCGGAGCGAGAGGTCCTTGGTTCAAGTCTTCCCTCGAGCGAAAAGTTTATTTACTTTATTTTTGCAAAGTTGTGATCTGCCGTTCGTTCATTGACGTCTCTGTTCACTGTAATAAGTTTAGTGTCTGTGTTTTGCGACCGCACCGCAAAACCGTGCGATTAGTAGACGAAAGGACGTGCCTCTTCAATGGGAACCGAAGACATTTGTTCCAGGAAAACACGTCTGATATATTCTATGCGACACTGGTGACGGCATGTGCGTCACATGACAGGAATATGTTGTCGACTCACCTAACTTGCACACTTGGCGAATGGGTAAAAAGATTCTTCTACCTTGCCCGATTTAGGTTTTCTTGTGGCTGTGATAATCACTCCCAAAAAAGTGATGAAAACATAAGAGTTTGTCACATAAACTGCAACAAACGAATGCAACAGTTTCACAGTCGCACAGTTTTCTCTGTGCTCTTTCAAAACATATGTTTTTAACTTTTTCAAATTTTTCCGTGTGTAGACCGTCAAATCCTGCTTATGTCCAAGCAAATCTGAACATGTCCTGGAATTTTGGAGAGCGAAGTTGATTATGTGTGAGTGCCCGAACTCTGATAATTGTCTGAAAATAAAAATTTAAACTTTTTACTCGAGGGAAGACTTGAACCAAGGACCTCCCGTTCCGCAGCTGCTCACGCTAACCACTGGACCACGGCGCTCCTGAGCTCACATTATCCTTGATGTTGCCTATCTTGCCCATGGAGTACTCAGTTTATATATTTTGCTTATTTTTTCATATTTCCACACAACTTCCTGTTTTCTCGATTGATCTGTGTTCAGTTTTTCAAGGCCTATCCACTGTGCCAACTTATAACTAAATCTGAGGGGGGTGCGATGGGGAGGTTCCCTTGTCAGCTATCGAGGCGGACATAGTAAAGAGGTGAACTACACCGACGGAAAAATAATCGTAGTACCAAGAAATAATAAGCGTGGGGATACATTTGTCTAGGTATCATATTTAAGTGACTGACATTGTAAAGTCTCAGGTTAATGTAAGCTCGAGATAGGCCATTAGAAATGTCAGAACCAGAATGTTGAATGCAAGCACGCAAACGTGCATGTATTGTGTTGTACAGGTGTGCCGGCCTTGGTAGCCGAGCGGCTCTGGGCGCCTCAGTCCGGAGCCGCTGCGACCGCTACGGTCGCAGGTTCGAATCCTGCCTCGGTCATGGATGTGTGTGACGTCGGTTAGTTAGGTTTAATTAGTTCAAAGTAGTTCTAGGGGATTGGTGACCTCTGAAGTTAAGTCCCATAGTGCTCAGAGCCATTTGTACAGGTGTCGGATATCAGTTTGTTGGATGGTCTTCTACGCCTCTTTCATTTGGTCGGTCAATACGGGTACGGTCGATGCTGTTCGTGGACGACGCTGGAGTTGTCATCCGAAGGCGTCCTATACATGTTCGATTGGAGACAGATCTGGTGACTGAGTAGGTAAGAGAACATGTGGACACTTTGTGGAGAATGTTGGGTTACAGCAGCTGTATCTGGGCGAGCGTTATCCTGCTGGAAAACACCCTCTGGAGTACTGTTCATGAGTGGCAGCACAATAGGTCGAATCACCAGGCTGACACAAAAATTTGCAGTCAGGGCGCGTGGGATAACCACGCGAGTGCTCCTGCTGTCACCCTAGACCACAGCTCCAGGCGAGGTCCAGTCGTCCATGCCGGACAGGTTGGATGCAGGCCTTCAACTGCCCTCCTACTAACCAACACACGGCCGTCACTGGCAACGAGGGAGAACCAGCTTTTGTCAGAGAACGCAAAAGAGTTCCACCCTGCCCTCAAGTGAGCTCTCGCTCGACACCACTGAAGTCGCAAATGCTGGTGGTTTGAGAGAGAGGGGGTCACTGGAATACACGCTACAAGGCGTTTTGATCGGATCTCTTCTCGAAGGAAACTATTTGTAACAGTTCGTTGTGTCGTTGTGATGCCAACTGCTGCTCATCTTGCTGGTGCAGCTGCAATACGATGCGCCAGAGCCACACGCCGAACACGACGGCCTTCCCTCTCGATAGAGCCACGTGGCCGTTCGGAGCCCGGTCTTACTGCGACCGGACATTCCCGTGACCACCGCTGCCAGCAGTCGTGTACAGTGGCCACATTCCTGCCGAGTCTTTCTGCAGTATCAAATGTTCAAATGTGTGTGAAATGTTATGGGATTTCACTGCTAAGGTCAGTAACATAAATTAGCCTAAGGACAAAAACACACACACACACACACACACACACACACACACACACACACACACACACACACACACACTCTCACTCTCTAGGGAGGAGTCGAACCTCCGCCGGGACCAGCCGCACAGTCTGTGACTGCAGCGCCCCTGACCGCTCGTCTAATCCTGCGCGGCTCTGCAGTATCGCAGAAGGAACTTGCAGCTTCTCATAGCCCTACTACACGACCTCGTTCAAACTCAGTGGCGTGCTGATAATGCCGTCCTTGTTGCCTTACTTGACTAATGTGGTGTCACCGCCAGACACCACACTTGCTAGGTGGTAGCCTTTAAATCGGCCGCGGTCCGTTAGTATACGTCGGACCCGCGTGTCGCCACTGTCAGTGATTGCAGACCGAGCGCCACCACACGGCAGGTCTAGAGAGACTTCTTTGCACTCGCCCCAGTTGTACAGCCGACGTTCATAGCAAGGGTTCACTGACAAATACGCTCTCATTTGCCGAGACGATAGTTAGCATAGCCTTCAGCTACGTCATTTGCTACGACCTAGCAAGGCGCCATTACCAGTTTATATTGAGATGGAAATTATGTACAGTCAACAGAGATGTTCACCAATTGTGGATTAAAGTTAAGTATTCTACCAGTTACCTCCTGTTTTGCTAGTCTTATTTCTCTGACCTGTTCCAGACCTCACGCCAGTCTGCGTGTAATTAAACGCGTGCATTTCGGCCTCCTCTAGCAACACGGTGTTGGCTCTTCTGCCAACACAGCAACTAACATCAACTCACCACGTCCAATCTCAAAGGCAGTTTACGCTACGACCGTTCCAGCGCTTATTTAACGCAAATGTGGTATGCATTCTCATTGCCTTACTCATTTTACTAACGCCATTTTTATGCCACTGGCGCGAAATTTGAATAGACGTTATTTTCAGATGTAGAAACCCACCTACCATTTTCTTCTTGGTGTTGCGATTTTTTTTTGTCACGTACTGTATTAATGTACCAATTTTTATATTGCACGCCACTCGCGTTTTTCGTTTCAAATTCTGCTAGTATTTTCATAGCTATAAAAAATTCACAAGCACGTATTTTCAGGACTATCTGTATGGTGTTAGGAATCTGTATGGTGCTAGCAGAAGTTATTTCATACTCCATAGTACGTTTTAATTTATTTAAATTATTATTATTCTGCTTTGTCATGTTTGTGTCAAATTTCTGAGACATTTCGAGGAGATTTCGACAGATACATGTGGTAAATTTGTTTCTGTTCAGCTGAGTCAACCAATACATTGCTTCCTCCTGCGATTATGTCACGAAAAGATTTCGAAGGAAAAGATTAGACAGAATCGAGCTTACACGGGGACTTGCCAGAAACCGTTGGTTCCTCCTAGCGAACATTGGCAATTGCAACAGGACAAGGGGAAAATAGCAGTGGCACACAAAGCGTCCGCCGCCACACATCAGTCAAGAAAGCTGGTTCAATAGTGTTCTGTTATCCAGTTCGGGACTTCGTAAAAGTTTGAAGTCTCTAGCTCATCAGGAAATTTTGAAATTTGTGGTAAGCTTCTGTGGGACCAAACTGCTGAGGCCATCGATCCCTAGGCTTACACATTAATTAATGTAACTGAAAGTAACTTACGCTCAGGAGAACACAAACACCCATGCCCGAGGGAGGACTCGAACGGGTCGAGCCGCGCTAACCGCAACAAGACGCCTAAGACCGCGCGGCTACCCCGCGCGGCAGCTCACCAGGAAGTTAGTCCAAAATTAATGCCAAAATATGTACCGAACAAACAGACAAGGAACCGACCTAGTAAGAACGCGTTAAAAATGCTTCCTGCCTCGCTGCGTTTTACCTTTGATGACAGCGATGCAGGATTCTTTTATGATTTTACTTTTATTGATTCCGCAGTAACACGGCCGAACTAATATGTTGCCAAGGTGGTTTCGAGTACGCTGTAGAAGTTTCGGTGGGAAGCCCTTGCAGATCTTCTACACATTCCCCGATGTCTCCCTGTGCGGCTTCTGTACTTCGGGAGCCCTGAAGAAGACACGCCCAGACACAATTATGACTCCGGAGGCAGCCGTAAACAGTTTCCCATGAAGGGCGAGTTAGTTTAAAGATGTTAAGGCGGGGACATCTGACCAGCGTGACAAACAAAGAGTTGGAGGCCCTGTGACAGCAACCACCGAGTTTCATAAGCAAAATGTTGACAGATTGATTGAGGTCGTATCACTCAGAGAAATTCCAAGCACAGTCGGCGTTTCACAAGAACGTGTGCGTCCCATTATTGTTTTGATTGGCTATCGGAAGATCTGTGCACGATGGGTACCCCGGATGCTGACTCCTGAAATGAAAGCGCACAGACTTGAAATTTGCCAGGAACTCCTCTCGCGTTACGACAATGAAGGTGACGCCTTTCTCCATTCAGCTGTGACAGGAGACGAAACGTGGGTACACCGTTACGACCCAGAGACGAAACGTCAGTTTATGGGATATCGACACAAAGACGCACCGCAGAAAAACAAATCCAAGACGCAGCCCACAGCTGGAAAAATCATAGCTACAGTGTTCCAGGACGCAGATGGTGTTATCCAAGTTGATTTCCTTGATCGTGGAACAATAATAAATTTAGAGCGTTACATCATAACGCTGCCAACTCTGAAACGACGGCTAACAAGGGTCGGAAAGGAAAAGGGAAATGTTTTCCTGCAGCATGACAATGCCGAACCGCACAATTCACGTGCCACCACAGCAGA
The DNA here is from genome assembly GCF_023898315.1 of Schistocerca nitens. Taxonomy (NCBI): domain Eukaryota; kingdom Metazoa; phylum Arthropoda; class Insecta; order Orthoptera; family Acrididae; genus Schistocerca; species Schistocerca nitens. The sequence goes on from NC_064625.1 coordinate 33,956,721, forward strand.
ACTTCAGAGACTGACTCTCACCACCGTACCGTACGGCATCCTCCATACAGTCCAGATTTAGAACCGTCTGTTCCCGATAGTGAAAGACGACACAAAGACGCACCGCAGAAAAACAAATCCAAGACGCAGCCCACAGCTGGATGAAGACGCTGAGAGAACTGAGAAATTGTGGTTCTGAGAGAACTGAGAAATTGTGGTTGCGGAAACAAGAGTGTCGACTTCTTCCGTGACGGCCTCAGAAAACTTGTTCATCGTTGGCAGAAATGTATCCAATTGGCTGATAATTATATGAAAAATCACATTCTAAGGATTATTTCTGCGTTTGATTTATTAAAATATTCCAATCCAATCCAATCCCAATTAACGAAGGTGGAGGCGTTACTTTTCAATCAACCATCGTAGCAATCATACCTCTTTTGTCTTTGAGAGATATTCCAGTAGCCATACAGTTTGTAGTCAGCGCTTTAAATTAAGAGGAAGGTCATCGTTGGCCGTAATATTGATGGTTTATTGATAGCAAAATCGATTTTCAATCACATAGTGATCGTCTTCAGTGCTGTGGTGTACAAATTAAACTCATAGGCACTGGTACCTAGTTATTATCAGTAACCAAAACTGAGAAACGATCACAATAACTGAACAGTGCCTATGAGTTTAATTTGTACACCACAGCACTGAAGACGATCACTATGTGATTGAAATCGATTTTGCTATCAATAAACCATCAATATTACGGCCAACGCTGACCTTCCTTTTAATTTAACACATATGGTCGTTGTGCACACAGCACTCCATGGAGTCGCCAATCAATAAGTCTGCGCTTTGTTATTTCGTGCAAAGCTATGAAGGTTATTCGGCAAATACGCATTTCACCCATCATATCATTTCGTTTGAGTCTTACAACGTGCCGGAAAGAGTGATCTATGGCATTCGATTCATAATGCATAGGCCTTCTAGAGCAATTAATGTCACAGAAATTAAGGTGGTTAAATAGGAAGAGTGATTATTTTAGTTACTTAACAAATTAAAATTCTTGATAAGCTTTTTTTTTCGTGGGGTCTGATTTGTTTGAAACATTCGGTGAGCGTTTGCGGCACTGCCCAACACGTGAGACATTGGCATAAGTTCCCTACAAACATTGCTTTCTGCTATAACTTTTTTCCCTTTTTAGTGATTAACAGATGGTTCCTCACTATCTTGTGATGATCCACACATTTTGTAAATCCTAAGAGGACCACACTATTATCACGCTTCAAATTACGCTCTTTTACTACAAGGAAACAACACAAAGTAAGAAACTCAATCGACCACGTTTGCATTCGCAACGCAACTGACCTAACAGGTGTAATGTAAACCGTGAAGCAAACCTTGGACCTGTCCCATTGTCTCCGTGAAAAGGCCGACGCAGAACGTTCTTTCCGTTACCACTAAAAGTGAAATCCTTTGTATCTCGATGACTCCGCACGTTATTTGAAAGACATTTTGACAGTCTTATAGTGCCGACGAATAGCCATCAGAATGTGCCATAAATTCATTTCCTAATGAAATGGACTTACTTATTTTTTTCCGTGGGTTATTCAATTTTCAACATTTCTCTTCTGCGTTCCTCCACGTTTCGAGCCAGCCCCTCTTGCCACTGCTTCCTCCTGCTCACCGCCAGTGAATGCAGTGGCGTAATGAGGAAACAGTCGCGGCTGAAAGCGAAGGCACTTTCCACTATCGCTTTCCGTGTTCGCATTGCGAGGCACTGCCCTAAACTGGGACTCTGCTATACCTGGAACTGCCATGTCACCACCCGCCACTACGGCAGCGTCTATGGCTCACTCGGTCGTGTAATAAGTTACTACGTATTTATTTCGGAAACTTTTTTTGTTCCGTCATGAACCTCCTCGTTCCTTAACTTACTAATCCACAATATTTTCGACATTCTTCTGTAGCATCTCAGACGCTTCCATTCTCTACTGTTCCATGGTCCGTAATCGACTACCACACAGTGCTGTTCTCACGTACATTCTCAGAAATTTCTTCATCAAGTTATGACCTTTGTTTCATACTGGCAGACTTCTCTTAGCCAGGAATTGCGTCTTTGCCAGTGCAGCATTTTATGTCGCCCTTGATCTGTCTGCCATGGGTAACGCTGCTTCTAAGATAGCAGAATTCGTTAACTTCGTGATTCCGAATTTTGATTAAGTTTCTCGCTGATCTCGTTCCCTTTCTATTTTCCCGGTTTACTCTCAAGCCATATTTCGTACTCATTAGACTGTTCATTCCATCCAACAGATACTGCAATTATTCTTCGCATTCACTGACGATAGCAAGGTCATCGGTGAATTTTATCATTGACATCCTTTCACCCTGAATTTCAACCTTGCTGGTGTAGCTTTATTTCCACCGTTGCGTCTTCGCTGTACAGGCCTAGACTGAACAGTAGAGCCTTAAGACCGCATCCCTGTCTTTCACTCTTTTTTTTTTTTTTTTTTTAAATCAGAGCACTTCGCTCTTTGTCTTCCACTGTTACAGTTCTCTAGATTCTGTGCATGTTGTATATTACTCACCTTTCCCTGTAGCTTACCCCTATTTTTCTCGGGATTCCGAATATGTTGCACCATTTTACTTCGTCGAACGCTTTCTGCAGGTCGATGTATGCTATGACGCCGTCTCGATTTTTCTTCAGTCCTTCCGATATCACGTGCAACGCGAAAACTGCCCCTCTGGTGCCTTTAACTTTCATAAAGACAAAGTGACCGTTATGTGACAAATTCTCAAATTTCTTTTCCATTCTCGTGCACGTTGTTCTTGTCAGCTTAGATGCATGAGCTGTTGAGTCGACTGTGCGATAATTCTCGCACTTGTCAGCTCTTGCCGTCTTCGGAATTATGTGGATGATACTTCTCCGAAAGACTGCTTATACGGCGCTAGTTTCATACTTTCTACACACGAACTTCAATAGTCGTGGATTTTTTTTTTTTTTTTGGCAATTCTGCCTTATTTGTCCCCACGTCTTCCAGTCTCTTTCAAATTTTGACTCTAATATTTGTACGGGAACCGCAATGTCATCCCTACCGACAGCAATTTGTTCTTCTGTCATGTCACCAGACAAATCCTCCCCCTCAGAGAGTAATTCAGTATACTGTTTCCTCCTATCTACTCTGTCTTCAGCGTTTAATAGTGATATTGCCACTGCACTCTTAATGTTACCATCCTTGCTTTTAATTTCACCGAAGGTTCTTTTGACTTTCCTATATCCTGAATTAGTTCTCCCGATGATCATTTCTTTTTCAATTTCTCCACATTTTTCCTGCAGCCATTTCGCCTTGTCTGCCATGCGCTTCCTACTCATTTCATTCCCAAGTGATTGATATTCCTGTCCTTCCCAGAGCAATTTTGTACTTCCTCCTTTCGTCGATAATTTGACGTACTTATTCTGTTACGCATGGCTTGTTCGCAGCTATCGTCCTTGTACCTTTGTCTGTCTGTTTGTCCAACATCTTTGATTGCCCCTTGTTAGAGCTGCCCACTCTTCTTCAACTGAGCACAGTATCGACATCCTTCACGAACATCGTTTCGTCACTCCTTAGCATTTCGGTATCCCATTTCATACCACACTGGAAAAAAAAATGATACAACTTCACAGACTTTATGGTCTCATAGAGATTTGATGTTATGTATGTAGACTGAAGCGGCGAGTGAAAATTTGTACCAAGACCCTGAATCGAACCCGGGTCTCCTGCTTACTATGCAGGTGCGTTAGCCACTATGCCACCTTGGTACAATGATTCACATAAGTGCACGGATTAACCTGAGACGCCACGCTCTTTGATTCAAAAACTCACTGTCGCCTCAATCTATTTTAAATTTCTCCTTACATACTGCCTAGTAAGCAGGAGGCGTGGGTTGGATTTCCGGCGTTGATACAATCCTATGTAAAAAAAATTAGAAAATAAGGATAAATAGGGTAAAGCAACATTACAGTAAATCGTATAAATGGGGTAAGATTCGTTATGAATAGGAAGGCAGCGCAGACAGAGTAGTTTGGAAAAATAACAAACAAATTACAATTAATTGCAAGTCGGCTTCGCTAGAAGGCTGGTGAACCATAATTCTAAACAAATTAGCTCGTAAATGACAAATAAAAATATACACACACGTCTGAACACGTCCTGCTTAAAGCCAGGTCTAGCCGCGTCGTCGTTTGTGCGTGAAAGCCGTCTTGGGTAAGATTACTGTTGGCTACACACTAGGTTCAAACATCGAGACATAAATCTCAACTTTCTACGGTACCACTCACAAATGCAGGATCTTACGGTTTTCAAGATTAATTATTTGATTCATTTTGGTTTGAAAGAATACAGTGTGGGTGACATACAAAAATAAACATACTTACTTCGCCATAAAATTTAAAATCGTTTTTTTCTTTCTTTTAACTAAAAACTCCCTGTCATAAAAGTTCACTGAGTAATTCTGTTAATGTACCTATCTTGATTCTTTCACTGTTAATTAAAATATGAGTCACAATGCTGCGTGTACCGAGCTGGTATGGCACTCCGCCGCGCCCGAAGTGCCACAGTGATTCTGATATGTGATGTAATCAAAGTAATGTGATGAGACTTGCGCAGATGATGTATTCGAGTGATGAATCAGTCCGCCGAAGCAGCCCCACCCAATGCGTATAACATCTGTGTGAACTACGTGTACTCTTTGTGTTCGAGTAAAAGTCAGTATAATTTCACGTGTGCACTAAATGGATAATTAAATCCGATGTACGCGGCCATTCACAGACACCGACTCAAGTAAATATGTATTTACTGTGTCTCGCGTCTAAAAATCTAGAAATTAGTAACAAAATGAAGATGTCCGCACTATATCTTCCGTGCAATCTAAATTTAAGTCTGATTTGATCCATTATAAATGGTTTTTGAAAGCCTGCGACTGTAGATACAATAGGTTTGTTTATAAATAAATAAATCTTCTGCTACCAGTCACGATTTGCTTTATTTTACTATTTGCACGACGCCTTTCGAGAAATAATTCCCATTTTCAAGTGCGTTTTTATGATGTGTGTTAAGCCATTTCTTTTGATGTTTTCAGTGTATGTGAGTCTGCTTCATTTTGTTGACTTTTACTGTAATACATAAGAAACGCGATTTTTAGTTGGGTATCAATATTTTCTGTGAGGTTAGTGGCTAAAGTTTGAGAACAATTTGTACTTACAATTTTCTATGCTCCATTTGTGTAGAGTGTCTCACACACTTAACATCACACACAACTTGTACATTTTACACATCGAAAATATCTTATATAAACAAAACAGTTACAAAGATCTTCTTATAGGTAGTTCACAGAGATAACATTATAGGTCTTCCACAGATTATGATATGCTTTTGTACAGAGGTTAATTTATCTTTACAATTTGGCTCATGAATTACTTATACTGATTTTACAATTGTGCTTATTTCTATGTTTTACTATTTTTATTTAAGTATATTATCGAAACATCTGAAGAAATTCACTGATTCACTTTCAAGTTTTTCATTTAATATTTCATCTTCATATTTTCTGTAATGTGAATATATCTCCAGTTCCTCAAGCAAACCCATTTTATGTCCTTTATCTAGTCGGTGGAGTACTTTGACATTTTGCTCTATTTTTCCAAATGGGTGTCCTGTATTATGTATGTGTGTTGCTATTGCTGATGTAGTGTGTTTGTTGTGGGTGTATGCTCTAATGTGCTCTGTGTACCTGGTGTTGATATTTCGGCCTGTTTGTCCTATGTAGAACTTGGAGCATTCCTGGCATGTTATCTTGTATATTCCAGAGTCTGAATATGGATCATGATTACACTTTATATTATGTATTAGTTTTTGGTGTAGTTTATTGGATGTAGAAAACCCAATTTTTACTCTGTGATTTTTGAAAATATTTGCAATCTTCTGTGATACATTGCCTATGTATGGAATGCTAGATATATATTTGTTTTTCTCTTTTTCTTCTGTGGTGCAGTTGGTACCTGGGTTTCTCTTCATTTTGTCTAAGATTGTGTCAACCATGGAAGCATTGTAACCATTGGCAACTGCAATCTTCTTCACTGTGTTTATTTCTTGTTGCATATTTTCTTGGTTCAATGGTATTTTTGTTGCCCTATGCAGCATTGACCTGTAAGCTGCCTGTTTATGAATATTTGGGTGACATGAGGTTGCAGGGATTGTGGTGTCAGTCATTGTGTTTTTCCTATAATTTTTTTTTTTTTTTTGAATGTGCATGTGTTGTTGTGTCTTGTGGTCCAGAAAGTTGATACTTTTATTTTGCTCATGTTCCACTGTAAATTTGATTTTCTCATTTAGATTATTGAAATGATTAAGAATGTCTGTGATGTCTTTGGTATCTCCTTTCACTAACAGTAGTGTGTCATCTACATATCTCCTATACAATTCTATTTTCCTTAGGCAGGGTTCTTGGCTGTCAAATAATTTTTGTTCTAAGTGATTTATATATATGTCAGCTATGGTACCGGATATACATGATCCCATTGCTAGGCCATCTGGTTGCTTATAAATGTTGTCATTAAAGGTAAAGTAGTTGTAACTTAGGGTTAGCTGCAGGAGTTCCATAAATTCGACAATCTCTGTGTATGAAAGTTTCTTGTGTTGCATAAGGTTCTTTTGTATTACTGTTAGAGCTTCTTGTATGGGTATGTTTGAATAAAGGTTGGTGATGTCAAGTGATATAAACTGTGCTTTCTTGGGCGTGCTTTCTGGTTCTTAGTTCTTTGGCTAGAATCATGCTGTTTTTTATGGAATATGTTGTTTCATTTGTATAATTTTTCACCAGTATGTTATTCAGTTTTTGAGACAGTTTGTATGCTGGGCTGTTCATAGAGTTGACCACAGGACGTATCAAGTATCCATTTTTGTGTATTTTTGGCTGTGCTCTTAGGCGTGGTGCTTTTGGATTCATACATGTAAGGTATTTTTCAGTTTCTGTCAACAGGAAATGTGTGTTCTTTAATTGTTCCTTAATTTTACTTTGGAATTGTTTCGTTGGGTCTTTTTCAATGTGCTGAATGTTATTAGCAGCAAAAAATTCATTTGTTTTGTCTATGTATTCTTTTTCTTTCATCACAACTAATGTATTACTTTTGACTGACTTTACAACTATGGATTGGTTGTTTTTCAGTTTATTATTTATAGATTTTAAAGTTTTTGTATCATTTATTGTATATTTAGATCTAAACTTATCTTTATTCATTTCTTTCTCAAGAAGCTTGCTTACTTTGTGACCTATTGCTGCTTTTGTATTTGAATTTAATTTTGCAGCATCTGCTGCAGTTTTAGTTGCAGCTATAACCTGTTTCAGTGTATGGTTGTTGAGATTAGGTTCTACGTTGTATTTTAGTCCTTTTTGGAGTAGATCGTTTTCTCTTTGGTTGAACTTTATGTCAGTGTTGTTTACCACTCTACTGTAAAATGTGTGTTTGCTTTTGTCAGTTATCTCAAGGTTGGATCTCTTGTCTTGTTTGGCTGTCAAGGTCTGTAGTTTCTTGTTATGTGTGTTGCAAATCGTCAAGTACTCCTTGTCGACTATTTCATGGATATGCCTGCAAATTCTGTCATAAACTGTAGGTTCCATGTTGTTTGCTGCTTCTATCTGCATGTTGAGTAGCTTTCTGTTTAGTAAGTCCTTTTTCTTATGTAATTGCCTTATTTCGGTTTTCAGCCAGAGTTTTTCTGCTTTATGTTTTATAAGTTTTGCTATGTTGCTGCTAGAACATATTTTCACTTTAATATATTTCGGAATTATGCCTAGTTGTTGACAGTGCTTGTTGAATCTTGTGTGCAACTGTTTTTAGTACTTTTATTTTGAGGTTTTTGTATTTATATATAGCTTTCATTGCCTGGCTTGGCACTAATAATCTGATTTGATCCATTATAAAGACACAACAACACATGCACATGCACATTCAAAATTTATAGGAAAAACACAATGACCGATACCACAATCCCTGGAACCTCATGTCACCCAAATATTCATAAACAGGCAGCTTACAGGTCAATGCTGCATAGGGCAACAAAAATACCATTGAACCAAGAAAATATGCAACAAGAAATAAACACAGTGAAGAATATTGCAGTTGCCAATGGTTACAATGCTTCCATGGTTGACACAATCTTAGACAAAATGAAGAGAAACCCAGGTACCAACTGCACCACAGAAGAAAAAGAGAAAAACAAATATATATCTAGCATTCCATACATAGGCAATGTATCACAGAAGATGGCAAATATTTTCAAAAATCACAGAGTAAAAATTGGGTTTTCTACATCCAATAAACTACACCAAAAACTAATACATAATATAAAGTGTAATCATGATCCATATTCAGACTCTGGAATATGCAAGGTAACATGCCAGAAATACTCCAAGTTCTACATAGGACAAACAGGCCGAAATATCAACACCAGGTACACAGAGCACATTAGAGCATACACCCACAACAAACACACTACATCAGCAATAGCAACACACATACATAATACAGGACACCCATTTGGAAAAATAGAGCAAAATGTCGAAGTACTCCACCGTCTAGATAAAGGACATAAAAAGGATTTGCTTGAAGAACTGGAGATATATTCACATTAAAGAAAATATGAAGATGAAATATTAAATGAAAAACTTGAATCAGTGAATTTCTTCAGATGTTTCGATAATATACTTAAATAAAAATAGTAAAACATAGAAATAAGCACAATTGTAAAATCAGTATAAGTAATTCATGAGCCAAATTGTAAAGATAAATTAACCTCTGTACAAAGGCATATCATAATCTGTGGAAGACCTATAATGTTATCTCTGTGAACTACCTATAAGAAGATCTTTGTAACTGTTTTGTTTATATAAGATATTTTCGATGTGTAAAATGTACAAGTTGTGTATGATGTTAAGTGTGTGTGACTCTCTACACAAATGGACCATTAGAAAATTGTAAGTACAAATTGTTCTCAAACTTTAGCCACTAACCTCACAGAAAATATTGATACCCAACTAAAAATCGCGTTTCTTATGTATTACAGTAAAAGTCAACAAAATGAAGCAGACTCTCACACACTGACAACATCGAAAGAAATGGCTTAACACACATCATAAAAACGCACTTGAAAATGGAATTATTTCTCGAAAGGCGTCGTGCAAATAGAAAAATAAAGAAAATCGTGAGTGGTAGCAGAAGATTTATTTATTTATAAACAAACCTACTAAATTTAAGTATAAAAGCACAGTATAATGGAAATGTAGCTTCTGAGTCAGTGTGTATCTACTCTATTCTCTCTCTCTCTCTCTCTCTCTCTCTCTCTCTCTCCCTCTCCCTCTCTCCCCTCCATCCGTCCACCTCCCTCCTCCCACCACCCTTGCCGTCTGTGTGTGTGTGTGTGTGTGTGTGTGTGTGTGTGTGTGTGTGTGTGTGTTACCATTCTTCTCTGCCCCTCTATATCCTTTCTGTTATCACTCATTCCACCTAGCCCTCCCTTGTCTCTTATAGTGCACCGGTTTGGATGCGCACTGTACTTACTTCCATGCTTAAGTGAATTCAGGTAAACCATGTAATGTGAATAATTTTTGTGATCGGTTTATGTTAAAAATGTGTACTACAATTTGTTCCTTTTTTTTTGTTTCTTATATGTGTGCAAGGAAATTTCCGACAATGTGTTTCAGCAATTTTCCCTCCGAATCAGTGTCTGGCTGTGCGGGTCACTCCATCTGATAGAGCCGACGTTTGTTGTCGGCGAGGACAACGCTACACCATTGTTAAAACTCTATGAATTTATTGTTAAAGAACTGTCACACAAGAATGCTGTAAAATCTAAGGACTTCTAATTGGACTTACGAACTGTACAGATATTAACATTTATGAGTATTATGAAAAATACAACACTCAGTTCTTCGTTAAAATTCTGTTGTCAACGAAGTCTTTGGCTAATGTAGCTAAGTGCTTTTCTGAACACTGAATTTTCTGAAGTGTATGTAAGAACTAAAAGTTGACAGGCGGTACTGAGATGTATCCTGAAACAGAGGCTTACTGAAGTTGCTGAAGACACTTCTCATAACTAAATTGTTTTTTGGAAATTTTCGTATTCCGCAGGTCACGAAGTTGAAGCACATTGAATTTTTTCATGAACTTGATTGAGGGACAGTTTTGAGTGAAAGTGCTTTAATAGCAGTGATTTTATTAATTTCAGGATGGCAAAAAGTAATAAGTCAGAATTTTCAAAAGTGCTTTGTGATAGAAAATTGAATTAATTGTCAAAAAGTGCTTGAGGTCAATTTTGATCTACGTAGTGATTAATTAACGATCGCTTACAAGCTACGTACAAGAACTCCATCGTTCGTTTCGCAAGATTTTGGTCTTGCAGCGAATCAGAAGTCACTTTCAAAACTAATTAAAGGCTTAAACCTCTGTTTAATGAAGTTGCAGTGACTGAATATTGACGATAAACAGTGCTTGAACGTTTAATCACACTACAGCGCAGCTGAACAATATCGCTGATAGGCAGAACTCGACGCTGTATTGTTTCACGTAACATTATACAGCTAGTATTACGGCGACGCAGTATGAGTCTCAGTTTAAACCTCCCCTTCTCTTTAGCTGAAAGATCCGGGAAAGGTTAATCAACTGAATCTGGAGCAAAAATTATCGATTAAATTTATACCCAAGCAAGGACACAAACTTTGAGTGAGACTTCGTCCCACTCCGATACACATGATCAAGTTTGTATGCAGAGGAGTATATTACAAAAGAAGACAGCTTCTTAAGGTCTTAATCCGACATATAACGGGGTGGAGTACCTCACTTGCACATAATACATAATAATTATGATTTTCCTAATTTTATCACTGACATCTCATTTTCTTTTTCTTGGGGTTTGCCGTAAGTTTGCGATAAACGATTCAATGGTTTTATGCCTTGTACAACACGGCTCGTATCTTTTCACTAATTGCGTTTTTCTCTTTTGTTTCAGGTACGTTGACGACTTTACTGTACTGCTTCTCGATACTATTTCTGACACATAAGGTAAATACCTGCATGCTGCTGTAACCACTATAGACAACTGTGTAGCATACGATAATGTGTCGTATGTTTTTGCTTCTGAAACAACTCGTTTCCAAAACTTTTGCGAGAGACTGTAAAAGCAATCCTCTTTTTACGAAAGACACGGCGTAAATGTATAAATTAGTAAGGTACTGCCAATTCAGGGAGTGACTGGGTGGTTTAAAACGAACCTCTTCATGTGAAACAACTAACTTAGCGTCCGCTGCTTCGCTCGCGTTGATTGTATGGCCTGCAGAGACTATTTTGTTTTTGTTTAATCGAATTTTTTTGTTTGCTCACAAACTGCAACACTTTCTGAGCTTTTCACGCTGATTAATGCCGTATACACTATGAGACCAAAAGTATACGAACACCTGGCTGAAAACGACTTAATGCTGGAATTCAATATGGTGATGGCCCACCCTTAGCCTTGATGACAGCTTCCACTCTCGCAGGCATACGTTCAGTCAGGTGCTGGAAGGTTTCTTGGGGAATGGCAGCCCATTCTTCATGGAGTGCTGCACTGAGGAGAGGTATCGATGTCGGTCAGTGAGGCCTGGCACGAAGTCGGCGTTCCAAAACATCCCAAAGGTGTTCTGTAGGATTCAGGTCAGGACTCTGTGCAGGCCAGTAGATTACGAGAATATAACTGTCGTGTAACCACTCTGCCACAGGACGTGCATTAAGGACAGGTGCTCGATCGTGTTGAAAAATGCAACCACTGTCCCCAAATTGTTCATCAACAGTGGGAAACAAGAAGGTGCTTAAAACATCAATGTAGGCCCGTGCTGTGATAGTGTCACGCAAAACAACAAGGGGTGCAAGCCCCCTCCATGAAAAACACGACCACACCGTAACATCACCGCCTCCGAATTTTACTGTTGGCACTACACACGCTGGCAGATGACGTTCACCGGGCATTCACCATACCCACACCCTGCCATCGGATCGCCACGTTGTGTACCGTGATTCGTTACTCCACACAACGTTTTTCTACTGTTCAATCGTCCAATGTTTACGCTCCTTAAACCAAGCGAGGCGTCGTTTGGCATTTACCGGCGTGGTGTGTGGCTTATGAGAAGCCGCTCGACCATGAAATCCAAGTTTTCTCACCTCCCGCCTGTCACAGTACTTGCAATGGATCCTGATGCAGTTCGGATTCCTGTGTGATGATCTGGATAGATGTCTGCCTATTACACATTATGACCCTCTTCAACTGTCGGCTGTCTCTGTCAGTCAATAGACGAGGTCGGCCTCTACGCTTTTGTGCTGTATGTATCCCTTCACGTTTCCACTTGACTATCACATCGGAAACAGTGGACTTAGCGATGTTTAGGAGTGTGGAAATCTCGCGTACAGACGTATGACACAAGTGGCACCCAATCACCTGACGACGTTCGGAGTCCGTGAGTCCCACGGAGCTCCCCATTCTGCTCTCTCACGATGTCTGATGACTACTGATGTCGCTGATATGGAGTATGTGGCAGCACAATGCACCTAATATGGGGTGTCCGGATACCTTTCGTCACATAGTGTAAGCACGTACTTCCGACCTAAAAGCGATTCTGGTAGGTGGCGTCCAAAGTTGTTGATAATCACGCGTTTTGCGTTATTCTGCAGTGTTTCCTATAGCATCTTTAATCCCCTAAGAAATATTTCCTTATATCTAACCGAGAAGTGAAATGCCAGTTTTCATAAATTTAGCTTTAAAATTTTTTCATTGTAACGAAAGTTTTTTAAAAAACTGTCATCCCCTATTGCGCTCCCTTGGGGGTTGAATTTCTGGAAATACTGAAATACGTATTATTATTTTTTTTTTTTTAACTGAGAAGTCAAGTACCAATTGTCATAGACGTAGCCTTAAAAATCCGTTAGTAGTTCCTCAGCAATGATTTATTTAAGAAAAAAAAATTTTACCAAATGTTTTACCCCCTTAGTGATTGAATTTCCAAAAATGCTGAAACGCGTATTTTTTTACTTTCTGACTGAGAAATGAAACGCCAATTTTAGTAGTTCTACCTTCAAAATTCCCGTAATGGCGACATACTTTCAAAAGGCCTTTCATCCACTATTTCACTCCCTTAGGAGTGGAATTCCGGACGATCTGTTCTTAAATGATGGCTACAGTATAAACAATTATAATTATAATCTGTACTGTTATATAAAGATGGGTTGTCTTGTAACATTGTTACCAAAAATCTCAATTTCTTGGGCAGTTTACCTCAAATATTTATACATTAAATTCAGAAGCACATAGGTTGTACATATTTTAAATTATGTACAGGATTTCTATTAAAACCGAATGCGACGAATAAAATACAGTGCTGTACTATGAAAATGTGCCATTACGTTTTCTTTATCGGAGTCAGTCGTAACTACGGTAGCAGGACGTTTATATCATTAGACGAATTATTTTTCCATTTTGTTCTTCCACCTTATAGAAGGTGGGGCTGATAAAAGTGGTCCACAGAACAGAGTTCCAAGGGACAATGAAGCACAGCAGATGAAATGAAATACAGTATTAACATGTTGAAAGCGACCACCATTCATCTCTTGGCGCTTTTGGGCTCTGATCAGCAAGATGAAGGCGGATCGAAGCTGGACTGCTGGAATTGCTGCAGTTTCATTCGGAGTGTCCTGCTGCAGATCTTGAAGACTATGTTGCGATACACCTTAGACTTCAGGGCTCCCCACACAAAATAACCGCACGCTGACAGATCAGGTGATGTGGGTGACCAGCTAGGGACGCACCCAGGCTTATCTCTTATAGCAACCCTGTCAGGCGTGACGACTGTGTAAATACGCTCCTAGCTTCGGCGACTGAACGGGCAGTTGCTGCATTGTGCTGTAAGTAACTGTAGATCTTTTCCTCCTCCGTTAATGCTGCCACAGACGGTTCCAAAATGTTGGTAAAGTAACACGCCGAATTCAACGTCTAATGAAAAAAGATGGGATCAATAATGCGGCGAGCAGACACCGCACAGCAAACCCAAACCTTCTGATCGTGATGTTTCGTGGAAGTTACGCGGATTCTCAGCTGCCCTGACCCTGTAATTCTGTGAGTTGACGTAACCACTCAAGTGAAACCAGGCTTCATCAGACATAAAGAACAGATAAACGTCCAAATCATTCATTGTTATGTCAGTGAACAGCCACTCACAAAACTGCAGGCGCTGGTTTTAATGTACGAACAGCAGGGATGCATGTGCAGGTCCAGGTGGAGTATTCGTCCGCACGATCGACGTGATATGCCAGCGTCGGGTTGATCTGCTAGGACTCTGAATCACTTTCTGGTGAACTGCAGCTCACATTTACTGGTGTGCGGGCACGTTTCGGAATGTTTTTTGACCTGTTCAAATAGACCCTGCCTGACGCTATTTCCGAATTAAGCTTTGCAGGACACTGTTCGTTGACATTTTGCCACCGTTAAACTTCTCAGCAAACTGTGCACAGCGTTTGCACGACTCTGTTATCATGTAACTTTCCATAACGAACACCCCCTGCTCTCTTCGCACTGGTCCACTCACACTGACAAAGCCCGCACTACGCTCTGAACAGGTGTAGCTCACGTGTTGGGCGCATCAGCAACACCGACTCAAAGGAAGGCCTCGGCGCTTGTAGGTGAGACGTCACGTCGGCTAGGCACGGCGAACGCCAGGTATGTTGCAGGCAGAAACCGCCTGGGCGTGCTTATCACTATAAATCTCTTATTTTTGGACAAAATGTTTGGTACTGTTTTGGATTCTGCAGTTTTATTTAGAAGAAAGATTTTCTTACTATCGTAAAGCTACAAATGAAGATCATAGTTCTGTATTACTGAATCCTGTCGAAACAAACGTAGATCAATATGAGAAGATGCTTGGCCCCATTGCAAGCTTCAGAAATTTTACATTGAAGTAACTATATTTACTTGATCCATTTTGTTATCGAAAAGTACACCAACCCCCTGACAATGAACTCGTTTCTTTTATTTATTTATTTTCGTTTGACATCGTCACTGGAAGTGTGAACTAATTTACATTTGTAAATGTCCAACTGTTGCCAGTCATTAGACTACAGTCGTTTTCAACGAAAGGAATTCTAAACAGGAAACAAAATAGCTTCATACATCGAAAATACTGCTGAGCTTAAAGTTTTTTAAACATGCTCATTAGAAAAGATAAATATTCCCCTCTTGCAACTGAAAGGAGGAACTTTATAAGATAAAAAAATTTATTTGATAAAACAAGCATCTCTCTTTTGCCTCTTCTTCTGTCCTCCACCCCCTCCCCCAACGTGTACAATCGCAAGATATTTCATTAACATTCAGTGCTTCTCACCCCATAGTCAACCAAGATACTTAAAGAAGAGCACTAATATGTTCACAGTTTCTTGTAAAAGCAACCCAATACAAACGTAACTTCCTCAGATTTACAAATAAGGAAAAGAAGCACGAATTCTGTTGCTGCTGGACCATGAAGTTGTTTTTGTACGTCAATCCTTAAAACAGGTGAATATTTAAGTTCAGGAGTACCCTATTTGTTAAGAAGTGTAATGAATTGCGCACTTAATTGACTGCAGAAATCTCTCAGAACAATGTGTGTTGGTCAACTATCTCCAATAGTTTCACATTTTCCTGTGTCAGAGAGGGAGACACCACCATTATGAGTATGCCTGCAACAGACCTGGCGTTCGCCGTGCCTAGCTGACGTGAGGAAGCGCCGAGGCCTTCCTTTGAGTCGGTGTTGGCATCACGGGTTGTGGTTATATGCATACATTTACGTCCAATCCTACCTGAGCCATGCGTGGCTCGTGTTCGTGCCATTTCTTATTTTACACCCTGTTTTCACCGTAGTGCCACCTCGTTATGTTAATTTTCAATTACTGGTGTCATTGAGTTGACGCCTTGCCTGCCCGTGAGCGGCAGCAGCAGCAAAAGCGCTTATCGATATAGGCCCTGCCGTATTATCTTTGTTGGACTGCTATTCCTTCCCGGTCATCGTGTGTTGGGATTTAGTTCGGACCTGGCAGTGTTCGAATTGGCACACAGCAAAAGTTGAGTCGGGGCGCGGCAGCAGCGAGGTCCGGACCGCCACGACTCGCCCGACCGTTGCCGACACACATGATTGGAGTGAGGACGACTTTGGTTGGTCCTCGGTCTTGCCGGACGACGTGTATTTGGCCGGCTATCGCTTATGGGTTGGCTGTGTGTGCCGACTCGTGATCCGTTCCTGTTATTGTACAGTCACTGCCGGTAGCATTGTCTTCGTCCAAGTGTTCGTGAAACTGTGTGTAGCTGGTGTGATTTTGACTGACAAGTTATTTTAAATGTTGTCGGCGTACTGGCTCTGAGCAGTCGGTCGGTTGGCGTGGAGCGGCGAGGAATTATCGGCAGGGGCGTAATTTGGCCGGGGCCCGCTGGCGGTCTGTATGCGGTATCGGAGTGTGTGGCGCTGTTTCCATTGCTACGGGGTCCGTTCAGTTGACTTTGATTTAACCTACGAGCAAAAGACTGTTCACATTGTGTCGTTTGGAGTTCGTTGTCGGCTGTTGGGATATTCCCTCGAGCAACAACGTGATTTTCAAGTTGGAAAATTCTAGCCACCGTCCGGTGGAGTTCCACTGTATTTGGTTATTTGAATTGAAGTGCACCAGCGGAATCTTCTCCCTTCCGGCCGTTAACGTTCCGGTTACCCGCCCTGGGCGTTGACGTAAATTCAGACAGTGTAGTTTCCTCATCGTGTTGTTGCTGTCGAGGACGGTGTGTGCTTTGACAGCTCCGTGTATGATTGGTTGTGGGCGCCAATATCTTCTACGTTGTTCCGATGACCTCCCTGTTGTGCCCTGGTCGGGTGAAGCGGAAGTTATATTGTCGGTCGGTTGGGTTTTCGTCGGATCGCATCCTGTATATAATATTAACCAAAAATTTTATACAAAAAAAGTATGTTGTTTTGCATCCTTTCTCACAGATGGTTTTGACAGAAAACAGGAAAGTTGTATTTCTAGCTTATTGTGATTAGAATCGGACTTCAGGATCTGAATTTTCAATAACAATAAACAAGGCTCAGAGGGGGGAGGGGCGGGGAGACGAGATGGTCGTAGAGAAGGGCATGGACAGTAGAGGAGATCAGGACGTACATCCAGTTACCATACAGAGTTAGCATTCGTAAAGCGTTGCCGTCTTTGCTACTAATAATAATACAATCATGTTTCTGAAAAAAAAGGGGAACACCTTGAACGACTACAGACAGAACGTTCATATTCACAGGACATGTACATTAGTAAGAGGGTTGCAACTTTAATAGTGGCAACTATTTATTTACAGCTCGTACAAAATAGATACGTGTTTCAAAGCTTTACTGGCCGTCAAGGTAGTCACCAGCATTGTGTATAACCCGTTACCAGCGATGTGGAACTCGTAGGATACTCTTCCCAGTACCAGTTGTGTTGACAATTCGAGCGGCGCGGTCTATTTCCAGATGAATTTGTAGCAGTTCTGAAGAGAATGCCGTGAAGTGTTTCCTTCAGTTTAGAAATCGAGTTGAACTCACGAGGGCTTAAGTCAGGGGAGTGCAGTACGTGGTATGGCACCTAGCAGCCGCATCGGTCAAACAAATCAGTAAGAGCTTGCACTGTACGTGCCTGAGCACTGACCTGCAGAATGATGGTCAGGTCCTGAAGAAAGTGTCATCACTTCTGTCTCTAAGCCGGTCGTAGGTTGTGTCCCAAAAATGAAACGTGAATGTACGCATTTCTCGTTCTTACACGAGGCATCACAACAACGTTTCACCAGGCAACGCCGCTCAACTGCTGTTTGTGTGTGAGAAATCGGTTGGAAACTTTCCTCATGTCAGCACATTGAAGGTGTCGCCACCGGCGCCAACCTTGTGTGAATGCTCTGAAAAACTAATCATTTGCATATCACAGCATCTTCTTCCTGTCGGTTAAATTTCGCCTCTGTAACACGTCATCTTCGTGGTGCAGCAATTTTAATTGCCAGTAGTGTATGTTGACCCGGAACCTGCATGCCGACGTTGTTCAAATGCTAATCATTTCTGCAAAACATACTGCTGTATATGTCCTGTGAAAATGAACGTTCTATCGGTAATCGTTCATGATGTTCTATTTTTTTTTTTTCTTTTTTCTTTCTGAACATGAGTGTAGTTTCATATGGCTCAGTGCCCTGGTGCGAGTCTTTGTATTGGACGACTTGTGTGCCCATAACCAAGCCGAGTTACCCATCGGGGAAAGGGAACCTACGGTTTGACATGGAATCCGAACCACGTGCTGTTTCTGCCGATTGCTCATATCGCCGAGAGGTGAAGTCTAGCTTTAAGGCAGACTGAGCAAGACAAAAGATAACGTGGACAACTCAATGTTAGCAAACGAGGAACGCCGTTAGCAGTAGCTCTACCCGTCGCGGAATGGTGGAAAAAAAACACACACACACACACACACACACACACACACACACACACACACACACAGAGAGAGAGAGAGAGAGAGAGAGAGAGAGAGAGAGAGAGAGAGAGAGAGGGGGGGGGGGGGGCGCTTGTCTGCTGTCACTGCACAGCAGCAGCGGCAACGACCAGACTGCGTTACGCAACGAGCAGGATCCACCCACGCATCCGCCGCCAGGCCCACCCAGTGCTCGACGCGCCTACAAAGTGACCGGCTGCAACCCGCCACGCACTCCCCAAGCCAGAGTAGCGAGGGCCGAAAGTGGCAGAAATGTCGCGCAGCGTGACAGCTAGTGACCGCCCAGAACAATACACACTGGAATGGAAACGGAAAACGGGAGACAGCTAGATCTGCATACCCTTCCATTCAAGTATGGAGTCCGGGGAGAATGATTGCCTCTGTGCTTGCTGTAATTCATCTAATCTTCACCAGCCGTATGTGAGCAATACATAGCGGATTGTAGTATATTCCTGGAGTCATCATACAGAGCCAGTTCTCGAAGCTTTCTTAGCAGACTTTCTCGGGATAGTTTACGTCTGTCTTGAACAGTCTCCCAGTTGAGATTCTTCAGCTTCTCAGTGAGACTCTCCCATGGATCAAAAAAAATCTGTGACCATTCGTGCCGCCCTTCTCTGTATATGTCCAATATCCTCTGTTAGTCCCACAAACTTGAGCAATATACTAGAACCGGTAACACGATTAACTTTGTAGACTGATTGCACTGCCCCAGTATTCTACTAATAAACCAAAGTCTACCACCTGCTTTACCAACGATTCAGCCTAAGTGATCATTCCATTTCATATACTTACAGATCGTTACACTCAGGTATTTGTATGAGTTGGCCGATTCCAACAGTGGCTATTTGATATTATAATCATAGGATACTACACTACTGGCCATTAAAATTGCTACACCACGAAGATGACGTGCTACAGACGCGAAATTTAACCGACAGGAAGAAGATGCTGTGATGTGCAAATGATTAGCTTTTCAGAGCATTCACACAAGGTTGGAGCCGGTAGCGACACCTACAACGTTCTGACGTGAGGAAAGTTTCCAACCGATTCCTCATACACAAACAGCAGTTGACCGCCGTTGCTTGGTGAAACGTTGTTGTGATGCCTCGTGTAAGGAGGAGAAATGCGTACCATCACGTTTCCGACTTTGATAAAGGTCGATTGTAGCCTATCGCGATTGCGGTTTAACGTATCGCGACATTGCTGCTCGCGTTGGTCGAGATCCAATGACTGATAGCAGAATATGGAATCGGTGGGTTCAGGAGGGTAATACGGAACGCCGTGCTGGATCCTAACGGCCTCGTATCACTAGCAGTCGAGATGACAGGCATCTTATCCACATGGCTGTAACGGATCGTGCAGCCACGTGTTGATCCCCGAGTCAACAGATGGGGACGTTTGCAAGACAACAACCATCTGCACGAACAGTTCGACGACGTTTGCAGCAGCATGGATTATCAGCTCGGAGACCGTGGCTGCGGTTACCCTTGACGCTGCATCACAGACAGGAGCGCCTGCGATGGTGTACTCGACGACGAACCTGGGTGCACGAATGGCAAAACGTCACTTCTTCGGATGAATCCAGGTTCTGTTTACAGCATCATGATGGTCGCATCCGTGTTTTTCGACATCGCGGTGAACACACACTGAACGCGTGTATTCGTCATCGCCATACTGGCGTATGAACCGGCTTGATGGTATAGGGTGCCATTGGTTACACGTCTCGGTCACCTCTTGTTCGCATTGACGGCACTTTGAACAGTGGACGTTACATTTCAGATGTGTTACGACCCGTGGCTCTAGCCTTCATTCGATCCCTGCGAAACCCTACATTTGAGCAGGATAATGCACGACCGCATGTTGCAGGTCCTGTACGGGCCTTTCTGGATACAGAAAATGTTCGACTGCTGCCCTGGCCAGCATATTCTCCAGATCTCTCACCAACTGATAACGTCTGGTCAATGGTGGCCGAGTTAGTGGCTCGTCACAATATGCTAGTCAATACTCTTGATGAACTGTGGTATCGTGTTGAAGCTGCATGGGCAGCTGTACCTGTACACGTCTCCACGCCGTTATTACAGCCAGAGGTGGTTGTTCTGGGTACTGATTCCTCTGGAGCTATGCACCCAAATAGCGTGAAAATGTATTCACGTGTCAGTTCTAGTATAATATATTTGTCCAATGAATACCCGTTTATCATCTGCATTTCTTCTTGGTGTAGCAATTTTAATGGCTAGTACTGTACGTTTCTCCGTTTTGTGAAGAGCATAATTTTGCGGTTTTGAACATTTAAAGCAACTTGCCTCTCTGTGCGCCATTTTGAAATCTTAACGCTGGGAATTCCAACGCAATTTCCGTAACTCGCGTTGCCTAGGTGGAGGGGACGTACATTATACCCAAGAGTTAACAAAATAAGCAAAAATCGTTAGTTATTGCTGACTTATATCAGCGAAATGCTTTTTAAAGAGGTACTGGTGGGTAACTATGGTCCACAGCCTGAAAATATCTTTCATCATGCACTTTAAAATATCAACGCGTTTTCAGTAACGCGTACTACCAAGCTGGGTGTACTGTATGACCAGTATAAAAAGATTTAAAAAATTAATATTTCGTTAGTTGGTGTTAACTGTTACTCGCAACATACTTGTTAAACAGATGCTGATATGATAGTAAGATCCTGAACTTGAAAATATTTAATGTGAGATTCATTGTGGAATGGGACATCTACATCTAAGAATAAATTGTCTGGGTAAAGTTTAACTGAAAAATTTTAATCATTTATGGAATCTGGCAGAATAATTCATTAAAATATATTTTTTTCAAAATTTTAAAATATGAAGTATTAGACTAGATTGCAAAGCTCCTGTGCCTCTGGAAATGTTATGAAGGAAAGCGTGCTCCGTAGTAGACTGCGCTACATTTTGAGCAAAGCTGATAATAATAACAATAACAAAAATAGTAAGAATAATAAAGTGTACTGCGACCCATGCTTTCGTTCAGTTAATATTTGTGTCGTTTCTTTCAGAATACAGTTCAGGTAACCGCATCATCTGCGGAAAATCTGCTGTTACGAACAATATCGTCCGCAAGCTCATTAATATACAACATGAACAGCGAGCGTCCAAACGAACATGCCTGGAGCACACCCAGAATTCTACGTTTGTCATTGATTACTCCATCTAAGCTGATACGTTCTCTCCTCATCAATCCAGTCACAAAATACGGTTGATGTCCCATATGATCTTACTTCCAATGCGTATGTGTGGTACTGAGTCAAATGATTTTCGGAAGCCGACGAGTATTGTATATACCTGAGTGCCTTGATTCATGTCTTTCAAGATGTCATTTGAGAGAAGTGCGAGTTGGTTTTCGCATGGGCGATGTGTTTGGAATACATTCAGATTGGCATGAAGGGGGTCATTCTGTTGGATGGAGAATCTCATTACATTTAAGCTCAGAATATGTTGAAAGACTCTACAACAGATGGATGTCAAGGATATTGGGCGGTAGTTTTGCTGATCACGCTTTAGCAAAGGATACAATCACATTAGAGTCAATTACGACGTTATACTCGATAATGGAAGCAAGACATAAGAGAAATCGGGGACGCATTTACAGGATTGGTGTATCTGGAAAGAGGGCTCGACAACGTGAAGTGACACATGACCAAGACGGTGAGGGAACGGTAAGAGTGAGGTATCGAGAGAGAAGCACACCTGCAATTTTCGATATAAGTGGTACTTTAACACAGCCTATAACAACAGACAGTGGAGTGAAAGGTGTAGGATTTTACCCACTCTTTTTACATTTATTTAGATAATGGAGATTCTTAACGATAGAATTAACAGAAATTCGCCGCTTTACAGATCAGGTGACATTGTTGACGGCGTCAAACGTTATTAAGAGGAATACATTTACTACTTGAGATTTGTGAAGAGCACCATTTGGCGATTTCAGAAAGGACTAGAAAATTAGTGGCTTTCATAGGAAAACACCCTGTGCGTATAAAAATTATGGTTGATAATAGAACTGTAGAACAGGTCAAACGTCCTCTCTCTTCAATTTGTGACGTCATCTTCATGTCGACGACACGGAGCGAAGTCAGAGTTTGGGAATATATGTGGAATAATAAACTGATGTCTAAAACGATAAAACAGAGAAAGAAACAATACTGAAATTTTATAAGGCGGTGGCTGTCCTAATTCTCCTTTACAGAGGTGAATTGCTGATTACAAGAAACACCAAGAAAGTCACGTACAAGCAAAGGAGATAAGATTTGTCAGAGCACTAAAGGGTCGTGCAAGAGCTGACAGATTCCCAAGAACTGAATATATTTAATATTGTCAATAAAATAGAAGTAGTGGGAGAAAAAGAGTACCTCTTCAGATAAGAAAATTTAAGCAGTTGATAGTAGTATAATTCAAGGAAGCCCGAAGAAGCAATGGGTACCATCATCATCATTTAAGACTGATCATACCTTTCAGCGTTCAGTCTAGAGCATAGTCGCCCTTATAAAATTCCTCCATGATCCCCTATTCAGTGCTAACATTGGTGCCTTTTCTGATGTTAAGCCTATTACTTCAAAATCATTCTTAACCGAATCCAGGTACTTTCTCCTTTGTCTACCCCGACTCCTCCTACCCTCTACTGCTGAACCCACGAGTCTCTTGGGTAACCTTGCTTCTCCCATGCGTGTAACATGACCCCACCATCTAAGCCTGTTCGCCCTGACTGCTACGTCTATAGAGTTCATTCCCAGTTTTTCTTTGATTTCCTCATTGTGGACACCATCTTGCCATTATTCCCATCTACTAGTACGTACAATCATCCTAGCTACTTTCATATCCCTAACCTCAACCTTATTGATAAGGTAACCTGAATCCACCCAGCTTTCGCTCCCATACAACAAAGTTGATCGAAAGATTGAACGGTGCGCAGATAACTTAGTCTTGGTACTGAGTTCCTTCTTGCAGAAGAGAGAGTAGATCGTAGCTGAGCGCTCGCTGCATTAGCTTTGCTACACCTCACTTCCAGTTCTTTCACTATGTTGCCATCCTGTGAGAATATGCATCCTAAGTACTTGAAACCGTCCACCTGTTCTTTGTCCCTCCTATTCGGCACTCAATCCGTTTATATCTCTTTCCCACTGACATTACTTTCGTTTTGGAGATGCTTATCTTCATACCATAGTCCTTACATTTCTGATCTAGCTCTGAAATATTACTTTGCATACTTTAAATCGAATATGCCATCACAGCTAATTCATCCGCATATGCGAGACTGCTTATATTGTGATCACATATCTTAATCTCACCCAGCCAGTCTATTGTTTTCAACATATGATCCATAAATAATATGAACAACAGTGGAGACAGGTTGCAGCCTTGTCTTACCCTTGAAACTACTCTGAACCATGGGTACCATAACAGGCAAAAAAAAATCTAATGCCTGAAGTGGTGGTGGTGGTGGTGGTGGTGGTGGTGGTGGTGGTGGTGATTAGCATAGGCAGAGGGGCCACTTCTGCCCAAAATACACTCCTGGAAATTAAATAAGAACACCGTGAATTCATTGTCCCAGGAAGGGGAAACTTTATTGACATATTCCTGGGGTCAGATACATCACATGATCACACTGACAGAACCGCAGGCACATAGACACAGGAAACAGAGCATGCACAATGTCGGCACTAGTACAGTGTATATCCACCTTTCGCAGCAATGCAGGCTGCTATTCTCCCATGGAGACGATCGTAGAGATGCTGGATGTAGTCCTGTGGAACGGCTTGCCATGCCATTTCCACCTGGCGCCTCAGTTGGACCAGCGTTCGTGCTGGACGTGCAGACCGCGTGAGACGACGCTTCATCCAGTCCCAAACATGCTCAATGGGGGACAGATCCGGAGATCTTGCTGGCCAGGGTAGTTGACTTACACCTTCTAGAGCACGTTGGGTGGCACGGGATACATGCGGACGTGCATTGTCCTGTTGGAACAGCAAGTTCCCTTGCCGGTCTAGGAATGGTAGAACGATGGGTTCGATGACGGTTTGGATGTACCGTGCACTATTCAGTGTCCCCTCGACGATCACCAGTGGTGTACGGCCAGTGTAGGAGATCGCTCCCCACACCATGATGCCGGGTGTTGGCCCTGTGTGCCTCGGTCGTATGCAGTCCTGATTGTGGCGCTCACCTGCACGGCGCCAAACACGCATACGACCATCATTGGCACCAAGGCAGAAGCGACTCTCATCGCTGAAGACGACACGTCTCCATTCGTCCCTCCATTCACGCCTGTCGCGACACCACTGGAGGCGGGCTGCACGATGTTGGGGCGTGAGCGGAAGACGGCCTAACGGTGTGCGGGACCGTAACCCAGCTTCATGGAGACGGTTGCGAATGGTCCTCGCCGATATCCCAGGAGCAACAGTGTCCCTAATTTGCTGGGAAGTGGCGGTGCGGTCCCCTACGGCACTGCGTAGGATCCTACCGTCTTGGCGTGCATCCGTGCGTCGCTGCGGTCCGGTCCCAGGTCGACGGGCACGTGCACCTTCCGCCGACCACTGGCGACAACATCGATGTACTGTGGAGACCTCACGCCCCACGTGTTGAGCAATTCGGCGGTACGTCCACCCGGCCTCCCGCATGCCCACTATACGCCCTCGCTCAAAGTCCGTCAACTGCCATACGGTTCACGTCCACGCTGTCGCGGCATGCTACCAGTGTTAAAGACTGCGATGGAGCTCCGTATGCCACGGCAAACTGGCAGACACTGACGGCGGCGGTGCATAAATGCTGCGCAGCTAGCGCCATTCGACGGCCAACACCGCGGGTCCTGGTGTGTCCGCTGTGCCGTGCGTGTGATCATTGCTTGTACAGCCCTCTCACAGTGTCCGGAGCAAGTATGGTGGGTCTGACACACCGGTGTCAATGTGTTCTTTTTTCCATTTCCAGGAGTGTAATTCTACTGCTATAAACATAGGCCTTAATTAGACAGAGAAATAACTGATATTGAACGTCTGCAGCACACTGAATGGAAATGAGTCATGGACTGTGCGGCTTCTTGTGATAGATTTTTTAGTTCGGATTATCTGATATCGAAAATAAGAGTCGCACAATTCGGCGTCAAACATTTAATCTGTAGCTGTGTGAAACAAAGGCAGGCCA
This sequence comes from Schistocerca nitens, assembly GCF_023898315.1. Taxonomy (NCBI): domain Eukaryota; kingdom Metazoa; phylum Arthropoda; class Insecta; order Orthoptera; family Acrididae; genus Schistocerca; species Schistocerca nitens. The sequence continues at coordinate 33,982,422 of NC_064625.1, forward strand.
TCGTATTGACGCGAAAAACACCACCAATGAGGTAGCAGTGGCGCACAATGGCTGATTATGCGTTTATCAGGGAAAAACTGCCGGGGACACTTCAAACGCGCATATTGGATTTCGCTGCGTTGTGTTTTGGTCCTCGCTCAATAATATCGTCCTCCCCCTAACAGTAAACACTGTGGCCCAGAGCGCGCACAATCAGATGACCATCAATAGCTAGGGGCCAGTGCGTCTGTCAATAAAGGGGTAACACCGCCATTGTCTCTCTCGTACTGCCAGTTAAACAGGAGGACAGGCACTGTCGAAAATTTTGCAGCCCTTTTGTGCCATCTATTTGGGTCGCACATAAGTTCGTAAAGTTTTTCAGTAAGTGTACCAAACACAACAGTTACACGTAACAGAGACTTTCGTCCTCAATAATATATTCTACTTCACTATTTACACTCGTGCTCATCAATTAAGGATAATGCTGATACATGGTGAAACAACGCTCTGGTGGGCGGTTTGCCGGTTTAAATCACCTTGTGATTTGACCTGCGGTCGTCGCGCGGTGGCGCTGGCAGCAGTCCACATACGCAGAGGTGTGTTGGTGCATGTCAGAGTACGGTGCAACGAGTAAGTGTGCAGACGTTTTCAGACGTGCTAATGATGACTGTGTGTTGAAAATGGCTCAAAGAACACACATCGATGTTGTGAGGGGTAGAATATTAGGGCGACTGGAGGCTGGTCAAACACAGCAGGTCGTAGCACGGGTCCTCCGTGTGCCACAACGTGCGATCTCAAGATTATGGCAACGATTCCAGCAGACAGGAAACGTGTCCAGGCGCTACAGTACGGGACGTCCACAGTGTACAACACCACAAGAAGACCGATATCTCACCATCAGTGCCCGCAGACGGCCACGGAGTACTGCAGGTAGCCTCGCTCGGGACCTTACCGCAGCCAGTGGAACAGTTGTCTCCAGACATACAGTCTACAGCCGAATTAACAGACATGGTTTATTCGCCCGGAGACCTACAAGGTGCATTCCACTGACCCCTGGTCACAACAGAGCCCGTAAAGCCTGGTGTCAAGAACACAGTACATGATCATTGAAACAGTGGTCCCAGGTTATGTTCACGGACGAGTCCAGGTATAATCTGAACAGTGATACTCGCCGGGTTTTCATCTGGCGTGAACCAGGAACCAGATACCAACCCCTTAATATCCTTGAAAGGGACCTGTATGGAGGTCATGGTTTGATGGTGTGGGTTGGGATTATGGTTAGTGCACGTACACATTTGCATGTCTTTGACAGAGGAACTGTAACAGGTCAGGTGTATCGGGACGTCATTTTGCACCATTATGTCCACCTTTTCATGGATGATAACGCATGGCTCCACCGAGCTATCATCGTGGAGGAGTACCTTGAAACAGAAGACATCAAGTGAATGGAGCGGCCTGCCTGTTCTCCAGTCCTAAACCGCATCGAGCACGTCTGGGATGCTCTCGGTCGACGTATCGCTGCACGTCTTCAAACCCCTAGGACACTTCAGGAGCTCCGACAGGCCCTGGTGCAAGAATGGAAGGCTATACCCCAGCAGCTGCTCGACCACCTGATCCAGAGTATTCCAACCCGTTGTGCGGCCTGTGTACGTGTGCATGGTGATCATATCCCGTATTGACGTCGGGGTACATGCGCAGGAAACAGTGGCGTTTTGTAGCACATGTGTTTCGGGAGGTTTTTTTCAACTTATCACCAATACCGTGGACTTACAGATCTGTGGCGCGTGTGTTCCCTGTGTGCCTATGCTATTAGCGACAGTTTTGTGTGGCACCACATTCTGCAATTATCCTTAATTTATGAGTGTGAGTGTATAACAGCCTGCCAACGCTGGCGTAACTTTTCGATTCCGCGACTGTAGAAATCACGAGGTTTTGAGGCGAAAAACTCGCCGAGCCATGTTCGCAGTGCATTTTCATCCGGAAAGGAAGTTCCTTGAACGTTGTTTTAGCGAGAACGGTATAGGTGAAAATCTGAGGGCGCAAGTTCAGATGAATAAGGTGGATGCGGGACGACTTCCCAACTCTGCTTCTGTATAATGTTCTCTGTCAGCAGAACGTGGTCGGGCGTTATCGTGAAATAGCGTCACTTCACGCAGTCTTCCCGGTCGTTGTTCCTGGATTGCGTCTGCAAGGCATGTCAGATGTCGACAATAAATGTCAGCAGTGATCGTTCCACCTCGGGGAAGCAGTTCGTAATACAACAAACTGTCGTGTCGCTGTTCCATCAGATGAATAACATTGTCTTTTGTGAATCCGCGCAAGTCTTTGTACGGGGAGTTGCAGCTTTTTTTTTTTTTGGGTTCAACCATTCCTTTATTTCCCTTACGTTAGCATATAGACAACATGTCTCGTTACCAGTAACTATACAGGATAGGAATGGTGGGTACTGTACACGAGGCAGTTGATGACGAGCAAGCAGAGATGCACGTATGGCTTAGAGCGTGCGGTACCCATACGTATGATTTCTGAACCTTCCTCATTGCATACGACTGCTACGGTCGCAGGTTCGAATCCTGCCTCGGGCGTGGATGTGTGTGATGTCCTTAGGTTAGTTAGGTTTAAGTAGTTCTAGGGGACTGATGACCTCAGATGTTATGTCCCATAGTGCTCAGAGCCATTTGAACCATTTGGAGTACACTGGCTTGGCTCATTGTGAATTAATGTATTTAAACGATCCTCATCGAACTTCGAAGGTGTTACTGAACGTCAAAACGATCCTCTTTAATACGAGGGAACCGTTTTCCTGCCGTGCTGTGTCCATTGGCATTATCTCCATGTTGTGGTCGTCTTCAGTCCTGAGACTGGTTTGATGCAGCACTCCATGCTACTCTATCCTGTGCAAGCTTCTTCATCTCCCAGTACCTACTGCAGCCTACATCCTTCTGAATCTGCTTAGTGTATTCATCTCTTGGTCTCCCTCTACGATTTTTACCCTCCACGCTGCCCTCCAATACTAAATTGGTGACCCCTTGGTGCCTCAGAACATGTCCTACCAACCGATCCCTTCTTCTAGTCAAGTTGTGCCACAAACTCCTCTTCTCGCCAACTCCATTCAATACCTCCTCATTAGTTATGTTATCTACCCATCTAATCTTCAGCATTCTTCTGTGGCACCACATTTCGAAAGCTTCTATTCTCTTCTTGTCCAAACTATTTATCGTCCATGTTTCACTTCCATACATGGCTACACTCCATACAAATACTTTCAGAAACGACTTCCTGACACTTAAATCAATACTCGATGGTAACAAATTTCTCTTCTTCAGAAACGCTTTCCTTGTGATTGCCAGTCGTTATCTCCATATACGGCGCAAATGTGTCTGGTGCTCCGCTACTGTCTCCGCTCTACTGAACTCAAAGAGTGCCGGAAATGGTTCCATTTCTCCACTCGGCACTCCATTTTCTTGCGTCCACAGCTCCACCCACTGTCTCCAGATGACAAAGTGACAATGTGTAAACTGAAATAATAGTGAACTACAAATAAACAATTACAATCGATAAATAAACCAATAGGAGCCAGAATACCAATGAGTTGTGAATCACTTACCTTCGACACTGTAAACAAATCGTGACTAAATTTCTTGTCTGACAAAACAAAATAGACTTGATCACTGGACAGACAAGAATTCAGGAAGCCACATTCACTCACGTAATGGGGTTTCATCGTTGTTGTTATTACGGCGCATGTGTAAAAACTTACACTTATTCTTACAGCCGCTCTATTCAATGAGCCCCTCTCTCTCTCTCCTATGTATTTTTCGTCAAAAACATAAATGCTACGAACTTACGCACCAACCAAATATTAGATGTTATTTCTATTATCTAAGAATATACTATTGATTACAAAATAGAAGAAATAGAAGAAATCTGAAGCAGAAAGTCGTATCTTTTGCGAAGTCGAAAAAATATAAGAAAACAATTTTTTTTAAAAAAGTGCCGTGGTTTCGATTCGTTTATATCTGATGCAAGCTGTTAAAAAAGTGATGCGTGGACTCGTGAATTTCATAGGGCCAACAGCATCGAATGAGCAGACTTGTACAACAGAGTGACAGCAACTAAGATATCGGTGTCATACGGATATCGAGATAATGTGATACACGTAGCAAACCGTAAAACTAGAGTAAGTTAAATTATTTATTTCAAAAATTTGACCGAGCGAGGTGGTGCAGTGGTTAGCACACTAGGCTCGCATTCGGGAGGACAATGGTTCAAACCCGCGTCCGGCCATCCTGATACGGGTTTTCCGTGATGTCGGCGGGCACTCCGTTGCAGGGTGGAAGTATCGTGTTACTGTATGTCACTTGAAAACGGAAGAAATCAGAGTGGAAAATCGGATACACGAAGAAGTGTGAAACTCATGATGAAGTCGCTCTAATGTCTGAATTTTCTGATAAATGGTTCGGTAGCCACTTTCGTCTGGATCTGAATCCTTTCCACGGGTTCAGCAATTTGTCGAAAATTTGTAAGACGCCGAAGTACCAACTGGAAATAAAGAAAAAACTGGCTATGTTCTTCCAGTAAATTTTCTTTACATTTCTTACAGAAATAACCTAAATGTAAGTTTAGCTATTCTCATACAAGAGCTAAGGAAAAACAGATTTACAAATCAGAGCTCGCACAGAAAGATATAGGTGTTTGTTTTTTTTGCGCACGCTGATCTAGAGTGGAATAATAGAGAATTATTATGAAGATGGTTCGATGAACCCTCTGCCAGGCACTTAAGTGTGTTTTACAGAGCATCCACGTAAATGTAAAATGTAAATGTAAATAAGTAATGCAACACACATTTTTCTGAAAGCAGGTTGGTTCTATTCACGATATTACAAATCGTACAACGATCAGTTGGGAATCACCTACCTTCGACACTGTAAACAAATCGTGACTAAATTTCTGATCTCACAAAACAAAACAGACTTTTCACTTGACAGACAAGACTTCAGAAACCCAAATTCACTCACGTAATGTGGTTTCATCGTTGTTGATGTTAGGGCGCATGTGTAAAAGCTTACATTTATTCTTACAGCCGTTCTATTCAATGAGTCTCTCTCTCTCTCTCTCTCTCTCTCTCTCTCTCTCTCTCTCTCTCTCTCTCTCGTATTGATTTTTCGTCAAAAAAGAAAGAACCTGTGACTCTGTTGTGCATTTAGCCGCATCACACATTCGTTATAGTGGAATCCCTAACGTGATAAAAGTTAAAACTACCGTAGACTATTATAAGTAAGCGTGGAGTAAGGAATTTCAATAGTAGCTTCGGTCACGTACGGGTGATAACCCAGTTACCTATACGTTCAGTATGGTGCATACCTTTCGAACGTTACGTGAAAACGATCGCTTTCTTTGCGTGTGCGATCAGTGTCGTACTAGACTCCCTAAAAACCGGATCCTTTCATCCGTCTAGAAACTGAGGATATGTATAAAGTGCAGCTAACCTACAGAACATTTTTGTTCTACGTGGTTAGTCTCCTGTCTGTTGCCTAAAAGTAAACAGCATTTACGCAAAACAGAAATTGTCAATGTTTAAATCAGATTTTATTCGAAAAATGTTGATTTGTAACGCTAAACAGAGGGACGTTGTACTAAAAATAAAGAAAACAGTGCATAATTACCATATATCGCCAGAAAACGCAAAGGCAAAACAAATATATATGAAGCATCGCTTGAATACTTAGTTGAACGTATATGAAATATGTTTGTGTTATTCACAAACCACTTTGGCATTTATCAATAATAGCAGGAAACTCTTACTTTTGATCATGGTGGTGAACGTTCTGCTGACTGCAATATATATTTATTGATTCCTCCGTTACTTCTTGGTAGAACAATTCCATATTTAAGGTTTTTGTTCTACTGATCTTTATTTATTTGAAACTAAAACTTCCTGGCAGGTTAAAACTGTGTGCCCGACCGACACTCGAACTCGGGACCTTTGCCTTTCGCGGGCAAATGCTCATTCTGGAAACATCCCCCAGGCTGTGGCTAAGCCATGTCTCTGCAGTATCCTTTCTTTCAGGAGTGCTAGTTCTGCAAGTTTCGCAGGAGAGCTTCTGTAAAGTTTGGAAGGTAGGAGACGAGGTACTGGCAGAAGTAAAGCTGTGAGGACCGGGCGTGAGTCGTACTTCGGTAGCTCAGATGGTAGAGCACTTGCCCGCGAAAGGCAAAGGTCTCGAGTTCGAGTCTCGGTCGGGCACACAGTTTTAATCTGCCAGGAAGTTTCATATCAGTGCACACTCCGCTGCAGAGTGAAAATCTCATTCTGGTATTTGAAACTAGTTTTATGCTTATTACGCCATCTTCAGGAAACAACTGGCTAGCGCCTGTAAGGGGCACCGGTCTTCAGGTGCCCAAACATTATAGACAAAGATACAATCATTCGCATAGTGTGTTGTGCATCAAACTTGTTTCTTGGTGTTGAAATTACACTTTAGCCAATGGATAAGCACAATACAATGGACACAGTTGAGCACAGTTTATTGTGCTTAAAATTGTCCATTTTTTTTTTGTAAAGTGTAATTTCAACACCAAGAAACAAGTTTGATGCACAACACACTATGCGAATGATTGTATCTTTGTCTATAATGTTTGGGCACCTGAAGACCGGTGCCCCTTACAGGCGCTAGTCGGTTGTTTCCTGAAGTTGGAGTAATAAGCCGAAAACTAGTTTGAAATCAACAAATATCATAACAACAAAAACAGTGTACTTGTTATTCAGCCTTAAGCTGTTATATCTATATTATGTTTGTGCGTGTAAATTGAGCTTGCATCAAAAGTAATTGCTCTGGTTACATAAAAGCGCAGAAGGTAGGCGAGCAGTTAGTTTTTATACTTATAAAATGTAATTTATATTCTGTAAAGATCTTACACATTCATCTATGTTTCTTTCCCTGCCTATGGTACCAGCAATGCTGTCATTTGTGTTGTGCACCAAAACTACCGAAGCGTAGTTTTGGTAGAGCGCAATTCTAGATTTAAGACAACATGTGGACTTTGGAACCCACTCAGTGCTCGCTCACTTTACCTTTCATGTGCAAAGAAGCCTCAGCTGGAAAACTAATTCGATGAAGATGCTCATTGCTGGTGTCGATTCGTGCCAATATCTGTCACAAAAGCTGCTCGGCAAGGTCCACCTTCTTACGTGCACGTCATATGCGTGCAGCTGCAATCTGTCCTATAGAATTCTCCACACTGTGCTTCCAGGAATCATTAATTCCCGAGATGCACGTCGGTGTCGAAGACCCACACACACACACACACACACATATATATATATATATATATATATATATATATATATATATATATATATATATATATCGCTGTCAACTGACAATTTTTGTCAATGGCATTGATAGTGTGAAGTCGCCTCAGTATATTGAAGGTTTGACAAACTACTCGTGTCAATAAATAGTGACCGTGGGCAGGCCCCTTTACGAAGCCCTTCCAAATCTACGCGACGTGCATCTCTGGAATTTGACCTCACACGTTCAGCATGTATAGACAATGTATTGAGGTCCATCAATACTGCTCATCAATATTTCTAGGATTGACTATGCGTCAATACGTGCAGTCAGACGTCAATACATTGTCATAAAAATAGCTCTGAGCACTATGGGACTTACCTTCTGAGCTCTACAGTCCCCTATAACTTAGAACTACTTAAACCTAACTAACCTAAGGACATCACACACATCCATGCCCGAGGCAGGATTCGAACCTGCGACCGTAGCGGTCGCGCGGTTCTAGGCTGTAGCGCCTAGAACCGCTCGGCCACTTCGGCCGACAATACATTGACAGTGTGACAATATTATTGAACGTGTAAGGACGCCTGTTGCATTGACCGACACTTTATTGACAGACTGGAGGCCGCCCTGTTTGCGGAATATGCGACACGCTGCCGCTGTGTTAAAACTTCATATGCCACGCAAGAATACTCTTTCTATCAGTTGCTTCTCTTCCGTATTGTCTTCGAAAATTTCGCTGGACATTGATTGGAGATTTTGCCTCGTGGTGCCACAGAACACACTGCGACTTCTCCTCGCGTGACGCCATTTTACGACCACAGCGATTGTAATCCCAGCTGCAACAAACATAAGAAAACAAACTTGATGAGTTATTCTTGCAATTGTCACAAACCACAAAATTGTAAATTCTATAGCTTTTGTAAAACAAATATTGATAACTGAGCAAAGAATTTACGCCCACCGTATACAACTGGCAGATGATATAATGAACCGAGAGGAGGGTTTCCAACCTGCCGATTCGTTAAACGATTCATTTCACGTCTGCAGCCTCAGTGGACTTATTCTCGCGAGTCTTCAAAGCCTGGTACTGGAACACATTCCTCCCGTCTTAATCATCAAGCACCCAGTTTGTAAGCACTGCGATTGCTTTGTATAACTCTTACTCATAGAGAGATAAAGTCTTATCTATTAGCGACGTTGTTGTACCGAGTGCCTTATCGCTGATGCGAATGGATTTACTGCACAGTATATCATTGCATCATTACCTCAAAAATGGCTTTACAGTTGAAGCTTGAAACTTCCTGGCAGGTTAAAACTGTGTGGCCGACCGAGACACGAACTCGGGCACAGAGTTTTAATCTGCCAGGAAGTTTCATATCAGCGCACACTCCGCTGCAGAGTGAAAATCTCATTCTGGCTTTACAGTTATCAGTAGGAAATATCAGAAAAGGAATTAATAGTATCCCGGATGCGCGCCCGTAATAAGACGGGACATTTTCGTTATTCCAGACTACATAGCAAGAAATGACCATCGCTATTACATAAGAGCAGTCAGGACTTTTACGGAAAGAGAGTGGAGCCCCAGAGAAATACACTACTGGCCATTAAAATTGCTACACCAAGAAGAAATGCAGATGATAAACAGGTATTCATTGAACAAATATATTATTCTAGAACTGACATCTGATTACATTTTCATACAATTTGGGTGCATAGATCCTGACAAAACTGTACCCAAACAACCACCTCTTGCCGCAATAACGGCCTTGATACGCCGTGGCATTGAATCAAACAGAGCTTGGATGGCGTGTACAGGTACAGCTGCCCATGCAGCTTCAACACGATACCACAGTTCATCAAGAGTAGTGACTGGCGTATTGTGACGAGCCAGATGCTCGTCCACCATTGACCAGACGTTTTCAGTTGCTGATAGATCTGGAGAATGCGCTGGCTAGGGCAGCAGTCGAACATTTTCTGTATCCGGAAAGGCCCGTACAGGACCTGCAACATCCGGTCGTGCATTATCCTTCTGAAATGTAGGGTTTCGCAGGGATCGAATGAAGGGTAGAGCCACGGTTTGTAACACATCTGAAATGTAACGTCCATTGTTCAAAGTGCCGTCAATGCGAACAAGAGGCGACCGAGACGTGTAACCAATGGCACCCCATACCATCATGCCGGGTGATACGCCAGTATGGCGATGACGAATACACGCTTCCAATGTGCGTTCACCACGATGTCGCCAAACACTGATGCGACCATAATGATGCTGTAAACAGAACCTGAATTCATCCGAAAATATGACGTTTTGCCATTCGTGCACCCAGGTTCGTCGTTGAGTACATTATCGCAGGCACTCCTGTCTGTGATGCAGCGTCAAGGGTAACCGCAGCCACGGTCTCCGAGCTGATAGTCCATGCTGCTGTAAACGACTTCGAACTGTTCGTGCAGATGGTTGTTGTCTTGCAAACGTTCCCATCTGTTGACTCAGAGATCGAGACGTGGCTGCACGATCCGTTACAGCCATGCGGATAAGATGCCTGTCATCTCGACTGCTAGTGATACGAGGCCGTTGGGATCCAGCACGGCGTTCCGTATTACCCTCCTGAACCCACTGATTCCATATTCTGCTAACAGTCATTGGAACTCGACCAACGCGAGCAGCAAGGTCGCGATACGATAAACCGCAATCGCGATAGGCTACAATACGACCTTTATCAAAGTCGGATACGTGATGGTACGCATTTCTCCTCCTTACACGAGGTATCACAACAACGTTTCACCAGGCAACGTCGGTCAACTGCTGTTTGTCTATGAGACATCGGCTGGAAACTTTCCTGATGTCAGCACGTTGGAGGTGTCGCCACCGGCGCCAACCTTGTGTGAATGCTCTGAATAGCTTATCATTTGCATATCACAGCATCTTCTTCCTGTGGGTTAAATTTCGCGTCTGTAGCACGTCATCTTCGTGGTGTAGCAATTTTTATGGCCAGTAGTGTAGTTGGAAGTGCTTCTATAATCCGGTGCCAAGTTCTTAAGAGTGACTGTGTAAATATACTGTTGGTGGACAGAAGTACGAAGTCACTAATACAACACATCACCATGCCTAATACGGTGTAGGAAAGCCTCTGGTATTCAGAGGAGCTGTTAGTCGTCTCGCAATGGATAAATGCATGTCCTGTTCGGTTTTCAAGGTCATCGTATACGACCATTGCCGCAAACTAGTGACAACTTCAGATAACGGCAATGTAGGTTGATAGCCATCACGCACCGTTCTTTCCAAAGCAGACTACAAAGGCTCAATAATACTGAGATCTGACAACTGTGGTGGCCAGGGCAGATGCTACAGTTCACCGCTGTGCTCACAACACCAGTACTGTACGGAGCGAGCTGCGTGAACAGCAGCGTTGTCGTCTTGGAACACAGCATCACCATTGTGGAACAAACTTTGTACCATGGGTCGGACCTGATCAGCCAAACTGATCACATAATCTTGGCAGTAAGATGACCTTGCAGAGTACCCTGAGGCAAATGGAATGCCACGGTATGTCTGCTCAAATCATCACCGAACCCACACCGTGTTCACCTCTTGGAACGTAAACTCGGCCAGAGGTTGGGAAACGTATGAAATAAGACTCACCCGACCAAATGACTTTCTTCCATCGTCCAGAATCTGTGACTTGAGAGTAAAGTTTTCCTGTTACTAATGAGTGGCTTTGGAATTCTAGCTCGCACTGAGATTGCCTACTCTCTTATTGTTGTTTTGGTGCTGATAGGCTTCGCAAGTGAGACATTCAGTTCTGAAGTGACTTTCGTAGCTGTCATCCCCATATTATTCGTCACATTCCTCATTAACACTTTTGTCCGCTTTGTCTCTTAGCGTATGCTGTTTTTGTTCTTTCCCTGTACGCGGTATAAATCATCGATACGGTGCCGCTTAAAACATGAAACACTTCGGTTACCTTCGTTACGTAATTGAGACGCCCAGCTAAACCCGCAGGACAGGACAGGTAGTTCAAGTTGTGGAAAGGGGCCAAAATAAGCAGCTGTCAGTTACACTCGAACATACAACCTTTTATTTCGATCAAACATGACAACAACAAAAAATTGGGTGTCAGCACGTTCCAACACTGCAGGTGTCACACCTGTGTGCGGCCGGCACGCACGATTGCTGCGATGGCCTCAGACGCATCGCACAGCGACTCGCCGTGCTTTTGTTCACTGCCAGGTCTCTGTAGATATCCGGCAAGCGCCTATGAATATCTGCGATGCTCTCTCTTGGAACGCACCTCTGTTGCAGGCGCCATGTTGAAGCCAACGTACAGCGCCGCCGCCTATTGGAACTTCACGATACTGTACCGGCTGAAGGGGTAATACTTCGCGATGTCAGACAACAAATTCCGCTTATTGTTTCAACTGATATTCGCCGAGAAAAAAAGTCAACCTACAGGCTTCGCTAGAATCGGTATTTATGTTGAGATACTTGTGTTCTCACGATGTTTTCTAAGTTTTGTCCGAACACTGTAACTAATTGTGAGTGCGAAAGGTCGTAGAAGCTATCAGAGACGTCCAGGAAGGTTCCAAATAATTGGAAAAGAGCACAGTTAGTTACAGTTTTCAAGAAGGGTCGTCGAGCAGATGTGCAAAACTATAGGCCTATATCTCTGACATAGATCTGTTGTAGAATTTTAGAACATGCTTTTTGCTCTCGTATCGTGTCATTTCTGGAAACCCAGAATTTACTCTGTAGGAATCAACATGGATTCGGGAAACAGCGATCGTGTGAGACCCAACTCGCTTTATTTGTTCATGACACCCAGGTAGATGCCATTTTCCTCGACTTTCGGAAGCCGTTCGATCAGTTCCGCACTGTCGCCTGATAAAGTAAGAGCCTACGGAATATCAGAGCAGCTGTGTGGCTGGATTGAAGAGTTTCTAGCAAACAGAACAAAGCATGTTGTTCTCGATGGAGAGACGTCTACAGACGTTAAAGTAACCTCTGGCGTGCCACAGGGGAGTGTTATGGGACCAATGCTTTTCACAGTATATATAAATGACCTAGCAAAAAAAAATGGCTCTGAGCACTATGGGACTTAACATCTTTGGTCATCAGTCCCCTAGAACTACTTAAACGTAACTAACCTAAGGACAGCACACAACACCCAGTCATCACGAGGCAGAGAAAATCCCTGACCCCGCCGGGTATCGAACCCGGGAACCCGGGTGTGGGAAGCGAGAACGCTACCGCACGACCACGAGCTGCGGACAAATGACCTAGCAGATAGTGTCGGAAGTTCCATGCGGCTTTTCGCGGATGATGCTGTAGTATACAGAGAAGTTGCAGCATTAGAAAATTGCAGCGAAATGCAGGAAGATCTGCTGCGGATAGGCACTTGGTGCAGGGAGTGGCAAGTGACCCTTAACATAGACAAATGTAATGTATTGCGAATACATAGAAAGAAGGATCCTTTATTGTATGATTATATGATAGCGGAACAAACACTGGTAGCAGTTACTTCTGTAAAATATCTGGGAGTATGCGTACGGAACGATTTGAAGTGGAATGATCATATAAAATTAATTGTTGGTAAGGCGGGTGTCGGGTTGAGATTCATTGGGAGAGTCCTTAGAAAATGTAGTCCATCAACAAAGGAGGTGGCTTACGTAATACTCCTTCGACCTGTACTTCAGTATTGCTCATCAGTGTGGGATCCGTACCAGGTCGGGTTGACAGAGGAGATCCAAAGAAGAGTGGCGCGTTCCGTCACATGGTTGTTTGGTAAGCGTGATAGCGTTACGGAGATGTTTAGCAAACTCACATGGTAGACTCTGCAAGAGAGGCGCACTGCATCGCGGTGTAGCTTGCTGTCCAGGTTTCGAGAGGATGCGTTTCTGGATGAGGTATCGAATATATTGCATCCCCCTACTTATACCTCCCGAAGAGATCAGGAATGTAAAATTAGAGAGATTCGAGCGCGCACAGCGGTTTTCCGGCAGTAGTTTTTCCCGCGAACCATACGCGACTAGAACAGGAAAGGGAGGTAATGACAGTGGCACGTGGAGTGCCCTCCGCCACACACCGTTGGGTGGCTTGCGGAGTATAAATGTAGATGTACAGTCGGACCACGCGTAATGGGATCGCGTGTCGGAGAAGGCGGGCATTGCTGGCCGTGTACTCGGGTTATTAATTGTCAGTTTCGTCCTGAAGGCCACACAGCCACGGCGTGTTTACTACGCCTGCCTTCTCATCCCGCGCATCTGCTGACCTCGGGCCGGGCTGCCTATGTACTCTGCCTGCGTGTCGGAGCTCGCAGGAGTTGTGTACACACACAGTCACGTACTGCCTGACGCCACACGCAAACGCCTCCAGCAGTCGGCCAGGGTAGCTGGTTGTCAGTCAGCCTGGCAGGGGTACAGCCCTCTCTGAACTAGCGCTGTTCAAAAAATATCGATGTAATTTTTTCCATAAAATACTGATATACACTGAAGCGCCAAAGGAACTGGTTTAGGCATGCATATTCAAATACAGAGATACGTGAACAAGTAGAATACGGTGCTGCGGTCGGCAACGCCTACGTAAGACAACAAGTGTCTGGTGCAGTTGTTAGACCGGTTACTGTTGCTACAATGGCAGCTTATCAAGATTTGGGTGAGTTTGAACGTGGAGTTACAATCGGCGCACGAGCGATGGGATGCAGCATCTCCGAGGTAGCGATGAAGTGTGGATATTTCCGTACGACCATTTCACGAGTGTACCATGAGTATCAGGAATCCGGCAAAAAAATGTTCAAATGTGTGTGAAATCTTATGGGACTTAACTGCTAAGGTCATCATACACTACTTAAGCTAAATTATCCTAAATAAAAACACCCACATCCATGCCCGAGGGAGGACTCGAACCTTCGCCGGGACCAGCCGCACAGAATCCGGCAAAACATCAGATCTCCGACATCGCTGAGGCCGGAGAAATATCCTGCAAGAACGGGACCAACGACGACTGCAGAGAACCGTTCAACGTGCCAGAAGTGCAACCCTTCCGAAAATTGCTGCAGATTTCTATGCTAGGCCATCAACAAGTGTCAGCGTGCGAACCATTCAAAGAAACATTATCGATGTGGGCTTACGGAGCCGAAGTCCCACTCTTGTATTCTTGATGACTGCACGACACAAAGCTTTACACCTCGTCTGGGCATGTCAGCACTGACATTGGGTTGTTGATGATTGGAAACATGGTGCCTGGTCGGACGAGTCTCGTTTCAAGTTATCTGGAGTGGATGGACGTGTACGGGTATGGAGACAACCTCATGAATCCATGGACCCTGCATGACAGCAGGTGACTGTTGAAGCTGGTGGAGGCTCTGTAATTGGTGTGGGGCGGTGCAGTTGGAGTGATATGGGACCCGTGATGCCTCTAGATACGACTTTGACAGATGACACGTACATATGCATCCTGTCTCATCACTTTCATCCATTCGCGTCCATTGTGCATTCCGGCGGGGTTGGACAATTCCAGCAGGATAATGCGACATCCCACACCTTTAGAATTGCTACACAGTGGGTCTATGAACACTCTTGTGAGTTTAAACACTTCCGTTGGCCACCAGACTCCCCAGAAATGAACATAATCGAGCACATCTGGAATGCGTTGCAACGAGCTGTTCAGAAGAGACCGCCACCCCGTCGTACTCTTACAGATTTCTGGACAGCCCTGCAGGATTCATGGTGTCAGTTCCCTTCAGACTTAGTCCAATCCACGCCATGTCGTGTTGTGGCACTTCCCCGTGCTCGGGGGGGCACTACACGATATCAGGCAGGTGTACCAGTTGTTTTGGCTCTTCTGGGTATATCGGCGATATTTATGTTCCCGAAATATCGATTATCCGGTATCGAAATGGCATTATCGAGTGACGATATTTTTACTTTATATTTTTTCGCAATTTTCGGTAAAGATTTGAAAATTTTGCTTTTGAAATTATAGCACAACATAATTTTACTTTCACTTTGTGAACGAGTCTTACTGCTTTTTGACCCTTCATCGTGTCCAATCTTTCTCTTTGTTTGAAGCAAGTATGGGCGGCACAAATAGGAAGGGCGATTCCACTGGAGAGGGGGGGCGAGGGGGGGGGGGAGGGGGGGAGGGGGGGAGGTTGTGGTGCGGATATAGTACCAAGATATCCGACGTGAAAAAGCAGCACTCCATTTGCATTACAGAACAATTTTTAACGCAACTATTGTGCTATTTCTTCACATGGGCAGTCTTCAAAAACAGTTGCGGAAGATAAAGAAGAAAAATCTAAATGAGAAGTTTGGTATTTGCGGTGAGCAGAGACGTGTGATGGGATCTCTGACGTAATCGGGTGCTCGGCGCTACTAATAGACATTCTGCATGAAGGGATGCAGAATGCAGGTAGTTCCTAGCTGTCGTCGTGTCTTCCATTAGTACCACAGGTCATACGTAAGCGCAGGAGGACGTAATACTGCTCCCACCAGCCTGTGTCCGTGGTGTGCTGGACGTTTCGAACCGCCGCTCGCCTCGTTGAAAGCGTTTGTGGAGACGACCATCGACCTGGTGCAGCAAAAATATGATTAACTCGAAGAGCCGACACGTTTCCGATGATGGACGGTCTAATCCCGATGGTCCCGTGCCCACTGCACTCCCCGGACTTCAGCCCTGGTGACTTCAACTTAATTCATAAACTGAAGTAAGCACCTGTTATTTTATTTGTCGTGGTATTTTATCTTTTGTTGGAATATTATTTGGACGAGATTTTGGTTTGTACTGTTGTGATGTACTGTTAACTAAACTCGTCGTTTGCGTGATATGTTGAAATCTGTTAACTCTGTTTACTGGGTGACCATTATTGAACTATATGAAAAAAAATTACCGAACTATCAGCTTAATAAGTCACAGCTGCAAAATACTAATGCGAATTCTTTACAGACGAATGGAAAAACTGGTAGAAGCGGACCTCGGGGAAGATCAGTTTGGATTCCGTAGAAATGTTGGAACACGTGAGGCAATACTAACCTTACGACTTACCTTAGAAGAAAGATTAAGAAAAGGCAAACCTACGTTTCTAGCATTTGTAGACTTAGAGAAAGATTTTGACAATGTTAACTGGAATACTCTCTCTCAAATTCTGAAGGTGGCAGGGGTAAAATACAGGGAGCGAAAGGCTATTTACAATTTGTACAGAAACCAGATGGCAGTTGTAAGAGTCGAGGGGCATGAAAGAGAAGCAGTGGTTGGGAAAGGAGCGAGACAGGGTTGTAGCCTCTCCCCGATGTTATTCAATCTGTATATTGAGCAAGCAGTAAAGGAAACAAAAGAAAAATTCGAAGTAGGTATTAAAATTCATGGAGAAGAAGTAAAAACTTTGAGGTTCGCCGATGACATTGTAATTCTGTCAGAGACAGCAAAGGACTTGGAAGAGCAGTTGAACGGAATGGACAGTGTCTTGAAAGGAGGATATAAGATGAACATCAACAAAAGCAAAACGAAGATAATGGAATGTAGTCAAATTAAGTCGGGTGATGTTGAGGGGATTAGATTAGGAAATGAGACACTTAAAGTAGTAAAGGAGTTTTGCTATTTGGGGAGCAAAATAACTGATGATGGTCGAAGTAGGATATAAAATGTAGACTGGCAATGGCAAGGAAAGCGTTTCTGAAGAAGAGAAGTTTGTTAACAGCGAGTATAGATTTAAATGTCAGGAAGTCGTTTCTGAAAGTATTTGTTTGGAGTGTAGCCATGTATGGAAGTGAAACATGGACGGTAAATAGTTTGGACAAGAAGAGAATAGAAGCTTTCGAAATGTGGTGCTACAGAAGAATGCTGAAGATTAGATGGGTAGATCACGTAACTAATGAGGAAGTATTGAATAGGATTGGGGAGAAGATAAGCTTGTGGCACAACTTGACCAGTAGAAGGGATCGGTTGGTAGGACATGTTCTGAGGCATCAAGGGATCACAAATTTAGCATTGGAGGGCAGCGTGGTGGGTAAAAATCGTAGAGGGAGACCAAGAGATGAATACGGTAAGCAGATTCAGAAGGATGTAGGTTGCAGTAGGTACTGGGAGATGAAGAAGCTTGCACAGGATAGAGTAGTATGGAGAGCTGCATCAAACCAGTCTCAGGACTGAAGACCACAACAACAACAACAACAACAACAACAACAACATGAAAAAAAATTAGTTGCAAACTACAGTGTGCACACATTTATTCAACATGTAAGCGTCACTACAGATATTCGGATTTAGGTTATGCCTGTCATCATTGTCGACGATGCGGCGCAGACGAATAGCGAAATTCTGCATGACCCGCTGAAGTGTCGGAATATCGGCGCTGTCGATAACCTCCTGAGTGGCTGTCTATCAATGGTTTTGGAGTTATTTTGTAGATCTTGTCTTTAATATAGCCCACATAAAGGAGTCGAATGTGTTCAGTTCCGGAGAATATGGCGGCCAATCGAGGCCCATGCCAGTGGCCTTTGGGTACCCCAGAGCCAGAATGCGGTCCCCAAAGCGCTCCTCCAGGAGATCAGTTACTCTCCTGCTTCGATGGTGTCGAGCTCCGTCTTGCATGGATCGCATCTTGTTGAAATCAGGATCACTTTGGATCATGGAGATGAAATTACGTTCCAAAACCTCCGTGCCGTTCGGTACTCACCCTGCCATCAGGGAATATCGCACTTATTATTCCGTGACTGGACATTGCACACCTCTCACCCATTGAGGGTGAAGAGACTTCAGGATCATGAAATGCGGTTTCTCAGTGCCCCAAATGCGCCAATTTTGCTTATTGACGAATCCATCCAAATGAATGTGGGCTTCGTCGATAAACCAAACCGTACAGCGCATAGTAATTCCCAACATGCCCCGCGGCCAACCGTGTAGTTTTAACGTTCTAACGCAAACCGTTCAGAAGTTTCATTTATTTCAGAATTGTCACCCTGTAATTGAGAGTTCTTGAGGCTGTAGAAATCGCCGTGTGATTGCTGGTTCGTTCGCCATGTATCCATCATGCAACTCAAAGAAGGTCTCTGGAACACTTCAGACATTTATGAGAATGTAATTGTACAGAATAATTAATTTCGAGTCTCACCTATTAATCAGTAGAGGAGCTCTTTAATTTCTTGTGATACAATGCAATATGTCTGTAGAGCTGTAGCAGTTTCAAGGTAATCTTAACGAGAACAATAGTCCGAAGAACAATAGTCAGAGTAATTACCATTCAAGATAACAACAAAAATTATATATAAATCAGAGATGATGGTATTGTTGATATCTCTCTGCAACATTATAGTGTATTTGATTCCTACATACATCGGATACTGTTAAACAGTCACTCCACTAGTAAAATTGTTCATATCAAATTAAGACTTTACACACTTTATCGCTTTCTCTTCAGAACTGTTGCAGAGATTCGTCTGGCAATAGACGGCTCCATTCGAACTACTAACATAACTGCCGCTACTAAGGATATCCTAAGAATGCAGATAGCTGGCAAAGACTTAGACACAGTGCTGGTAAAAGTACGAAATATATATTTATTTTGTATGTTGTAAATAAAGAGTTCCCAACATTAATGTTCGAACTATGGTACATATCGTATCTGTACACCACAAATGCCGAAGGAAAAGAAATATCATTGCTGAGCATTCGTTCGTGCAAGTGCCAAAACGAAAAAGGCAATAAATTCATCAGATACTTGCATGAGCTCGAGATAGAGGGAATAATCGCAAATGTTTCATTTCTTCTTATTAAAAACAAAAAGCACAATTAAATTCCTGGAAAATAAAAAAGTACGAATATTACAGGA
The DNA here is from genome assembly GCF_023898315.1 of Schistocerca nitens. Taxonomy (NCBI): domain Eukaryota; kingdom Metazoa; phylum Arthropoda; class Insecta; order Orthoptera; family Acrididae; genus Schistocerca; species Schistocerca nitens. The sequence continues at coordinate 34,001,521 of NC_064625.1, forward strand.
TTCTGTTCTTGCGGCGGCGCACAGCCTCAGTATGTTTTATGAACGAAGAGAAATTCCAAGCAGTCTGTAATCTATTTAATACTTACGATGTGAAGCTTGAGGCTTACGATAAGTGCTTGAAAACGACCGACGGTTGAAATTAGCTGATAGCACAGGCAATAAACAGATTACAGCCTGCTTGGACCATGTCTTCGTTCTTAAGATACAAGTATGTATCGGCTACGCCGATAAAAATTAAAAATATACGAAAGACCTGATCATTCTCGTTGCTTACGTGCGTGGTAGCTGTAATTAATGCCTGATGTAAAGAGACTTTTAGTGGTAAATGAAAATTGTGTCCTTGGCGCCGCTGAATTCATATAGTAGGTGTTTATGATGCAACCTACGTGACAGGTCGTGTGTACTATATTTCAAATTTAATCAGTCATATTTTATCCACACTGTCTTCCTCATACGTACTTCAAAAAAATCCTTTGAAGTGCTTCGCATGGCATTACAGACATCACGGAGTATCATGCTTAGAAACACCTGCTGAAATGCGAAACCACCAATTACGTAAATCATTTTGTAATAGCCAGATTCTAAGTGCTAGCTTTTTTTCAGGTTATGTCGGTCGTTGGTAATTAGCGTTCTGCTATTAAGTTCCCTCGTCAGTTGTAATGAGACGCCAGAGAAAACCGTCAGCCCAAATATGTGCAATGTTTTGGAGTAGTGTCAAGGAAAGCAGGAGACGCAATTCAGTGTTAACTGCACTAGCTCCACGAATTTCACGTTTACCGAGGCATCTAGATCCTTCCTTTCGTACACCATTTTTCTTACTTCAACAAGAGTGCGCTCGCCATGCGAAAAAAATCCTCGCTTAATATCAGAGTGTTGCATATAATCTTGTATCCCGTGTGTCGATTATTACAGCAACAAAGCAGTAACGCGGTGTTCGTAGGCTGATGCTCGTTGCCTAATACTGTCTTACGTACCGTCCGGTGTAAACGCTTCCTCACAGATACAAGCGAATGATAGCGAATTGCATGTGACTGCTCGTTGCATTGTGTCCAGTTGCTCTCGCCCCGGTCTAAACCGGTCTTAACCAGCGGTATAGATAGAGTAAATCCTTCACCATCCTGTGCAATGCTTACACTATTCCTTCCACGCCTTGCCCTACGTGGCTGGGCTACCCATTCTACCAAAATTTTACCATTCCATAAAAGAGCTAGACAGCCACAAACTCTGCTTGTTTCGAATTCTTATTTTACTTGCATCCTCTACCAGCTTATAAAACTCTGTCCTCTCCTCAAATTTCTCAGTCACATCCCAAAATCCGATACATAATACACACGATGAAAACCCTGTTCAGTCCGGAACCGTGCGACTGCTACGGTCGCAGGTTCGAATCCTGCCTCGGGCATGGATGTGTGTGATGTCCTTAGGTTAGTTAGGTTTAAGTAGTTCTAAGTTCTAGGGGACTGATGACCACAGCAGTTGAGTCCCATAGTGCTCAGAGCCATTATTATTATTATTAAAACCCTGTTGTCTCTGTGATCTCCAGTCTCAAGATGCTGGCCTGCGCACACAATCTTCTACACTTACTGACACCTCCACCCCTCCATATCCTCTTCCAACGGATCGAGGAATCCGACCTGACATCTACCCACCCATTTTTTTCAGTAACAGTCGTCCGACTGGTTTGACGCGGGCCACCACGAACTCCACACCTGCTCCCACCTCTTCATCTCAGAGTAGCACTTGCAACCTACGTCCTCAGTTATTTGCTGGATGTATTCCAATCTCTGTCTTCCCCTACAGTTTTTACCCTCTGCAGTTTCAACACGTCTCCTATCAATGGTTCCAATGGCTCTAAGCACTATGGGACTTAACATCTGAGGTCATCAGTCCCCTAGACGTAGAACTACTTAAACCGAACTAACCTAAGGACATCACAGACATTCATGCCTGAGGCAGGATTCGAACCTGCGAGTAGCAGCCGCGTGGTTCCGCACTGAAGCGCCTAGAACCGTCTCCTATCACTCTGTCCCTTCTTCTTGTCTTTATTTTCTATATATTCCTTTCCACGCATATTCTTCAGAGAACCTCCTGAAACGTCTCCTTAGAAAAATTATTCAATTACTGTGCTTGTAATCCCCTTACGTTATTTGATTTTCAAACAGATAAGCAAAACTGAACGTACTCAGACATTTCTCTCTTTACTTATTCTGATCATCACTAAACTGACACACAATATTTTTAGCGCAACGCAATCTGACTTTCAATAATCCCTACAAAAGAATGGCCCTGACTAACAATAACCTATACCTTTCATGAATCACTTACCTCAAAAAAATCTTCGTTACTCGAACTACTGCAATACAGCTAGCGCCAATACTGCCAGCTAAATAAAAGATTCAAACTACTGAAGGCACTAACTACTGATAAGCATAGCAAATGAAAGATTTTGATAGAGAACAAACAATGCATTTACCTTAATAGCGTTCAAAAGTCATAATATAATCAGTTCATGACATCCAGTCTTACAAATTTACTCCCTCTAATGGACACACGTCCAGATCATCCGCTCTGAAAACTCCGCCATCTCTCTCCCCACATCCACCACTGCTGGCGGCTCACCTCCAACTGCGCAACGCTACGCGCTGTTCACATCCACACTACAATAGCGAATATTACAACAATGCCAACCAGCCACAGACTGCACACAGCACAGCCAGTGATTTTCTTACAGAGCGCTACGTGACGTTACCAACATAAAAACTTAAACAGCCTACTTACACTCCTTATTCAGTAGCTTATCACTTCGCCTAATTTTCATCAGCTTTTTGTAGCACCATATCTCAAACGTTTCGATTCTCTTCTGTTACGGTCTTCTACCGTACCATGCTGTGGTCCCAATCGTATATTCTCAGAAATTTCTTCCTCGAGACCAGATAAAGCTTTCCCCGTCATACTGTTCTTTCCCCACTCTCCCCTTCTATCCTCACAGCTCCGACCTACCCGGATAGCCGAGCGCGCTAACGCGCCCCTACCGGAACACAGGGAGACGAGCCTGACACGGATCGAATCCGTCTCGCGTATTTACGACGACGTTTGGTGAGACGGTCAACCTGGATTTGGTATTTAGTCGGCTTCCCACATCCCGCTAGATGATACCGCCCCATCTCAGATACACGATTCGCAAACATTCAAGACATCTTCTCGCAGTTGAGAGATTTACCTGTTCCCATCCATGAGACTGGCACGCTGACTTTTCTTCAGGGCGCGGATGACCGTGCTGTTGAGCGCCCGTCACCTGACATAATCATCGGGTAACGGACAATCTCATAAACCGAGACACAGGTTTTCAACTAAGCAAGGCATGGCAACCATTACTAAACTCCATCAAGGAGTCAGGCCACAGGCGGACACAAGCCCTTCTACGACGGCCGCAGAGGACACTCCACGGGATTCTGCTTCCACCACCCGGGGCGACACCGGGGTGAGCGTGGAGCTGGGTCGGCGGCCTCAAACGGATTGTCGGCGGCCGGAATCGAAGCACCTGATGATGGCAGAAAGGTTAATCGCCGAAATATCGTGAGACTTAAACGATCGCATCCGGCTGGACACCCGAGAGCCCTGGAAACAACACACAGGCCGGGAAAGCCTCCGAACACATATCATCAACAACATAATCGAAATTCGGTTTTAGTCTTTCTGGAGATCTGCCGCGGGTAAGCGTAGTGATTCCGTCTCCCGCCCCAAATCGTAGCGTTGGCGGAGAGGAAACGCTCGCCGGCCGAAGTGGCCGTGCGGTTCTAGGCGCTGCAGTCTGGAACCGTGCCTCGGGCATGGATGTGTGTGATGTCCTTAGGTTGTTTAGGGGACTGATGACCTCAGAAGTTGAGTCCCATAGTGCTCAGAGCCATATGAACCAAGGAAACGCTCGCCCACACACACATACTCACTCCTGACCTCGGTCTGCTTCGCGTGCCGGCAGGCGTCGCGTGCCGCGCTCCGTGTTTACACAACTGCGCGCCTGTGTGACGTCACGGGACTTCGTCACCTCAGCTCTCGTCTGGCCCGCAGCACGCAGCGCACGTCCCTGGCGAGGCTGTCTGTATCCGTGCCACGGTGGGCAGGCGCCGGCGAACGAGATACGCGTCTGGACTCCCAATTTCCATTGTGTAGGAATGAAACCATTAACCCACATAACGCACGAGCCTTTAAAAAAATCGAACTCCCATACACAGTCGAAAATGTAAAGGCAAGTAGAGTGGGGCCTAAATGTGTGTCCGGTAATGACACATACCAGCGCTAGCTTTTACAGCAGTATGAATCACAGGAAACAGAACAGGCATGTAAAGACAAAATTGCTACACCAAGAAGAAATGCAGATGATAAACGGGTAGCCGGCCGGAGTGGCCGTGCGGTTCTAGGCGCTACAGTTGGAGCCCAGCGACCGCTACGATCGCAGGTTCGAATCCTGCCTCGAGCATGGATGTGTATGATGTCCTGAGGTTAGTTAGGTTTAATTAGTTCTAAGTTCTAGGGGGCTGATGACCTCAGGTGTTAAGTCGCATAGTGCTCAGAGCCATTTGAACCATTTGATAAACGGGTATTCATTGCACAAATATATTATACTAGAACTGACATGTGATTACATTTTCACGCAATCCTGAGAAATCAGTACCCAGAACAACCACCTCTGGCCTTGATAACGGCCTTGATACGCCTGGGCATTGACCCAAACAGGGCTTGGATGGCGTGTACAGGTACAGCTGCCCATGCAAGTTCAACACGATACCACAGTTCATGAAGAGTAGTGACAGGCGTATTGAGACGAGCCAGTTGCTCGGCCATTATTGACCAGACGTTTACAATTGGTGAGAGATCTGGGAGAATGTGCTGGCCAGGGCAGCAGTCGAACATTTTCTGTATCCAGAAAGGCCCGTACAGGACCTGCGACATGCTGTCGTGCATTATCCTGCTCAAATGTAGGGTTTCGCAGGGATCGAATGAAGGGTAGAGCCACGGGTCGTAACACATCTGAAATGTAACGTCCACTGTTCAAAGTGCCGTCAATGCGAACAAGAGGTGACCGAGACGTGTAACCTATGGCACCCCATACCATCACGCCAGGTGATACGCCAGTAAGGCGATGGCGAATACACGCTTCCAATGTGCGTTCACTGCGATCTCGCCAAACACGGATGCGACCACCATGATGCTGTAAACAGAACTTGGATTCATCCGAAAAAAATGACGTTTTGCGATTCGTGCAATCAGGTTCGTCATTGAGTACACCATCGCAGGCGCTCCTGTCTGTGATGCAGCTTCAAGGGTAACCGCAGCCATGATCTCCGAGCTGATAGTCCATGCTGCTGCAAACGTCGTCGGACTGTTCGTGCAGGTAGTTGTTGTCTTGCAAACGTCCCCATCTGTTGACTCAGGGATCGAGACGTGGCTGCACGATCCGTTACAGCCATGCGGATAAGATGACTGTCATCTCGGGTGCTACTGATACGAGATCGTTGGGATCCAGCACGGCGTTCCGTATTACCCTCCTGAACCCACAGATTCCATATTCTGCCAACAACGCGAGCAACAATGTCGCGATACGATAAACGGAAATCGAGATGGGCTACAATCCGACCTTTATCAAAGTCGGAAACGTGATGGTACGCATTTTTCCTTCTTACATGAGGCATCACAACAACGTCTCACCAGGCAACGCCGGTCAACTGCTGTTTGTGTATGAGAAATCGCTTGGATTTTTTCCTCGTGTCAGCACGTTGTAGGTGTCGCCACCGGCGCCAACCTTGTGTGAATGCTCTGAAAAGCTAATAATTTGCATATCACAGCATCTTCTTCCTGTTGGTTAAATTTCGCGTCTGTAGCACGTCATTTTCGTGGTGTAGCAATTTTAATGGCCAGTAGTGTATTAATAGTAGGTAGAAAGAGCGGCCACCAACACTACACGCGATACACAGCGAGGGCGCGTGGATCGGCGCACATTAGAAAAGGCGTCAGGCGTGTCGGTCAAATGTCCAGCAGCAGCTGACATCTACAGCAGATCTTCAGATGTGACGGGACTCCCGTACACCAGGCTTTTCATACTGTATCACCCCACAGGGAAAAATCCGCGCAGGTAAAATCGAGAGAACGCGATGGCTAGGGAATTGGACCGCCGCGTCCTATCCACTGCTGGCCATAGGCAACGTCCGAATGATTCCTTACATTTCGTCTGAAGTGGGCTGGGCCTCCGTCTGCGGGCAGTTAGAGGAACGTTGTCCAGAAGTTCAGGTAAGATATCCTGTAGAAAGACGCTGTACGCGTGGCCAGTTAAACGACGAGATGAAATGTACGGTCCTTCTAAGTTACTGTGCACAATTCATGTCCAAACATTAATGGAAAACTTTCTCAGTGGGCGTGTGCAGTTGTGCCGTTACCATGAGCCCACAGGTGAGAATTACGGATCTCCAACATACCCGACCACGTAAAGGTAGCCTCATCAGTAAATAAAACACCTGCAGGGAAGGTTTCAGTGCCTGCAAGCTGTTGTAGGTGCCGGCTTGGAAAGTTGAGACATCGAAGATAATCGTCAGGGATCATTGCTTGTGCTCTCTGTAAATGATACGGATGCATTCCATCTTCATGTAAAGTCCTCAAAACACTTTGAAGGTCGAACCCATTCCACGTCATCCTACGGCACTTCTCTTAGCTCGGGTGGGCCCTACATGACATGCAGTTTAGTTGGCTCTTCTGTAATATATAGAGGGTGTTACAAAAAGGTACGGCCAAACTTTCAGGAAACATTCCTCACATACAAATAAAGAAAAGATGTTACGTGAACATGTGTCCGGAAACGCTTAATTTCCGTGTTAGAGCGCATTTAATTTCGTCAGTATGTGCTGTACTTCCTCGATTCACCGCCATTTGGCCCAATGGAAGGAAGGTAATGTTGACTTCGCTGCTTGTGTTGACATGCGACTCATTGCTCTACAGTACTAGCATCAAGCACATCAGAACGTAGCATCAACAGCCTATGACTCGCGACTGGGGAAGACCTAGAACGACGAGGACACCTGCGATGGACGAGGCAATTCTTCGTGGAGTTGACGATAACCCTAATGTCTGCGTCAAAGAAGTTGCTGCTGTACAAGGTAACGATGACCACGTCACTGTATGGAGAGTGCTACGGGAGAACCAGTTGTTTCCGTACCATGTACAGCGTGTGCAGGCACTATCAGCAGCTCATTGGCCTCCACGGGTACACTTCTGCGAATGGTTCATCCAACAATGTGTCAATCCTCATTTCAGTGCAAATGTTCTCTTTACGGATGAGGCTTCATTCCAACGCGATCAAATTGTAAATTTTCACAATCAACATGTGTGGGCTGACGAGAATCCGCCCGCAATTGTGCAATCACGTCATCAACACAGATTTTCTGTGAACGTTTGGGCAGGTATTGTTGGTGATATCTCGATTGGGCCCCATGTTCTTCCACCTACGCTCAATGGAGCACGTTATCGTGATTTCATACGGGATACTCGACCTGTGCTGCTAGAACATGTGCCTTTACGACACAACATGCGGTTCATGCACGATGGAGCTCTTCGTGCTCGTATTGTGGACTGCTGTGATACAATACGCGATTCTCGAGGGCTGCATCAGCGTATCCATGCGACGGAGGGTGGATGCATGTATCCTCGCTAACGGAGGACATTTTGAACATTTCCTGTAACAAAGTGTTTGAAGTCACGCTGGTACGTTCTGTTGCTGTGTGTTTCCATTCCATGGTTAATGTGATTTGAAGAGAAGTAATAAAATGAGCTCTAACATGGAAAGTAAGCGTTTCCGGACACATGTCCACATACTATATTTTCTTTCTTTGTGTGTGAGGAATGTTTCCTGAAAGTTTGGCCGTACCTTGTTGTAACACCTTGTATATAATGAGTGGAGAAAATCTCAAAATATCCGAGTAGGCTGGGAATCGAATCGGGGTCCTTTCGCTTCGCATCTACCGACGCGGACGATTTACGGGGTTGAATCTCGCACAGTACCGGGGAGTTTTGCTCATCATGGTTCCTCCAGGACTGTCGCAGGCGCACTGAGCCCGCCATCACACGGAGTACCGGGACGAAAAGGCGGCCGGGACGAAAATGTGTTCGCGACGCTCTCCCTCCTAGTGCCACGGAGGACGAGAGGCTGATCTGCACGTGCGGTCAGGCCAGTAGTCCAGTCGCAGGTCTGCACCACAGTGACCGGCTTCTGACCTCTTCGAAGCCACTATCGGTTCCGTTCAAACGATATTCCACGTCAGTCTCTACCAGAATTACAATGGTATCGGTGAGTACATGTTTAAAATATGGATCGGTGGAAAAAAATGAAACGGCGCCAGTGGATGTAGAAGTGTGTCGCTGCAGAGCGGGCGGTCTTGGGTAATCAGGCAGAGACTCCTGCTGGCTCTCGCCCCAGAGACCAGCTGTCGGCGGCCGCTTTTTCTATTTATACAATGGCCTGCCCGTGCCTAGCGCTGTGTCACTGAACTGAAATAATCCCCGGCGCTCGCTTTCACCACCAGTTCTGCCCTCCTGGCGACAGAGACGGCCGAGTGGTTCATATTTTTACTAAATTACTCAATCTCTCCACTGATTCGGTGCTGCCCTCTATCTGGTCCCATCTGCATTAATAGATGGCTAAAACTGTCAGCCGTTCCCATATACATTCCCTTCCTAACGGCTTCGAGAGCCAAGCAAAATTTTATTTTTGGTGTTTCGTGTACAGTGTCCAGTCACATTAATGTCACCATTTGTTAGAATACTCAATGGAGTCCCCCAGGGCTCTGTCTTGAGTGTCTGTTTTCGGTGGTCATTAACGGTCTAGCAGCAGCAGTCGAGCCCTCCGTCTCACCTTATCTGTATGTAGACCACTTCTGCATTTCGTACTGCTGCTCCAGTACTGTTGTTGCTGACAAGGGAACCTCCCCATCGCACCCCCTTCAGATTTAGTTATAAGTTAGCACAGTGGATAGGCCTTGAAAAACTGATCAATCGAGAAATCAGGAAGAAGTTGTGTGGAACTATGAAAAAAATAAGCAAAATATACAAACTGGGTAGTCCATGTTCAAGATAGGCAACATCAAGGACAACATGAGTTCAGGAGCGCCGTGGTCTCGTGGTTAGCGTGAGCAGCTGCAGAACGCAAGGTCCTTGGTTCATATCATCCCTCGAGTGAAAATTTTAATTTTTTAGTTTCAGATAATTATGTAACGCACATGCCGTCACTAGTGTCGTATAGAATATATCAGACGTGTTTTCCTGTGGAGGAATCGGTTGACCTATGACCTTGCTATCAAATGTTATCGGTTCCCATTGGAGAGGCACGTCCTTTCGTCTACTAATCGCACGGTTTTGCGGTGCGGTCGCAAAACACAGACACTAAACTTACTACAGTGAACAGAGACGTCAATGAACTAACGGACAGATCATAACTTTGCGAAAAAATAGAATTTTTCACTCGAGGGAAGACTTGAACCAAGGACCTCTCGTTCCGCAGCTGCTCACGCTAACCACAGGAGCACAGCACTCCTAAGCCTACGCTGTCCTTGAAGTTACTTACCTTGCGCATGGACTACTCAGTTTGTATATTTTGCATATTTTTTTCATAGTTCCACACAACTTCTTCCTGTTTTCTCGATTGATCTGTGTTCAGTTTTTCAAGGCCTATCCACTGTGCCAACTTATAACTAAATCTTAGGGGGGTACGATGGGGATGTTCCCTTGTGAGCGGCGCCTTCAGGGAGCCATCCACAAGGCGCAGTCATGGGCTGTCGCCCACGGCTTCCAGTTTTCAGCGGCAGTCATGCACTTCTGTCAGCGTCGTATCGTTCATCCGGAACCCACACTTTACCTTAATGACTATCCACTCACTATAGTAGAGACATATCAGTTCCTAGTACTGCTTTTGGACGCTCGATTGACTTGGCTACCTCATCTTCGTCAGCTTAAGCAGAAGTGCTGGTATCAACTCAATGCCCTCTGTTGCCTGAGCAACACCAATTGGGGCGCAGATCGCTGTACGCTGCTGCAGCTCTACAGAGCCGTTGTCCAATCCCGAGTTGACTATGGGAGTGTGGTTTATGGTTCGGCAGCGCCTTCAGCTTTGCATTTACTCGACCCTGTGCGCCACTGTGGGGTTCGATTAGCAACAGGAGGTTTTAGGACGAGTCCGGTGACCAGCGTACTGGTGGAGGCTGGTGTCCCTCCACTACAGATCAGACGTGCGCAACTGCTGGCCAGTTACGCAGCACACATTCATAGTTCCCCTGAGCATCCAAATTACCGTCTCCTTTTCCCGCCCGCGGCAGTCCATCTCGCGCATCGGCGGCCCAGATCGGGGCTAACGATTGCGGTTCGCGTGCGCTCCCTTCTCTCCGAACTGGAGTCCTTCCCTTTACCACCTCTACTTGCGGTACGTTCCCTTACGCCTCCATGGTGTACCCCTCGGCCGCAGCTTCGCCTGGACATTTTGCATGGCCCTCAGGACTCCGTTACCCCCGCCGCTCTCCGCTGTCACTTCCTCTCGATTCTTGACGTGTTCCGGGGCTGTGAAGTGGTTTACACCGACGGCTCGATGGCTGACGGTCACGTAGGCTTCGCATATGTTCATGGAGGACATATTGAGCAGCACTCCTCGCCAGTTGGCTGCAGTGTTTTCACTGCAGAGCTGGCGGCCGTATCTCGTGCTCTTGAGTACATCCGCTCGTGCCCTGGCGAGTCATTTCTCCTGTGTACTGACTCATTGAGCAGCCTACAAGCTATCGGTCAGTGCTACCCTCACCACCCTCTGGTAGCGTCCATTCAGGAGTCCATCTACACCCTGGAACAGTCCATGGACAACTGTGCTAAGTTTCTCAGTTGAGGATCTACGGTGCCACAAATTCTGTCTTGGGTTTATATCCAGGGAGTCAGGTGGCTAGGGGAGTACGGTAAACTCACCCCAGTGCTCTCCGAACCATGCATGTACACTGCGACTTGAGCGACACGTTGCATTGTCCTCCTGGTAGACAGCATTAAAGCGAGAGAAAAAAAAAACTGCGTGTAGAGCTGCACATGGTCCCCAAGGACAGATACACACTTGTCTACATCACTGCGCCTTCCAGAATGACGGGATCGCCCAGGGAGTGCCACGAAAACATTGCACAGACCGTAACGCGTACTCCTCCGGCCGAGACGCTTCCGACGACTGTTGCAGGGTGTTTGCTTTCAGACGTTTCATGCCGCAGACGCCAGCGGCCATCTGCCCTACGGAGCATAAAACTTGATTCGTCTGAAAACGTCGCCAGTCGCCATTCAGTGGAACGTCCAGTTGGGCTACTGACGACCAGATCCAGCCTTCATCGCAGAACAGCAGTCAGCGTGGATCCGTGACCCAGGCGCCTGCTGCAGAGGCCCATGAGCAGCAACTTCACCTGAACGGCTGTTGGGGAGAAACTTTTGGCATCCCGTTGGTTCATCTGGGCTGTCAGTTCAACAGCTGCACTTCCCGCCCGTACACATCTCTGCAGACGTCGCTCATCCCCGTGGTACACCACAGTTACCTCGGCGCCAGATTCGGATAACACGTTTTACCGTGCGCGGTATGCTTAAGTCACGAAAGCACGCGAACAGTTTCGAAATTTAGCCGTTTCGAAAATGCTTCCACCCTCGGCACGAAAGCCAATGATCGTGACCGTTTGGATGTCAGGTAAATAGCTCCGTTTCCCCATTACCACCACCACTGCATTGTTTTCCACGTCCCCCGGACGCGCTTTATATACCCTCCGCTGCTAGTGCTGCCACCTGACTTCTGTGAGTAGTTATTGCACGTTGATATTGAACATAGGAGGTGATCACATTAATGCGACTCGAATGTTGAATTTAAAGGTGTAAACTGTTGTTATAATCTGGTCGAAAGTAGTATAACCTTACGTACGTACGTACACACACACGCACACACACGCACACACACACACACACACACACACACACACACACACACACACACACACACACTCAAACAAAAACTTGCGCGCGCGTGCTCACAGTGCAGTTGGGAAACACCTCCCTTTTGTCGCTGGAAAGGTTCAAAAAAAAAAAAAAAAAAAAAAAAAAAAAAAAAGGTAGCGTCCTCGTCCGGGTTCGAAACCCGCCATCTCTTAAATTTTGATTAATAATCCAACGTAAGAAGTCACCCTCATTCTGCTAACGGCTTTGTCAAAGAGGGCGGAGGAGATAACAGAGACTCAGGGCACTCTTTTGTCCTTGCAGTGGGAAATTGCCCCTAAAGGCGGAATAGTCATCAGTGATCAACGGCATGAGGATGCAGATGGCAATGGAAACCACTGCATTAAAAACACAAGGTGTATCCACAGGACATCTGTCTTGTTGTTGAACAAGTGCCGTGGTGATCTCTCCATTGGCAAAAGATTCCGGAACAATCCCCCATTCGGATCTCCGGGGGGGGGGGACTGCCAGCGGGGAGGTGACCATGAGAAAAACATTGTATAATATCAAGAGCAGCACAAAATGGTATAACGGGACTAGGTTTCGTTATGAGTAGGAAGGTAGGCAACAGACCAGTGATAGCGTTGTTCTTATCAGAATCGACAGCAAACCAACACCGACAACGATAGTTCGGGTATACATGTCGACGTCGCAAGCTGGAATTCTTCTGTTCCTAACGTTTCGTCCAATAGTACGTTGGACATCTTCAGAGGACTCAGCAGGACCAGCCATACCTCTGAAGATGTCCAACGTAGTATTGGACGAAACGTTAGGAACAGAAGAATTCAATGGACCACGGCCATATAAGCCGGAAGAACTATCATCAACAGTTAGGTTTAAGTAGTTCTGAGTTCTAGGGGACTGATGACCTCAGTAGTTAAGTCCCATGGTGCTCAGAGCCATTTGAACCATTTTTCGCTTCTGGTTTGTAGAATTCCCATGTTGTCTGCTGTAAACGTTCTTTTTAGCTGCCAGCAACCCCTATTAGCCGCAACGGACTCATTCGGCTCCCATGGTCAACGCAACCGGAAACAGCAAGTGAGACAACCTTTTCCAGGTAATTGGCAATCAGTGGGAAGACAACTTCAGTAATTCATCAATCTTATCGCGACGCTCAATTAGCGAAAAAACAATTGTATCTACAACAGTATCTACACATACCACTGAATGTACCTGCTAAGAACACTCGTGTCGGTAAAAAACAGGACACATTGAACAACTAGAGATAGGACGTTCATATTCACAGGACATGGGCGTTAGTTTGTTTTGCAGAGATGATTAGCATTTGCACCATGTCGGCAGCGGTTTCAAGGTCAACATCGATATTTTACATGTCCGTCTTGACCACATAAACTTTTTTTACATTTCACTGCGCCGGTTTCGGCTACTGCCATCTTCAGATCCGTGTGTGTTTTCTTTCTACACACTGCGTGTCCCAGCGTGCCGTCCATGTTAACGCCAATAGCTGCAACCACTCTGCGCAACGCAATGCTGTACTCAACACCTTAGTGCACAGGGCCAGGTGCATCTGCGATAAGGAAAGTTTGCCAGGAGAATTGCTCGCTGCTACCGCGCTGGAGGTACCGTGTTCGAATCCTGCTCGTGTACATTTTTATTTTTCAAAATTGAACGAATTTTTCAATTTTGTTTCAAAGAATATCAACAAACAGCGTAAGGTGTGCGAAATTATAAAGATATATTTAGTTATTAATTTTTTTCGAGTATTCATTCCGTTTGTGGTTTGCATCATATTATCCCAATTCTTCATCTTCGTTGAAATGTATCAATTCATCATCAATAACGATCTGTCTTTCGACCAAGAGTTCCTGTATTGCGATACATCTCTCATCGCCAATTGCAACGGAATTGGCAGAGATCGCGCTAGGCGGTGTATTCGTTACGAGATTAAAATCGCGGAGAAGATTTTCGGCGTATTTAACGGCATTTGTGATTTCGCCTTTTGATTCTTCGTTCAAATCCTCTAGTTGTGGATCCTCTTCTGACTGCACTACTGCAGAAACATTTGGTTCTTCCATTTCACAGAATTTTTCCAACACGCAGCACTAGAGACGCTTCGCGAGCAATTGACGCTGTAGTTAGATGCGAACGTAAACGAATGCAACTTGCATCCTCATTGGCCAAGGACCTGGGGTTCACGTTACGGCTAACGGTATTCACGCGGGGAGGGGACGATAACGGGCGGAGATCGATTTCAGGTAATACAAGAAGCGACCGTTGTACGAACATTTGGAACTCCAACTGCGAACCACAAACGGAATAAATATTTGAAAAAATTAACAACTGAATATATCTTCATAGTTTTTCACACTTTACGGTGTTCGTTGATATTCTTTGAAATAAAATTGAAAAATTCGGCCGATTTTGAAAAAAAAAGGCACACGAGCAGGATTCGAACACGCTACCTCCAGCGCGGTAGCAGTAAATCTTTACCGCTGCGCTACGCTGAGTTGCTCGAAATACATCTAACGTTAACGGATATACGAAGTACGCAATGAACTTCAAAATGTATTTTCTCAAAAACCAAGGCCCGTCGCTAAAGAACCGGATAGCCAGGCCTCCACAACATATTTGATGCGCGTCAAATTCCGTTATTTACAGTACGGAGGGTCCTCGTGTAAGTCTGAGATGTTCTGGACGTACGGCGAAAGACGGGAACATTGTCGAAGATACTCGTTCTTCTGCATGCGCACGATAATTAAAATTTCATTACTTGTTGTTCATATTCGTGTTATATTTTTAATGGCTAGCAGTGTAGGAACCTGTTTGATAGAGGCTTAAGGGCTTGTAAGGTGTGACAGAGAAACCGACCTTATAACTCACCGCCTCATAAAAGATGATGTCAGGAACGAATACACCCCATGGACTTGAACCTGGCAAAGTTTGCATCAGGCTCGGCTGTGACCTCTGGGCTTTGGACTATACACCTTAGCCGTGAAGCACTTCTCTGGAGAGTGTTTTCACGAACCGTGTGGTGAGAACAGCGCTATATCTCGCGGTGTTCATCGAATTCCGTATTATGCAATGGGTCGCCTTATCTGGTTGAAGCTGCGATTCAGCCTTATCGCCGAAGCTGGCGCAGCAATTGAAGGAGTTTCTCGAACCAAGTTCGACAAAGTCCACAGGTGGTTTGATAAGGAGCCAGCCTGCCTCACCGCCAGTGCGGTTTGGTCATTTCCAAAACTTTCAGGGTCAGCAGTAAGAAGGCGGTACAGGATGTCAAACTGAGTGCTGAGAGATGAAAAACACACAGTCGGCAGTGTATGTGAGGCGCATGTCTGTAAACTGAAGATTGCTCGTAACGAACAACTGACCACTGCAACGATGATCTTGGCGCTATCCTGAAAAGACAATGTACACTACTGGCCATTAAAATTGCTACACCACGGAGATGACGTGCTACAGACACGAAATTTAACCGACAGGAAGAAGATGCTGTGACATGCAAATGATTAGCTTTTCAGAGCATACATATAAGGTTGGCGCCGGTGGCGACACCTACAACGTGCTGACACGAGGAAAGTTTCCAACCGATTTCTCATACACAAACAGCAGTTGACCGGCGTTGCCTGGTGAAACGTTGTTGTGATGCCTCGTGTAAAGAGGATCAATGCGTACCATCACGTTTCCGACTTTCATAAAGGTCGGATTGTAGCCTATCGCGATTGCGGTTTATCGTATCGCGACATTGCTGCTGGCGTTGCTGGAGATCCAATGACTGTTAAGCAGAATATGGAATCGGTGGGTTCAGGAGGGTAATATGGAACACCGTGCTGGATCCCAACGGCCTCCTATCACTAGCGGTTGAGATGACAGGCATCTTATCCGCATGGCTGTGACGGATCGTGCAGCCAAGTCTCGATCCCTGAGTCAACAGATGGGGACGTTTGCAAGACAACATCCATCTGCACGAACAATTTGACGACGTTTGCAGCAGCATGGACTATCAGCTAGGAGACAATGGCTACGGTTACTCTTGACGCTGCATCACAGACAGGAGCGCATGCGATGGTGTACTCAACGACGAACCTGGGTGCACGAATGGCAAAACGGCATTTTTTCGGATAAATCCAGGTTCTGTTTACAGCATCATGATGGTCGCATCAGTGTTTGGCGACATCATGGTGAACGCACATTGGAAGCGTGTATTGGTCATCGCCATACTGGCGTATCACCCAGCGTGATGGTATGGCGTGCCATTGGTTACACGTCTCGGTCACCTCTTGTTCGCATTGACGGCACTTTGAATAGTGGACGTTACATTTCAGATGTGTTACTACCCGTGTCTCTACCCTCCATTTGATCCCTCCGAAACCCTACATTTCAGCAGGATAGTGCACGACCGCATGTTGCAGGTCCTATACGGGCCTTTCTGATACAGAAAATGTTTGACTGCTGTCCTGGCCGGTACATTCTCCAGATCTCTCACCAACGTCTGATCAATGGTGGCAGAGCCACTGGCTCGTCACAATACGCCAGTCACTGGTCTTGATGAACTGTGGTATCGTGTTGAAGCTGCATGGACAGCTGTACCTGCACACGCCATCCAAGGTCTGTTTGACTCAATGCCCAGGCGTATCAAGGCCGTTATTACGGCCGGAGGTGGTTGTTCTGGTTACTGATTTCTCAGGATCTGTGCACCCAAACTACGTGAAAATGTAATCACATGTCAGTTCTAGCATAATATATTTCTCCAATTAATACCTCTTTATCATCTGCATTTCTTCTTGGTGTAGCAATTTTAATGGCCAGTAGTGTAGTTTACAGCTTGAAGCAGTTGACCATACACTGGATAGATATAGTGTCAGATTCCCTATTAATGGACATGAATATGCGGTGTGTCCACCCTTGGCCTTGATTACGACCTCAACTCTTGTGGGAGCACTTTCAGCAGGATGCCTGAATGTCGATGGAGGACTGGCACCCCCTTCTCTCTCAAGAGCCGAGAACAGAGAGCGTAGTTATGTTGGACGCTGGGGTCTCGACGAAGTCGTCGTTCAGACTCGTGCCAAAGGCGATCAGTTGGGTTCAGATCGGGATTCTGGGCAGGCCAGTCCGTTTCGGAAATGTTACTGTCCACAAAGCACTGCTTCACATATGCTTTACACTGACGTGACAAATATCACGGGACGGGGATATGCACGTATACAGATGGCGGCAGTATCGCGTACTCAAGGTACAAAATGGCAGTGCATTGGCCGAGCTGCCATTTGTACTCGGGTGTCCTGGGACCTCTGCTGTTCCTGATCTATATAAATGACCTGGGTGACCATATGAGCAGTTCTCTTAGGTTGTTCGCAGATGATGCTGTAATTTACCGTCTAATAAGGTCATCCGAAGACCAGTATCAGTTGCAAAGCGATTTAGAAAACATTGCTGTATGGTGTGGCAGGTGGCAGTTGACGCTAAATAACGAAAAGTGTGAGGTGATCCACATGAGTTCCAAAAGAAATGCGTTGGAATTCGATTACTCGATAAATAGTACAATTCTCAAGGCTGTCAATTCAACTAAGTACCAGGGTGTTAAAATTACGAACAACTTCATTTGGAAAGACCACATAGATAATATTGTGGGGAAGGCGAGCCAAAGGTTGCGTTTCATTGGCAGGACACTTAGAAGATGCAACAAGTCCACTAAAGAGAGAGCTTACACTACACTCATTCGTCCTCTGTTAGAATATTGCTGCGCGGTGTGGGATCCTTACCAGGTGGGATTGACGGAGGAAATCGAAAGGGTGCAAAAAAGGGCAGCTCGTTTTGTATTATCACGTAGTAGGGGAGAGAATGTGGCAGATATGATACGCGAATTGGGATGGAAGTCATTACAGCAAAGACGTTTTTCGTCGCGGCGAGATCTATTTACGAAATTTCAGTCACCATCTTTCTCTTCCGAATGCAAAAATATTTTGTTGAGCCCAACCTACATAGTTAGGAATGATCATTGTTGTGTCTAGACAAGACAGCCTAGACACAATGAGAGGTAGCCGAAAGGCACGCGCTTAAACTCACGCAGCTGGCGTGAGGTCTGAAACAGGATACGTAATGAATGCTATAAAGAAAAGTACGTAGCTTCTGGAATACTTTACTTTAATCCACATTTGTAGACATCGCTCTTGAGCAGATATAATCTCCATTTTTATATACACTGGTAATGGCGCCTTCCTAGGTCGTAGCAAATGTAGTTGAAGGCTATGCTATCGTCTCGGCCAATGAGAGCGTATTAGTCAGTGAACCTTTCCTTGCAAAGTCGGCTGTACAACTGGGGCGAGTGCCAGGACGTCGCCGTGTGGTGGCGCTCGGTCTGCTATCACTGACAGTGGCGACACGCGGGTCCGCCATATACTAACGGACCGCGGCCGATTTAAAGGCTACCACCTAGCAAGTGTGGTGGTGACACCACAATCGTCAAAATAAAATAAGAGAAATCAGAGCTCGAACAGAAAGGTTTAGGTGTTCGTTTTTCCCGCGCGCTGTTCGTGAGTGGAATGGTAGAGAGATAGTATGATTGTGGTTCGACGAACCCTCTGTCAAGCACTTAAATGTGAATTGCAGAGTATTCATGTAGATGTAGATCTAGATGATTCGTGTGGGAAGGTTTCAGACGTGGTTATGGCCGCACGATGGGAATTAACTGACTTTAAACACGGTCTGGTAATTGGAGCTAGGCACATGGGACATTCCATTTTGGAAATCATTAGGGTATTCAATTTTCCGAGATCGACAGGGTCAAGAGTGTGGAGAGAATACCAATTTTCAGGTATTACCTCTGTCCATAGAGAAAGCAATGGCCGAGCCTTCTCTTAACGACCGAGAGCAGCGGCGTTTGCGTAGAGTTGCCAGTGCTGACAGACAAGGATCGCAGCGTGAAACAATTGAAAAAGTCAATGAACGTACGACGAACGTATCTGTTAGGACAGCGAGCCGAAATATGGCGTTAATGGGCTATGGCAGCAGACGACCGACGCGAGTGCCTTTGCTAACAGCACGACATCGCCTGAGCTCGTGTCCAAATTGCTTGGCCCCTTAGACGACTGGAAAGCCGTAGCCTGGTCACATGAGTCCAGTTGGTAAGAGCCGATGGTAGGGTTCAAGTGTGGCTCAGACCCCTACGAAGCCACGTACCCGAGCTGTCAAGAAGGCACTGTGCATGCTGGCGGTGGCTCAATAGTGGCGTGGACTGTGAGTGCGTGGAATGGGCTCGATCCTCTGACCAAAATGAACCGATCATGCAAT
Source organism: Schistocerca nitens (assembly GCF_023898315.1). Lineage (NCBI taxonomy): Eukaryota > Metazoa > Arthropoda > Insecta > Orthoptera > Acrididae > Schistocerca > Schistocerca nitens. The sequence continues at coordinate 34,020,802 of NC_064625.1, forward strand.
GACCATTTTCCGACCCAATGCCGGGCCAGCCGGTATGACAGAGCGGTTCTAGGCGCTTCAGTCTGAAACCGCGCCATCGCTACGGTCGCAGGTTCGAATCCTGTCTCGGGCATGGATGTGTGTGATGTCCTTCGGTTAGTTAGGTTTAAGTAGTTCTAAGTTCTAGGGGACTGATGACCACAGATGTTAAGTCCCATAGTGCTCAGAGCCATTTGAACCATTTTCTTGACCAAACTCGGGTTGTATAACCATTTAAGTTCTGACGTATGTTTTCCTTCTGAATTATCAGATATTTTATCAGATAAAGCATGAGCTGTATATCGTGTCTTACTTTTTATTCGTCGTAGTAGTATGGCGAATGACAATTTTCAACCGTTTAAGCAACCACCTCCAAGGAGAAGAGATCGTTTTGAGGAATCCCTCCACTCCAGTCGATTAGGCTCTGAGTAGTATCGACTTCAGCATCATTTGGTTCAAATGAGCACCATGGGACTTAACTGCTGAGGCCATCAGTCCCCTAGAACTTAGAACTACTTAAACCTAACTAACCTAAGGAAATCACACACATCCATGCCCGAGGCAGGATTCGAACCTGCGACCGTAGCGGTCACGCGGTTCCAGACTGTAGCGCCTAGAACCGCTCGGGCACTCCAGCCGGCATCATTTGGTGATTCACCGTTTTCAGTTATGAAACAGGCGCTATGACCACAGCTGCTTTACGCCCTAAAGCAACAATAAACAATCAAACAAACATACGAAATGTTTTTTCGAGCCATCCTCGAATATTCTTTACATGGGTGGGACCCATACCATACAGGAGATATTGAACTTATACAGAGAACAACAGCGCGACGGGTCACAGGTTTATTTGACCCGTGGGAGAGTGTGGACAGACATGGCGAAGAAATTGAAGTGGTAGACTCTTAAAGACAGACGTAAACTACCTCGAGAAAGTCTGTTAACAAAGTTTCAAGAACGGACTTTAAATGATGACGCTAGGAATATTCTACATTCCCCAACGTATCGCTCACATAGTATACGATTGGAATAATTAATGCACGTGCATAGCCATTCAAACAATAATTATTCCCACGCTCCATACGTGAATGGAAAGGGAAAAAGCCCTAATAACTGGTACGTTTATTTATTTATTTATTTCATTAACAGTACAGACTAACCCACTGCCTTGAAATGGACGGTGGATCCTATTCTTCGGAATCTGATAGCAAAGACTTCTCATTGTTACACTCTTATTGGTATACAGTTGTTAATGCTTTCTTTAAATAATATAAAGAACATAATATATAAAGATTTATATGAGGTTACAGCGAATTGAATGCTTAACAATTGTTAAAATGGTTCCATATAATGTGTTACTACATAGTTGATGAGAATATAATTTATACAATGCAAATGTCAAATAAAAATAAAAAAAATAAAATGTAACACATTGAGCGTGATTAAGAATAATTTGTAAAAAAATATAGGGAAGTGATATGCTGTATGTGGATGAGTAATACAGTCTAAGTAGCATGTTGGTTAGTAATGGTCTATTTCTATCTATTTAAGACGAGAAGGTGTCGATAGAACCTCGAGCTATTCTCATCTGAAATTGTTTGCGCTACTGTATGTTTATACAGATTATACAGATTAAATGCTGATTGAGCACTTCATACATGGAATACATGGTACAGTGGGACGTACCCTCTGCCATGCACTTCACGGTGGGTTGCTGAAAATGGATGTAGATGTTTGCTGTGCGTGACTGGCTGTCGAAGGCGGAACAACTTGAAGACATGCGTTTAAGTTGTGGTTTAATAGAATGTGGAGACGGAAAAGCGGAAAGAATGTAGGGAGAAAAGTTTAGAGTCTGTCCTAACTGGAAGAAATTTGCGTCCCTGGATAGAAAGGTAGAACTACATCCCTACTCTGCAAGCCATTATGAAGTGCATGGTAGAGGGTACTTCCCAGTGTGCCAGTTATTAGGGTTTCTTCTCGTCCCATTCACGTATGGAGCGCGGGAAGAATGATTGTCTTAAATACAAGCTGAGACTACAGCAGGCACGCAGGCACTTAAACAATGGAGGAAAACATTTTTCACTTACGTAATGCATCCTTTGACTGTGGCTACTTGGCGAGCGGTCTAGGGCGCTGCAGTTATTGACTGTGTGGCTGGTCCCGGCGGAGGTTCGAGTCCTCCCTCGTGCATAGGTGCGTGTGTTTGTCCTTAGGATAATTTAGGTTAAGTAGTGTGTAAGCTTAGGGACTGATGACCTTAGCAGTTTCGTCCCATAAGATTTCACACACATTAGAACATGAGCTTGAGTTGACATTGCTAGGAGTAATGTGATAGTATCAATAAAAAATAAATATCTTCCAAATTAAAGAAGTAAGTTTAAGATAGTCTATATCTGTGTGTAATTTGAAACCCTACAGGTTTCAGTACACGCTGTACATACTACTTGCGTGCGGAGCTCCAGTCCTCCACATTATCTCCCTGTTTTGGTACTAAATGCGACACAACACGCCGCAGAGTCGAGTACAAACAGATTTAAACAGTGTTTACAAAAGCACTCTCCACTCGTGCCGTGTTAAGATAACACCGCGCGGCTCTTTTCACGACCTGATACACGTATCTCATGAAGCGAACGTGTCTTCCAGTATTTTTACGTATTTTCTGTCGTTTCTAAGCCACGAAGCACAATACTGGTATACTAAGAGTATTATTATACTATAAATTTGGAATGGGGACTAAAGTTCAGGGAAAAGAAATGAAAAAGTGAGGCCAACCAATGACACTGTAATTCAGTCAGAGACGCAAATGATTTGCAACAGTAATTCAATATATTGGATAATGTCTTGAAATGGATAATATCTTGAAAATGGATGTCTTGAAAAGACGAACATCAACAAAAACAAAAGAGGCGTATTGAAATGTAGTCGAATCAAATCAGGTGATGCTGAGGGAATTAGATTAAGAAATGAGGCACTAAAGGTAGTGGATGAGGTTTACTATTTGGACAGCAAAATGATGATGGCCGAAGTAGTGAAGATATAAAATTCAGACTGTCTATGAAGAAAAGCATTTCTAAATACAGGAATTTGTTAACAACGAATTTAAATTGTTAGTAGGTATTTTCTGAAGGTATCTGCATTGATTGTAGCCTTGCAAGAAATTGAAATGTAGTGTATAAGCAGTTCAGACGAGAAGAGAAGCTTTTGAAATGTGGTTTCACAGAAGAATGCTGAACATCAGATGGGCATATCGAACAGCGGACGAGGAGGTAATAAATCCAAATGATGGAGAGGAAGTTTGTGGTGGTACTTGACTGGAAGAGGAGTAGTATTATCGATACAGCACGTCTTGAGGGCACAAGTAAATTTGAATTTGGTAACAGAAGAAAGGTTGGGGGGTACAAAATTTTAGAGGGAGACCACAGACCAGGGCTTAACAACGTTCAGCAGGTTGAGGTAAATGTAGGCTACAGTGGTTATGCAGAGATTACACGCAATAGAGTAGTGTAGAGGACTGCATCGAACGAGTGGTCACAAAGACGACGACGACGACGACGACGACAACAACAATAGCTGATCATTTCCTGCAGTTTCATATCTGACTTTTATCCATCTGAAAGCCAAGAATTTGTATATATGAAGATGGTATCTGTTCTTTCGGACATATCCGAAAGAACGGATACCATTGGTGACCATGCAGCTCCTTAGAACGAAATTACGATGAAATGAATACCCCTAGCTGCGTACAGGCGTTGAATAAGTCAACGGAGACAGTTGGAAATGTGTGCCCCGACCGGGACTCGAACCCGGGATCTCCTACTTACATGGCAGACGCTCTATCCATCTGAGCCACCGAGGACACCCAGTGCGACTCCAGGGACTTATCTCTGGCACGCCTCCCGTGAGATCCACATTCCCAGCTTATTGTCTCGCGCTATATTCATAGTGCCCCTGTCCATTATACTCATTACTCGCGGCTTTTTGCCGATTCCCGTAAGAGTTCGGGCACTGTTTGTGCATCCGCGCAGAAGAAGAGTATCAAATGGCCGGTGAGCCTCTTATATATGACGATGGTATCTATTATTTCGGACATGAGGATGTGGGTCTCACGGGAGGCATGCCAGAGATAAGTCCCTGCAGTCGCACTGGGTGTCCTCGGTGGCTCAGATGGATAGAGCGTCTGCCATGTAAGTAGGAGATCCTGGGTTCGAGTCCCGGTCGGGGCACACATTTTCATCTGTCCCCGTTGACTTACACCAACGTCTGTGTGCAGCTAGGGATATTCATTTCATTGTAATTCCAAGAATTTGTCTTTTATATCGTTGCGTTAAGACAGTAAAAGTTTCAGTTATCATGTTATATGTAACAAGCACACTGTAAATGTGACTTCGCGTGTGACATTATAGTGCGTCAGCTACGACAACATAAACTGGTGTGGCGCCAACATCTGGACAAATTAAACAAGTTAACCAGAGAGCCTTGTGGAATAGTACGGCCACGATTGGAAAAGTAAGCTCACCGGAGATAAAATTAGTCATCTCTAGAGAAATCATCATTTATTGCCGCGTAATTCCTCCCCTGCACTTGATAACCGGAATTAGATTAGAAAGTGAGTCCACAAAGTTGTGACGTACGTCGCACCCAGGTTAAGCCACTCGCTGAGGATTTGGTCGCGCAATGCCACCAAATCCCGGGGATGTGTTTTGCCCGCTGTTCCAAAACGAAACACCAATTTCCTGCGGTGTTCAAGTCGGGTGATTTTCGAGGCCAGTCGAGATGTATCAGGGCGAGGGAGTGTGCAGAAAACCAGTCGCGTGTTCTTACAGCCGAATGAACTCTGTTGTTGTTGACAGTTTTCAAGGGCTACAAGGAGATAAAGGCATATTATGTAGGCACACGCAGCAGATCAGCTTCTTTCTATTTTTATTGTGTACTATTAATGAACTGTTGTTACGTTGCAGAATGAGATTTTCACTCTGCGGCGGAGTGTGCGCTGATATCAAACTTCCTGGCGGATTAAAACTGTGTGCCGGACCGAGACTCGAACTCGGGACCTTTGCCTTTCGCGGGCAAGTGCTCTACCATCTGAGCTACCCAAGCACGACTATCGCCCCGTCCTCACAGCTTGCCCGCGAAAGGAAAGGTCCCGAGTTCGAGTCTCGGTCCGGCACACAATTTTAATCTGTTGTTACGTTCTTAATCTATTCTTGTTACAATAATTTCCTTCTTCTTTTATTATTTCATAGAGATGGTACACTACTCTTTAAGTTTTAACGCAAATGAAGCATTGTACTTCATTACTACGTCCGCTAGAAAAATCATTTCCAGACTAGGGTCGATGTCATTCTGCAGTAAACGGTTGTCCGACGACGACAGCGAGAAACAACCGTATAGACCAGGTGGGGCGAGTCTTGCACGTTGCACGCACGCCGCGTACCGTAAGCCACGTCACATGGCAACAGCAAGACTATTGCCTCAGCAATGCTGTACCAATTCGTATACCACGTGTGTGTCGCTCGCTTCTATCGGCATTGTTATTAAAATAGCATTACTCGCTTTTCCCATTTCCTGTAATAACGCATTATTTCAAACCAATTGAAATTTTACGAATAAAAATTTTAGCATTCCTGCAATGGTTGATTGCCAACGGCCTTGCCGCAGTGGTACACCGGTTCCCGTCAATCACCGAAGTTAAGCGCTGTCGGGCTTGGCTAGCAGTTGGATGGGTGACCGTCCGGGAGTGCCGAATGCAGTTGTCAAGCAGAGTGCACTCAGCCCTTGTGAGGCAAACTGAGGAGCTACTTGACTGAGAAGTAGCGGCACTGGACACGAAAACTGACAACGGCCGGGAGAGCGGTGTGCTGACCACATGCCCATCCGTATCCGCATCCGGTGACGCCTAAAGGCTGAGGAAGACACGGCGGTCGGTCGTTCCCGTTGGGCCTTCATGTTCGTTTGTTTGCTATGTTTACATGGTATTTAGGTTTTTTTAGTAAAAAAAATACTCGCTATAACGGGGAGGGGACAAATGCCGAAAGATACTGGTTCTTTCTTTCGCTTGTGCCTTTTTCCCGCAGGTTCGCAGGGTCGGCATGGTTAATCCGATTTGGCAATGTTAGATTAAGGGGTGGCCGGATACCCTTCCTGCCACCCCCCCCCCCCCCCAGGGACGGAATTAGTGTACCCCAACTGTCTGCGACTAGTGTAATCCATGGAATAATGCGAAAATGGTCAGGTTTCAGACTACCTAACAGATCAAAACGAAAATTTCTGTTCCGACACTGACAATGTTGAGTGTTTATGGAAAAAGTTCAAGGCAATCGTAAAATGCGTTTTAGACAGGTACGTGCCGAGTAAAACTGTGAGTGACGGGAAAAACCCACCGTGGTTCAACAACAAAGTTAGGAAACTACTGCGAAAGCGAAGAGAGCTTCACTGCAACTTTAAACGCAGCCAAAACCTCTCAGACAAACAGAAGCTAAACGATGTCAAAGTTAGCGTAAGGAGGGCTATGCGTGAAGCGTTCAGGGAATTCGAAAGTAAAATTCTATGTGCCGACTTGACAGAGTCCTAGGAAGTTCTGGTCTTACGTTAAATCAGTAAGTGGCTCGAAACAGCATATCCAGACACTCCGGGATGATAATGGCATTGAAACAGAGGATACGCGTAAAGCTGAAATACTAAACACCTTTTTCCAAAGCTGTTTCACAGAGGAAGACCGCTCTGCAGTTCCTTCTCTAAATCCTCGCACAAACGAAAAAATGGCTGACATCGAAATAAGTGTCCAAGGAATAGAAAAGCAACTGGAATCACTCAACAGAGGAAAGTCCACTGGACCTGATGGAATACCAATTCGACTCTACACAGAGTACACGAAAGAACTTGCCCCCCTTCTAACAGCCGTGTACCGCAAGTCTCTAGAGGAACGGAGGGTTCCAAATGATTCGAAAAGAGCACAGGTAGTCCCAGTCTTCAAGAAGGGTCGTCGAGCAGATGCGCAAAACTATAGGCCTATATCTCTGACATCGAGCTATTGTAGAATTTTAGAACATGTTTTTTGCTCGCGTATCATGTCATTTCTGGAAACCCAGAATCTACTCTGTAGGAATCAACATGGATTCCGGAGGCAGCGATCGTGTGAGACCCAACTCGCTTTATTTGTTCATGAGACCCAGAAAATATTAGATACAGGCTCCCAGGTAGGTGCCATTTTCCTTGACTTCCGGAAGGCGTTCGATACAGTTCCGCACTGTCGCCTGATGAACAAAGGAAGAGCCTACGGAATATCAGACCAGCTGTGTGGCTGGATTGAAGAGTTTCTAGCAAACAGAACACATCATGTTGTTCTCAATGGAGAGAAGTCTACAGACGTTAAAGTAACCTCTGGCGTGCCACAGGAGTGTGTTACAGGACCATTGCTTTTCACAATATATATAAATGACCTAGTAGATAGTGTCGGAGGTTCCATGCGGCTTTTCGCGGATGATGCTGTAGTATACAGAGAAGCTGCAGCATTAGAAAATTGTAGCGAAATGCAGGAAGATCTGCAGCGGATAGGCACTTGGTGCAGGGAGTGGCAACTGTCCCTTAACATAGACAAATGTAATGTATTGCGAATACATAGAAAGAAGGATCCTTTATTGTACGATTATATGATAGCGGAACAAACACTGGTAGCAGTTACTTCTGTAAAATATCTGGGAGTATGCGTACGGAACGATTTGAAGTGGAATGATCATATAAAATTAATTGTTGGTACGGCGGGTGCCAGGTTGAGATTCATTGGGAGAATCCTTAGAAAATGTAGTCCATTAACAAAGGAGGTGGCTTACAAAACACTCGTTCGACCTATACTTGAGTATTGCTCATCAGTGTGGGATCCGTACCAGATCGGGTTGATGGAGGAGATAGAGAAGATCCAAAGAAGAGCGGCGCGTTTCGTCACAGGGTTATTTGGTAAGCGTGATAGTGTTACGGAGATGTTTAGCAAAGTGGCAGACTCTGCAAGAGAGGCGCTCTGCATCGCGGTTTAGCTTGCTGTCCAGGTTCGAGAGGGTGCGTTTCTGCTTGAGGTATCGAATATATTGCTTCCTCCTATTTATACCTCCCGAGAGATTCGAGCGCGCACGGAGGCTTTCCGGCAGTCGTTCTTCCCGCGAACCATACGCGACTGGAACAGGAAAGGGAGGTAATGACAGTGGCACGTAAAGTGCTCTCCGCCACACACCGTTGAGTGGCTTGCGGAGTATAATTTTAGATGTAGATGTCTGCAAGTCATGTAACTGAGGCGGGACGTAGGGATCAGCCCGGTATTCACCTAGGGGGATGTCGAAAACGGCCTAAAAACCACATCCAGGTTGGCCGGCACACCGACCGTCGTCGTTAATCCGCCGGGCGGATTCGTTCCGGGGCCGGCGCGCTTTCCCGAGTCCACGAAGCAGCGCTTTAGCGCTCTCGGCTAACGTGGCCGGTCCGAAAGATATTGGTTATTCAGAACTAAATACTGGTTTCGGCTATAACCGATTCGCTTTTCCCATTCCTAGTGGGGACTGGCGGCCAGCTTATCTCGCCCTTACTAGTCGATTGGGAGCTCCGAATGTACTAATTTATATAGGTTTCATAAATTTAAGAGTAAGAATAGGAAGATTTCTAGATACGTGTCCCGAGGTGCCCCAAATCGCCTGTATTGGCTCTCGAGCAGAACTGTTTGACGTCCGCTGCTTTAAGGGACTGGTAAGACTGGTCCTAGGACGGTGCCTTGTGGAACTAAAAAGCTGAAGAGCACAGAGGCGGCGTAACGAACGGGCGCGCGGCGTGAGCCGTGTGGTTAGCAGACCGTAGGCGTAGCGCTCAATGTCAGCCGGAGGTCGCGAGGCTTTTTGCCCACCGTGTGTGTGTGTGTGTGTGTGTGTGTGTGTGTGTGTGTGTGTGTGTGCCGGGAATAGCGGCGCTGAGCCCTACAGCCGACGACTGCCAGCACAGGCAGGTACCTGGTTAGCAGCGGTCGAGTCTCTGAGGCGACGGCTGTGTGCACGTTCTGTGGAATCCGCACACTTTGCTGTCCACGCATGACGGAGCCACTGCTGATGTTACGTGGAGGCCCGCGTCGTGGAATGAACGACGCTCCGTGCATTTCGATGCGCTTCTACGTACACTTGTGGGACAAGTCGTCATGGCCACTTGTTCAGTAGCGTGTTGGTTCACTATAGGAACGGAGCACAGTCTAGATTTTGTGTGGTATGGATGCGACAAACCTGACGTGGTTTTCCGGAGGTATATAGCTCCGGATGTCCACGCCACAGGTTTCATTAGGGAGAGGAGTGGTGCAGAGGAAACGTGTAACCGGTGTCCACGCTCATTACGGATATTTAGGTCTCTTTTCTCGGAAGATGACGTAGGTAACACTCGCGGTGCACTGAGAAAAGGGTCAGTTTGTTAAAAAAAAAGTTAGAAATAAGCAGTATCAGTTGTCTCATGGTTTAATAAAACAGCTACCAAAACTAAATATCGTATATCTTTCATCATTTTAAAAATAAAAAGTTTATAGGGTGTAGAAAAATTTCCTATAGTAGTCACAATAAAAGATTATTTATCCTTCAGACGAGCGGTTTCGGGCTTGTGCCCATCCTCAGGTTCAAAAATGGCTCTGAGCACTTTGGGACTTAACATCTGAGGTCATCAGTCCCCTACAACTTACAAGGGAACCTTCTCACCGCACCCCCCCCCCTCCCCCCCCTCAGATTTAGTTATAAGTTGGCACAGTGATTAGGCCTTGAAAAACTGAACAAAGATCAATCGAGATGCTTTCTCGAAGAAGTTGTGTGGAACTATGAAGAAAATAAGCAAAATATACAAACTGAGCAGTCCATGCGCAACATAGGCAACATCAAGGAGAATGTGAGCTCAGGAGCGCCGTGGTCCCGTGGTTAGCGGGAGCAGCTGTGGAATGAGAGGTCCTTGGTTCAAGTCTTCCCTCGAGTGAAAAGTTTACATTCTTCATTTTCTCAAAGTTATGATCTGTCCGTTCGTTCATTGACGTCTCTGTTCACTGTAATAAGTGTAGTGTCTGTGTTTTGCGACCGCACCGAAAAACCGTGCGCTTAGTAGACGAAAGGACGTGCCTCTCCAGTGGGAACCGAAAACATTTGATCGCCTCGTCAGCAGGAATACTTTCTCTTCCGTGCGCTGTAGTCGACTGATGTCGTATGTTTCGATGTTTGTTTAGGTGTAGCGTCTCCATACTATGGCGCAGTTACCTCGCATCGGACGGACGGACAGATAATAATTCTCTGAAAATAAAAAATTAAACTTTTCACTCGAGGGAAGACTTGATCCAAGGACCTCTCGTTCCGCAGCTGCTCACGCTAACCACGGGACAACGGCGCTGCTGAGCTCACACTCTCCTTGATGTTGCCTATGTTGCGCATGGACTACTCAGTTTGAATATATATATATTCATTCATAGTTCCACACAACCTCTTCCTGTTTTCTCGATTGATCTGTGTTCAGTTTTTCAAGGCCTATCCACTGTGCCAACTTATAACTAAATCTGAGGGGGTGCGATGGGGAGGTTCCCTTGTTAGAACTAATTAAACCTAACTAACATAAGGACATCACACACATCCATGCCCGAGGCAGGATTCGAACCTGCGGCCATAGCATCATCCTCAGGTGTTTATACATTCATGTACATGTTAATATTGCTGGAGAACACTGTTTGAATATAAAGAAAATTATTTGCTGCTGACTAAACAGAGACAAGTGGTACAATTGTAAATGGCAAGGCAGTGTTTGTCGAAAATAAATCTGTACTTACATGAAGATGAAGTAAACTTGTTATAATTATGCTGTAGTGACTGTTTTCCAGTCAGTTGCATATTTGTTACTATTTTCACGTCCATGTTTCGGTTTCTTTAAAATTTAGCTGCATGTTTAAGTTCTGTGTCGTGAACTCGTGATATACACTGTCTTTACATTCAAACATGTAGGTTATCGTCAAAGAACTTAGACACAGGAGGAGCGAATATGTTTCTCATACAGAAACATGTACAGTGTTCTCCAGCAATATAAAGATGTACATGAATGTATTAACACCTAAGATTGCGCGGAAGTCCGAAACCGGTCGTGTAACGAATAAATAATCCTTAATTGTGAATGGTAGCGGAAAATTTTCTACATCTTATTAAGGAACAGTCTAGGGGTAGAACAGCATCCACTAAAGATAAAATTCCCTCAATGCAGGGCTGTGATGTTCATCTCGGCGGCGAGTGCATGGAGTGGTGGGGGTACCAGTCAGTATCTGATCATGCAGAGGGCAGTGGTCTCAGAAAGTTTGGCACCACTGAACTAATAGGTTGAGTGTAAAGAGGAATGTGGAGCGGGGGTCTGTCAGCTGGAAAGCACGGAACAGTTACCTGTCCTGCAGAGTTACATCACTGTATTCGTTGCACAGCCACCGGCTCATCTGATGTCCGAGTAAAGGTGCATGTTTTGTAGCACTGCTTGCTCGTGCCATTGAAATAATTCCAGAGTGGTTCGTAATATGTTGCTGAATTTTCCCGTCGCTCCTTGCTACCCTTTTTTTTTTTTTTTTTTTTTTTTTTTTTTAATATAACACCTTGACCGAGGCCTTGTAAAGTTTCATCATATCATATTACATGGGAGTGAAATCCTGTTTTTGATTTTTTGTAATTGTCGTTCATGTGGTCGTCAGTCCGAAGACTGGTTTAACAGAGCTCTAGAACCTGTCCTTCGCAAGCCTCACCATCTCTGAATAACGACTGCAACCTACAATTACTTCACCATGCATACTCTATTCAACTCTTCGCTTTCCTCTACAATTTGTGCCATTACACATTTACCTCCTATACTACGAGAGGAAGTCGAAAAGTAAAGGAATTTCTCGCCGTAGGGCTTGGTAACACTGCTAGTATCCAGAGCTGGAGTACTGTCGTCTGCAACAATTCTATACAACGTGTCACTTCCCCGTTAGTCGTTGTATTGTAGCAGACCGTGAAAGATGGCGTCTCTATTGTCGATCTGCACCGAGGAGAAATGAGGGCAGTGATTCCCTTTTTGTTTGCGGATGGTGTAAACCTACGGATATCACTAAATGAATGCAAGCGCAATATGGTGATACATGTTTTATCGCAAAGCAAGATCTACGAAAGGATAGAGCGCTTCAAACAGGGAAGGACTTCTCTATGTGACGAGGAAAGATCGGACAGGCCATCAGTGTCAACAACTGAGGGCAGTGTGGAAGTCGATGACGGTATGCTGTTGAAAACAGACGAATCACAGCGGACGAAATCGCTAATACTTTACCTATCAGTCACGGTTCATCTTAAACGACAGGCTAAATTTCCGGAAAATGTGTGCAAGGTGGGTACCGAAAGAATTGTCAGCGCATTATAAAGCACAAAGGATGAACACGTCCCGTAAACATGAGGCCCATTATCATCACGAGAGAGACGGATTTATACGAGGTGTGGCTAGAAAAAAACCGGACTAGTACTGGTGAAACAATAAAACGAATGCAATAAGGCTGAAAGTCGCGTGGCCTGTCACGTGACTCTCGCTCCGCCTACTGCTCGAGTTTCATCTGCCTCCTGCACTCAGTCTGCCCGTGGCGTCTGTTTTAAGTAGTTGACGTTTTGTCTGTGCGTCGGAAAATGTTGAGTGTACAGAAAGAACAGCGTGTTAACATCAAATTTTGTTTCAAACTAGGAAAATCTGCAAGTGAAACGTTTGTAATGTTACAACAAGTGTACGGCGATGATTGTTTATCGCGAACACAAGTGTTTGAGTGGTTTAAACCATTTAAAGATGGCCGCGAAGACACCAGTGATGACACTCGCACTGGCAGACCATTGTCAGCAAAAACTGATGCAAACATTGAAAAAATCGGTAAACTTGTTCGAAAAGATCGCCGTTTAACAATCAGAGCAGTGTCTGAGTTAACAGGAGTTGACAAGGAAAGTGTCGAACAAGTTTACCGATTTTTTCAATGTTAGCATCAGTTTTTGCTGACAATGGTCTGCCAGTGCGAGTGTCATCACTGGTGTCTTCGCGGCCATCTTTAAATCGTTTAAACCACTCAAACACTTGTGTTCGCGATAAACAATCATCGCCGTACACTTGTTGTAACATTACAAACGTTTCACTTGCAGATTTTCCTAGTTTGAAACAAAATTTGATGTTAACACGCTGTTCTTTCTGTACACTCAACATTTTCCGACGCACAGACAAAACGTCAACTACTTAAAACAGACGCCACGGGCAGACTGAGTGCAGGAGGCAGATGAAACTCGAGCAGTAGGCGGAGCGAGAGTCACGTGACAGGCCACGCGACTTTCAGCCTCATTGCATTCGTTTTATTGTTTCACCAGTACTAGTCCGGTTTTTTTCTAGCCACACCTCGTACAGCAGATCGTTACTGTAGGCGAAATGTGGGTGCATCATCAAGAACCAAAAAGTAAGGCTGCGCGCATGGCTTGGAAAGCCCCATCACCACCAGAAATTAAGAAATTTAAACGTCAACCACCAGCTGGTAAGATTATGCTAACGCTATTCTGGGACGGGGAACGCGTTGTAGCCGTTCATTTCACCGCAACAGACGGAACCGTGAACGTTAAGATTATGATGTGTTGAGAACTAAACTGAAACCTGCAATCCGATCCAAACGTGGCGGAAAACTGCAAAAACGTCTCATCCTGCAGCATCATAACGCTCGGCCACATTCTGCCGAAACAATGAAGGAGTTGGGATTCGAAATGCTGGTACATCCGCCATACAGTCCAAAGGTGGCTTCAGGCGACTTCCATAAGTTTGGACCGCTGGAGGAAGCGCTCAGCCGAAGATGATTTGCTACCGGTGTAGAAGTCATTGATGCTGTGCAAAACTGGCCTCGGGTGCAATAATTTTTTCCGACGGAATCGAAATACTTGTGAAACGTTTTACTAAGTGCTTTGAAGTGCATGGAGGTTATGTAGAATAAATAACGTATGTTTCAGTTTTCTGTCATTAGAATAAATTTTCCTTTTGTCAAAGGTCCTTTCACTTATTAACTTCCCCTCGTAAATTGAGGATTCTTTGATGTCTCGGGATATGTCCTACCAACCGATGTCTTCTTTTAGTGGAGTTACGCCATGAATTGATTTTCTTTCGGAATTCGATTCACTGTATCTTCATCACTTACTAGTTCTAACCATGTAATCTTCAGCATTTTTTTTTTTTTTTCCGCTCCGCACTTACTAACTTTCAATTCGGTTCTTGTCGGAACTGTTCATCGATTACGTTTCATTTCTATGGAAGCGCACAGTTTAGAAAAATATTTCAAAACATATTTCTGTTCGTTAGAAGAGTTTTTCTTGCTGTTTCCGATACCGTAAACCGGGTGTACTTTGACGGCCGTGGTTATTCTGCCCACTCAGACACCAAAAGTTTTCCAGCTCCCCAATGGCTCTCAGTTGAGAGTTCAGTACATACAGTTTGGTGGCAAAGTTCCAGCAATATACATTAGACAACGCCATGTTGAGCCGATTTACTTGCGTAACAGTTGGAGACCGTGTTCAGCTGTATACGAGAAAGTTTGTTAAAATACGGTTGTGCGAAATCTACCAATATTACTTTACTGCAGATCCGTCGGTGTTTCCAACTGCTGTTCGTTTTTTGGAACACAACCTACGACCAGCTTTGAGACAGAAATGATGACACTTTCTGCAGGACCTGACCATCATTTTGCAGGTCAATGCTCAAGCGCGTACAGTGCAAGCTGTTACTGATTTGTTCGACTGATGGGGCTGCTAAGTGCTATACCACCTACTGCACTCCCCTGACTTAGCCCTCGTGAGTTCAACTCGATTTCTAAACTGAAGGAAACACTTGACGGCATTCGCTTCAGAACTGCTACAAACTCGTCGGGCAGTAGACCGCGCCGTTCGAACTGTCACTACTATCCTTCGACATCCACATCGCTGGCAACGGTCCTCGCTGCTGACTACTTTGAACGTCAGTAAAACTTTGAAACACGTATCTAGTTTGTACGAGCTGTAAATAAATAGTTGCCACTATTAAAGTTCCAACCTTCGTATTTCGGATCATCCTTGGCGAACACACTCTGAGCGTAGACCAGAACATGTGTTTCCTCACACTGAAGGGGGGAAACGCGGTCGCACAGACAGAGACTGACTGAGAAGCGGGTTCTGTGAAGGAGTGTCGACACCTCCGGTCTTAGCGATGTTTCATCATAGGTGGCGTACAGGCGATGCCGAAGTGTGACTCACTGCCTTGCACCAGGTGCGCTCAGCGCCTACCACCAGGTACAGCTCGGCACTTTCTTCGTGAACGGGTAAATAGACAGCTGTAAACATAATTTACAGAGCAGCCAGTTGAAGCGTTGTAGGGCCGTTACCGTTTGCGGTATGTAAGTGATCTAGCGAACAGCGTCAGGAGCTCGGTCGGGCTATTCGCGTTGCTGCTGTTGCATACATCATGTTTGACTGTCATACAATGAAGAGCCAAAGAAACTGGTACGCCTGTCTATTATCGTGTAGGGCCCCCGCGGGCACGCAGAAGTGCCGCAACACGATGTGACATGGACTCGACTAATGTCTCAAGCAGTGCTGGAGGGAACTGACGCCATGAATACTGCAGGGTTTGTCCATAAATTCGTAAGAGTATGAGGGGGTGGAGATGTCTTCCGAACAGCACGTTGCAAGGCATCCCAGATAAGCTCAGTAATGTTCATGTATGGGGATTTTCGTGGCCGGTGGAAGTGTTTAGAAGAGTGTTTCTGGAGCCACTCTGTAGCAATTCTGGACGTGTGGGATGTCGCAGTGTCCTGTTGGAATCGCCCAAGTCCTTCGGAATGCACAACGGACGTGAATGGATGTAGGTGATCAGACAGGATGCTTAAGTACGTGTCACCTGTCAGAGCCGTTTGTAGTCCTATTAGGGGTTCCATATCACTCCAACTGCCCACGCCCCCGTACCATTACAGAGCTTCCACCAGCTTGAACAGAGATAGTAAGGGAGTTTTGCTGTTTGGGGAGCAAAATAACTGATGGTGGTCGAAGTACGATATAAAATGGCAATTGCAGGGAAAGCGTTTTTGAAGAAGAGAAATTTGTTAACGAGTGTAGACTTGTCAGGAAGTCTTTTTTTTTTTTAAAGGTATTTGTATGAAGTGGAGCCATGTATGGACGTGAAACATGGACGTTAAATAGTGTAGACAAGAGGAGAATAGAAGCTTTTGAAATGTGGTGCTACAGAAGAATGCTGAAGATTAGATGGGTGGATCACATAACTAATGAGGAGGTGTTGGATGGAATTGGGGAGAAGAGGAAGACGTGGCACAACTTGAGTAGAAAAAGGGATCGGTTGGTAGGACATGTTCTGAGGCATCAAGGGATCACCAATTTAGTATTGGAGGGCAGGGTGGAGGGTAAAAATCGTAGAGGGAGGCCAAGAGATGAATACACAAAGCAGATTCAGGAGGATGTAGGTCGCAGTAGTTGCATTGTATTGTACGGAACTGGGGGACCTAGAAACGACGGAGAGGTTTCGTCCCCGCCGTAGCCCTCAGTGGTTCACAGCCCCTCAACAGGCTACAGCAGTCCACTCACCCCTCCGCCGCCCCATTGTGCGGTTCGGCTCCCAGTGGAACCCCCCGGGAACGTCTCTCACCAGCCGACCGGAGTGGCCGAGCGGTTCTAGGCGCTACAGTCTGGAACCGCGCGACCGCTACGGTCGCAGGTTCGAATCCTGCCTCGGGCATGGATGTGTGTAATGTCCTTAGGTTAGTTAAGTTTAAGTAGTTCTAATTTCTAGGGGACTGATGACCTCAGCAGTTAAGTCCCACCAAACGAGTGTTTCCTCAATGTTTGCGTGGTGGAGTAATTATGGTGTACGCGTACGTGGAGACAGTGTTTGCGCAGCAATCACCGACATAGTGTAACTGAGGCGGAATAACGGGAACCAGCCCGCATTCGCCGAGGGAGATGGAAAACAACCTTAAAAACCATCCACAGAGTGGCCGGCACACCGGACCTCGACACTAATCCGCCGGGAGAATTCGTCCCGGGGACCGGCACGCCTTCCCGCCCGTAAATCAGTGCGTTAGACCGCACGGGTAATAGAGTGTCAATCTAAAATAACTAAATAATTAGCGTGAGCCAGGTCGGTTTCTATCGTAAGATTATTTATCCATATTAGTACGAAAGGACCATAGGGCTAACCGGACGGGCTTGTAGTAGTTACTCGTAGATCAAAAGGCTTGCATGGGATACAGTAGCATGGCGAGCTGCATTAAACCAATCTTTGGACTGAAGACCACAACAGTGGACAAGGGAGGAAGTGTGCATTTTAGTAGAGCTATCGTGGGAGTTTTTCGCGCGACCATTTTGGTGAACAAACTGTGTACTTTGCGAACCTAATAAAACCGACAACTGCCGCCGGAGAGCGCAGAATCACGCAAAGCATCTCGGCCCGTGTGCGTAAGGCGCTGTGTTTCGTGACGTGGGATACCCCGTCTGCGTGCACGTCGTTGTCCCATCTGCCGACGGCTTTGCTGAAAGTGAATGGCGTAGCGCTGGCGTGCGTCGCCTTAAGCCGTCGGCACACGGTCCATGCTGTCGGACGTTAACGTTGAGCGTGCCAAGTTCAACGTGCTGCTGAACGCTCAGGAACGATGCGACTTGTGCACACGGTACGTGGGCCCCAACGTGGTATACGCGATCGCAACGCACTCCAGCGGCAGTTGAGGGATGTTTTTAGTTCGTAAATCACACTGTTTAATCAACGACGCGCTTAAAATTCCAACGTTAGCTCTATTAAAACGCACATTTCCTTCATCGTCCACGAAAAGGAAAGTACCATGTCCAATCAATAAGGACACAAGCTTATAAAAGTTCCATTACAAACAGTGCGGTACAAATTTGGAATAGCCGGCCGTGGTGGCCGAGCGGTTATAGGCGCTTCAGCCCGGAACCGCGCTGCTGCTACGGTCGCAGGTTCGAATCCTGCCTCGGGCATGGATGTGTGTGATGTCCTTAGGTTAGTTAGGTTTAAGTAGTTCTAAGTTCTAGGGGACTGATGACCTAAGATGTTAAGTCCCATAGTGCTCAGAGCCATTTGAACCATTTTTGAACAAATTTGGAATACTTCTCCGCATAAGATAAACATTATTTCATCATTCCCACATTTTAGTAAAACCCCAAGGTCAGTCTTACTTGATCACAGTTCGTACCCAGTAGCAGAATCTTTGCAACATAATTACGAAGCGTAAAAGAAAAAGGAGCAAAATATGTTTATACAAGTAGCGCAAGCTGTCTTCTACATTAAGCCAATCGAACAAAGTCAGCCCTCAAAAAAAGGTGAACTTATATTTACATTACATCAAATATTATAGTATATACTTATATTAAACTAATAATAAAGTATCAGAATCTAATAAAAAAGGAAATGTTAGGAAATAAAAGTTAGAAGTGTCAAGACGCGAACCACCCCCCAAACATCAACTCTATACAAGGCAATAACGTTACTCATTACGCTACAGTGTGCGATTTGCAGGGGGGGGGGGGGAGGATTGGGGGGATTTCCCCCCCTCTGCATCAGACCATCCCCTCCTCTGCTTTTAGTTCATGCATCCCAACCTGGGATGTTTATTTCCCACGCACTGGAGTATATAATTTAAATTTATGGAGCCGAACACTGAAAGTTTTTAATACAGTCTTAATATTAATACTATTAATATGTTTGCTTATTAATTTTGAAAAAGTGTTATGTAGTAGGTAAGCATTTCAAAACAAGTAGAACTAAACGACAAGCCGACGCACGCAACATTTCCGTAGCATGCCACAATATTGCAAGACGTCGCCCCAGCGTAAACGAGGCTTTAGAGCCAGGTCTGTATTGTATGGTGGATGTGATGTGTTGCGTACGAAAGTAAAACCTGCAATCAGATCCAAACGGCGTGGAAAACTGTGAAGAGGTGTCATCCTGCAGCAAAATAACGCTCGCCCACATTCTGCCAAACGGACAGCCGATGCAATAAAGGAGTTGAGATTCGAGGTGCTGGAACATCCAACATACAGTCCAGACCTGGCTCCAAGCGATTTTCACATGTTTGGACCCTTAACGGAAGCACTGCAGGGAAGAAGATCTGAAAGTGATGAAGACGTCATTGCTGCTGTGCAAAATTGGTTACAGATGCAACCGACATACGTATTATCTGATGAAATAAAAAAACTGGCAAAACATCGGGAAAACTGCATTGAAGTCCAGGGAGGTTACGTAGAAAAAAACGCATGTTTCAGTTTTCTATCATCAGAATAAGTACAGATTTTCACAAATGTACCTTTGCTATTTGAACTCCCCTCGTATACCTGTATGTAGATGATTTTGTAAATAAGCTTTACCTATAATGTACTTTCAAAGATATAACAAAGAATGGCTTTTCTGATAGTGTATACGCGTGAATAGGACTTTCGGCATTAACATCTATTTATAAATAACTGTTTAACCATGGGTAACGCCAGGGTCCAAGCTAGTAACATATATAATTATACTAACCCCCTAGGACATCCCCTCCCCCCCCCCACCCCTCTGGTTAAAGCACAAATCGCACACTGTTACGTTAAACCAACAACACACCTGTTACAGGTAATCATAGATATGTTAATAATTGAAATTTAATTATTACAAATGGTACCAAGAACAATGCGTTTTGGGTGAATCTTCAGTGTGTCGCTGGCTTCAAATAGCCTACTCTCATAATATGCAAGTTGCAATAATTATTTTGCAACGAATATGATGTTTCTCATTATTTTATTGGAACGAATCACACAATTAACAACGGGATTTCCAGTGATTCTCAATTTGCAAGCTTCATTTCCCAGTACGTACTGCAGCCTACATCCTTACGAATCTGCTTAGTGTATTCATCTCTTGGTCTCCCTCTACGATTTTTATCCTCCACGCTGCCCTCCAGTACTAAATTTGTGATCCCTTGATGCCTCAGAACATGTCCTACCAACCGATCCCTTCTTCTAGTCAAGTTGTGCCACAAACTCCTCCCCTATCCTCTTCAGTACCTCCTCATTAGTTATGTGATCCACCCATCTAATCTTCAGCATTCTTCTGTAGCACCACGTTTCTAAAGCTTCTATTCTCTTCTTGTCCAAACTATTTATCGTCCATGTTTCACTTCCATACATGGCTACACTCCATACAAATACTTTCAGAAATGACTTCCTGACACTTAAATCTATACTCGATGTTAACAAATTTCTCTTTCTTCAGAAACGCTTTCCTTGCCATTGCCAGTCTACATTTTATATCCTCTCTACTTCGACCATCATCAGTTATTTTGCTCCCCAAATAGTAAAACTCCTTTACTACTTTAAGTGTGTCATTTCCCAATCTTAATGCCTCAGCATCACCCGACCTATAGGCTTGAAATGAATGCCAATTGGCGCCTCACAACTCTGTACTGAAGGGAGACGGCGTGCGTGTGACGTAGGTGGCGTTGTGCGATCTCATTGGTCAACCCTCAGACGCATGCTCAGAATATCTGACATGCCAGATATTGCTTTGCACTTTCGGAAAGATTCCCGAACTTGCTATTGCACGCTATGACGTCAGAAACTCGGCACGCTCAACGTTCGATTGCACGGTCCGTGTGCCGACGGCTGTACACAGCCTAGCAGCGTCGGACGGGGGGGGGGGGGGGGGGAGAGAGCGATGAGAGCGGCCGAGGGTGTGGCGAAAGGGGGGGAGGGGCATGGTCAGCCGGACAGGCGGTAACTGGCCGTCTTCTCGACCCGAAGCGTTGCTTCGATGCTGTTGGCCCTCCGCTGTGCTCCTTAAACTTCAGCCGCTGGTCGGAGCGCCTTCTCGTCGATCACAGAGCGAACGGCGAGGCGTCTCCGGGATCGATAGCCGCAGCCGTGGCAGTAACGGCTCAGAGGTAGCGCCGGAATGAATGGCTTATCCTGCTTACACCGTTCCAACTTCTAGGGGCTGTTCCGCGGCAGTCACGCCTCGGTTAACAGAACAAAATAATACACTTTTTATTTTCAGCCATAATGATATGTTTGTAAACCGCGACTCTGTGGGATAATTATTTATTTCAAGTTTCTGGTACCAGTCACTTTTTATTTTATGCTTAATCTAACACAGGGCCGGCCAGAAATTCTGCACGCGTGCGGCGCTCCTGCACATGTGCAACTTCCGGGTCACAGCGTACACGCCGCAGCCGTCAGCGTTCATGTAGTGCATGTTTCTACGCACAGATGTCGCTTTATATACTTGCTGGGATACTCTGTACCGGCGCATTCTAGTGCTCTTTCCACAGCTTGCAATCCAACCATGGGAAGGTATTTCGAGTATTAAACCTTTAAAATACTGTTACAGTCTACTCATTTTCCGTGTGGCTAGCAGTGTCGTTACCATTGTGGGCGGGCATAGGGTTCAAGCGTCGTCCCCGACCACGACAGCGCTTGTCCGAGGCTTCATTAGTTCTGTCCTGAACCAACTAATCACACTAAGAGGGGGGGGGGGGGGGTTAGCCCTATTAGTGGTTTGTTCTTTTCGTCGCCTTTTACGACTAGCAGAACATACCGAAGGCCTATTCTTTTCCCGGGCCTCCACGGGGATTATTATTATTATTATTATTATTATTATTATTATTATTATGATAATCCTCCTTTGGATTGTTACTCTATTCTTTCGTCTGTTCTTGAAAACAATGAATTGTTTGTCATTTACATAAAAAACGCGACGTGAACTATTTAATAATCTAAAAATAACATATATCAAGACAAAACCGTACCGTACCACTGAAGACGCCTTAGAGCAAAAAAAGGCGAAACGCGTCTGGGAGAAATAAATTACAGTTACAGCAAGAAAAGGTGGTTTTACGTACAAAATAAGAATTTCCTATATTCACAATTCCGTCACATACCCTGTAGCACATTACTGATGATGTTTAAACTGTTTGATTGTGCCTCAGATTGTTGTTGCATGTGCTCTGACCATTGACAGCACATACGGTAGACACACATGTTCACTTCTTCCCGGAGATCCAGAACTGAGTATGTCAGAGCCACTGGTCACCTTGTGTGCTACGTGGGGACTTAAATAAGCAAGTTACACACTGTCGTCCCTAGCCAAATAACTTCTATCCAGACCTAGAGGATACTACAACGGGTGTTCAATAAATATTGCGACACATTTTTTATGGAAGCGGGTCGGTTTTATTGAGGATTCCAATGGACGTATTATTCCTGACCCTCTTGGCTACAGAATTATATTTTTCAACATAATCTCCGTTCAGTGCGACGAACCTACGCCACCTTCCAATAGAGCCTGCCCACCAGCATAGTACGACTGGTCGACATCGGAGCCAACGTCTTCCAGCACTAATAACCTCCGCATCATCCACGTAGTGCTTACCACAAAGTGCGTCCTTCATTGAACCAAACAGATGGAAGATGGGAGATCCGGGCTGTACGGTGGATGAGGAAGAACAGTCCACTGAAGTTCTGTGAGCTCCTCGCGGGCGCGCAGACTTGTGGGAGGCCTTGCGTTGTCATGGAAAGGGAGAATTTAGTTTGCATTTTTGTGGCGACGAAGGTGGATTCATTTCATCAGTTGGACTAGTTAACAGTTTTGGCGGCCTGTGGGAACGTGGAATATTGGACAGGTTTGCGCGAACTGGTTGCCTCGCCCAACGACTCACCGTGCTTTTTGTTCACTGCCAGGTTCAATTGTGTCTGAGCCCTATGGGAATTAACATCTGAGGACATCAGTCCCCTAGAACTTAGAACTAACCTAAGGACATCACACACATCCATGCTCGAGTCAGGAATCGAACCTGCGACCGTAACGATCGCGCGGTTCCAGACTGAAGCGCCTAGAACCGCTCGGCCACAGCGGCCGGCCACTGCCAGGTCTCCGTAGACATACTACTAGGGCCGATGAATATCTCCATCGCTCTGTTTTTCCGCCAAAAGAAACTCAGTGGCAGCTCTCTACCTGGAACGTACCTCCGTTGCAGACGCCATTTTGAACGTAAAGCGCTGCCACCTATCGGAACTTCATGAAATTATAATGGCTGATGCGGGGATATTGCAGGATGTTCCGCAACAAATTCCGCAATTTTTCAACCGAAATAGCCCAAAAAGAAAAAAAGTGTTAAGAATGTGAAGTTTGGAAGGTAGGAGACGAGGTACTGACAGAATTGAAACTGTGAGGGCGGGTCGTGAGTCGTGCTTGGGTAGCTCAAATGGTAGAGCACTTGCTCGCGAAAGGCGTCCCTAGTTCTAGTCTTGGTCCGGCACACAGTTTTAATCTACCAGGAAGTTTCAAAAAAAAGTGTGACGTATTACATATCTGAACGCCTCTGGTAAAGAGCGACGCAGATCATGGCACTTTGTAGCAATGTACTCGACTAAGTGTCTGTAAACAGTGGTTGGGATGTTGTAACAGTTTCTCAATTCATTGGCACAGAAATCCCCTTACTGTTGACGCACCGTTTGACAACCTTCGTGTCATCTCATTGGAAAATCTCTTTCCTCCCCAGATGTTCTTTCAGCTTCCCCATAAGATGCAAACCGCATGATGCAAGGTCAAATCTGTGCGGCGGATGCTTGCAAAGTATCGAAGACTAGGGAAAGTTGAGAGAGAGAGAGAGAGAGAGAGAGAGAGAGAGAGAGATGGATGGTATAGGTGCATGTGATCCCTTCCCTAGACAATTTCTCTCCTTCATACCTCCTCTGTGTTACCACAGATGACGTGTCACTGATCTCATTTGGACGAAGATTTGCAGTACACGCAAGGTGTCCATTTGCTTCCACCGGCCCCGACTGGAATGCGTAAATTCTAATTAATGTTCACCAACCTGCAGTCTTCTACTGTTGTTGTCCCCTGCGCAGAAAACAGCACATACGTTGTGAATCCGTTACCTCGAGGCTGTAAGTTTGTTTATATGGGATGCCACTCGCTTTTTATTTCCAGAACACGAGCAACTACACAATAACTGTCCACTTTAGAGTCACAAATAATTTCCATTCTTCAACGTAATAATGAATGGCGTATATCCGTCATTACTATCACACTACTCTCAACTACACATCTAAATAACCATACATTTCGACTTAAGCCTTAACCGACCCCGGCAGACAACATGTCTGTCCTCCGAGAGCGGCGAACCAGCTCTGATCTTACAGCCGGACCACTTCGCCCGCCATTCAAGTTAGGTGCGATCCGATCGGCAGAGTGCTTCGTCTACCTTTTCGTTTAGCAGTTGTTCATTATTTTGCTGGTTGTTAATGCTTCTGAAATAATAGCACGCTACTGATATACGCTTTAATATGAAATGCAAGTAGATATGCTGTTTATTTTTCCTGGTGGTCCACCCCGGTAGCTGAGTGGTCAGCGCGACAGAATGTCAATCCTAAGGGCCCGGATCAGAGATTTTCTCCGCTCAGGGACTGGCTGTTGTGTTGTCCTAATCATCATTATTTCATCCCCATCGTCGCGCAAGTCGCCGAAGTGGCGTCAAATCGAAAGACTTGCACCGGGCGAACGGTCTACCCGACGGGAGGCCCTAGTCACACGACATTTTTTTCTGATATTAATAACAGAAGATTATCATTTTGACGCATAACGTCCGAACGCAATAGCCAATCGCGGGATACCCATATCGAACAAACCATCTGTCATCGGTACCTCAAACCACATTACGTCATATTGCCACTTCTGCCTTATCAACTGCTCCAGGAAGAGCTTCTACATGAATACAGAGGGGTCCAAAAAAATGTATCTAATTGACGGAGTTGTCTCATTTTTGGTAAAAGTGTAGCCTAAAGTCCAACTTAAAGATATCACTGTAGGTGTTCGAAATGGTCACCATTAAAATGTACACACAAACGATTCCGCCGAACTGCAGCACGAACTACTGACTGCAACGTGTTCAGTTGGATATTTGCACATGAATGTACGATGGATTCTCTAAGTTCATCCAACGTGCGTGGCTTTTGTCGATAAACGACGTCCTTTAGTGTTCCCCACGGTAAAAGTCCAGAGGAGTTAGGTCTGGGGAACGTGGTGGATACTCCACAGCACCTCTACGGCCTATCCATCTTCCTGGTAGATTTTCGTCGAGATACGCCCCAACACGATTTTGGTAGTGGGCTGGGGCACCATCTTGTTGAAAGTAAACTCTTCCGTCTCCATACAAGTCTCGGGTGGCAGGTAAAATACCAACTAAGGTGCAACTAAGAACAGAATACTGACTATCTGGCGACTGTCATCTGAAAAAAAAAAAAAAAAAAAAAAAAACAGAACAACGCAATACAATCCTTGTGTGGCGATTGCCGGAACTACAAACTATTACACTACCAAAGACGAGACAACTCCGTCAATTAGTTTGCCAGTTATGGAGTTTTAAACAGTGGATACATATTTTTGTACCCCTCTGTGTGATCGCTACAAAGCCAGAAATATTACAAGACGTGGAAGCAAACCTTGTGTTGGGCGCACCGTGTGGGGTATTGCATTCGCAGGCAGTGTAGCAGTGCCTTTGCGTAATTTTCCACGCCTCTCGTTCCTTGTGGCGTTGCACAGCGATGTCACTGTTCCTCACCGTGAGTTGACATCAGTGGCTGTGCCACTAGCCCTGACCTCTGTGTACACAACTCCTACACAGTGCAAGATACACAACTGTGGCTGAAAATAGTGATCGTGACTTTCGCTGTTGATGGCTCAACTTCGCACTTCTTCCACGGAGGCGAGCAGCAGTGTCTCCACTGCACAGACGCTCTCTACGGTGCAGGTGCCAAATGTCCGACCCGAGCCTCGTCATCGCCTTCCATGAAGTGACGCTTACAGAAGTTCAGCGACGCCCTTTACACTGAAGTGCCAAAGAAACTGGTATAGGCATGCGTATTCAAATACAGAGATACGTAAACAGGGAGAATACGGCGCTGCAGTAGGCAAAGCCTATATAAGACAAATGTCTGGCGCAGTTGTTAGATCGGTTACTGCTGCTACAATGGCACATTATCAAGATTGAAAGGAGTTTGAACATGGTGTTACTGTCGGTACACGAGCGATGGGACACAGCATCTCCGAGGTAGCGGTGAAGTGGGGATTTTCCCGTACGACCATTTCACGAGTGTTCCGTGAATATCAGACGACGACTGAAGAGAATCGTCCAACATGACAGAATTGCAACCCTTCAGAAAATTGCTGCAGATTATAACGCTGGGCCATCAACAAGTGTCAGTGTGCAAACCATTCAACGAAACATCGTGGATATGGGCTTTCGGAGGTGAAGGCCCACTTGTGTACCCTTGATGACTGGACGACACAAAGCTTTCCGCCTCAACTGGGCCTGTCAACACCGACATTGGACATGTTGATAACTGGAAACATGTCGCCTGGTCGGACGAGTCTCGTTTCAAATTGTATCGAACGAATGGACGTCTGCGGGTATGGAGACAACCTCATGAATCCATGGACCCTGCTGAAATGCAAGTCAGCAGGGGACTGTTCAAGCTCGTGGAGGCTCTGTAATGGTGTGGGGCGCATGCAGTTGGACTGATACGTCTAGATACGACTCTGACAGATGACATATACGTAAGCATTTCGTCTGATCACCAGCATCCTTTCATGTCCATTGTGCATTCCGACGGGCTTGGTCAATTCCAGCAGGACAATGGGGCACCCTACATTTCCTGAATTGCAACCAAGAGGCAACAGGAACACTCTTCGGAGTTCAAACACTTCCGCTGGCCACCAAATTCGCCAGACATGAACATTATTGAGCATACCTGGAATACCTTGCGACGTGATGTTCAGAAGAGATCTCCACCCCCTCGTACTCTTACGGATTTGTGGACAACCCGGCAGGATTCGTGGTGTCAGTTCCCCCTAG